>NW_022146106.1:804999-1507499 GCF_002938485.1 Sitophilus oryzae
TATGTAAAATCCGTTCTAGGACTAGGAGTATGCAATTTTGTACAGAGGTCCCATAAGTGATGAAAGTGAGTACCCAGAAGAAAATTTTGGACATGCACCCCCTAAAAAATAAGCACTCCCTATAAAACAATTAAAATAAAAAAATTTGTCTAAAAAATAAAAAAAAGTTGGGGACCACTCTTATCACTTAGGGGTATAAAAAATAGATAACCTGGGAATAGGTTGTGACCAAACCAAACCAAACCAGACCTACTGAATATACATATAAAATTTCATCAAAATCGGCCAAGCCGTTTCGGAGATGGCAACAAAAAAAAATAAAAAACAACCCCTATTAAAAATAAGGGATGATAGCAGAACGGTGAAAATTTAGGGTTGTTTGTATTTCTTAATGCCAAATAACAAAATAATAACATTTTTTTCTTTTCAAAAACTAAAAAATGAGGGTGGGCTACCCTCTCGGCTACCCTTATCAGTTAAGGGTATAAAAATAGATAACAACATATTCTTAGACGTACTGAATATACATATAAAATTTTATCAAAATCGGTTAAGCCGTTTCGGAGATGTTAACAAAAATTAAAAACAACCCTATTAAAAAATAGGGGATGAAGGTAGAACAGTGAAAATTTAGTGTTGTTTGTATTTTTTTTTTTAATGCCAAATAAAAATTAAAATATTTTTTTTTCAAAAAATAAAAAGAAATGGGGGTGGGCTACCCTTATCACTTAAGGGTATAAAAAATATATAACAACCTATTTTCAGACCTACTCAATATACATATAAAATTTCATCAAAATCGACCAAGCCGTTTCGGAGATGGCAACAAAAAAAATATAAAAAAAGCAACCCCTATTAAAAATAAGGGATGATAGCAGAACGGTGAAAATTTAGGGTTGTTTGTATTTCTTAATGCCAAATAAAAAAATAAAAACATTTTTTTTCTTTTCAAAAACTAAAAAAATGAGGGTGGGCTACCCTCTCGGCTACCCTTATCAGTTAAGGGTATAAAAATAGATAACAACCTATTCTTAGACGTACTGAATATACATATAAAATTTTATCAAAATCGGTTAAGCCGTTTCGGAGATGTTAACAAAAATTAAAAACAACCCCTATTAAAAAAATAGGGGATGAAGGTAGAACAGTGAAAATTTAGTGTTGTTTGTATTTTTTAATGCCAAATAAAAAAAAATTAAAATATTTTTTCAAAAAAAAAAAAAAGAAATGGGGTGGGCTACCCTTATCACTTAAGGGTATAAAAAAATATATAACAACCTATTTTCAGACCTACTCAATATACATATAAAATTTCATCAAAATCGACCAAGCCGTTTCGGAGATGGCAACAAAAAACATAAAAACAACCCTATTAAAAATAAGGGATGATAGCAGAACGGTGAAAATTTAGGGTTGTTTGTATTTCTTAATGCCAAATAAAAAAATAATAACATTTTTTTCTTTTCAAAAACTAAAAAATGAGGGTGGGCTACCCTCTCGGCTACCCTTATCAGTTAAGGGTATAAAAATAGATAACAACCTATTCTTAGACGTACTGAATATACATATAAAATTTTATCAAAATCGGTTAAGCCGTTTCGGAGATGTTATCAAAAAATTAAAAAAACAACCCCTATTAAAAAATAGGGGATGAAGGCAGAACGGTGAAAATTTAGGGTTGTTTGTATTTCTTAATGCCAAATAAAAAAATAAAAACATTTTTTTCTTTTCAAAAACTAAAAAAATGAGGGTGGGCTACCCTCTCGGCTACCCTTATCAGTTAAGTGTATAAAAATAGATAACAACCTATTCTTAGACGTACTGAATATACATATAAAATTTTATCAAAATCGGTTAAGCCGTTTCGGAGATGTTAACAAAAAATTAAAAAAACAAGTATGGTAGTAAAAACAAGAAGGTAGAACGGTGAAAATTTAGTGTTGTTTGTATTTTTTAATGCCAAATAAAAAAAATATTTTTTTTTTCACAAAATAAAAAAATGGGGGTGGACTACCCTTATCACTTAAGGGTATAAAAAATATATAACTACCTATTCTCAGACCTACTGAATATACATATAAAATTTCATCAAAATCGGTTAAGCCGTTCCGGAGGAGTACGGTAACCAAAACTGTAACACGGGAATTATATAGATAATATTATATGAAAACTGCGGAGTGCGGAGAGCGGAGAGCGGAAAGACTGATTATAGCAATAGATGCAATTTAAAACTATAATTTAAAACTATTCAAGAAAGTACACACAAAACAAGGCAACGCCGCGCGTCTATTCGTTCAATTCCGAGCAAAATAGCGATGGGGCCTCGCTCGCCAAAGCGAGGCCCCATCGACAGGTCAGATTTTGATGCGAGACGAGACTTCTAGGGTATTAAGATATTCTTTGCTTATATCTAACTGACACTTTCCGACAAGTCGGAATTAACTATCTCTGCGCTGTGGTTGTCATTTTGTGGGTCTGCTCAAGCTCACCTGATGATGGAGTAGGGCTCCGAAACCGGTAGTGAGAGCAGGTTGATCCACATTATGACAAACACAGCGTATAATTAAATTTCTATATCAGCAGTTAAGTGGCAAGAATACTTATATAATTTTATTAAGATTTAAAATCTTGATATTATACTAATGGTCATACATCTGTGTCGAATGTATTACTGCAAAATTCTGGATATATCGCCACTGAAACAAATATTTTATAAACAACAATTTATTGCGGCATAATAAAATAAAGTTAATAACTGATAATTTTCGAAAGACTTTTTTGTATATTTATGGTACTTGGTATATAGATGTAAAACCAAATTCTAAATAACATTTCTCTTTGAATTGGCACGTTGTCGCATGACATCTCATAGAGGTGGGAATTCTAGTTCCTTGAACTAGGTCCTTAGTTCACATTAGTTCCTCACTAACACTGACATCCCCGTTGCTTGCTCGTTTCGTTATAAGTCGGAACGATTCATAGTATGATCTGTATAATTTTTATAATTTACGAAATATAACGAGACGTGTAATTGCATAGATTAAAATCATATATAGTCTGTCCAACGACAAGATCCTTGACAGTGATAGATGTGTCTGTCATTTTAATTTCAAAGTAGTTTATTTTATTTTACAAAGAAATAAGTTGGTAGAACTGGAACGCATAGCAGGAAATTAATATATTTAAAATTTGACTGACAAGTGATTACTTCAAAATATTGTGAAAAAACTGTATAAAACTGAAAAAATGTAATCGAGTTATTTTATTTAACGAAAAAACGGTATGTGATAATATAAAACAAACAAGAACAAAACACCACATACCAAAAAAATATTATATTAAAATATATATTAAAAAGAACTATTTCTTACTTTCAAGCTTCATGAACCTTCCCACATTTATGATTATATTTAGTTTATCAATATAATTTTTGTACATATACAAATTTGTAATATTAGACAGGAATAAATAAAACAACATACATAAAACAAACTGTTTTATTAATAATAACACTTACCAAATTTTATACCTTAAAGGTTGATTAATTAACTTTAATCTTAATTTTTTTAAACCAGTACCTTTTGACATTATTTTTCTGCAATACTAAAATCCATTATTTACCTATCGTGTGATGTCGATATTTTCCAGCTACTCCAGTTTTTAGTATGTGTTTAGTATGATCCTTCTACCATATACGAGATGCACTTATCTACGACGAGATGGTATACAAACTTTATCGATGGTAACTTCATTGGTGTATAAGGCTTTCTGCCTGGGCAGCGAGTATTAACCATAAACTGTACTCTGGGTCTACAGTTATTAATTTTCACTCCATTTTTCCTCCACTTGACTTCAAAAGACACAAAACACACGTAATAATACAAATCAAAATGTATCATCTTCCAAAACGCAGGGTATTTGACAAAAGTTGACACAAAATTATAACCTATAATTTGGCAAGACTTTGACAAGCGTCAAAAATGACAAAAATCTAAAAGCGAGTTCATACGCATCGGCGTCCGTTTGTCGTTCATCGTTCCGTCAAACCAATAAAATTGAAATACGAACTGTCATTTTTTAAATAAACCAATAAAACTAGTTAAAAACAACAAGACGCGACGCATGACGGATTTATATTTAAACCCATCCATAGTTAATTTAAAAATTATTAGAAACTTTTTTTAGTAAAATAAATAGATTGGTATGGGACGTCATCTGCTTTTCTTCTGCCATCGTCTATCGAAATCTTACCTGAGAAAAAAAAACAGAGTATAGGTAAATTTTATTGCAGATAAAAACAAAAAATTAAACAAGAAACTCAAACAGATCTAAAATGAAACATTCTCATAAAATATTCAAAGAACAAACTAAAAATTAAAAACAGTATCCACGATAAATTTCTGTGGTAATTATGCCTTCCGCGGACATAGACAAAGCCGAATCCGTCGTCGTCGCTTTGTATTATATCTCGACGCTACGGACTGAATAGATTCCCGTGAACTAGACTTTTAATTAGTTCCTCTAGTTCCCCTCGGTCCGGGACCTGTAACATACGGCTGACACTCGTCACTTCCGCCTAGCATCGGGCTACGATCGCGCTGGCCGATCCGTTCGTGAACTAGTCTTTTATCTAGTTCCTCTCGGTCCTTTCAGTCCGGGACCGATAACATACAGCTGGTACCTCCCACTCCCGCCTAGCATCGAGCTACGATCACGCTGGCCGCTACGTCACCGTCGCGTCGCATCTCCTCTTCTGTGATTATACTATCTCGGTCCTCGGAATAGGTCCTGAGGAACTAGTCTTTTAAGAAACCTGGAACTAGATCCTTTCGTTCCGGGGTTGGAATAGTTCATTAGAACTAGTTCGTTCACGAACTACACACCTCTAAAATGTCATAATATTGTTTGTTGCTGGGCATTCCAAAATAATTCTGCTTAAACCTTTACATTCAATAACGTGAGGCGATTTTTTTGTCGCTTTCTTTATAATAATTATTTTGTGTATTTTTATTTCTGTTTCAGTAGCAGATATACCAAACTTTTGCGTAAATACAAATATATTGTAACAAAATACTATTTTTAGATTCGTGAAAGCTTTTCTGATGCAGTTAGGACGGGCTGCAATAAAGTTCGGTTTGCTATTCAGAGTCTGATTGAAATGTATTGTAGAACATTCGCAGTTAATTTTGAGGTTAAGTCATCTATAGCTTCAGAACGTAAGATATGATTCTTAATTTTTCTCCAATTCATATACCGATATATTCTTTAATTTTAGCAGCAAGGATGGTAGGTGATATCGCAGACTCTTTAATAGTAAGAATATGCGCAATATACAGGCCAAGTGCAAAATGGGAACATGAAACTTATTTCATATCAGGTCAAATATATCATGGAACAAGAAAAATAGGCAGACCTATGTTTACACAAGCGTATTATAAGCAAGATCGGGATCAGTTATGGCCCGCAAGAATAGTATTTGAAAATTGGTAAGTAGGTTTGTACAGGGTGTTGTTAAAAGTTCACAACAAATAGGAAATTTTTTATTATCGACTTATTGGAAAAAGGTTTATAATCAAATTGTGGGCATCATGCCAAATAACAAAAAAAAAGCATTTTGAATTTTGACATATGCGATAAATACCTTTATAGGCTTTTACATATATAAAGAAAATATTAAGAAATTAATTTAAAATTTAAAGAAAATAAAAAAATAATAAATTAATTAAAAATAGAATTATTTTTACTTTCAAGCTTCAAGAAACTTCCTGCATTTATTATTATATTTACCAATGTAACTTATGTACAAATATATATTTTTTTTAATAAAGTAGGAATAAATAAAACAAAATCTTTTATTAATAGTAATACTTGCTGAATTTTATACCTTAAAAGTTGATTAACTAACTTTAACTTTATTTTTTTTAACCAGTGCCTTTTAACTAGTGATGACGATACCCGAAATTATTCCTACCCGGATACCCGAAACTATTACCCGGGTATCACCCGTTACTCGAAAATGACCCGTCACCCGAAAATGGCCCGATACCCGAGAATGACCCGATACCCGAGAATGACTCCGATACCCGAAAATTACCCGTTTAAAAAATATTATAACTATTAAAATAGGGTCGTAATCGTTTAATAAAATACAAAAGTACAAACTACATACTATTACACAAACTACATAAAAAAATAATATGTCGTTACTCGTTAATACTGTTTTTGTTTTTTAGTGTTGTAGTTAATACTCAACCAAACATTATTCTAAACATAACAACATAATAATATTATATTATTTTTATATACCTAAAAGTTAGGTAACATAACAATCATAATAACGACTAACACAACAGGATTTTTAGAAACAGAAACCAAAAAGTGTAAAAAGTAAAAAGGACTAAGAATAATAAGGAATAAACAAGACATACGTATCGTGTTCAGTGCTGCAGAAAATACTTGATTCTGTTGGCGTTTACAAATAGCAAGGTACTGTTTGTGGACGGTTTCAGTCTATTGCGAGATTTTGTTATGTGTCGTCCTGCAGCCGAAAAATGTCTTTCACTAGCAACTGAGGTGGCTGGTATACATAAATAATATTTTGCCACTTTGGCTAAATTTGGGTAGGCGTTTTCGTGTTTTTTCCACCAAACACATACATTTTCTGTTCTTCCAATTGCCTCTGTCTCAAGAAACGATTGAAATTCAGTGATCTTAGTATTACTGTATTCGTTCAAAAGATCGTCATCTCCGAATAATGGACTATCTGAATTTTTGCATTCATCACTTTCACTGCCACTGCTATTTGGAACCTTGTGTCCTTGAATTGAGTCTGTCTCCATTACTACAGTTGCATCCCTGACTTGCACTTCAAACACGTCTTTTTCTATTTCATTGTAAACCTGCTTCCTTTCATGTGGTTCAAAGATTAACAACTTTTTAAACCTCGGGTCAACAGCCATTGCTTTTACATAAACAGAGCTTTTCACATCGAGTTTATCAACAAAGCGGGTGTTTATATTTTTAACTAGTTCTTCTTTTAGAAATTTTACTCCATGTAATTCGTCATCGTCTTTACTTGGCTGGAGTTTGCTTTTTAATTTATGTAACACATAAAGTACCTCAGTAATTGTGCAATACTTTTCTCCACAGAAAACTTTGTTGGCAATTTTCAACAAATTTAGGATAGGTAAGATGTCGCCAATTAACTTCCACTGTTCATCCTTCAGTTCTAAATGTTTTGCGTCAGTTCTTTTTGTTACCTTTGAGTCACTCAAAACAGCACACACACACCATCGCAAAGTATTCAATCGATCTAGCATACTGAAAGCTGAATCCCACCTGGTCTTGCAGTACTGTATTAATTTCAGTCCATGCTTATATGTTTTCGAAGAGGGTGTTTGCGGTTGAGATGTTCCTTCTTCACCTGATTCGATTTGTTGAATTTCTTCGTGGTCATCTTCATCAACTAGAAAAATCAATTTAGGTAAATATGGATGGGTGGATGGATATTTTTTTGTAAAACCTACCAATTGTGTTTTTTGTTGTGCTTTCAAGCATTGTTTCCTGTCGTTTCAATAGCTCATTTGTTGCCAAAACACTGTGATTGAATGTCCCACTAATCTGCTAGCTGCATGTATACACTTGGCAACAGGATTTGTAGAATCTGCAGTATTCAATCCGGTAGCTGCGTTAACACACAGTTGGAGGGTATGTGCAGCGCAGGGTACATCTACCCACTGGTCATTTATCAAGG
The DNA here is from genome assembly GCF_002938485.1 of Sitophilus oryzae. Taxonomy (NCBI): domain Eukaryota; kingdom Metazoa; phylum Arthropoda; class Insecta; order Coleoptera; family Curculionidae; genus Sitophilus; species Sitophilus oryzae. The sequence continues at coordinate 812,753 of NW_022146106.1, forward strand.
AGGCAACATGACGAATATTAGAATCGTTATCGTGAACAATAGCCACAATTTTTTCGTAAATATGCCAGTTTAAAATGCAACTTTTAATTTCAGATGCCAAATAGTCACCGGTGTGCCTCTCCTCCAAGAAAATTGTATCTAAAACTGGGGTTCTAATTGCCCATTGAGTAGTTAAGTACGATGCAGTTAGCGCTAAATATGATGCATTGCTGTTCAATGTCCAAGCATCAGTGGTTAATGAAACATGTGTAGCTTCTTTCAGTTCGGCTATGACCATATCTTTAATTTCCTTTTCATCGCGTTTCAAATTTTGGACTATAGTTTCGTAACAAGGCACCCTATAATCTGGCTCTAGATAATTCATAAGTTTCTTAAAAGATGCACTCCCCGTAAAGTGTAGGGGTAACGCATTTTCAGATACTACATTAGTAATTAAATTGGTTATCTTGACTTGGCGAGATTGGGGAAATATGGTTCTCCTTTTAAAACAGTCTGTTATGCGAGCTTGGGAATGGGAACTCGTAGATGCAGCTTCAATATCTTTATTTTGTGTTTGTTTTTGTTCTTTACCTGTGTTGCCACTTTCACGCTTATGAACACCTATTAAATGTTTGTTCATTGAACGACCATACACAATTTTAGCATCACACAAATTACAAATCACGTGAGACTTCTTTGGAGAGAAGTGGAAACTTTCCCACACTGCCGAGCGCTTACGTTTTTCGGACATTTTGCAACTTGCAAATCATACGCTGCCGATATCGTTCCAAATTTAACGGCCTATCGACTAGTATCGATCACACCACATAATATCCAGCCAGCAGACAAACTACGACTACGGAACTACAAACGAAACAAAACGTATAGCATGGCGGCAGACGACAGGGCACGAAAAAATCCGATGCCAATCGATGATAGCAAATATCGGGTTTTCTAATTTTCGGGTAACGGGTATTATTTCGGGTAGGATCGGGTAACATTCGGGTATCGGGTACTAAGCAAAGTTACCCGGAACCGGAATCATTTCGGGTAACCCGGGTACCCGGGTACCCGTTGTTATCACTACTTTTAACATTATCTTTCTGCAGTACTAAAATTTATTATTTGCCTATCGTGTGATGTCGTTATTTTACAGCTACTCCTGTTTTTAGTACACTATGCGAGATGGTATACAAACCTTATTGGTGTATAAAACTCTGTCTGGGTACCGAATATTAATTATAAACTGTGCTTTGGGCCTACAGTTCATTTTCCCTCGATTTTTTCTCCACTTAACTTCAAAAGACACAAAACACACGTGATAACACTAACCAGAATGCAAAAGCAATTCACAAATATTTATAATCTTCTAAAAGGCAGGTTATTTGACATAATTGAACACAAATTTGTAACCTATAAGTTGGCAAGACCGTAACAAGCCTTGTAATACGCTTCAGCGCCCATGCATCGTTCATTGTTGCGTCACTCTAATAATATTGATATATGATCTGTCATTTTTGAAATAAACAATAACACTGGTTAAAAACAGGGACGCCGGGACGCCGGCAGATTTATATATGTAAACCCATCTATAGTTAACTTAAAAAAATATTAGTAACTTTTTTAGCGAAATAAATACGTAATATCTGCTTTTTGCTGTCATTTTCTGTCGAAATCATACCTAAAAAAAACAGAGTATAGCAAACTTTTTGGCACACCTTGTATGAATTTGTAATATAATCTAAAAATGTATTGTTTGTATGTTTTATCACTTTTAATTATTCAATTGAATTGGTTTTACATAAATTGTATTCTTTAATATAGGTTAGATTTTGAAGACATACCAATAAACACTTTAGCGAGGGAGTCCAGATTAGTATTACAGATTTTTGGAAGAACTCAAGAGAACCCAGAAAATGACGATTCTAAAAACTCAAACGGGCCAATTTTCAAAGAAGAGGAAATCGGTTGGGCTGCCGTTCAGTTCTTTGATTATGAAGGGTGAGTATAAAATATATATGTTTTTAATCATTGTCTTTTTAATCATGTCATGTTTTTTATATTACAACAATGTAAATTATTATACAGGATGATTCACGATCATGGCACGTTAGACGTTTATAGAGAACTGGTGATATGGCGATAGGATATTTTTGTCTATCTCCATCTGTCTAAATTATTTTCAGCATTACAGTGTTTGGTTTGGTTTGGATCATTTAAAAAGTAGTAGCAACTTCGTTATTTAAAATTTTACGCACCGGTTTTGCTAGTGGGGACATAACTTAGGCTATAACGAAAGTTTTTGAAGAGATATTGAAACAAGATTCATTTAGAAAAGATATTTATAAAAAATTTAAGTACTAGTTGATTAAAAAAAGAGTATACTATTAATACTGCAAATTATATTTTATCCTCTCTTAGTATATTGTTGCGAGCCGGTGTGGACTCGACCTAACCTCACAATATGGCCCGCCCTCGGATGACCTTAACATCGCATAGACACCGCAATGATTCATTCGTTCGAGAAGAATCGAGACCCACTAGAATGGACTCGTACATACGAGAACATTCGAAAACCTTCTCTATGCGCCTAACGATCTTTGGACTATTCTAGATTTCTTTTACCTGTCGGTATAAAAGCCGGCGGCAGTGGCCTAGAGAGGGCAGTTATAAATATACCAGTGCAGTTGACGCGCGAAAATTCAAAATAAATTCTTAGTTATAAATCGTTTGTAAATAGTTCTATAAGTCTTTTATCGTTATTGTTTTTGTTAATTAGTGTTAAATAAATAGTGTTTAAATAAATTGTGACTTTCTATCCACACGGAACCGACGAAAAACGTAACAATTGGTGTCAGGTGTGGCGTGTGTGATAGACTAGAAAAATAAAAAGACTAACAATGGCTCCGAAGAAATTGTTGAAAGACTTGAAAGTGTCCGAACTGAAATCCATATTGGAAGAGAGAGAGTGCGAGACAGATGGAAAGAAAAGCATTTTGCAAACCAGACTGAGAGACGTTTTGAGGGAGGAAGGCGAGGATCCGGACACATTTTGCTTTGAGTTCGAAGGTGACCTTGACTCGTGCCTACAAAAATTAGAAGCTAAAATTACAGAAAATTCCCGGGAATTGCAAGACAATTTAAACGACAATTTGAATAGTAAAATAATTGACTTGGAAGTTAATTTAGAAGATAAAATCAGTGATAAAATCACAGAGAATTCTCAAAAATTAGAAGACAGTTTGAAAGATAAAATTATGGAAAATTCCCAGGATTTAATTAATATTTTAGAGGATAAAATCATAGAAAATTCTAAAGATCTACAAGCCAGTTTCAATGACAAAATACTTAATTTAGAAGAAAGTTTAAACAATAAGATTATAGAGAATTCTACGGAACTACAAGACAAAATAACGGAGATTGAGGAAGATGTAAATAGAAAAATCGAAATTTTTAAACAAGAAATAGAAAAGGCCAATTCACCAAAATGTCAAGAAACATCAGAGGCACCGAAGCTAGTCGGAAATAAGTATATCTCAAAGTCAGTTATTAAGCCTCCACAGTTTGACGGAAAAACCGCTTGGGCCAATTATTTTTGCCAGTTTGAGGCCGCTGCGAGAGCGAACGGATGGACAATCGCTGAAAAGGCTACCGCTTTGACTGTCGCACTGCGAGGAGATGCGACTGATATCCTGCAGACATTGTCACCATCGGAACAGGGAGATTATCAGCAATTGGTACGACATTTAGAAATGAGGTACGGCCAAGCTCATTTGGAACATGTCTATCATTCCCAGCTAAAAAATCGCATTCAAAAGTCAAATGAGTCTCTGCAGGAGTTTGAAGCCGACGTAGCCCGCCTCGTTCGCCTTGCGTACCCTGCTATGCCCGAAAATGTTATGGAGCGCTTAACAGTACAGGCTTTTATTGATGGTTTACGTGACAACGAGACAAGGCAAACACTTCTTTTAGCTCATCCAACGCATTTGGGAGATGCCCTAGCACGTGCCCTGGAATTTGAGGCCGCGAAAGAATGCTCTAGGTCTCTAGGATTTGTACGGGCTGTTGAGGAGAGTTCCGACGATTCCAAAGTGGAAAGGATTGTGCGGAAAGTACTGGATCAGTATATGAGCAAGAAGGGGGGACCGATTCGCTGTTGGAATTGCGGACAGATGGGAAATCGTTACAAAGAAGAGAAAGAAGTGAAAGTCTTAAGGACGACTGTGGTTGGTGATAGTTGGCAAACCGAAGATCTTGCAAATGACCAAATCAGTGATCCAGAGTTGGGCTTGGTGATTAACTGGAAAAACGCGGACCAGAGACCAACGTGGGAGGAAGTTTGCAGATATTCGCGAACGAAAGTCGTACTGGGCCCAGTGGAATTCCTTGGTAATAGATAACGGACTACTTCGCCGTGTGATCGAGAGACCGGAGGGACAAGAAGAAGCAGACAGATCGTCATTCCAAAGCAAAGAGTGTCCCAGAAGTCTTGGAGGAAGTTCACAATGGAACCAGCGGAGGACATCTTGGTGTTACCAAGACACTTGGCAAGCTGCGTGAACGGTTCTACTGGGTGAACTGCAAAGAAGATGTGAGGGCCTGGTGTAAGAAATGTGACATTTGCGCAGCCATTAATGGGCCACAAAAGCGTGGTAAAGCCCCTATGCGCCAGTACAATGTTGGTAGTCCCTTCGAACGAATAGCGATCGACGTGGCTGGTCCTTTCCCGGAGACGAACGATGGCAACAAATACATTGTGGTAGTAATGGATTACTTCAGCAAATGGGTCGAGGCCTACGCGTTGCCAAATCAAGAAGCGTCCACGATTGCTGATGCCCTTGTTAAAGAATGGATCTGCAGGTTTGGTGTTCCCATGGAGCTTCATTCAGATCAGGGAAGAAACTTTGAGTCCAATCTGTTCCAAGGCGTCTGTGAAGTCCTGAACATCCGCAAGACCAGGACGACTGCTCTACATCCACAATCCGATGGGATGGTTGAACGCATGAACAGAACTATCAACCGTTATCTGGCCAAAGTAGTCTCTGACCACCAAAGAGACTGGGACAAATTTCTTCACCTGTTCCTGTTGGCCTACCGTTCATCCGTCCAAGAATCTACAGGGCAAACTCCAGCCAGCATCGTTATGGGACGGGAAGTGCGCCTACCCTGTGATCTGAAATTTGGTTGCCGACCGGGAGAAGAAGTCGCCGGAGAAGATTATGTCCACACACTACGTCAAAGGATGGACGACATTCATCAGAGAGTCCGCCTAAATATTCAAAGTGCTAGTGACCGAATGAAGGAACACTACGACATTCAAGCTGAGCATGGAGGATACCAACCAGGGAAGTTGGTGTGGCTATATAACCCGCAGAGACGTCGTGGGTTATCTCCGAAGCTACAATCCTCGTGGGAAGGGCCATACGAAGTCATGGATAGAATTAATGACGTCGTATACCGTATCAGAAAATTGCCAAAAGGAAAACCGAGGGTAGTCCATTTCAACCGTTTGAGCCCCTACCAAGGCGAAATAGAAGATCGTGCTGGGACCGTGAGAACCTGCAGCTTTGATCCCCCTGATTCGGAGATGTCCTTTGACGATTTCATGGCCCGATACAACAGCAGTGAGAAGGCTCGCTATGGTGTAACCAAAGAAGATCAACGAGACCTCTTTTCCGTGCCTCCTGATTATTCGCTCGCTCATTGTGTGGCTCGAGATTTGCGGATGTCCAGAGGAATCGCTGCGACGTTCAATGAGAAGTTTGGGCGTGTCGGAGAACTACGCCGACAGGATCCAGAGGTTGGAAGCGTCTTGAGGCTAACCGACAATGCACATGGTCAAGCAAGGCACATCTTCTACCTGGTCACCAAGGAATGGTCCCCGAGTAAGCCGACTTATCTCAATCTATGGAAGACCCTGATTGAACTGAGAGAAGCCCTGCTAAACAACAACATTGCACGATTAGCCATTCCGAAGCTGGCGTGTGGACTCGATGGTTTGAGTTGGCGTACAATCCGGAACATGATTGAAGTCTTGTTCAGATTTACGGGAATCGAGATCCTCGTTTGCTGCTACAACCCAAAGCTGAGATCGGGAGAGAAAACTGTAGACTGCTATTTCTACCAGACTTCGCAATGTACCAGGGGCCAGCTTTGCAAATACCTTCATTCACGTATACATCTCGGGACGATCATGTGCCTAAGAAGGGGGCAGTGTTGCGAGCCGGTGTGGACTCGACCTAACCTCACAATATGGCCCGCCCTCGGATGACCTTAACATCGCATAGACACCGCAATGATTCATTCGTTCGAGAAGAATCGAGACCCACTAGAATGGACTCGTACATACGAGAACATTCGAAAACCTTCTCTATGCGCCTAACGATCTTTGGACTATTCTAGATTTCTTTTACCTGTCGGTATAAAAGCCGGCGGCAGTGGCCTAGAGAGGGCAGTTATAAATATACCAGTGCAGTTGACGCGCGAAAATTCAAAATAAATTCTTAGTTATAAATCGTTTGTAAATAGTTCTATAAGTCTTTTATCGTTATTGTTTTTGTTAATTAGTGTTAAATAAATAGTGTTTAAATAAATTGTGACTTTCTATCCACACGGAACCGACGAAAAACGTAACAATATTATGTCTATTTAATTGTTTGATTATGTAATGAGTACTTTGTTTACTCATTTGTTTCGTCGAACTGCTTGAATCTATTTTTTTTCTTTTGATCAAATCGGTTGAATATATGGAAAAGTTGAATGTAATTGCACCCAACAACCACGTTATTACGCTTATACATAACCAACATAAGATACAGGCCAGAGACATCGATTTGTGACGTCACCGCAATAGTCGGGCTTTTGTATTGTTGTTGCTGTTGGTACTGCGTATAGTTTTTGCATAAATAATAGTATTTATTGATAGTTTTCCCAGATATAAATATGAAAAATATTATATACAAAGGTATTAAAAAATAACATTAACTTTTTATCGCGTTAAAGTAATTGAAAAGCATTAAAATTTAGATCTAAAACACGAATATTAATATGAAATAAACAACAGCATTAGATGAACAGAATAAAATCCAGATAATAAAAAGCATGTTCTAAAATTGCGTTAGCGAGTATTTAGCAGCTAGTAATAATATACCTTGTGATAAAGTTTCCAAATATTAAAAAATTTGAAAACTATACTTTATCGACACGTTAAGAAAATGTATTGTATATGATAAGGGCAGAATACATTTTAAAGTTTAATTAAAAATAATTGTAAAATTTTGCCTAACATATTTAAAAAATGTGGATATCAGGTAGAATTAACTATTATCATTAAGTAATTTGTAGTTCGATGTTCATGTAACCATTTCCATAAATCGTAAATAGATAAAGATATTTTTTTATATAAAATACTGAAATAAAGTACAATTCATTTAATTTCTCTAAAATATATTGCCATTTCATAATAACAATCATAATTTTCAATATTTATTTCATCCTGAATTTCCAAATCTCGTTTTCTTTCATCGGGATGTTTTCTCTTTATGGGAACATGCACAGTCATATGAGAAGGTTGATTTGGAAAAATTGTAGGCACAGCATCTTCTGTAGGTTTTGAACGTGACTTAGTTACAGTTAATATTGTTGGGAAAGAGAATGTAGACAGATCCTGAGTACTTATTATAATTGCTGCTAGAAGGCACAGGCACAGAACAATGTCGCGGCATTTTTTATTTCACAAAGTAAAAATAAAGAAACGACAACTGTTTTACCTAAAAATACACGTCACTTACGTTGGTTTAACACTATACACTAACACTAACGCTATTAATTATGTTTTTATATAAATTCCCCAACTTTTGCCTAGCCCGGACACAGCCGGCATCGCCGGTGTTACTATAATTTTTACCGAAAGTATGGTTTTTTTCGTGGGTACGATGTTATGAATCGGATCTAGATAGTTCACTATTCTCCCAAAATTATTTAGTATAATTTTATTAGCATAGAAACGCATAAAAAACACAGATTGGTTGCGAAACTAATGAAAACAATTAGTTTGTTTACGACTACTAATTCTCGACCACTTCGGTAGAACTGTCAAAACAGTCAGGCTTTGAATATGACGTTAGCCACGGCTTATATTATTACATTTTTGAAAACTACTTTGATATCTCATCATTTTTATATTATACTAACCTATACCTATCTTTGATAGTTTTCGAGATAAAAAATAAAATTGACAAAAACATGATCTTGAATAAGCATCGGTTAAATTATAAATTCGGCATTTTGAAAGATGAAATTTGATTTATAGGTTAAGGAAAGTCGGCATATCCAATCTATCTAAATCAACTGATTGGATATCAAACGAGGTCCGAAAAAATAATTATTTCCGTTAATTATAAAATCACTCAAATCTTTGTTATTTTAACTTCAACCCTATGAATATTATTTAAAAAATTATAACAAAAAATCAAGAAAAAAATCAAAATTATTAAAAATAATAAAAAAGTAAATATTTTGATATCTTCAGAAAGTCTAACTTGTATTATAATTTATTATTGAAGCTAATAAAACTTTTTAGATGAGTTCAACTATGGTAACGAGCATAATTTTACGTACCGGTTTTGCTAGTGGGGACATAACTTAGGCTATTTCGGCTATAACGAAATTTTTTGAAGAGATATTGAAACAAGATTCATTTAAAAAAGATATTTATAAAAAATTTAAGCACTAGTTGATTAAAAAAAAAGAGTATACTACTAATACTGCAATTTAATATGCTATGGATCGAGTCTGAAAAAATACTTTTGTTTATAGGGTGATGATTCATGGAGGTGCACTTTTATCTGTTTGGCCTAGAGAGGCAAACCATATTAATGAGCATATGTATGGTCCTGCACCAGCAATGGGCTCTCATCCACAAATAGATCACCCAATGATCGGTAAGTTTTGGTTTGTAGTAATTATTGTATTATATTTATTACTTATTTTACAATAGGTATTGAAATAGTGAGCCCCTCAAAAATAGAGTTTCCTAAAATAGAGTCGAATTCATCTAGAGCAGCAAATGAATTTGACTTTAACAGTCTAGATAATGAAACTCAAGAACTTTTAAGTGATTCTTGTGAGCAAGATATGTTTTATAAATTGCCATGTGAAGTAAGGTAAGATTTTTGTTTTCGCATTTTTATTTACGCTGAAAGAGTGTGTTAATTGTCTAAGCTCTACACTAATTTAATTCAATTAATACTACAATCGCATTTGCATTTTTAGGGAAATTTTATGGGAAAAAAGACATTACTTACACGATATGCCTAAAGCTTTACCAAAAGTATTATTAGCAGCAAATAGTTGGGCGTATATGTATCTTTCTGATTTACATGGTCTACTGCATCTGTGGAAGAAATTAGAACCAAGACAAGCTTTGGAGTTACTGTTGCCAGTGTAAGTGCAGGGCGTCCGAATATTTTGTGGACATAGAACTACCACACAATTTACCTCTATATAAAAGTGCTTCGTTTGTCCATTAGCGCATCAAACTTTAAAAAAATAATACACTGCCTGTGTATAAGCTAAGTACTTTAAAAAATATCTATACCTACATATGTGGCGGATTCATCTCTCCAAAAATCATATATGGGTATTTCGCCACTGCAAGAAATCTACAAAATAAAGATATACAAATTTGCCTAACGAACAAAAAATGCGTAGCGTTTCGGAAAGTTTATCTCTTTCCGTCGTCGGAAGCAAAAAAATACAAAGAATAAAGAAAAAAACTATTGAAAATATTTAAATTCAACTATTCGAGAAGACTTTAGTTTTTTTTTAAACAGATACGTCTACAAAAACCGTTGACGTTCTGTTAAAATGACATTATATCAAGTTAATCTTCAAAATTAACAATTACTACCTGGTAACAATTACTTAATAAGGTAAAAGCAAAAAGCCCCAAACTTTCTGTATGATTATTTTTAATTTTTGGTATGTTATGTTTATTTATGTTATGTTCTTTAAAATCAAAAAAGCGATTGCCATACATTACTAACATCTACAGATACATGAGCAATACATTTATTTTTGTTAGATTGTATTAAAAAAGCCTCTTTTATTAAATTTTTACGTATGTTATGTAAAAAAAATATGGAAAAATAAATAGAAATATGTTGGAAAACAATATAACATACGAACATCTTTCAAAACACTAAATACACTTGGATCCATTTTATCACATACTAAATCAATGAATACAGAACAAGAAACAAAAAATGTAATATACCAAATACCATGTGAATGCGATAAATTTTACATTGGTGAAACATCTAGACCCTTAAATGTTCGAATTAAAGAACATAAAGGTTATTTAAGAAAGGGAGATTTTTACAAATCCAAGATTTGTCAGCATTCATGGAATACAGGGCACAGAATAAATTTTAATAACGCCAAAATTATAATGAAAGAAGCGATACCCTCAAAAAGAAAAATAAAAGAGGCTTTTTTAATACAATCTAATAAAAATAAATGTTTGTTTTAACATGAACTTTTTGTTGCTCATGCATCTGTAGATGTTAGTAATGTATGGTAATCGTTAGCAGAATCGTGGTTAATACATTTTTGGAATACAACTTTTTGGAATATCCTGTATGATTTTTAAAAAAAATTCAAAATATGTAAAAAAAAACAAATAAATTATGCTTGTCCAAGCGTTTTCCCGAAAGACTAACCGTTTTTTAAATAACAAATATTGTAATATTTGAGGGGCGTTCTCACCCTCTTGGAATTTGAGATTCGAGAAACCCGTCCTTATCGAACCTCTACACCCCACACAATCAATCCGTTTGCCAAAAATCAGCTTTAAACGTCAAGCAGTTTAAGCAGAAGCGTGATTACTCAGTGGTCATATTTTATGACACACCCTGTATAAATTTATAAAAAATCTTAAAACATGTAAAACAACAAAATAAAATATACGTGTTCAAGAGTTTTTCCGAAGAACTCACCGGTTTTTAAATAAAAAATATTTTAATATTTGAGGGATAGTTTCACCCCCTTAGAATTCGAGTTTCGAAAAATCCCTTCTTATCGAACCTCTACACCCTAAAGTCAATCTGTTTTCCAAAAATCAGCTTTTTACGTCAAGCGCTTTAAGCAGGATCGTGATTAATCAGTGATTTAAACAATCTTAAAATATGTAAAAAAACAAAATAAAATATACGTGTTTAAGCGTTTTTTTCGGAAACTAAACCGTTTTTTATATAATAAATATTGTAATATTTGAGGGGTGGTTTCACCCTCTTGGAACTGGAATTTCGAAAAATCCCTTCTTATCGAACCTCTACACCCTAGAATAAACCTGTATGCCAAAATTGAGTTTCTTACATTGAGTGGTTTGAACAGGATCGTGATTATTCAGTATGTCAGTCACTTAAGGATTTTATATTAGTATAGATATTCTTCTAGTGGCGAAATAGCCAAATATATTTTGAAGAAAATTGAAAAAATAATTTTTCACGGCGAATCTACCGATATTTATTTATAACTAGACCGAACAAATACAGGGTGAGTTTTCTACGATGTTCTTTATGGGTATCTTGGAAACTTCTCTGGAGCTAGAGTGTCGGTCAAATGGGAAAACATGCAGTTTTGTGAGGACAAACATATCCGCTTTTTGGATTTTTGAAAAAGTTAATGGCTTACTAAAACCAAAAAAAAACAAAACAAATTTTGGGCTATTTTAAAAATGCTCCCTAATACCACCGTAATCTATTCTAAACAAAAAGTTTTTAGATAAAAGTTGTAGATACTCATATCCTTAATGAGACTATGTTTTCCTTTGAATAAGAAGACTAAGGAAGGAGCATAATGCTTTCCATGTACAAGGACTGTATATATTCTAAAGGACTGTTCGATCGCGTCAAATCGTCGCTGTCGTAGTCGCCGTGGGATACTACGTCACGCGCTGACCAGCGCTCAACAGTGCGGCGGATGGTTATTCTAGCGGGACAAAATCTCAAGAGCAATGTTTGGGACTTAAAATCTAAGAACGCAGCAAATGGTCTAATATACAGGGTGTCCCAGAAATAAGTGCAAATATTTTAACTGGTAGTATAATTCAACCCCAGAAACGCGCCTATGAAGTTTTTTCCGCGAAAGAACATTTTGAAAATTCGAAATTTTTTGAAAATATTTTTGGATTTTTTTTTAGTTCTTAGTTAAAAAACATAATTTCTTGATAATATGGTAACATAGGTATTAGATTAAATTTACAAGAAAGAAAATTCAGAAAAGATCCAGTGGTCTCAAAATTTTAACAAAAAATCATTGTTTTTGAAAATTTTCAAAGTAAAATAACTCCGTTATTTTGGACTTATTTGAAAAACGGTAAAGAGAACAACTTAATTTATTAATAAATAAATACAAGATAATAAAACGTGATATTATTCGTACATGACACACAAAAACCGTATTGTAAACTATTGCCAAATACATAAAATTATGATATCAGATGAAATACTTACCAAAAACTCTTTAGCAGTTATTTTTTAATTACTTTGTAATCTTGTGACACCCTCTATATTTTAGTTTAAAAAATTATATTTTATTTTAAAAATATTAATTAAGATAGATATTTTAATTTTAATTTTAACACTCGGTAATTGTAAATTCATATATAGTAAGTATCTAAGACAATTTTTTAAACTCAGTGCCTTTTGATGGAGTTGTTTTGTTTTTATACTATCCGATTGAAATGAAACTTTTTGGGCATTTACCTGTTAAGCTTGAACTCCCTGTGACTGTGACTACCTGTGTTGGTAACTATTGGTAATTCAAAAGATCTACATCATTCAATATATCGATATTTGAAAAAAAGTAAAAGTTTGATATCTGCAGAACAAAGGCACGAAAGATTTTAACAAATGATATACGTACAGTAGAAAAGTACATACCTTTGGCAATCAACATAATTTGGCTTTGGAATAAAATGTATAAGCACTTGTAAATATTTTGTTTTCGTATGATCTCTGTCTTGCTGAGCAGAAAACGACCAAATTTGGTTGATAAAAATGTATCGAAATACAAAGAATATTCATGCATTTTTATATCAATTGGAATGTCTACTATTTATTCTTACAGTACACATTTTTTGGCTTATTTCTAACCAAACGCTTTTGTCCCGCTAAATTCATCTTCCAACGCACTGTGCGCTCGTCCGTCAAATGCAAAAATAACTGTCACTGTCTAAAATCTTTAGCGCCAACTTCAACTCGGTCATCAGATGACGTAAAAAAACTGACGGTGCAGGAAGATAGAAATCGAACTATCCTTATCTCTATAGTATCCTTGATCCATATATTCATGCATGGTGGGCGGAAAAAGGACTCTAGGGTGGGGATCCTTGACAGTTCTGTTTGACGATTCATTTGACACATTTGAATTTGATTTGAAATTTTGTGGATTTGTCAGTCTTTAGGGAGCTTATTTTATGTTATTTATTATTTATTCTACTACTACTAATAGTTGTATAAAGGTAGTAAATCGAGATGGAAATTGTTGCAGAACTTAAATTAACAGTGACACTATCGCGATTTATCGAAAAAGATTCTAAAATAGTTGGTTGTGTAGCGTGCGGTAGATCGTGGCAAAAATCGAGTGAAATAATGGCTTTTCGCTAGTAAGTGACTATATAATATACATACGTGTAGCAAACCGATCATTTATGAAATTCACTTAAATTAACTAATTATATATTTTTTCTTGCACTTTTGTTTTTATTTACTACTTGTCAAAGAATTTAGATACGTCAATTTGATTTACTTGCTTCAGTAGCCTATCGGATGTTTATGGCTATAAATAATTATTATAACTTATCTATTTTTATTAGAATTTTATATTTTTATCAGCAATTTTAATAACTACCAACATTTATTGACAACGTAAAATAAAAAAAAATAATGAGTCTACCCTACGTCTACCCTACATCATAGTTTTACATTTTTTAAATAAAATTAGAACGGCACTGATAAACCGGAATTTAAGTCGGCCATATTTGAGGCCCATCGCGGTGGACCTAAGATTTTTGATATGCTCCTTCCTTAGTCTTCTTATTCAAAGATGTTTTCCGTTTTTTTCTAAAGCCTTTCATTTTTGACATATGACACAATTCAATTTCCAGCGACATAAGCTATAATATGTTTTTTTTTTTTCGAAAAATTAGTTAACGAAATTTTATTTTCTAAAAATGAGTTATAGCCTATTCTTATCTTTTTAACTAATTTCACTTAGTTTATATAGGCTTAACAAAATAAAATGAAAAAAGATTCGAACTAGGCGTTGTGTTGTGTTGTGAGACAAAAAATGTAGTAAATAGTAGGAGCACAGAATATCTAGCTACGCAACAGAAAAATACTCGAAATGAAAGAGCTAAAATTGCACAAATAAAATACTAGATGGCGCGACAATATCATAATCAGAATATAATTGGAAATTTTGAACTTTCGGTTTTGGATCGTCAGCACGTCGACGGTCTTGGAGCTCGGCCAAATATGCACAGTTGTCAGATTCAACAAGACTTTAATTGGTATCCCATTCTTTTTCTGGCGTATAATAGTTTCTTTCTATTCTTATTTTCTTGTCAGACACACTTAAATTAATTATTTGTTTGGCTTTTAAAATAGTTTTAAGTATATTATTACAAAACATATACTCATAAAATACATTTTTAATATACACTACCTTATATTGTTAACTAAGAAAATACCTTTAATTATCTTTAAACATGTACAGGGCGATTGATATTGATATTTATTAATGATGGAACGTTAGTAATGAAATATATGTTTAATAATAATGGAAATAATTTATTAAAATGCAGTACAAAAAATGTTAATTTCCTAAAAAAATACTATAATAACAAATTTCTTCTGTTTGCCATGTTATTTATATAGACCTAGGTAGATTTTAAAAAGTGACACAGGTACAATTATTAATAATATCATACTCGGCATGAAAGTTACTGTCACGACATCGTACAATAAATTAAAATTCGTAAAATAAATTAAAATGATTAATTAAACAAATCTTTATACAGAAACGCAAGTATACCAAATTTGGGCCCAATCAAAATCTAGAAAATGATATCATAATATTGTACTATATTATGGTACCACTCGATATGCTTCAAGGTACCATAATATTGCAATGTCATCGACGATCCGTAGTATACCAAGTTTAAGCCCAATCGAACGCCAGGAAATGGTATCGTAATATGGTACTACATTATGGTACCTCTTATTGATATGCTTCATGGTACCATAATATTGCAGTGTCATCAAACATACGCAAGTATATATCAAAGCCCAATCAAACGTCAGGAACTGATTGTAATTCAGCTAGTAAGATTTAACTCCAACTAACATGGGAAGTTAAATACTTAAACGTTTAAAAAAAGAGCTCTGATCTATTTTAATATGTTTAAATGATGTAGCAAATTTGAAGGTAGGCTTTATCAGGAAGTATTACAATATAAATTACACAATGGCAACACTGCACAAAATTCTTTTAAATTTCGTTTGTAGATAACTGTTTTCCAAAAATACGTAGTAGTTCTATGTCTACAGAATATAGACACCCTATATAAAAGTTTACATATTTTTCATAAACGTATAATTTTTTAATGCATGTCCTGCAGATATCCAGATATGTTTGTAAGAAAAATGGCTGTAAAATGGATGGTGGCATTGTCAAACGACGAACTGGTTGATTATCTTCCGCAACTTATTGTGGCATTAAGATATGAAACTTACGAAAGTTCTTCTTTGGCTGAATTTATATTACACCGGGCTTTGAGATCACCGAGATTTGCTCATTACTTGTTTTGGTTGCTTAGCCATAATTTACCTGGATCAATTCCTCAGGTTAGCTAAATTTTATATTGGTAATTGTAGAAAACAAGTAAATTTTGGAAACATAAAACGTTGCACTAAAGAGTCAATAATTAATTTTATTAAACAAAATTTTTTGTTATCACTAATTAAAATGAGGATTGATTATTTAAATCATTATCTGGTTTATACACTCACCGGCAAAAAAAACGGCCATTAAAAACTAGTCCCACTTTCAAAGTTGGATTTCTCGCGAACCACTCATTAGATTTTGATAATTTTTTTTTAATAAATAATAAAATAATTGTAAATTAATTCCTTCTTAAAGGATGCTACGTCAGAAATTTTTATCTCGAATTTATTTTGAGCATATACAGGGCACAACAATAACACGAAGTTTTTTGCCCGAACTTTGTAACACCCTGTAGAGTGCAGCAGCTGTAATAGCTATTGCTAAATCAAATCACATTGTAGCCTCATCTTTTGTGAGCATTTTGTTTTTTTAATCACGACATTATCTCTGTTTTTATTGGAGATACGCTGCTTTAAAACGACAGTCTCGGAAAAATGCTTTGCAGACAAAACCGCGATTCATCCGTGAAAACTAGTTAGTCCATTGCTTAATTCCCAATTCACATGTAAACGCGCAAACTGAAGACGTGCTCGACGATGTCTTAGAAGTAGCTGGGGTCCTGTGGCAGGCCTCCTTGCAGACAAGCTGTTTTCTTTTAGTCTTTGTCGGATTGTTCTCCCACTGACTTGAGTTACACACAACCGTGCCACAAGCCGTGCGTAGGGCTTGTAGCAGATGTTGATTCTGTAACGCTACAATTCTATGATTTCATAAAGTATTCAGGACAATAAAGCCGTCGTCAATTGCATTTGTCTTCTGTTTTCTTCCAGAACCCACTCGCCTGGTGAAATTTCCCGTTTCCATATACCGATTCCAGGCATCCTGGACTGTTGTTCGTGGTATACTCAGGGTATCGGACACATAACGTTGACTTCGGCCATCCTCAATTAAAGCCACAATACGAGCAACATCCGTCACAGATAATGGTATTTTTTAATTTGACAATGATGTCGCCTTGATTATTTACACATAAAACTTTCTGCCTGCGAAGCATTTTTTCGAGACGTTGGTTTTAGAGCAGCGTATCTCCAATACAAACAGAGATACTGTCGTGATTAAAAAAACAAAATGCTCACAAAAGATGAGGCTACAATGTGATTTGATTTAGCAATAGCTAGTACAGCTGCTGCACCCTACAGAGTGTTACAAAGTTCGGGCAAAAAACTTCGTCTTATTGTTGTGCCCTGTATATGCTCAAAATAAATTTGTAATAAAAATTTCTGACATAGCATCCGTTAAGAAGGAATTAATTTACAATTTTAAAAAAAATCATCAAAATGTAATGAGTGGTTCGCGAGAAATCCAACTTTGAAATTGGGACTAGTTTTTAGTGGCCGGTTATTTTTTGCCGGTGAGTTTAGTTTTTAGAAATATTTTTAAAATAACTAAAAAAATTTTAACCAAACGAAATGTAAATTAATCAGTGTTTATTTAATATGATCAAAAGTAGCAATTTATCTTATGCCGGGTCCAGACCAAGGCGACAAAAGGTAAACACGGTTTTGAGACAAAAACAAGACAAAGTTGTGACAAAAAAATGGGGAATTCTGACAAGACAAACTTGAGACAAATTGTCCACACCGCAAGGACAAAAGTACAGCAAAGCCAAAAGTTTAGTTGATGCGAATGAGCTTTATTAACCATGGGTGATTTCACTGGTCTCCTACTGTGTGCAGCATACACCATCCATACTGCGCCGACTACTTGTAAATTATACAAACAAAACATAGGCACTTTGATCTTTACCGACTCAAGACGGGACATTGAAGTCTCCGAATTTTTAAACAAAACAAAAATGAGACAAAAATGTCGCAGAAATGTATTGGATTTGCCGCAATTTTGTCGTAAAACATGAATGTTTCTGTTTTGTCTGATTGGTCTGGACCCCTTAGAAATATGTATTAAATAACACGTAAATTTTTTGTATATATGGCTGGTAAAGAGGTAATTTACATAAAAATATTATTATACCGGGTGCGTCTCAAAAGTCGTTGCAGGATTGATTTGATTCATTCAGATGTTTTCGGTCACGGGAAATTACTACAACTTTCGATTTTTAAATGGCACCCTCGGTATTTTCTTACTTTATTCGATAGAAAATCACACTCTGAATATAATGACATATCATATGTCAACTTTTGACATATTCGCTTAAAAAACATCGTATTTTTAATTTCAATCTAGAATGCCATGGCATGGCTGTGTTAAAACATTAATTTTACACCAGTTTTTAATCAAGGGGCAAAGTGTCAAACTTTCGCATATGGTCTATTCGAAATTGTAACATGCGGTTCATAACGACAACTTGACTCTAAATGCGAAGTGTGTGGTACCAAATTTTTCGTAAAAAATACTTTTTCCAAATATGCTAATGTGCCACCCTTAACAAGACACTAAAAACATTAGACGATCAAATATATTTTTCCACGGCTCCTTGATTAAAAATTAGTGTTTCACAGCACAACAGCCAGGCATTCTAGAATGAAATTAAAAATACGATGTTTTTTAAGCGAATATGTCAAAAGTTGACATACGATATCATTCTATCCAGAGTGTCATTTTCTATCGAAAAAGGTAAAAAAATACCGAGGATGCCATTTAAAAATCAAAAGTTGTAGTCATTTCCGGTGAAACAGGAAGTGACTGAAAAATAATTGAATACGTCAATCAATTCTAATTTATGTCATATACTAACATACCAAATCTGGCTTTTTTATCTGAAAAAAAAGTAGGGGTGAGCCACTTTTAAGACACACCCGGTATATTAAGCCTTGAACAGTAAATTAGTTGAAAAAATATCTTATTTTTTTAAATTTTTAGAATGGAAGTCTCGATATTAAGGAAAACAAAAATGATTTAAACGATATCAGTATTAGCGAAGTAAGGTACCACAGGAGAATGAAATTACTTTTAAGAGCATTACTCGCCGTGTGCGGAGAATCATTAAGGAAATGCTTTATGTCCCAACAGTTGCTGGTGAAAGTAAGTCATTGTTATTTATTAAGTATCATTTAAGCTACTTATTTAATTCCCTGACAGCAACTTAGCGATACTGCCGAAGTCGTGCAAAAATCCAAAGATTCACAAAAAATAGTACATATGCATCGAGATCTTGAAATGATTAATGGTTCTTTGAATGACAATCCGACAAGCTTACCTCTGTCACCTACACTCAGAGTTAATGGTATAGATGTTAAAGGTACATAATTCAGGCCTTTTTTATTTTTGCTTGTATAACAATATAAACATTATAGGTTCCTTTTATTTTGCCTCAAATACATTACCTTTAAAAATTAACTTTATAATGGAGGATAGCTCCATCTACTCGGCTATATTTAAAGTAGGCGACGATTTGCAACAAGATATGTTAACTTTACAAATGATTAGACTTATGGATAAGTTATGGCTTCAACATGGAATAGATTTAAAAATGGTAGCTTTTATGTGCATTCCAACGTCTAAAAAGAAAGGTAAACATTAAATATGTCCTGATGGATTAGTAATATAATATTTTTTTAGGAATGATCGAAATGGTAACGAAAGCGGAAACTTTAAGAAAGATTCAAACAGAACATGGACTAACTGGTTCCTTTAAAGACAAGCCAATAGCTGAATGGTTAGCTAAACATAATCCGTCAGAACTTGAATATGGCAGAGCCGTCCAAAACTTTACTGGTAGGATGATAAAACTTAAACATATTACTTCGACTTATTTACAGTTGCAAGATAATATAAGGTTATGATAGGATGGTCTAGTCTCTTCAAGGGATATATATATATATAATTAAACTTAACAGAATTTAACTTTTTTTTCAATACATATGGTGTGGCCAAAACTCAGTTACTGGTACCAACATTACAATAGTTCCCCGACAGATGTAGCCGTACACCTTGACAATATAGAATTATTAATTTTTAAATAGCTCTACTTAAGAAACCGGAAGCTTTAGATATAGAAACGTATATCGTTGAAAAGCAATTTTATTAGTAATTTGATCTTCTAAATAATATACATAGGGATCAAACAGAAATAAATAATTTTTTGCTCTCTCTCTGTCTATTACTCTATCAATTGGTTTAGACAGAACAAATATATCGACTTTCGTTAACTTGTAATGCAAATTTTAACTTTTAAAATGTTCAGTTCATGATTTTATCAACGCTTATTCAAGATCATGTTTTTGCCAATTTTAGACATGTTCTGTTTTTTATCTCAAAAACTATTGGAACTACTATAGGTTAGGATAATGGAAACATTATTAGATTTGAAAGTAGTTTCCAAAAATGTAATAATATACCGAGCTTTCCATTTAAAATAAGAAAGATGTTACCACGTTTCAAATGATGCGGCAACATTGTAACACACTGAAAATATTTTAGATAGATGGAGCATGTAAAAATCGAAATTTTGAAAAAATTCTATCATCGGTCTAACGTGCCATCGCCGTAATTCACCCTATATAATAGGTAATAATTTGATGTTTTAGACACACTGTTTTCATGGTCACATTGTTGCCAAGAAAAGCTTCCGTTCAAGGTAGTCCAAGTCCAAAACGGATCTTAAATCTGGTTTATATTCCAAACTTAATTGCTAATGACGCAGCACAGTATGTTTGTTCAGGACTGAAACTGTTCATGATATCTAAAATTCGAATTCTGTAACATACTAATATGACAACACAGCTATCCTCGACGTTACAGGGCCCGATTTCTGTAACTTAGAAAATGCTAAGCGCTTTTAGACGCTCAGCGTATATGACTTTAATTTTCGCTTAGCGCGTTAAAGTTAAAGTGTTTTCAACTTTTTGCGAATATTCGCGCGATTTTAAGGTTCGCGTTTACGCAGAATGGTGTTGTGATCCAGTTATCGATTATTTTGACGACGCTGCCGCAAAGTAACTGAAAGCATTTCTCCAGTTGAAATGGGTTCTCGTGCATAATATGTTTTTGATATACATGGTGACAATTTTTTTCCACTTCAACCAAGTTATCAAACTCCTATACAGACAATCTGTGAAAATTCCTAAATTTTTTCTCATCTTTTGTCCTTATTTCTTGAATTATATTGCGATAAGCACCTTGTTGCTTACGAAATTTGAATATTTCACATGTCCCAAATCCCAAATGACCCATAAATGACCTATAAACCTGTGCTATAAACCCGTTCTCTTCTACGTTTTAACAATAAGTAAATGGCAATGTTGCGCCTTATTCTGTTCCAATCCCACAATCGTAATCGATATTCATAATCATTAAACAAATTTAAACTCATATTGTATGCTATAAAATATAAAATAAAGATCGTAAACACGAATAAAGATGTATAAAACAAATTAAGTTATCTCAGGTTATGATTTTTTTTGGTAACTTTCAGTGGAGCAAAAATGAAATGTCCCTAAAAATTCGCGACTGTATGAAATAGGTCCAAATTTTGCGAATATTTTTTGGCGAATCGCTTTTCGCAA
Organism: Sitophilus oryzae; assembly: GCF_002938485.1. Lineage (NCBI taxonomy): Eukaryota > Metazoa > Arthropoda > Insecta > Coleoptera > Curculionidae > Sitophilus > Sitophilus oryzae. The sequence goes on from NW_022146106.1 coordinate 834,208, forward strand.
TTCGCAATTCGCGTCTATATGAAACAAGCTTTAGATACCTGAGATTTTGCGATGCTGCCAATATGTGTTCAACGTGTATCCAGAAAACGATTCCCACGGCAACGAGAATACCAAAATCGACTGCTTGGCGTTCCGCTAATCGAATACTTTCGCTTACCGCTTTGAAAGCGTAACATTTTCATGTCAAAGTTCCAGAATTCGGACCCTGAGCCATAAACAAACGCCTTCCCGCCATTCTTAATGAGTTTTGGAGTTTATAATTCAGTGTTTAGTTGCTTATGTTATATTACATTTTTGCTTTTGTTATATACGTGGTGGTGTATCGTCGTTGGAAAATAGGAAATTCCATGCAAATTTTGAACTGTCCAAATACTGGCTGCCCTATTAATTTGATAGCTAAGTCGTAATTTTTTTAAAGGTCTGCCTATGCTGAATACAATTTGAACCATTTTGAACAAGCCGATTTTAAGGAATTTAAGAAAAACTGCATCTATTTTTAAATTAAAACTGGACAGGTAATAATGCAAAACTAGTAAAATATCAACATATCTTAAGTTGTCAACCTATGATTTTGACATTCTACCTGTCTACATTACTACGTGTAATGTATGCGAATGTATACAATACCGAAATGTATTTTTTGTAATTTTAAACTGGTTCGAATGGGGCAAAAGCCTAACGTTTAGAAAATACAATTTGACATTGACAAAATTCTAGGATGACAATTTAAGGTACGTCGGCATTTGCCTGTTCTTTCTTGCATAGTTACCTGTTCAGTTTTAATTTAAAAATAGATCCAGTTTTTCTTTAAATTACTTAAAATCGTTTTTTTTCAAAATTGTTCAAATTTGCTATATGTATTTAGCATACACTTTTTCTGTAAAATTAACAGGGGAGCCAATATCTGGACATTTCAAAATTTGCATGGATGTTTCCAACGACGACGATGCACCACCTGGTATGTGTTTTGTAATATTTTTTGTAATAAATTAATATTTTTGAATTGGAATATTTGTTTACCCTCTTTATATTATCTTGCATTTGCAAATATACAAATGTGATTTGTAATTATGTTCTCTAAAACATTGCTTTTAGCTTCCTGTGCTGGTTACTGCGTCGTTACATATATAATGGGTATTTGTGATAGGCACAATGACAATATTATGCTAAAAACATCTGGACATTTATTCCACATCGATTTTGGGAAGTTTCTTGGCGATGCTCAAATGTTTGGTAACTTTAAAAGGTTAGCAATACATCTTATATTTTTGAAATTATCTAATATTCAATATTTCTAATTGATTAAAAACTTATAGGGATCGCGCTCCTTTTGTTCTCACATCTGATATGGCATATGTAATCAACGGTGGTGACAGACCAACAGAAAAATTCCATCAGTTTGTAGATCTGTGCTGTCAAGCATTTAATATTATTAGAAATAACAGAAATCTGTTTCTTTTTCTGGTAAGTAGTCATATATATGGGGAAATTAAAATAACTTTGGTTGCACATCATAATACGACCACCCTGCAGCAAACTCCATAAGACGACGCATGGTGTCATTGATGACGTGCAACCAAAGTTGTTTTTTTTTTTAATTTCCCTCTTTATATTTATGTTTTTTAAAGAGATTCTATTATCTATTATATTTTTATAGATGACTTCGTCAGGAATTTGTAGCATTACACCTGAATCAATCGGTTATATGCACAGGGCTTTGCTGCCAGAAATGTCGAATCCCGAAGCCGCTGCTCACTTTACAAGACTTATAGAAGAATCTCTAAAAACTAAGTTTACACAATTCAATTTCTTCTTGCACAATCTAGCCCAAAATTTGGCTCAGTTGAAATTCACGTCGGACAATCAGTCGGGAAATTTGTTGTCATTTGTACCAAAGACATACAGGTAAAAATATAAGCATTTTTTATATGCGCCAAATACTATGTTTCCAATCTGTGGTGGAAAAATTGTTATTACTGGGTTATCAAAAGAAAACAATTATGCGGAATCAATTCACAAAGTTTAAAAATAATAAAACTAATTTTAACATTATGTAATAGCTGTCATAAAAATCAATTTTACATATGCAAAAAGAGGTAAATCACAAAATATAAGCAATTAAGGCCGTCTTACAGTTGGCAAGATTTTCTTCGGCAAGTTCAAAAACATCTGATCCTTTCTTGCAATTCTAACTATAAGTTCAACTATGCCATGAGCCATAAAAAATTGCCATTTTACATTAATTAACATTTATTTATATTTTTCTAATAAATACGGCGTCTCAACTGACAACATAGTGTTTTTGAAATGTCAATGTACCACAGGTGCAAACACAGGATGCAGAAATAATTGCTGACTGTTAAGTGAACTGCAACTTTGTTGCGGCAAGTAAAATTACTCCAACCTTTCTTGCATGCAAGTAAAATTATCAACTGTATAACCCGCTTTAGAAAGTTTTCTTCTTTCGTGTAATTTTAGTAAATAAAGTTTTTTCAAATTCTTGGAAAATGTTCAAAAAATAATATTTTTGGAAGTTTCTAGTAGTTACTCTATTTTTAAAAGTGTATACAGGGTTTCTCACCGTAGCCGTTCGTTAGAAGTTTTTGAGGTTATGAAAAACTTAGAAGCCTGAAATTTTGAGACTTAGGGTTATTTAAAAGTTCCTTTCATTTAAAAATATTTTCAAGGTCACACCATTTCCGGTTACACCGGAAGTCGCCATTAACTTCCTTATTTTAAATGGAACACCGTGTATATTATTTTACTTTTGGATTTCTAAGAAAATTTTATGATGAGTTTCATTAGGTTTCCCTATACCTATTTTCAACTGTTTCTCAGATATCTTGATTTATTTGAAAATTTTTACAGATTTACCCCTATTTTTAACAGTGGATCTTTTACTCATTTTGAATCGGTGATAAACGCTTCTGCGGTAAACAGAGGTCTAATACTTTCGAAGTCCATATTAGCAACTAATTTATTGCATACAGGGTGTCCAAAATTTGATAACTGATTAGATTATTTTCAAACTCAAAAAAAATAATTTTTTCAAATGAGACACCCTGTATATTTTTCGATAGTTGGATGCAGAATTCAATTCTTCATCGATTTGCTATAACTTACCCTATACCCATTTTCAACGGTTTTCTTGTTAATCCGTATTTTTTACTTTAATTAAATTTTTGGCAGAATCGACAATATGCACCAGCAGTTGACATTAATGTTTCAAGATCGCTGGATTGGTCCACAAGGACCCTGGAACTGGCCGCCACGGTCACCCGATTTAACGCCCCTCGATTTTTACCTCTGGGGGCGTATAAAAGAGCTGGTGTACTCTACGTCTGTACGTACTAGGGACGAGTTATTAAACCGTGTTAACCATGTGTTTACTTAATCTATGCCCAGACAAAATCCGGAGGTCTGTTTGAGAGTGCCTCGCAGAGCTTTCAATGTTTCAACCAAAATAGCGGTCACTTCGAACAATAATTTTTGTAATTATTGTGTTTACTTTTTTTTATTACGGTAGGGATACACTAACGTCTAGTGGTTAATAATTAATGCCTCACCGTTACTGTTATACGTTTGTTTTGTTATGTTATGTTATATTTTATATGATTTCACTTTTGTTTTGTTCCTGTTTTCTGATTAGTATGTTCTAATTACATTCAATTTCGTTACTTTAATATAATTATTTTATTTTAAAAAACGCACAAACGATATTGTCGATTCTACCAAAAATTGAATTAAAATAAAAAATAAGGATTAACAAGAAAACCGTTGAAAAGGGGTATAGGGAAAGTTATAGCAAATCGATGCAAAATTGAATTCTGCATCCAACTATCGAAAAATATACAGGGTATCTCATTTGAAAAAATGAACTTTTTTGAGTTTGAAAATAATTTAATCAGTTATCAAATTTTGGACACCCTATATGCGATAAATTAGTTGTCAATATGGACTTCGAAAGTATTAGTCCTCTGCTCCAATTTACCGCAGAAGCGTTTATCACCAATTCAAAATGAGTAAAAGACCCACTGTTAAAAATAGGGGTAAAACTGTAAAAATTTTCATATAAATCAAGATATCTGAGAAACAGTTGAAAATAGGTATAGGTAAATTTAATGAAACTCATCATAAAATTTCCTTAGAAATCCAAAAATAAAATAATACACAAGGTGTTCCATTTAAAATAAGGAAGTTAATGGCGACTTCCGTTGTAACCGGAAGTGGTATGACCTTGAAAATATTTTTAAATGAAAGGAAATTTAAAAAAACCCTAAGTTCCAAAATTTTAAACTTCTAAGTTTTTCCTAACTTCAAAAACTTCTAACGAACGGCTACGGTGAGAAACCCTGTATAGGTAAAATCACAGGGTAAAATTAAATTCTAAAAAAGTTTCCTGTTTCAAGGTTTTGTCATTTAACCTCACTTTTGTATGTATAGACTTGTTTTCAATTTTAAAAAAATTATTGTTCAAATAATGGAAAAAACTTTATGCTTAATTATTTCATACGATAGTTGTAATGGCCAAAATCTTCTATGCATATGCAAAAAATGGGGTTAGATTACAAAATATCGGAAAATGTCAGAGAAAAGTTGTTCAGAATTTGATTTTAAGTCTACTCATTAAACAGCCTATTATTATCATTTAATGGAACTTTTCGTACCTACCTAGATAATTCCCTAATCTTATGTTATGTAATAAGTCGTCAATTTTAAGCTTCATTGAAGCTGCGTTTATAAATACCGTATAATAAAAAAAAGCTGGAGAATGACAATCGATAATAATTTTGGCAAGATTATTTTGTAGACGTCATTTACTAAAAATTGACATACAACTTTTCAAAAATTAACACTGTTTATAGAAAAATTAAAAAAGAATAGAACGTTTCCAGATACAAATCTATTTCCAAAAAATTGTTTGTTCCCGAAGTTTAAACTACACCATTTAAAAATCATCTTTACTCATTGTAAAAATAAATTACAACCTTCTTAAGGTCAGCGGGTTTTAAGAAGGTTATAGTTTATTCAACCAGTCAATTATGGTGTAGCCTCCCTCACATATTTAGATACTCTCTTTGTAGCTGGGCTCATTATTCTCTATTGTTGGCTATGCGGGCCCAAGTTATCCCTGCTAATTTCTTAATATCATGGTACCATCTCAGGTTTGGTTTTCTTCTAGGTCTCTTAATTCCTCGCAGGTAACATGCTGTAATTTTTGTGGTACATCTGCTGTCCGTCCTTTTTGCCAGGTGTCCTGCCCATTGCTACTTGAGGGATTTGATTCTGTGGATGCCATCTATTACTTTGGTATCCACTCTATTCTTTTACGGTCTTTTTTGGTTATTCCCAGCATATTTCGTTCCATTGAGCGTTGTGCGACCTGCATTTTCGCTACAATGTTCTGGTTTCGCATGCATAGGTCATGACAGGACATTGGTCGAATGTTGTCTTCTTTAGATAAAGTGGCATTTCAGACTTGAATATGATTGAGTTTCTTCCATAAGTATTCCATGCTAACTTAATTACTACCTAATTGTTCTGTTGATTTCTGGTAGTAGAGATCCCGAGCTGTGTATTAATTTGTCTACTAGTTTGTTGTGCATTACTTGTAGTACACCTGTATTATTAATTATACCTGTATTATTAAAAAGTTAAATCGCGAATAATAAGCGAAAAAAAAACCAAGAAATGTATCAAAGGAACAGTGAAAATTAATACCGCGGTAAGCACCATTAAAAAATAACGACGAGTACGGGCTAAGTAAATGACGTCTAGAGCTTGACCTTCCCAAAATTATTATCGATTGTCATTCATCAGCGGCCTTTAACGCCGTTATTTTTTCGGTCGTATGGTACTATGTTGAGACTGGTGCTCTGATTCGAATGATCTGCATGTGTACGAGAACAGGCTCAGCAGGTTAAGCGTGAGTAGTCAAGAAATAGCAAAATCGACTGGCTGTCTAATTTTTACCCACTATTTTTTGTTGAAATATATTTTTTTGAAAAATTAATGGTTTAAATTTTATATCTTTATTTTGCTACATATATAATAAAAATATCTCAAAATTAATAAAATTAATTAAACCTTTTTTAGTATTGCTACTGATGGACGTTTAACCGAAGTAGAAGTAGTGGGTTTTAAAAAACGCTACGATCCTGATAAATATTACGTATATATTTTAAGAATACATCGAGAGGATCAAACTGAACCTATGGAAATCCAGCGTACATATAAAGAATTCTGCGAGTTACATCAGAAGCTTTGTTTAAATTTTCCCTTGGCGAAATTACACAGGTAAGATTTAATTTACTTTTTTTATTTTAGATCCAACTGTTTTTCAATTCGATATTTTGCCATATGTTTACTGTCGATTTATTCAATTGCTGTCTTCCATTCACGAATTTCAAGTTCCAGAGCTTTAAGCCCTGGAATACTCGAGAACGTTTCTGAAAGGAGCTGTGCGCGACAGACTGGTGCCTCCGAGTACTAATTTATAGGAAGGTGCTCGAGGGGAAAAGGGATCTCGGCGCGGAATAGTTCTGAACTTTATGACTCAATTGAATGGAAGGAGAGTATCTCGTTCTTGAACAGTTCTGAGCTGCACAACTGCGTGAATGGAGGACAGTAAATATAATCAAATATTTAACACATTTTTTTCGCTTTGTTAGTATTTTTACACTATTCCCATTCTCACCAAAAGCTTTGTTTTGATTCTTAAGCAATCATATTTCGAATAATTTTAGATATTTTTTAATATGTTCTATTTCTAAATATTTTTTAGGATAAAGGTAATATTTCAAAACAAGTCATTTACTTCAGTTAGTGTCTATGGAAGCATCTATTCAACATTAAATAGTGACCAGTTATTGTTAGACATCTTTACTTATATAGTAATTATGAATTGACAATTGCACGGCAACATATATTCAATTTATAGGTTTGGTGCATTTCAGTTCATTTTAAAAATTCCGACTGCGGCCCTCGAACGGCAGAAATTAGAAGTGCCGGGTACAAAATATTTCAAGCAGTCCCGTTACCGTTTATGTAGATCGCATTGAAATAATATTAAAATCGTGGCTTTGTCATAATATTTAAGTATTTGATTTTTTACTAGTGCAATTATTGCAACTATAAAACAATATGCTATAAAAATTTTGAAAAAATATTAGCGCGTAAAGGAGAGCGAGTTGTTATACTCTTTTTAATCAACTAGTAATTAAATGTTTTATGAACATTTTCTAAAATTATAATTATGTACCTTTAAAAAATTTTTCGTTGCAGCCGAAATAGTTCCAATTATGACTCCACTAGCAAAACCGGTGCGTAAAATTATGCTCGCTGCCGTAGAACTCATCTAAAAAGTTTATTTAGCACCTAAAATCTCATTCAAATTGTAATAACGGTTCTTAAAATATCTGAAAAAATATGTTTATTTTTTGAAAGTTTGGTGCCCTCTAGCGAACAAACGAGGAGAATTTAAGTTTAATTAGAGGTAAATTTTGTATAGTGAACTTATTTTGATTTCAAAAATACGTAGTAGTTCTATGTCCACGGAATATTGGAACATCCTGTGTATCAGTTGTTTACGATATTCTCCATTGGTAGCAGCACCGGCGGAGAATGTACCAAGGCTATTAAAATACTTTATTCTTAAGTGCACTAAATTTATTTAGATACTGTGGACTTAGTAATCGAAGTAGTAGATTATTCTTTTACATTTATGTTGCTGGGAAATGACGATCGATGACATTTCCCATATATAAATTTTACATATAAAATAACAGCGATCTTCACTTTTTTTTCGATCATACTGTAGTTGCCGTGCGAGCACAAATGTTGATATGGTTACTCTAAATGTTTATAGGTAATCTTTTTATTCAAAGATTTAAATATAATAAAAATAGATACTGACCATTACACTTTCTATATTGGATTGATATGTAAATATGATTATTTTTAATTATTGCTGATAGCCTTATCTAAACCAATTAATATGATCAAATGAGAGATATTCTAATTTTGTTACATATTTAACATTTTACTTTTTAAAACATAGTTGTTGTTTAAATATATTTATAGATTGTTAATATATAAATTGTTTAGTACACATACACTGTTTAACCTTTCACTATGTAACGTTTTTTCTTCGTCAGGATAAAAAAACTAAAGATACAAAACTTTTATTTAAAAATTTGTGAGGAACTTGTAAAAGTGTTCAAGATAGAATAATAGGCAAACATATTATTCTAACTATCTTGAATATACAGTGTAAAATTAAATCAGTAGATACTCAACTTTCATATTTCAGAATATTTTTCCTAATTTATGTTACGACACTAAACAATTATGAAATATCTGTTTTTAATCCTGAAAAGTTTGAAGTGCGTATTTTTTTACTTGCAAGGTATTAACGATAAGATAGCTGATCTCAACTAGGATTAGAAATTTAATTCTGTTTTAATCTAGTATGTGTAGTTTGACATAGCAAATGAATGAATTTTTGTAATCAAATCTATATCATGATATTTTTTTTTTCTTTTAAATCACACTGTTATGATACGTGCTTATTTTTAATATAAAAACTTATATTTATATACAGTGACAGTAAGAAAGTTTCCTAAAATTGGAGTTATATTATTGGATAAGAAATAATTTTTACATACGTCATGTGATAACTATCATGATAAAATAAAAAGGTTTTTAAATATGTAAAAAATGTATTGAGATAACTAAACTCCGGAAAATATCAGATATAAATGTCCAATTTTACGACCGTATGTCATTTTTGAAAAGTAAACCAGATAATTAACTTTTTATAATTGTAAAACCTTTGACGAGGGACAGGGGACTCACAATATTTTATGATGTTTATTTCAAAATTTAATTTGATTTAAAAAAGGTGCGACATGTTTCGGGATTCATTTAATGCCCATCTTCAGGCCCAGAAAGACAAGTCACATCAGGAAGCCCCACCCGGAAGAAATAAAAAAATTGGCTTGTTAAAATTCATTAAACAATTGTTCTCAGTGTAATTGCAAAAATCCAATTTCAATTACAATGAGAACAATTATTTATTGAATTTTAACAAGCCAATTTTTTTATTTCTTCCGAGTAGTATTGCTTCCTGATGTGACTTGTGTCTTTATGGGCTTGAATATGGAAATTAAATGAATCCCGAAACATGTCGCCCCATTTTTAAATCAAATTAAATTTTGAAATAAACATCATAAAAGATTGTGAGTTTTTTGAGTCCCCTGCCTCTCGTCAGAGGTTTTACATTGATATGTACTCACACTGGGTTGGAGAACGTTTAGTTTTTATAATTATTAATTCTTTGAAAATTTTTTTTTTAATGTATTACAATAACAATATAATTTATAGAAAGCTGTATTCAGTATAATTATTTAAAAATATTTCTAAAAATTTTTTTTAAGGTTGTAATTTTTTCTTATATCATCACCATTATTTTCACCTTATTCAACCATTTCCAATTATGGTGTAGACTCCATCATATATTTAGATAATTCCTTTGTAGTTAGGCTCATTATTATCTATTGTTGGTTATGCGGACCGAAGTTATCCCCGCTAATTTCCTAATACCATGGTTCCATCTCAGATTTGGTCTTCTTCTAGGTCTCTTAATGCCTCGTGAGTACCGTGCTGTAATTTTTATGATCCTCTGTTCCTTGCTTCTTGCCATGTGTCCTGCCCATTGCCACTTGAGGGATTTGATTCTGTGGATGACATTACATTTATGTGGGTCTGTTATCGTATGCACTCTATTCTTATACGGTCTTTCTTAATTATTCCCAGTACATTTCGTTCCATTGTCCTTTTGTTCCGTTTTAAGTGTCCAGGTTTAGCATGCATATGTCATAATTGGTACTACACATTGGTCGATTGTTTTCTTGTTTAGATAAAGTGGCATTCAAGATTTAAATATGATTTCGTTTCTTCATGTACTCCATGCTAATTTAATTCTTCTGTTGATTTCTGGTAGTAGAGATTTAGAGATCCCGAGCTGTGTATTAGTTGTCCCAAATATATGAGTATTCTTCTATTTCCAGTGTTATTATTAGAGAATGTATTTTCTGTCTACTAGTTGTACATTTTTTAATCCAACAACTAGTTTTTTTTTTAAATTCATTTTGAGACCTACTTGATTGCTAACTGTATTTATTTCGTTAATTTATGCTTGTTTACTTTATAATTCACCTTTTATCTCTCAAAACCCCTTTTAAATTTAATTTGTAAATACGTAAAGCTAATTGTGAAATTAGTATTCTACGGTAATAATCATTAAATATATCTACACAATTTTGTAACTATTCTGTAAAAACTACTCAAAAATATTATATTTTTAAAAGTCGCTGATTAAAGATGCGGTAATATATCCATATTATTTTTATGTATTTACTTAGGTACAATTTATTTCACTTAATAACTGGTATTGATGTGATCGCTATACTAAATTTGTATACCCACCTTGATGCGATCAAAATGAATACTCAAAGCAGATATAGCATTACAGTACTACTTTAATATGTCATGTCAATCAGATATCGGTGATTCATAATTCCCGTTATATCTTTAAACTATAATCCTTAATGCAATTTCTCTAAATTGCATTATTTAAAAAAATGTCACTCAGGAAAATTACTAGCCGTGTTAATATCAAAAATTGTATTTTTTTATTTTTGTAATGCACTAAGTATATGTGTTTAGAATACCTAAAATATTTTTGTGGTACAAATGTATTATTTCAGAAATCTAATATTTCTAGGTGTTACACATATTTAAATTGTCCTTGTTATTGATTATGATAGTCTGACATAAGTGTGATAAGGTAGGTATTAACCATAAACAAGTAAATAAAATTGGAAAACCAATACCCGTTGTGTAGGACAAAATTAATTATTGATAAGCAACTATGCGCTAGTCCAAAACAATATAAATTATTGCGTATCTGTAAAAATGGTTAGCACCAACCATAATTTAACTATAAAGAAATTGTGTGTACACTGTGCGCGCATATTTGAAGTGAAACTTCTTACTAACAGCTATTAAATTGAAGAATTTGAAGGACATATTTGAAAAAGTGTAGTTTGAAATGTTGAAAAAGTAATAAATTAAAAATTAATAAATAATTTGATTCACTTTCACAAAATTTGTATCTGAAGATTCTATTCGGGCGCCTAGTTTGGTTCCAGTCGATCCATAATTAAGAAAAATCTTGATAATTTTGTTTATTTAGAGGCATCAATTCGAAACGTCGCGGGCATCATCCTGTAGCCCGTCCCCAATTATGCCGAAATCGACCCACATTCTTTTTCAATATCAAATCCTTAGTCCCACCCTGATCAAGATGTAAACTAAACGTCGTGTCCAACTTTGCAGGGTGGAACCGTGTACACCGTTGCTCCATAGCCTACCCACCAAATTTGGTCGCGATCGGACGACATCAACTTTTGACGTTTCTTACTTAATTTGTACCGACCGCCTATATTAACAAGTTAAATAAAGACATACATTTTTTTACCTTGTTTATGAAAATAAATATAGAGTATATTAGAGTATATGATTTTTAGAAAGCTCATGATAAGGGAAATGAAATAAGATATATATCCAGGGTATTCCATTTAAAAAAATCAAATTTGGGTTAGATTTCAAGTATGAGACAACATACAGTGAAAAACTAGTTACGCCACTGAATTCTACGTACTTCATAAAACACATGAAAATGGGACACACTGTACACATTGGCGAACGATTTTTTCATTCGATTAAATCGACTCTCGTATTTTCTGAGATATCAATGAACATTGATAGTGTCGTCACCCTATACCGAGTGCCCCTCAAATGTGGCTCACCCCGATAATTTTATTATTTTTTCAGATAAAACAACGAGATTTGGTATGTTAGTATGTGATATATATTAGGATTGATTGACATATTCAATTGTTTTCTGTCACTTCCGGCTTCACCGGAAATGACTTCAAGTTTTAGGTTAGTTAATATTTTTAAATGGCACCCTTGGTATTTTTTTACTTTATTCGATAGTGCCACTCTGAATAAGAATGACATATCATTTGTCAACTTTTGATATTTTCGCATATGGTTTATTTGAAATTGTAACATGCGGTTCATAACGACAATTTGACTCGAAACAAGTGTGTAGTAGCAAACTATTCGTAAAAAAGTAACAGAGGATCATTCCAAATATGCTAATGAGCCACCCCCGTTCCATTTGAAAAAATTTAGATATGATTAAAAATACGATTTGGGCATATTTTAACCGGCCAGGACAAGACACTAAAAACATTAGACGATCAAATCTATTTTCCGAGGCTCCTTGATTAAAAATTAGTGTTTTTAACACAGCCATGGCACTCTAGATTGAAATTTATTCGAATATGTCAAAAGTTGACATATTATATGTCATTCGATTCAGAGTGTCATTTTCTATCAAATAAAGTAAAAAAATATCGAGGGTCCGAAATCAAAAGTTGTAGTCATTTCCGGTGAAACAGGAAGTGGCAGAAAACAATTAAATACGGCAATCAATCCTAATTTATGTCATATACTAACATACCAAATTTCGTTTTTTGAAAAAATAAAAAAGTTATAGGGGTGAGCCACTTCTGAGACGCACCCGGTATATATAAACTGTAAAATTGTTAAGCTTAGGTATTGTCTAATTTTCAAAGTATTTAACCAGATTAGTTCAAAATGGATTATTCAAGATTAACGTATAGTAGTAGAATTAGTAAGTAGAATTCCGAGGAATTTTTCAAAATGGTGTAATTTTTAATACAGATAAAAAATAGTATTGTTGTTTGGGTGTTTAGTCATTAAAATATTTAATTTACCAGATTGCACTAAGTTGTAAATCAGTCTATGGTTTGAATGCATTTATGTAAAATGTATATAATTACAATACATTTTACATAACCTAACCAAACCAAACCATATATCAATTTACAACTTAGTGCAACCTGGTAAAATAAACATTTTAATGACTAAACACCTAAACAACAATACTATTTTTTATCTACATTAAAAATTGCACCATTTTGAAATATTCCTGTGATAAAGTTTTTATCACAGATGAATTATAAATAATTCAAATTCAACCCAAAAATTACGAAATAATATGTAGTTATTTTAAAGAGTTTTATGGATTAATGCTCATTCATGAAAATAATGAGTAAAGAGGATGGAGTTTACAACTAAAATAATCCTGAAAGAAGCGTACAAGTTTGTAGTTTTGTATAAAAAATGTTTAAGAAAATCTATTCCTTCCAATTATGATAAAAAAATTTTAACTCCACAAATATAAGTATGTTTTAATTAGTATCTGATTAATTAAAGTGTTAGTAAGAAACGATTTCTATTGGGTATGAGTATTTGGAGGGGAAAAATATTTGCCAAATATATAAAAATAGGTCCTAAGGACTGATAGTTAACTCGACTGCTGAGGGCATGCTACTAAAATTTTGTCACACTGTATATGATTTTCATCAGTCGAGTCGGGAAAAAAGTAGATATTTATTTCAATAAAATTATATTTTATTTTATTATAAATATCAGTCTTGTCAAAAGCATACTATTACAGTTATGTAGATTAAATTATATCATATTATTCTTTGTGAAAACTGTAAATAACAATTTTAAGTGTATTAAACATTACATATCCTCAACTAAGGCTTCTACTAAAAGCACATCCACTGAGTAGTCTGTTTCTTTGGGATTAATCACTGGGATTAAAAAAAACTTAACTAATAAGCCGCACAATTGTCCACTTTGTATGTGAAAAATAGATCTCTGGCAATCAAACTTTAATTTCTTCGAAACTATCTCTTGCAAAACATACGAGTTCTAAAAACAGTATTTCAAGTCCATGAACTAACAAACAATCAAGTCACCATACACTTTATTTCTTTTCTTCATTATGACTTAGAGTATTGGATAGACATAATAATCTAACAATCAGCACTTACTCTGCGGTCATCATCTGTCTCGTAATCCAATTTTCTAGGTCTCTGTTCTATTTCTGGTTCATCATCTCCATCGAAAAATATACTAGCCGCATGACTACTCGTATTATTCAATCTACTTCCATATGATAAGTTAGGAGTAGAACTATAATTAGAATTATTATTAACAATTTTTCTTTCTGTTACTTCTGTATGAATCAGTGTAGCTACTTCCTCCCTCTGATCTTCTGATACAAACCGTGATGTAGTCAGTGACCCTGAAGTTGTACTGGTGTTTTGGTGGTTCGTATAAGATAGCGAAGCATAAGAACTGTTGACGCTTCTCGATTCCTTTAATGTTGCTACTGTAACGCTACCATCGCTTACCGGTCTTCGAATCTCTTTGGAAGGAGAATTTGTAGCTTTGAGAATTGATTTGGTTTGTTTTTTTGGGTTAGGGTTGAAACTACTTGTTTTTCCTCTCACATAAGATGATTCTGATTCTTCACTTGTTTTTGATTCTGCTTGAGTTAAAGCTTGTTCGGCTTCTGTATTAGAAGTAGCACTAGTATTCACTTTATTACTTGATTTGTCATTTTGATTAACATGAAACGTGGCTGGAAGTGGTGGAGGATTTTTCTTTGGAGATTTTTCTTTTCGCAAATTGGGAGATGATTTCGAAGGTATATCTTCAGTCGAAACTGGTTTGTTTACTATATTAGAAGTAGCACTAGACTTCACTTTATTGCTTGATTTGTCATTTAGATTAGCATAAAATTTGTCTGGAAGTGGCGGAAGTTTTTTCTTCGGGGATTTTTCTTTTTTCGAATCAGGACATGATTTTGAAGGGATGTCTTCACTCGGTGGTTCCTCATTGTAGTTTTGAAGCCTGAGGGCAGGTACTCTTACAGTAGCTGTTGCATCTAATTAAAAATATTATCAATTCTATGATTAATTTTGTACCTACAGTCACCGGCACAAAAAACAAGCACCTTAAAGTTTTAATGTATTTTAAAGTTATATACACGGTAGTCCGAACTGTATTCCGGAAACTTCGGCAGCATATACTGCAGATAAAAATAAGTAAAAAAGTTAGTATAAATCTATGTCCTAAAATGCTAAGTTTCGGAGATACAGGATGTAGAAGTTTCAGTTTTATTTCGATTTTTTCCAAATAATTTCTGAAGTAACGTCAATATTTGGATGAAAATTGGTGTCTGGGCGTTTTTTGACATGAGAGATTTGATTTTGATGTCAATATAACTCCTATTTGTAGGGAGCGCCACTTGCATGTATGTATGTCTTTTAACTGTTTTGAAGAGTAATAACTTTTCGTCCGTACCTGTATAAAACTACTGAGTGAAAAAATATATTATATATTAATATAATTCCGTGATTTTTTACGTGAAAAATGTATGTTTCTTGGTAAAAATCGCTACGTGCAACCGTTCTCAAGATATTTAGAATTGACATAATCAATTCATGGTCATTATTGACAAAAATAATCATGTTGAGTAGATAGTTATTTGACAGAAATGATTTTGGAAACTTTTTTAAATTAATCATAAATTTTTCTTCGAAATAAATATGATAAACAGTTTCTGTTGAATTTTTGACACAAAATAATTTCAAATTTAGGATTTCAGTCTATTAACTATGTAGTCAACATGTTTAATCTTTGTCGATGATGACAGGTATTGATATTTTCGATTCCAGATATCTCGAGAACCATTACTTGTAGCGATTTTTACCAAAAGACCTTTTTACGTAAAAAACGTCGTTAATATAATATATTTTTTAATCAGTACTTTTATACAGGTACGGACGGAAAGTTATTACTCTTCAAACCAGTTAAAAAATAAGTAGGTAACGCCCTCTACAAGTAGGAGTGATATTGATATCAAAATCAAATTTCTTATGTCAAAAAACTCCCAGACACCAATTTTCATCCAAATATTGACGTTACTTCAGAAATTATTTGAAAAAAATCGAAATAAAAATGAAACTTTTACACCCTGTATATCGGAAACTGATCATTCTAGGACGTATATTTATATGAACTTTTCAAACGATTGGATTATGATTACTTATTTTTATCTGCAGTATTATTTGCTGCCGAAGTTTCCGGAATACACCTTGTATTGTGTTCTAGTTGACCGATTTCGATGATCTTTTTAAACAATTTGCAGATAAATTATTTGACTTTTTAGTATCTCTTTCTAAATTAAAAATAAAAGTTTCTATCTGTCAATTATACGAGGGAACACAAAGTGTTGATATTTTAGTGGAAGTTTGAAATATGTTAAAAAAGAAAGGAATTTGAAAATCAGTTTATCAGAGATGAACCAAAAAAAAAACTATCGAAAAAGGATGTACCTAGATGATTTTTAAATCCCTTGCTGTCTTAACATATTCCACAGGGTGTTTTAAATTTTCACCAAAGTATCAACATTTTGTTTTCCTTCATATAATTCACGGATGGAAACTTTATTTTTATTTTAGAAAGAGAGACTAAAGAGTCAAATAATTTAGCTATATATTGCTTAAAAAATCATCAAAATCGGCCAACTAGAACAAAATATATTGAACTTTAAAATACACCAAAATTTTAAGATGCCTCTTTTCTGTGCCTGTGAGTGTAATTTAATATTCTTACTTGAAGGCAAATCGTCAAACTCCGATCGAATTCTATATCCCACACAAACAACTCCGGTATCTTGTGTATTTTTGGATGGTTTGGCCGTGGATTCCCTTGTAAACTTTGCTCTAAAACCTCCGAAAAGCCCCATAACGAAAATCTGACGTTAAAGTAGCAAATCAATGCATTCGGGATATCAAACTGCGGTGTATGTATAAGAAAAAAGTTATCAGTGGTTCTGATAGTATTCTATATGTTATCTTGCCTTATCTTTTTAAACGATTTTTTTTGTTTTAATGATAGGTAAGACCTACCTACAGAATTATCTAAACTCTTACAAATAGTACAAATAACATTATCGCGCTACCATATCATAGGTTAAAAATAATTTTTCAAATTTCAATTGTTCATTAAAAGGTAATTATTTTTCGCGATATTTTATTATAATGGTTATTGAGATTTAAAAAAATACATGTTAGATAGAATACGGATTCGTTTAGCTGTGCGTAACTATCTAAATACGTCCTGATAAGGCAACTAAGCATTCAAGGTACAAACAACTCACGTTATGTACAACTAAATATAGATTTTCATATTTGGATTGTAAGAAAATAATAAAAATAAGCGAATATGTAATATGGTTTTATTTTAATTCAGAATTTTAAAAGCACAAAAATATTAATATTTTTTTTGATCCGTAATCACAAAATGTATGCATAACCTAATGTCCACCAGAAATATTTTTGTATTATCAAAAAAATTGAAATTGCGATTTTTTTTATTTTGGCCTGTGCACCACCGACTTTTTTAAAATAAAAAAATAATTTTTTTGTTATATTTTATCAAAAATATTGTCAAAAAGAATCAAATTGACTGTGAAATTACAGCGTTTTATATATATTATATCATCATTCATTAGCTTATTCAACCATTTCCAATTATGGTTTAGCCTCCCCCTTAGATACTCTTTTTGTAGTTGAGCCCATTGTTGCCTATTGTTGGCTATGCGGACCCAAGTTATCTCTGCTAATTTCCTAAGATCATGGTACTATCCAAAGACATTATAAATATAGACCGAACATCTCATTCATAAATACTCGTTGGTAGTTTATCAAACATTCCAATGTGTCAAACAAGGACAGAAGAGACAGAGAAGTCTAAAATTTCCGACCCCGGCAACTAGGCGCATTTGGATTGTTCTAATGGCCAGTAGCGTATCGTTTTTTGGAACGAATTTAATTAGTAAAGTAAAAGTAAAGTAATTAGTAAAGTGTTTACTCCATATTAATATACTACATTAATACTTTTTCGTCAGATGAGTTTTGTTATAAGGTCTAATATAATAATATAATTAATATCCCACATATACTTATGTTGAAACGTTAGTAGGTAGTTTTCGAAAATCGCTCCAACGTCGACTTTCAATTTAAACTTTCAGTTAATTCTATATAAACTTTCAGTTACTTTTGAATATTTACAGAGTGACTCAGGCTTCCGAAACAGTTCTATATTAGGTTTGTGGTTGGTGACTTTTCTTTCAATTTTTTTTCAGAATATGGAGGCAATGGTAAAGCACATTTTAGACAGTTTTGTAAACATAGCTGGCCGGAACATATTTTCAAACTAAAGTTGTAGATTTGCCATTAAATTTCCATTCCAGAAATACCTAGGGTTGCCACCTGTCCTTTTTTGAAAAGGACAGTCCTTTTTTGGAATAACTTGTCCTTTTGACTTTTTTGACTTAAAAGTCATTTTTATTACATTATTTTCCCTGAGAAAATTACCTACAGCAAACAGAAATATTATTTTCGTCCAAATTTAATTAGAGATGTTATAAAACTTATAAATAAATTTTTCTTGTTTAGAATAGGCAACATTATTTAGAACTTCCGTTTAATCTCAAATGATAATTTAGGTTTTTAGTTTTACCTTTTTGATCTTAAAAAGAACTTTTTAAAATTAGTAATTAGTAACGATTTAGTTAGTTCGCAATCGATAGCTTCCTGTAAAGTACTGTGTAATAGTTGTTTAATCTTGTATTATTAATAACTTCCTATACCTAAAATCAATATTTAATAAGAAAATTGTGTTTTTTTGAAAATATAAGACAAGATTTGACTTTCGGTCTTCTTCTTGTATTATGATGGCTCTGATACGAGGCAATTACCTTTTAGTCTCTCAATAGAAGGCATTTATCATTAAAAGTATCAAATCTGTGTGCTACAATATGGGATTTCTGTCGCATAATAATGAATATTGCGTTTATTTACAAATCCATTACTTTTAAAGGTAGCTTCATCAGACAATCAAATTTTAGTTAAATGTCCCAATCTTCATGAACTGTATTAAGCATATGTATAGCGGTTTGAATCACCCTGTATGTTGACAAAAATATTTTGAAAATGTGCGTTACAATGGCCCCCATCTTATGTAAAAAATTGAAATAAAAATTACAAACCAAAAACGTAATAGGTAAAAAGCTTTTTTGGAGGCCTGGGTCACTCTGTATATAGGTATGTATAAAACTAGTAGCCTAAGAATTATTTACAGTTCGTCCCATTCTAAAAAAAAGGTAAACACACCGTACAAATAACTCTAGGAAGACGTATTTGTACGGTGGTAAAAAATTGTTTATTAAACGAGGCCGAAGGGGCAGATATAATAATGCAATAAAATGTAAAAAAGGGCTGGTAAACACCTTTGTTTATTTGTTGAGCAAAATTCCTTTAGAATATCGTATATGATGACCAAAATATGACGCAATTTTAAGAAAAAAAATGTCACTTTCTGGCTTATAATAAAGTTTCAAATGCAACGTTTATATTCAAATTTGTTATGATTTACAACAGTTAAGTAGTAATTGAGACGAATTATAATTCAATTACCGGCTACTTGTTTTAATAGCTCAAAATTCAACAAATATAATTAGAAATTATTTTAATTGTGAGAGGCTCCCTTGTGGGACGCCTATGTGCGGCGATTACGGCGCGGCGGAAACAATACCTACCTGTGAAAAGACAAATTCGGGTAATTTGAGCTTATTTTTCCACACATTTGACACTGTCGTACCATATTGAAAATTCGCAGATTCAAAAGTACGTTAAACAAAAGCAAAAACTACTGAAAAACACTGAAAAGTTCACTTCGGACTTGATTCCGATTTCAAACACACCGTAAGTTAAACGTAGTACGCTATAACGGACCAAGGGCCGTCGCGAGGGGTGGTGGGACGGACGGCTCATTTCATTCTGGAAGACTAGCAGCGACGTTGCCAATGGTTCTAGACGTTTCAGCACATTAAACAGTAAACATGTCCTTTAACAGTAACGCATATATCCTCTGGTTAATAACATATTATTACGCATGCTTCTTTAAAGATAAACTATTAATTTAATTAAGAAATTGAGATTTATTGATATCCGGTGAAGGTTTTAAAGTCACCTTTTCTGCAAATCAAACTATGTAGATAGGCGCAAATTTGAGATGTGGCAATATCGCCTTCTCTATCTCAGTTGGTTTTTACAGTACGTAGTCAACCTCCGATTGTTTGATCGGGTTAAAATGCAAAATGTGATATCTGTTCTTCCTAAATCTATGGTACTATCTCAGGGTTTGGTCTTCCTCTAAGTCTCTTAATTCCTCGTGGATCCTATGCTGTAATTTTTGTGGTTCATCTGTTGTCCGTCCTTCTTGCCAGGTGTCCTGTCCATTGCCATTTGAGGGATTTGATTCTGTGGATGGCATCTTTTACCGTTTTTGTTGATTATTCCCAGCATATTTCGTTCCATTGAGCGTTGTGCGACCTGCAATTTCCTTGTAATAATGTCCGTTTTAGGTGTCCAGGTTTCGCGCATATGTCGTGACTGGTAGTACACATTGGTCGAATGTTTTCTTGTTTAGATAAAGTGGCATTCAAGATTTGAATATGATTGCGTTATTACCAGGTTGCACTAAGTTGTAAACCGGTCTATGGTTTGAATCAGGGTTGGAAAAAATCATGATTTTTTTTAAAAAATCAAAAAAATCAGATTTTTTTTATTTAATTTAGATTTTGTTGATTTTAATTCAAAACAATATTTAAATCGGATTTCCAGATGATTAGGACTTATTTTCCAATTAAAGTCCTATCCTAAATGGCTAAATCT
Source organism: Sitophilus oryzae (assembly GCF_002938485.1). Lineage (NCBI taxonomy): Eukaryota > Metazoa > Arthropoda > Insecta > Coleoptera > Curculionidae > Sitophilus > Sitophilus oryzae. The sequence continues at coordinate 854,970 of NW_022146106.1, forward strand.
TTATAATTCTGCCCGATACCGATATCATTAACAATTTTACGGCGCGTGTCATTTTTCCACATCGGTCACCAATATATTCCGCATAAAAATTCGCTCGCTTCAGATCAAAAGGATTTTTTTTTCAAACGTCTCAAGAGTATTAATTTTTGTAATTTTAATGCCTATGCATAAAAGTAAAGCACTGTTACGCATAAGCACAAAAGTACAAAAATATATTATCAAACAAAAAAACTATTAAGTGTCAAATTCAACGAGGGTACAAATTGTTGCTCGATTACTGTTTCTATTATTAGCAATGTTTCAAATTGATTAAAAAATTATTTGTAATGTCTTAAGAAAAGAGTATGTCCTTTTCGGAGTAAAAAGGTACTTTTTGTGCCTTCCTGTCCTGTAACGTCGGAATAACTTTACGATGGTCCTTCAATTCGTCAAAAAAGGTATAATTTTTACTCCTACTAAAACAATACACTATTGTTCGGAAATAGTCTTAATTCGAGAATGAAATTAATAAGATATTATCTAATGTCAAAGTGTAAGGAACTTACATCAAAATGTCGGTAGGAATTTGGAAACATTTTCAAAAAAAAATACACCGTTTGAAAAAAAAATATATAAAACAACATACAGTAGAACTCGGTTATAACGAACTTGAAGGGACCAAAACATTTGTTTGCTATTGCCGAGTGATCGTTATATCCAGTTTTTTGTTAATTTGTATTTTTTTTTAAATAAAAAACTACATACGTATTAAACATCATAAAAAAACTGTATTTCAAAAATGTATACATATGTGCTACATAAGTACATATATTAAAAAAAAATGCAGGAACATACAAACTGTATGAAGTTATGTAGGTATTCATAATGCGGAAAACAAACTGGCGCACATAATGAGAAATATAAACGCATAAATGCAAATTAAGGTATGTAGGAAAATACAGATGAGAAGATATATATCAGATGTATTCTAATGTACAAAAGAACCTGCGAAACTTTAAACATTACCTAATTACTTTTTGGTAAAAAGTAGTCGGTCATTTTGTTTTGAACTTTATTTTTCGTAAAAGCTTGTTTTTCTATGTAAGAATACAATTTATCATATGCACTGACTACACTAGAATCGGCACCAAAATAGTGCAAGAACTATGAGACTGCAGTCATTGAATGAGGAGTTTTTGAAACGGTTGGTACTTCTTCACTTGGTTCATCTTCTCCATCTTCATTTTCTGAATCAATGGCGAGATCAATGGTGTCAACCTCTGGCGTCATTAGTTCAACATCGCTTGGAAGTTCAGTGGTTACTACATTTTCATCGATTGATACAAAATCTGTACTACCAAACACCAACGACTTAGGCGTCCGAAATTCGTTTAATCACTAAAATTGACTACGATTTATTATTGCCGTGGGTGGCGTGATATTACTGCTACGTGATTGGTCAGGACAGTAAAACATATGCATATTTATTCGCTATAACCGATCCGAATGCGATTTTTCCCGATAAAAGAGTTCGTTTAAACCGATCGTTCGTTATAAATGTGTTCGTTATATCCAGCCATAAAAAGCACGTGTTTATATCGAAAGATAATTGGTACTTTATCAATGGTTCGTTAAAACCAAGCGTTCGTTATAACCCGGGATCGTTATAACCGAGTTCTACTGTATTTTCTGACAACGATTATAATTACTCGGGAATGAAGATATAGTCTCTATATCAGAAGAACCTTATTCTGCACTACACTGCGAATGATATGTATTCGAACAGCGACTTTTTGTCACTTATACATAAATTTTAAAATTTTAGTTTAGCGATCTAATGGATTCACACGAAATTACTTCAAAAATTGGTCCAACATTTAAATTGATGAACAGATATTTTTATATAGTTTTATCACATTTACAATTATTTTTCGATTTATTATCTGTTATATCTGTTATAGAAATATTTTTTATACTTTTCAAAGACACATTTTTATAACTTTTACAGTTATTTTTTTATTTATTATAAAGTTTCAATAATTTTTTTTTTATTTAAATCACATGATTAAAATAAAAAAAATCACTTGATTTAAATCACGATTTAAATCATGATTTAAATCATTTGATTTAAATCAAGCCAACCCTGGTTTGAATGCATTTATGTAAAATGTATTGTAATTATATACATTTTACATAAATGCATTCAAACCATAGATCGATTTACAACTTAGTGCAACCTGGTAAATTAATCATTTTAATCACTAAACACCCAAACAACAATACTATTTTTTATCTACATTAAAAATTACACCATTTTAAAAAATTCCTCGGTAACAGTTTTTATTACAGGTGAATTATAAAAAATTCGAATTCAACCCAAAAATTACGAAATAATATGTAGTTATTTTAAAGAGTTTTATGGATTAATGCTCATTCATGAAAATAATGAGTAAAGAAGATAGGGTTCACAATTAAAATAATCCTGAAAGAAGCGTACAAGTTTGTAGTTTTGTATAAAAAATGTTTAAGAAAATCTATTCCTTCCAATTATGATAAAAAAGTTTTGATGAAGTTACATTTGCCATACTTCGACTTCGTACATACACATGTTTTTGTAGTTGCTAAAAAAACCTTAACATATAGAAAAAAAAATATAAAAAATCCTCTTTCCGATTGTCACAAAAAAATGGTTTCGCATTCATGGTACCATCTCAGGGTTTGGTCTTCCTCTAAGTCTCTTAATTCCTCGTGGATCCTATGCTGTCACTTTTGTGGTTCATCTGTTGTCCGTCCTTCTTGCCAGGTGTCCTGTCCATTGCCACTTGAGGGATTTGATTCTGTGGATGGCATCTTTATCATTTTTGTTGATTATTCCCAGCATATTTCCTTCCATTGTGCGTTGTGCGACCAGCAATTTCGTTATAATGTCCGTTTTAAGTGTCCAGGTTTCGCATGCATGGGTAATGGCTAGTAGCACACATTGGTCGAATGTTTTCTTCTTTATTTAAAGTAGCATTCTAAATTTGAATATGATTGAGTTTCCTCCATTATATTCCGTGCTAACTTAATTCTTCGGTTGATTTGTGGTAGTAGAGATCTCGAAGTGTGTATTAGTTGTCCCAAATATATGCATTCTTCTACTATTTCCAGATTTTTGTTATTTATTAGAATGTCTTTTCTGTCTACTAGTTCGTTGTACATTACTTTAGTTTTTGCTAAATTCATTTTGAAACCTACTTTATTGCTGGCTGTATTTAGTTTGTTAATTTGTGTTTGTAGTTCTTCAGGACTATTGGCTATTAGGACTATATTATCAGCGAATCTTAAATGGTTAAGATATTTTCCATCTATTTTTAATTTTTTGTTGATAATCCGTCTAGTTGACGGAAGATTTCTTCTAGTGATGCTGTAAACAGCTTTGGGGATATCCTGTCTCCCTGTATTTTTTAAAAACTCTTTTGAAACCTACTGTCTATCAGTTCGAAACCCATTAATGCTTAAGTTCAAATAGAAAAATTGATAAAACAGTTTTTGCGAAGCTCGAAAAAACGTTTTGAATTCTGTCGGAAAAGTTTTGTATTGGCTATCTTATTTAATAGATTTTTAAATAATTATTAAAAATGCATTTGCCAAGTTTAATTTATTTAATTTTTTTTCAGTTTATCAATTGGATTGCATATGGGTAGACAAAATATCAAACAAGTAGCTCAAAGAAGATTAACTGAAATTTCGTTATTTATACAATCGTTATTTAAATGCGCTCAAGAAATAACGCATTCGGATTTAGTTTACACCTTTTTCCATCCGCTTTTAAGAGACCAACAAGAAGATGATCCCCAACACACTGCAGGTAAATATAATTAAGATTTGAGCTTATTTCATTTCAACTGCTGAAATTTAACGAACTGTTTGAATTTAATGTTTTAGAAAAAAGAAATCCATCAGAAGAAAGTGGCAAATTAAAAGGACAACTGAAATTGTCTCTTCATTACACCAAAGGAGTTTTTACAATAATGGTGCATCACGCTAGAGGTTTACCCAGGTTGCCTAACGGACAGGAGCCTTCAACGTATGTGAAAGTATATCTACAACCGGACAATCAAAAGAGCACAAAAAGAAAAACTAAGGTAGTGAAAAAGAACTGCCATCCTAGTTTTATGGAAATGGTAAGAAACTTGTTTTAGAATAATATCTCTATAATCGAACAAATGGCGTCAAATTTCTTTAGAAATGGCGATGGATGACATTTTATATGTAAACTTATCGTCAGTCCCAAGCAACTCTGTAACACACTCGACTCTGTAACTCTGTAACATCCCTATAAATTTTTATTTTTTCAGATAAAACGAAATTTGGTGTATGACATAAATTAGGATTGATTGGCATATTCAATTGTTTTTGGTCACTTTCTGTTTCACCGGAAATGACTACAACTTTTGATTTTTAAATAGCACCTTCGGTATTTTCTTACTTTATTCGATAGAAAATGACACTCTGAATAGAATGACATATCATATGTCAACTTTCACATTTCACAAATGGCTTATTTGAAATGGTAACATGCGGTTCATAACGACAATTTGACTCAAAATACCAAGTGTGTGGTACCAAATTATTGGTAAAAAAATGCTTTTTTCAAATATGCCAATTTGAGACATGATTAAGCTAATTAACTAAAAAAATTGAGATATGATTAAAAATACGATTTAGGCATCTTTTAACGGAGCAGGACAAGACACGAAAAACATTATTAGACGATGAAATCTATTTTTCCAAAGCTTGATTAAAAGTTAGTATTTTTAGCACACTCATGACACTCTAGATTGAAATTTAAAATTCGACTTTTTTGAAGTGAAAATGTAAAAACTTGACATATGATGTATCATTCTATTCAGAGTGTCATTTTCTATCGAAAAAAGCAAAAATACCGAAGGTTTCATTTAAAAATCAAAAGTTATAGTCATTTCCGGTGAAACAGGGAATGACCAAAAACAACTGAATACGTCAATAAATCCTAATTTATGTTATATACTAACATACCAAATTTGGTTTTTTTTATCTGAAAAAATAAAAAAAGTTATAGAGGTGAGACACTTTTGAGGCGCACCCGGTATAGGAACGTACTTAAAATTTTCTAAACAATATGAACTGATCTCAGACACACCTTAAAACTTCTATTTGACCTTAGATCTTATAAACTTCGTGGATAAGTAAATTCGCTCATTTTTTTTTGAAGGCACGCCAGCCACATTCGACTATCTGCTTATCTTTGTCTTTGACATTGAATGACCAATCGTTCTGTCTTTCTTTTGTGTAGATGTCATTTTAACAAAAGAAATTGTCCTACCATTTTTGCAAAACATTTTCTAAAACAGAATACTGCCAAAAAAATCCGAAGTTTGGAATCTGGAAGTTGGATTTCATTGTACAATAATTCGAAAAATCAAAACAAAATCAAACCTTAAAATCACAACAAAAGCGTCTCAGTTAAAAATCAAATTATTGACATATATTGGCATTTTCATTGTTGATATTGACAGTTTTGTGTGAATTGAAGGACAAGCTTTTTTAATGAACTGTTGTTTCCATTTAAGTTTCCCAGCCATGGATAAGACTATTTTCCTATTGCGGGCAGTTTCACATACCTTAACATATTTATTAGTCATAATATCTATTTATCCACTAAATATACTACAAAAACAAACTTTCAGAAGGAACTCAAATCGTTGAATTAAATAAAAATAACCTGTTATAAATTTAAATAAAGTGCATAAATTAATGTCGATTTTGAAAATAGCTACTAAGTATCACTAGAAAATTGCCATGGCGACACCAGCCATCTTGATTACAATTTTATTGAAAAATCACTTTTTATTCAAAATCTGAACCAGATAGGTATAGGAAACCCTAATATAGTTAAAAGAGCATATAAATCTGCTTTGACTTGTTTAAAAAATACATAGTGTTGCATTTGAAATAACGAAGTTTTTATATAAAATAGATACTTAAAATACCAGCAATTTTTGATACCCCTGATACGTATATCGCCATTACTCGCTGACGAGTATTCGACACGCATCAAAAGATGGTCACGCAAGGCGTTTTCTTTCATGAGCTTTTCTGTGACTGAAAAGCCCAATACGTGATGTTATTTGCCTACCGCACTCCGGACCTTCAAAAATCTCATTGCTCTATTGCCTCTTTACTTTTTGGTTGTCGCTGTTAACTGAGTTTACTCTTCTCCATTGAGTTCTATTGTGAACTGCTTCAACCTAATGATTCTGCATGTTAATCCCCTTTAAGTTTTCGTGGAAAATGTCCTTTGAGTTGTCCACCCGGCCTCCTCTTACCGTCTACAAGCTCACCGTAAAGCAGAGATTTTGGTATGCGGTTTTCTTGCATTCTGCATACGTGACCAACCCATCTTAAGCGCGATTTTGTAACCATGACTCCAATACTCTCGCAATTAGCTTTTTCAAGAACCGATACGTTTGAGACATGATGGAACCACCGGATTCTTAAGAGTTGTCTAAGGTGTCTCTGTTGCAACTTGTTTAATGCGTTCATGTATCGGCCGTACGGCACCCAGGTTTCGCTCCCATATAACATGGTGGGGATAATAATTGCTCGGTACACTGCAAGTTTCGTTTTTGTACTCATGTCATGATTGTAGAAAAGTCTTTTAATTTCCAGAATGCTCTTGAGGCGCTGCTAATCCTGTGCTGAATTGCAGAGTCGATATTGGCCTTTTCCGTAATCAAACTGCAGAGGTAATTAAATTCCGCTACATATTCCAATAGTTCTTCTCCGATTTTTATAGCATTGTTATGATTTTTCGGGCGAGTGCACATGATTTTGGATTTGTCAATGTTTAGCTTAAGGCCCAAAGCCTCGTATACCCAGGTATATGTGTTCAACATTTCTTGTAATTGTTGTAACGTGTTTGCAACTAGAGCGCGGTTTTGTACGTGTATTCCCCGGTTATTTCCGCAGTCTGATGCACTTCCTTTGTTCTTAAATATATTCACTATATATTGCTTAAATATATTCACTATATATACGCCGGGATCGCATCACAGCCAGCTGATTTGTTGTTTTTAAGCTGTTTTATGGATGCCATTATTTCCTGTTCTGTTATTGGGGTATCTAATACATCGAGGCTGTTATACTGAGGTATTGTGTTTAGTGATTCCATATTGGGGTTGTTTTCCTGGTTAAGGATATGGCTGTAATGCTCTTTCCAGCGGTTTCTAATTTGCTCTTTCTCTTTTAGAAGTTCGCCATTTTGTGTCATGATTGGGCAGCTTACCTTCTTGGTTGGGCCGTATACTTCTTTTACAGCCTCGAAGAATTTACCATAATCGTGATGCGTGGCGTACTATTGAATCTGATTAGCCTTTTGTGACCACCAATCATCCTTTAATTGGCGCAGATTTTTTCGAAGCGTGTTGTTGGCTCCTTTAAAGTTATCTACCAGCCTTGGATTGTGTGGATTTGTAGTGACTGCTTGATGTGCTCTATGCTTTTGTTCCAACAAGGTCTGTATATGAGGTTGATTTTCGTTAAACCAGTCTGGTTGTTTCTTTTTGTTGGACTTTCCCAGTACTGCTTCGATAGTTTTATGAATCGCATCCCTTAATTGTGTCCAGCCTTGTTCAGCTTCCAAGATTGAGATTGAAGTTATCGGTGGAAGTGATTCTTTGATGACTTCCCGGAGGTCATCGGCGGTATTTTTGGTCTCTAGACCCCGTACGTACAGTCTGGTCATGTTGTTTTGCTTTTTACACTGTGGATGTTTGGGTTTTAACCAATGACCTCTAAATAAAATAGACCCGGCATTTTATTCATAAAAAGAAAAAGATCAGAATCAGACATTCGTTTCTTGTTCTATGCGAGTGGGAACAAGACGGGCTGATCGCAGTCATGAAGGATTCCCGAGAGAATGACAACGCTGTTCAGAGATCTTGAGAATGTGTGCCAGTGGCGTAGTTACTTTGATTGTAATATATAATTTAATATTATATTCTCGTAAATATGATTTTTGGATACGATATATTGTTGTGCTAGATGGCTCTTCAAATTTTGAAAATGACTAATTCTATACTCCAATCACTTCAATACGAAAATAACTAATTGAAATTATGATATGCACATTTCCATAGTAATGTCTGTAAATTACTCTAGTAGTAATATAATCCATCAAGCATTCAATGAATACGAGCCGAAGACGACTTTTATAAAACATTTATGTGAATTAATGGTATTATTTTGATTGAAGCAACGGTAAAAAATGAGAATATTTTAAAACTGTCGGCCATGACGAATTGCAATTTTATATTAAGTATAAAAATATTACTATATAACAACAATAATAAAGATCTTTGTTAAACAAAAGAAAATTTCTAAAATATTTACTTATTTCTGGATCAGTTTCTTCGCGGAAAATCGGGACCTTGTACTGAATAAATAATTAACTTTTCATTCGAAATTTCCAAACAAAAAATAAGTAATGCTTTATAAAACATATCAAACAAAGACGCATTCATCTTTTAAACTATATAATTTTTTTTAGTCTTAATAAACAAAACAAAAAATACATTCCTCTATTACCACAAAAATTATACTATCAAAAAAACGGCGTCAAAAATGACAATCGGTGATAATTTTGGCAAGGTGATATGTCATGGCCCCTACTCTTGTTTATTTTTTAATGACACTACTGGCAGTAGTACGCCTTAAGGTTGTATTTGATTTTTAAATGGTGTAATATAAATTCGAAAATTTTTTTTTGGATATCGATTTATGTTTCTGGAAACGTTCTATCCTTTTATAATTTTTCTATAATCAGTATTAGTTTTTGACAAGTTTTATGTCAATTTTTAATAAATGACATCTAGAAATAAACCTCGCCAAAATTATATTCGATTGTTATTTCCAGCGGTCTTTGACGCCATTTTTTTTTTCGATCATATGGTATTTAGTATGTAATATCCATTATATAAATCTATTTTGATTTTACACTTAAAAAATTAACTTTAATAACTAAAAATCCTAATAACAATCAGTATGATCTAAAAAAAGGCGTCCAGTTGGCTTAGAAATGAACATCGATGACATTCCCCATATACGCCGTTTTTTTTCGATCATATTTTATTTCACTATTGAACATTTTTCGTAACTGTGACACTGTGACTTTAATTTTTTTATATATTTTTTCAACAAATTAAAATTCGCATTTGTATACTTGGTTTTGATAATATTTAAATATTATGATCAAGATATTCAATAAAACCAAACGTGACGAAACTAACTTAATGTAATGGTTCATTACTTATAACGGTACATTTCAAAACTGTGTGATTTACTAATATTTCCAAAGATTTTTTCCTATTTTACTTTCGGCACCGCACTGATGTAACATAGCCTTACACACCTTCGAAATCAAACTTCTAGGTTAAAGTCGTCTCTATTTTTGCAAATTAAGCAAGTTCGCACCATTGTCTTATTGTTTCTGAATAAAATCACTAAAAATAATACCACAAAACACTAAAATATCTGGAAATCACCTCATAAAACATTTCGAAAAACCACAAGATATTGGCAACGCCGTAAAGCAATTTATGAACGAATTCGAACTGGATGTTTTGTTGGCTGCCTAAATTTAGGAGTATAGATAGTAAAATGCGTACGTTTTCGGCATCAGCTGGCGTTGCGACGTTGTCGATTGTTTTATGTTAAATTTCTTAAAATCTAAAAATTATAATTACAGAAGATTTAAATAACGGCTAATGCTGATTGGGAGTAGTTCGTTATACTAGGCTACCTTTAATTATTATCGGTTTAAAGTATTCTACGACGTAATCTATATTCGGAATTCCTGGTTTACAATGTGGGTTAGCTATCCCCGTACGTATACGTAGGTAAGATTTCCTTTTAAATGCGGCCGAAGTGGAAATTTGGCATACATACAATTTTCTAAGGCAATGATGGATTTCGCCAAAATGTAAGTCGCCGGGTCTAATTTATTTCGATGTCATTGGTTTTAACTGGATTTTCATTTTTAAAATTAAACACCTTGCATACCCCTGTATAGATTTAAGGAAGCAATAAATTTTTTTAGTAATGTTTATTTCTCTGGCTTGATAGTCAGCACAATAATAATTAATTCTGAAAAATAATGTACAATGTGTTGACTTTAAATATCTTTAAATATATCAAAAACCAAAGCTTTTAGACATATTAAACCCTTATAATAAATGCCTTATTTTATGTTCAAGAATCCAAAAATGAAATAAAATACCGGGTATTCCATAAGAAAAAATATAACTTTGGTATGGATTTTAGTTCTGACACACGCTGTACATTGGAAAATAATTTAAAATTATGCACATTGTCTTCCCACATATACCCATAAAATATTTTGTTTCTACTTTTTTCCGTTTTCGTATAATCAACCGAGGCGAATGAGGTGCGCCATCCTGTATAATGACTATACCGTATGATCGAGAAAAAACGGCGGCCAGTTGGCTGGGAAATGACGATCGATGACATTTCCCATATAAATTTACATATAAAATGACAGCGACCTTCATTTCATAGACGCCGTTTTTATTCGATCATACGGTATTTTAATGTAATGGATTTTTTCAGCTGGAGTATCGTATGGGTTTGGATATGGTAGAACGAAAAATATTAAAAGCGACATTATGGAGCTATGATGCATTGCAGGAGAATGAGTTTATGGGTGGCGTAGAATTAGACTTAAGTGAATTAGATTTAAAAACAGAAACATCAGAGTGGTATCCCTTAGTCAATTTATCAAGCAGATAGTTTTTTTATTTAATTATTTATCAAGTAGATAGATACTTACATGTTCTATTAATTTGATTACATCATCAACTGGAACAAAGATATTCTTTAAATTTATTAATTAAAATAGCAGCACAACACAAAATGCGAAAACAGAAAACAAACAGGTAGATGGTTGTTGAATTTTAATATACTTTTTAATAATTTTTAATAATACAATACAAAAATGTCAAGAAAAAATATTTTACATAAATATTTATAGTATTTTTTATCAATTTATTAAAGCCATCAGGTATGGTTTATTATACCATTTTTATTGTGATAGTTAATTTAATTGCTTAAAATTTCTTTTTATCGCTTTATTCTGCTTAATATCTAAATCTTACATTGGCCAGTTTTAAAGAGAGATTAAATAATTGTGGAGTGGATTTGTTTACTTACTTTTTTTTATTTTTCAATATTATATTGTTTATATTAATAAAATCTGTGATTGATTGGTAATCTGAAGTCTGAATGAATTGAAAAATGTACGGTGCTTTTATAAACTATGAAAATTTTTACCGAGAATCTACAAAAAAAATTGTCAAACGTTTTAACTGTTTAAGTGGAATGAACTGTATTTTATTTTATATTATGGTAGTTTTTTAATTATACGCCTAGAATTTAAATTTTAATTATAGTCGATAATGTGTATTTGTCGCTATAGTTAAATTTTATTCTTTTGTTGTGGATTTGATCTGATTTTACAATAAAAAAAGTTAGTTTTAAATTTCATATTAGTTAATTCTGCTGTATAAATATTATTTTTCAAAAGATTTTATTTATTTTTACACTTTCATATCTTTCATCCTAATCCATACTTTTACAAGGGTATTACCATATTAGTTACATTTGTATGTATCATTTTATATAGTATTAATAAAATAATAGCAACAATGTTTTTGGACTTGTTAATTTCTCGCTTGTAGTATATACAAGATCTCCTAGAAAATCAGTATCAGCCTGATTATAAACCTCTTTAACTGTTGTTTTTTCTTCTGTTCCTTTTGACTGTTGACTTCAATTCCGGTTTATCAGTGCCGTTCTAATTTGTTTCAAAGCGTGTAAAAATATAATGTAGGATGTACTCAATAATTTGTTTTATTTTCCATTGTCTATAAATGTTAGTAGTTATTAAAATTGTTATAAAAATATATAATTATTCTAATAAAAATATGTAGATAAGTTATAATAAAAATTTATCAACAGAAACATCTGATATGCTACTGAAACAGGTAAGTCAAACTAACGTGTCTAAATTCTTTGACATTTAATTTGTGACAAATAGTAAATAAAAGCAAAAAGGCAAGAAAAACTATATATAATAATTATTTAATTTTAAGTGAATTTCATAAATTATCGGTTTACTACACGTATGTACAGGGTGTCCCATTTTAGTTGAAATCATACGGTATCTCTGTTATTCGCGAAGATAGAAGTGTGCTGTTGGCACAATTTTTTTTGTCAAACGAAAGATGCCGTAAACAAATTTGTCATAGCCCTCTTCGTTTCTGAGCTACAGGGGTCTTTTTGAAAATTTTGCAATTTGGGACACCCTCTGTATCTCTGTTATTGTTAAAGGTATGGAGAAGGTGAAAGCTGTTTATTATAGAACTTTTTACGTAGAATATAGTGGCGTAGTCTGTTATTCTACGAAAAGAATATTTTTAAAGATATGAACTAAAGTTATGTTTTCCTAAATGGAACACCCTGTATATTTATAAATTATATGATCTGGCTTGCCATAAGCTTCTCAAAAATCTATATCACTCTATATTTATTTTGACTATTTAGGGCAATATTAAAAAAATATATATTAAAAGATCAAATTTAGTAGGCCAGGATTGATAATAAAAGAAACTAAAGAATTATTAAAAGTATACTGCTCTCTGTCTCTTGTTTTATTTTGAGAGCCACTAATAAATTCTTTTATATTAAGGAAACTTAACTCTCTACCTCTGTTTGTAAATCTTGGAAGCTATCGTATCGGGACTTTTAAATATTTCTTTAGCAAATTTACATGAAATAGACTTTCAGCAAGATGGGGCTCCTCACAACTTAACTTACAACGAGAATATTACCAAACCAATAGATCCGTATGATGGCCTCCCTTATTCCCGTATTTGTCCGTTCTCGATTTCTGATTTTGGGGGTTTTTGGAAATATATCGTGGCAACTAACACAATGTCGAACAAATAAATGCAAGCTTTTAGATAATTGCAAACCCATCCCGTTATAATAAATTCCGTTATAAAAAAGAGTATATATCTTCAGAGATTCAGGGGTAACAGTTCAAAAGTAAAATATATCAATTCCAAATAAAATTTTAATATTTGTATGACTATTTTAGTAAATACCATTTTAATTTTTTGGTATTTATCACGGCCTACTAATAAGAAAATTATATATTTTAAATATTGCAGTAAATAGTGAAAATAAATATAGAGTGATATACATATTTGAGAAGCTCATAGCAAGACGGATCATATGACTTATAAATATACAGTGTTCCATTTGAAAAATATAACTTTAGTTCATATCTTCAAAAATATTTTTTTCGTAGAAAAACAGACTACGTCACTGTATTCCACGTAAAAAGTTCTATAAGAATCAATTTGCACATTCTCCATATGTTGGTAGTTATTAAAATTGTTACAAAAATATATAATTCTAATAAAAATAGATAAGTTATAATAATTATTTATTAACATAAACATCCGATACGCTACTGAAGCAGGTAAATCTGATAAATCAAATTGACGTATCTAAATTCTTTGACATCTAATCTTTGACAAGTAGCAAATAAAAGCAAAAATGCAAGAAAAAATATATAATTAGTTAATTTAAGTGAATTTCATAAATGATCGGTTTACTACACGTATGTATATTATATAGTCACTTACTAGCGAAAAGTTGTTCCATTATTTCACTCGATTGTTGCCGAGATCTACCGCACGCTACACAACCAACTATTTTAGAGTCTTTTTCGATAAATCGCGATAGTGTCACTGTTAATTTAAATTCTGCCACAATTTCCATCTAGATTTAATACCTTTATATAACTATCAGTAGTAGAATAAATAATAAATAACATAAAATAAGCTCCGTAAAGACTGACAAATCCATAAAATTTCAAATCAAATTCAAATGTGTCAAATGAATCGTCAAACAGAACTGTCAAGGATCCTCATCCTAGAGTGCTTTTTCCGCCCACCATGCATGAATACATGGATAGCATTATGCTCCTTCCTTAGTCTTCTTATTCAAAGATTTCTCCTAAAAATTCAACTCTATTTTCAGTTTTTTTTTTATTTTCTCTAAAACTGTATGGAAATTTTGAAAAGAATAAACGGGATTGACCATTTTAGAATGAAAATTTTTTTTATGAAGAATGCATTTTTTCCCAAAATGTCAATAATAAAGTTTTTCCTGGGCTGATGTCGGGGATGGAGAGTTGGCCTGTGGAGCCGTCTCAGGTAGGTACTGGTTTTTGTTAAAGCCCTGAGACGGTATGATGAGTTATAACTCGTTATAACTCAAGCAAGGGGAACACACAATAGATGTACTGTAAGGTCGCGGTGATTAACTCCCCTCCTAAACATTCTACATTCTACAAAGTTTTTCCTGTCGCATGCATTAAAATACAGACAACTCAGATGAAGTGACTAAACCAAGTAATAAGAGACGCTATCCAAGTTTAGGTCTAACATGCCACTAAATTATACATATAAATTTTAATATATAGTATTTGTCGATGTAATTATCCATTCCCAAATTACTAAGAACTACATACGTACCAAAACAGCATATATTCCAGTGGCGCATCTAGAGATTGAGTCTGGGAGGGGTAGTGGCAGTATTTAAGTAAAGCACGAGGATTAAGTTAAGCAAATTTGCGCTGAAAGGTATTATCACTGCGGAAAAAATAACTTGGATTGGCCTGGACTTTCCATTTTGACTGGTATTATTAATTCATTTTGTGACGATTTTATTTTATACAACATTTGAACATATTTATAAATTTCGTTCTGGGAGGGGTAATTACCCCCATTATCCCTCCCGTATATGCGCCCCTGATATCTTCTATATACAAAAAAGTTATTCGCGCTATATACAGGGTGTCCCAGATATAAGTGCGTTCAAAGTAAAATAACTCCGTTATTTTGGACTTAAAAACTAAAAAATATGTTTCTTTTATCGAGATCTACCACCCCTTAAAATACTTGCACTTATTTCTGGGACACCCTGTATAGAAATAAAATAGGTCGGCAAAAAATGCTTCCGATATATTTCGTCTTATTAGACAAATATTAATAATATGTTTAGAAAACCTTATATCTCTATTATACCAAAAAATTATTAAATTTTAAAAATAATTTAATTAATTATTAAAAAAAACAGTTATTTTATGTAACATGTAACAGCCCTGTAAAGATGTAAAGCGAAAGCAATTTTTAGTTGTCGTAAATTAGCAGCTATTTATTAAGTGCTTTATACTTACTTTTTAACAGGCATTACGGTAATTCCGAATTTATTTAATGGCTGTGCCTAATTTTACTTTGCAAATTAGCATAAAATGAATTAAGGTCTTTTCTAGCTTTACCTGAATCTTAATAATTTTGTAGTCCAAAATATGCCTGTTATTGTTGCCTCTGAATAATGTTCTTTCGTCTGGATTCTTTCTGCGAATTGTTATAATCCCTTTCATACAGAAGAGATAAAGACGCTAGAAGATATAAAAAATCCAAGCCAATTAAAGTCAGAACATTCGTAATATTATCATAGTATGAGGAAACTAGTAGCTTCACTCCTTGTCAAATCCTTTGTTCTTTTTCTGCCACTTTATATGACCTTGTTCTCGCGTCCCGTGACCACTGACTTACCTGTATAGTCGTGGTCTATAACTAGGCAAAGTATAGTCGTGGCACTCGCCATAGTTTCACAGAGATGTATTTAGGAAAATATGAGTTCACAATAAAATAAAATAAAAGAAATTGATCATCGAGTAAAAATTTGCTTGAAAACAGAATAATTTCACATTTCGTGTAAGTAACAATTCTTCTGTATCTGAAAATCTTCTGATGGGAAGAAATGCGGAAAAAATATATGACATATTTTTATATGTAATAATTAGGTAAATGTAATATTTACTCCTGTTTTGCTAAAATGGTCATCATTTCAAAATTTTCTACAACTCTTTTTTAATTTAAAACAAGTTTAATTTTAACATTAATGTGTTTGTTTTGTAATATATTGGTTAAGTGATTTTCACTGGATAACTAATACATTGAACAACACATTGTACTAAATGACAAAATAACATATTTAAACTTCAATAATTATTGTTAATAAACATTACAGAAATTTCAAAAAAGAAAAAAAGCAAGAACAATGAGAAATAGCATCCCTACTTTCTCACGTAATAAAAGAATATTTTTTTAGTTATTGTTACCGAGTCCCGAAGGTACCGAAAGAACCAGGAATTAATAATTTCGAGACCCGGTTCTTTGATATCTCAAAAGAACCGGGAATTTCCGGTTATGAACCCTATCCAAAAAAAAATCCTTATGGATTTTTCGCCACTGCACTGCAAGAAAAATCTAAAAAATAAAATAGTTATTATTTGTAAACACTTCTGCGTTAAACCTAAACGGACGCTGCTTGTCAGAAGTTGTGTTTACAGTAAAAAAATTTGCCTAACAAAGAAAAAAATGCTTAACGTTTCGGAAAGTTTTCTCTTTCCGTCGTCGGAAGCAAAAAAATATAAAGAATCAAGAAAAAAACAATTTAAAATGTTTAAATTGAACTATTCGAGAACGCTTTACTTTTTAAAACAGATACGTCTACAAGAAATCGTTGACGTTCTGTTAAAATGACATTATATTAAGTTAGACTTCAAAATTAACAATTACTACCTGATAATTACTTAATAAGGTAAAACCAAAAAGCCCAAACTTTCTGTATGATTATTTTTAAATTTCACGTATGTTATGTTTATTTATGTAATGTTCTTTAAAATCAAAGAAGCGATTGCCATACTTTACTAACATCTACAGATGCATGAACAATACATTTATTTTTATTAGATTGAATTAAAAAGCCTCTTTTATTTTTCTTTTAGAGGCTATCGCTTCTTTCATTATAATTTTGGCGTTATTAAAATTTATTCTGTGCCCTGTGTCCCATGAATGCTGACAAATCTTAGATTTGTGAAAATCTCCCTTTCTTAAATAATCTTTATGTTCTTTAATTCTAACATTTAAGCACAGATAAGGGTCTAGATGTTTCACCAATGTAAAATTTATCGCATTCGCAGGGTATTTGGTATATTACATTTTTTGTTTCAACATTATTCCGCCATTCAACCTAATTTAGAATTATGAACCCTAGTTACCATATTATGAAGAAATTATGTTTTTTAACTAAAAACTAAAAAAAATTCCAGATTTTTTTTTCAAAAAAAATATTGCGCAGAAAAATCCTCATAAGTATTTCTGGGGCTAAAATATACTACCTCTAAAAATATTTGCACTTATTTAAGACTCACCCTGTATAGGGCGATTCATGGTTGTAGTTATGGTACGTTATAGCATTTCCGGAACCGGAGCTGTTTTTCGGAACCGGTAATTGCGGTAACATGCCTCTAAGGAACCGGGATTTCCAGTTTTTTTCGGTACCAGCAAATATTTGTTCAGTGATGGTGCAGTTCGTTAAACAAGCAAGGGATGGTTGTCAAAAGTAAAATTGATAAAAAATTGAGGTTTAAATGAAAATAATATCAAATTATTAAATAGTAATCAGTCATGAGAAAATTTACCTGAATACAAATGTCTCTCAAAAAAACTCAAATCACAATTTTTTGAATTATTAATACAACCAATAGCAGCACACAGTAAGGCACTCATTTTTGTCAATTCGTCTCTGTGCCGGGACGCAATGCTCGAACGTCGCAGGTCGACGGACGGAACTCAGGTGAAACGCTCTGCAATCTGCCGATATTCGACAGATTGTAAAAACTGGCAGAACATATTTGGGAGAGTGTGACTACTCTTTTCCTTCTACTATGATATTATTAGGCCAATGTCTAAAACAATTTCAAGAGTTTAATACAGTGATTTGACTTTGTGGAGCTAGGCAAGTGATATTATCGATGGAGGGAATTAAATCCAAAAGGTGTGTAGTGTGTGGCAGTTAGGCATTAGGCCTCATTGGATTCCTTTATGCATACTTGGCCAGAAAACCCATACATAGGTTAACTCCGCCATTCAACCTAATTTAGAAATTTAATTGAACGTAATGTCCTGACAACATTATTATTCACATTCGACATAACAGATATTGAGCGGTCTCTTCTTTCTATTTACACCCTTTACGAACTGATTACTTAATTTTGTGAAGGTATCGAAGGAATTGGCACGTCAGATTAGTATTCCAGTTGTCAAATACTAGTTTGAGATATCGCAAAAAATATAACAGAACAAAAACTGAAATGGGCTATTGGTATCTTTCAGCCTTATAAACCATCTGGAGAAGAGCAAAAGAGCTGGAGAAGAGCAAAAAATCATATCCCAAAATAAGGTCAAGTCATTGGGCCAACGCGAAATCATTTAGGCCTATTATTAGTGTCACATCGTTCATACTAAAAACGGTGGAGAAAGTAGTGGACAACCATATTGGAGAAAATTATCTAAAGGTTAAATCCAAATAAATTTTAGAAACGTATTTGGTTAACTACACTATAGTCAGCATGCATATAGGCAGGGCAGATTTTCACAAAAACTGCTTTGTACCAACTAACGGAGCTAATACAGGCAAGCCTGGATAGCAAAGAAACATCAATTTGTGCCTTCTTGGACATTGCCCCCGCAAGACAACTGGCCAGGTTAAAGTGATGTATGTAGTTTGCTTCCATAGTTCTCTGTCTTGTAGTTCGTGTGCCATGTACCAGCATGTGCACAAGGTTTGTCTGTGAGTTTTGAGAGCTAGTCTATCCATCGGGAGGAATTTTTGCTGGAATCTTGCTCTGTACTATGTCTTTTTTAAAGTAGAGCTCAAGAACTTGAAAGACTCCATGCGTAACTGTAATGAGAAATCTCCAACTGTGTAAGATAATCGAAGAAATTTATCAGGACTTACAACCGAAAAAACTCCAAAATTAAGGAAAATCCAAAAGATTTTCCTCAATTTAAGTAAGAACAGTCTTCGGATTGTCTTGGAATTTTTAACAGGACACTGTCTGTTAATCAATGACCACCTCAGTGCCTCAGTAGAGGCTGGGCTAGGGCTAATAGTAAGGTTGAGTTCAGAAAGACGAGTACAGTGCTTTACCCGGTAAAGAACTCCAACCAATGACTAAAGAATCCAAGGACAAATAACACCCGAGAGCAAATTGTGACGATGTCACCAAACAGTGCCGTGGCACATATTTTTCTTAATCTAGCTGTTTGAAGCAATATTTATATTTTTTGATAATTGTTTTGACTACGCCTATGGTGTATCATCCTAAGTAATTACGAAAAAAACGTATTAAAATGTTAACAAAAGGTACAAAACTAGTATCGACGTATAGCACATATCAAGTACATATAGATGTTAATTGAAATTGAAGAATAATTATCGAATTCAATAAGAAAACGCTAAAAAGTTGGAGTGGACTGTTTATTTACCTATGAAACGTAACTCCTGGCTCTTTCTTATCGCTGCTGCTTTTACACTTGAAAGCTGAACACCTAATCACCATTGTAATAAAGTTTATACAAAGTTTACTACACACAAACTATTAAAAATCGCTAAAATTGTCGCTGGCGACCAAATGATGACTCATTGTTTGCCACCAAAACAAAAAAAAAGGTCACAAATTCTGCTGCAGCCCGTATAGGGGCGTTACATGTCCTCATATCCTTTAGTCATTGACTCCAACCAACTCCAACCCTCCCCCTACCTCTGAGAATTCGTTTATTAACATGTTATGTATTTTCGTCCTTGCTGTATGGAATGGAGTCTTGGACCTTGAATAGGGACAAATAGAAGCCTTCGAAATATGGTGTTACAGGAGAATTTTAAGGATATCTCGGGTAGACAAAATCAGTAATGTCAGAGATGTTGGAGATTCTGAATACGAGTACCGTGTTTAGAAAAAGCATAAAAACCAGAAAACTGGCATATTTTGGACATCAAAATAGAAGGGTGACGCTTAGCTGAAAGAAGAAGGACGTCCTGGCTCAAGAACGTGAGTGGTACGGAGTAAAAACCAACACGCTGTTTAGAAGAGCTGCGAATAAAATACAAGTGTCATTGATGGTAGCCAACGTTCTTCGAGGCACATAAAGAAGAAGACATCAGTAGATTGAAGCTAAGAAAAAACGGCGAATGCAAATTCTGTCGGTGGGGAAACACCAGAAGATCACATCACTAAGTGCGCCGAGGCGACAACCATTCGTGCCATAAACTTTGGTACGACTGATATCGGAGATGGAGAACTAACTTCAGTAAAACCACAGTTTAATTAATATAGTTAATATTCTGTGATGAAACAACACGTAAAACATTTTAGGGTTAAAACCGTGTCAGATACTGCCTCTTGTCAAAGTCCTGAGACTGTATGATGAGTTATAACTCAAGAAGGGGGAACACAATAGATCTATAAGGTTGCAGTCGGTCCCCCCCTCCCACACAATCAACAATCTACAAGCCATACTACTTTGGGAAAAAGGCCTTTGCTTAAGGGGTTAAGTATGGCACGGCGCGCACACGTAGTGCGCCGAACGTGATTTCGGGGCACCGGCCGGGCCGCGGCCGCCTCCTTTCAATTTACCGTTCGACGTCGAGCTGGTGCCCCGCGAGACCGCATCGGGCCCTCTTTTCTCTCTCTTCACTCCAGTCGAGAGAGTCGCTGTTCGCCGCGCCACGCCGTGCCTAGTGAACGAACGCGCACCGCAGATACCGAACGCACGTTCACCTGTTGTTTGTTCCTCGACCCATCCATCAACAGGTTACCGGCAAATTCGATACGAAGGCCGTTTCCGCCGTGGGAATCCTTCCGAATCGTGCCTTACTTTCGCGTTTGTTTCGAATTTTTGTGTTCGCGCTCGACTGTGTGGAAAATATTATAAGCTGTCCATATGGAAAATTTAGCTGCGGAAAATCGTTGGAATTAGGAGAAAGAAATCTAAACTATTGACGGAAACAGAGCGCGGAGCTGAATTCTTCCCTTCTTCGATTCGCTTAAGCCCGATACACACGCACGTATACATACTCACACACGAACGCCATGGAAACTTGTTTTGAGGTGGATAAGTTCTACGACATCGGCTCGGCTGACGACTTGAAAGAACTGTGGGAATCTGACTTGGACCCGGTAAGCGAGTTAATTAAAAAATATCTTTCAGGCCCTAATTAAGAATAATAAAACACTCGAATATTTATAATTAACTTCTCATGAATACCGCTCGAAAACAAGCAAGGTATGGGAAATGAAACAATACCATTTTATAAAAGTAATTTTTTGAAATTAGGAATTCACCTTTGCCGCCAATTTTTAATAACAAATAATTATTCCTAATTTCGAAGTTATTACTTATTCCTAATTCCTAAGTTGCGAGTTAACCCAGGGAATATTCCAAATATTCACAGTACAAATATTGCTTTAAAACTTCTTAAATAATAGTAAAGTGTCTATATTTAGAATACTTTAGATATCATCCTTAATAAAAATAGATAAGTTTTGAATTGTAGATATTGTGAGTCTATTGTGAAAAACAAAGACCAAATTCCTACTAAGTAGCATTGTCTATTCATAATCAGAGGTAAAAATGAAGTAAATTAACAACTAGATTATGGAACCTTTAGTTATCATTAGGTCAGTCGCTGAAAAAGTTAAAATAATGTTCGTCTTATAATTCGACACAATAAACAGTTAAAGTTTAACAAACAATATGAAATGAGAATATAAAAGGGGGTAAAAAGGTAATTTACTAAAGAACCCATACTTATGGGTTTCAGTAAATGTTCAGTTTGTGGTCAAATTATATTTTTTTCTACTCATTATCAGTTTGTAGCGCATCAAAATAGGGAGTCAAGCCTATGGAACACACAATTCTTAATAATAAGAAAACAGTCTCTATAGTCCAGGAGGCAGTGAATTGTGTTTGTACTTATTTTCCCAGTGGGTGAATATGAAATACTTTGTTTGTATGGTGATATAAAATGACAATTGAACGAGTCCAGCTAAAATTTTCGGATGGGTTCACTAGATAAAAAAGGCAAGTTCTCTTATTTTCCCTTTTTATTATAAGTGAATAATTGAATTAATGGAAATAAAACAGTTTGGCACATCCCAAATGAATGAATTGGAAAGTCAGAGAGGCTAAAAATTTGCGGATGCAAAAATTCGACAGATTTTTGAAATCCGTAATCCTTATTTTCCCACGCTTGAAATTTGACGTATTATTTTATACCATCATAAACTGTAATCAAAAGCAAGTCTGGCCGATTTACGAAAATGGGTCTGGCGGCATCTTGAAAATTGCAAAAATTACAAAATTTTGCTCTTATTTTCCCGGATTTGAAAATTTGTCACATGATAAATAGTACTATAATTTCATAGAAAATACACGTTTGTCCATCATTTACAATCACGAAAGCCCCACCATACTCACAAGTCAGGTAGCTAAATGAGGAGAGGAAGTTACAATTGCGAATGAAGTTTTTTGATGACGGACTGACATTTTGCTAAAACCATGTTTTTTGGATTCCTGGTAGGTGCGCCGACTTTTATGAAACCTCATGGGTGCTCATCAAATATGAGTAAATGTAACAAATTTCCAGATTGTTACATTTGTCGTATTTATTACACTTTTTTACATATGTAACATACATAACAATATTAGAAAAATACCATATCAATTTGTCATTTTTACAATTTTATTGAGTATAATTTTAGTTGTGCAGAAATAATTTTTTTTAGTACAGATACCAATTTGTGAAAATATTAATTCTACCCATTACAATCGTGTACGGGTAGGCATTAAAAAAAACAGACAGATAGTGTAACTGTATTTTATAAAGAGATACAAAATAAACGAAGCTAAAAGTTGCTGAGAAGAGCTACTAGTGGAGAGATATCCGAGATTGGGAGGGGGACAGCTTAGGGTTTTTATATAAACAAATTTATCCGTCAAGACTAAAAATTCTCAAAGATAAACACAATATAATCATACACAACAAGCTTTCGCATCACATAGCACATTTCATATACTTGGCCAGCTAAATAGATTGACAGTGAGCTATCGTGGATATGAACACACATTCCTAAGGTAGTTTACAATTCGCTTCCAATTTAGAATAATTATAATTAATATGAGTCTTAAATAAGTACAAATATTTTCAGGGCTGGTAGATCTCGATAAAAGAAACACATGTTTTCTCTTTATCGTTTTTCAGATAACCCCCAAATAAACCGAGTTATTTTACTTAATAAAAATAAAAAAATGTATATTTTATGCCCATGTTTTGAGAACGACTGTTTTTTTCTGTTTTGTAAACATAATCTACTACCTATGTTGCCATAATATTAAGATATTGTATTTTTTGACTAAAAATCCATTTTTTTCGACAAATACCAAATTAAAAAAAACGAAACAAACCTTATAGACATGTTTCTGGGGTCGAAATATACCACCCCTAAAATATTTGTACTAATTTAAGACTCACCTTGTATAAATTTATGAGCTCTCTAAACACTTTTAGAGCCCTCACAAACGCACAGTTATTTATTTTTGTTTTTATTATTAAAAACAGGCCAGTCTACGCAGTTTAACCTGTATTACAGCCTGTCGCACACTCGCAATTTTATAGTACAGTTCTATCTTTAATGAACTTGATGAAGCTGAGTTACGGACTCACTTCGGCACATTTTTTCTAAGTAAAAATGGCCTCCCGAAATACACATCTGTCTTGGATTTTATTCGCTTATGGAATAAGTAAAAAAAGCATAAAAATAACGGTTGCTTAAAGGAAATAAGTAATGCCATGTTAATTTGCTTGCTGTTTTAACAGTTGAAAAACAGGATTGATTTAACTACCTAGAATGAACGAGGAAACTTCATTAGAACTACTGAAATAGACGTCGGGAATTGGGAGTTGGGCGGGATGAGATGCGAGTGTCTTAAAGTTGCTAAACTGAACAGTTTTGATGCTTAGGCTCGTGGGTGCTCCGCATCCACTAATTTTCTTTCGTGGGTGCTTGGGCACCCGAGCACCCACGCAGTCGGCGCCCCTGATTCCTGGGGTCTCAAAACGTTGAGAAATGTGTTTTTAGGCATAGTCAAATTTCGGCCTAAACAAATATTTCTCTTATGATAAATTATGAAAAGTAAAAACGTGTAAAGATGACAACAATCACCGGTATAATTGAAAATGCCAAATTTAGCGCGCCTGACGAGCGTTGGACGACTTTAACAAGGATTTCGGGATGTTCCACATTAGCCAGACATATTTGCAGCTATGTAATTATAATATAAACTATCATCTGAAAAATTTTTACTGCGAAAATAATGCAATGGTTTCAATAATTTTTATCCAATTTTTTACCTGCCAAAGATATTACCCATTCTCACAGATTGTATTTTCTTAACTGCACATCTCTTACTAATAGAACTGTTTTTATATTTATTATATTATATCGAATAATTCTATCGGTGTAAGAATATTGCCTTAAGAGCCTATTACGCTGTACTTTCGGGTGTATGGCCGAAAGAAATATATATTATATTTCAGAAATCTGCCTAAGACTTAGCCCGATCCTGTCGTGTTAAGTCACACCCAAAATTCCAAACACACGTGCTTTGATTAAGGTTTGCAGAGCTTCAGCATTTGCCATAAAATAGCGAACAATTTGTTACAAAACCATATAAATTATATATCACTGTAATCACAAAACTTCAATCTATTTCCGTATTGTAACGGAATTTTAAATTATGTTTTTATTTTCGAGAAAATTTAGTCCAAACATAAGGAATATTTTGTTGATGTTTAAAGATAAAAATCTTAAAAATAAAGAAGTTATTTAAAAATGTGCTACCGTGCTACAATACGGAGATAGTATAAGCCTTTATATTTAATTTCCTTCTTCATTTGTGTAAAAAAACCTAGCCAGTTTTACATAAAATGTTAAATGCCGAACGCTTATTTTGCTACTTTTATGTGAAATGGACTCTTAATTTTATATTTTTGAACTATAAAAGGTATTCTTATGTGAATATGTAAAATCAAACAATCAAACTAATATATTCATTTACCAAAATAATTGTTTTTAAACAATAAATACCAGGTATTATTTTAAAAATGAATAAAAAGAGTTATTAATAAGAGTTATTTATACTTATTAATGCTTATTTTTTATGTAGGTACTTTTATCTTTTATCTTTAACATACAAACATGGGAATACCTATATTCTATCTATTCTAAGTAAAAATCAATGGCAATGGTTAAAATTTTCAATGGCTTGGAACAGGAAAAACGTATTAAAATTATTATGCAGTCAATAAAAAATACATGAAGCCACGGAGAACGTAATATTTCTTTAAATAAAAACAATGCATTTTTTTAATTATTGTCTAATACCTATTTATTGCATAATTAATGATGTGAATTATTTAGATTAGCAGTTATAATTAACCAAAATTATGAACTTCTGTGTGTCTCAGCATGATAACTGTCGGTTAATTACTATAATTTAGATGAAACAGCTTTTGGATTTTAACTTGGAAGTAGTTTTTGTGTACTATGTAGATATAAATTTTATTCAATTTATAGAAATATTCTATAAAACTAACCATATTATAATTTCGTCTGTATCATATTAGAGCTAATATTTACTAATAAACTGTAATATTAGATCTGAATAGTTCCCGCCCTTCACCGGGTTTCCTGTAGGGCGTATAACGCACAGTGGTGAAAAATGTCAATAAGGAGGGACAATAAATGTAATGATACAAAGCCTTATATTCTTTGAGAAGTTCTGTTTGCTGTCGATATCATGTGATATCATCATCATTTTCAGCTTATTCAATCATTTCCAATTATGATCCCTCGCATATTTAGATACTCTCTTTGTAGTTGGGCCCATTGTTGTTTATTGGCTATGCGGGCCCAAGATATCCCTACTAATTTCCTAATATTCAGGTTTTTGGTCTTTTTTTTTCTAATATTCAGGTCCCATCTCAGGTTTGGTCTTCTGGGTCTCTTAATTCCTTGTGGGTACCATGCTGTAATTTTTGTGGTCCAGCTGTTGTCCGTTTTTCTTGCCAGGTGTCCTGCCCATTGCCACTTGAGGGATTTGATTCTGTGGATGACATCTATTAGCTGTCGACATAAACATCAGAATATTACTCTTATTCATACTAAAAAGGCCATATAAAAAATGAAGTAAGATGGGTGTGTTAATGTATAATGTTCATCCACTAATCCTAAAAACAAGTGGTTTAAATAAAGCATTATAAATGTAATGCTAAACTTCATTTAAAGTATTGGACTTGATGATAAAATTTATGGATATATGGATAACAAGTAGGTCACAAGAAATTCAATCATAAATCGATTTTTTTAATTATATCAGTGCCGGCAAATTTTACAGAGAATAGCATAAGTATTTATAAAACTTTAAGACATACTTACTTACTGTAAGAAGAGACTCCAACTTAGAGTGGCATACTTTCTTTGAAGTGCTAATATCCCGTAACCAATAAATCTGAAAATAGAATATTAAAACAAAAACAGCGTTTTAAATCACTGGCATTTTCCGTATAGTTAAACAGTTATATGAGTAGTTAAAACTATTTAAGTCATTGCCCTCTCTAGCTAGAATATAGCCATGTAATAATTATTAACTCTACACTTTTTAATGTGCAGGAGTATATTTATTGTGAACCTAAAAATGTTAACACATGTGAGTATCTCAAAAATTCGTAATTTCATCATCTTCGGATTTTTATACTTTACTTAGTATTACTTTTTTTTATCTTTTTACAGTATACTTAGCAATCACTCCGAAATTATTATTTTTGGTTTATTATCGATCTAATAATACATCCAACCATTATCTTATTAACTGAAAACGAAAGATAATATTAAAGTCAAAATTTATTTTTATAAAATGCACTGTCTCGTTTAATAGGTAATGTTAATATTCTAATTGCAAACGCTAATTAATACAAAACTATAATTAAGTAATATTATAATTCAGTATATGTATGTGCACTAAGTATGTGAAAGCCAGGATATGGAACTTTTCGATAATTCTCGTAATTGCGAAAACGGATCTTTACGACTTTACGCGGAATAGTTTACACACGCCGAGAATAAAAACAATAGTACATAAATATAGTTGGGATTTTCGCCATTGGCGATTAAAATGCTAAAATTTCATTTACAAGCGCTTGCAGCTTACACCACGACCTTTAAAAAAATATATTTTATAAATAAATTTTATAAAATATACAGGGTGGATCACGGTCATGCATGGTATGTTAGACGTTTACAGAGTAGAGGTGTGTAGTTCGTGAACGAACTAGAACTAGTTCCAATGAACTATTCCGACCCCGGAATGAAAGGAACTAATTCCCGGTTTCTCAAAGCCTCAGGACCTGCTATTCCGGGATCGAGACAGTGACCGATATAAATAATAATATGCGACGGCTACGGATCGGCCAGCGCGATAATAGCCCGATGCTAGGCAGGCGTGCGGAGTGCCAGCCGTATTTTATCGGATCCTAATATACGTATGTCGGATCCGAACCTGAGGCATGATACAAGGACGGTTAGATAAGATATTACGCATGTGGGCGGAGCTTAACAGAAAATTACTATCCGGGTGAGGTCATGCGCGCGGAGAACCGATTTGCCACCGCCAGGGATCTTCTGAGAGAAGATATTGCGCATGTAGTTGGCGGAGCTTAACAGAAAATTACTACCCGAGTGACGTCATGCGCACGGAGAACAGATTTGCGACCGCCAAGGATCTTATCTAACCCTTATTGTATCATGAACCTGAGGAAGAGGGACTAAATAAAATACTAGTTTTCGTACGGATCGGCCAGTGCGATTGTAGCCCGATGCTTGGCAGGAGTGGGGAGTGCCAGCCGTATTTTATCGAATCCGGACCTAGAGGAACTAAATAAAAGACTAGTTTACGTACGGATCGGCCAGCACGATCGTAGCCCGATGCTAGGCGGTAATGGAAAGTGCCAGCCGTTTGTTACCTGTCCCGGGCCGAAAGGACTGTGAAGAACTAGGAGAACTAGTTAAAAGGATAGTTTACGGTAATCTGATCAGTAGGCAGATCCGAGATATTACAAAGGCGGCGACGACGGATTCCGCCTTGTCTATTGCCACAGTAGACGTAATTGCCACAGAAAATTATCGTGGATACTGTTTTTGATTTTTAGTTTGTTCTTTGAATATTTAATGGGAATGTTTCACTTTAGATCCCTAAAATTAAAAAATATCTTATAAAACGAAGTAGTTATTCTGAATTTTTAGGCAAAAACAAAACGCGTAAAAAAATCGTAAAACTTTCGTATTATTTCCTCCAATTGATTTGTGATTTTTGAGTTTTTTAAACTCTGATTTGAGTTTTTTTTTCTTTTTTTTAACTGCAATAAAACTTACCCATATGTTTTTAACATAGGCAATTACAGGTCTCGTTATATTTCGTACATTATAAAAATTATACAGATCATACTGTCAATAGTTCTAACTGACAACGAAATCCATTAGCAAGCAACGGGGATGTCAATGTTAGTCGGGAACTACTATGACCTAAAGACCTAATTCAAGGAACTATTCCTCTGGAGGAACTAGAACTGAGGAACTAGTTCCTCCCAAGAAACTGAAATTCCCACCCGTATTATAGAGAACCGGCGATAGGATTTTTTTGAAAATTTGGATTTTTACATAAAGGCACCTGCTCCATCTATCTAAAATATTTTCAAGGTTACAGTGTTGCCGCTTCATTCTAAAAGTGGTGGAATCTTTGTTATTTCAAGATGGAACACCTGGTATATTATTACATTTTTTCTAAACTATTTTTATATATCCATAGTTTTTCTCAGTTTTTGAGATAAAAAATAAAATTGATAAAAACATGATCTTGAATAAGCGTTGATTAAATCATAAATTCGGCATATTGATGGCAGAAATTTGGTTTATAGGTTAAGGAAAGTCGACATATTCGATCTTCCTAAATCAATCAAATGGATACTCGAATGGATATCAAACAGGGAGATCAAAAATTATTTATATCTGTTTGCTATAAAATCAAAACATAAATAAAATTGCTTTCTAACGATATATCATGTTCCTATACCTAAACATTCTGGTTTGTTCAGTAAAGTAATTTAAAAGATAATTCTATTATAATTGTTTCGTTTAAAGAAAATCGTTACCGTGACAAATATTCAAACTTTATACAGGGTGTCCCAGGATGAGCGTGCAGAAGCGTGTGAAGTTTCTAAAGAACTACAATATCCAGATCGGAGCTTTTTTGCATATCATATTGTTTCACAACGAGATCTATCGATTAAAAAGATTTTTAATATGGCGGCACTTCCGCAAAATACCGGTAAGTTGACAACAACTTTCTTATTTTAAATGAGTACCCCCATTTTTTGTTACAGGCCTAAGATTCTCTGCAAAATTTTATTAATTTTGTTATTAAACACTCTATACCTAACATATACATATATACTCTTTATTCATATACCCATTTTTTGTTTTTTAACTAGTGGCTTATGACTTTAAACGTCACGCGATGTATACCTTAGGTACATACTTATTTGTTGTATATTCAATGTACAGGGTGGTCGAAATTGGTCTCTTTTAACAGAGAAAACCTATTTCCCGACTAGATAGAGCAAAACCGACATAGATGTATGTCATGGGCTCGATTTCTGAGACACTTTTAATGGCGTAAACCGCCTGTTGATATTTTCACTGCCAACTGAGATACGGGGTCTTTTTGAATTTTTTACCATTTGGAATATTGCCCATAACTTTTGTATTTCGCGGAATAATAAAATTTTGTAAAAACGTTCTTAAGGCACTTTTTTACGCACAATCCAGTGGCGTAGTCAGTTTTTTATATACTTGCTCTTTTTGGCAGAAATAATAAAAAACATAATTTTTTAAATGGAAATCATAGTTGGCTATGAACTTAAAATAATGCTGGCGCTTAACCCTTTCCAACGATATAAAGTTGTGGGTATCTATTTCTAAGAATTCGAAAAATATTATTTTTTTATCTTTGTATCGAAGCGGGCCTTGATTTTATGTTGACCTACTTGCCTAATTATTTTTTACCACAATTTAATATTCTATATTATTATTTATCTGTATAATTAGAGACTTTTGAAAGGGTAAATCAACATTCTATATTAGTATTACCAATTACAATTAAAACGCCAGGGTTACAACTGAACTAATAAACGAAGAATTTAGAGAGAATTGGATTGGAACCATATCTTGGTCTGCTAGATTCTGTGATTTAACTCCTTTCGACTTTTTTAGGGGCGAAATTAAAAGACCTTATATATAAGGGAAGAACCATTGGAACGAGAGAATTGCAGAGGCTACTAGGCAAGCTTTTGGACTTATTACACCAGTTCGCCTAATAAATCGTTGTAACTTTTGACGATTTCAATGACTTTTTTTAGAAAACTATAGTCGTCACTCAAAAAATACTTTTTAGTTTTGTTCTTTGTTTATTGTATAGATTTCAATTGTAATTACTAATACTAATATAGAATGTTAATTTACCTTCTCAAAAGTATTTTATTATGCACATAAATAATAATATAGAATATTAAATTGTGATAATAAATAATTAGTCAAATAGGCCAACACAAAATCAAGGCCCGCTTCGATATAAAGATAAAAAACCTAATATTTCTCTCATTTTTAGAAATAGATACCCATAACTTTATATCGTTGGAAAGGATTAAACGCCAGCATTTTTTAAGTTCATAGCCAACTATGATTTCCATTTAAAAAATTATATTTTTCATTATTTCTGACAAAAACAGCAAGCATAGAAAAAACTGACTACGCCACAGGATTGTGCTTAAAAAAGTTCCTTAAGAACGTTTTTACAGAATTTTATTATTTCGCGAAATACAAAAGTTATGGGCAATTTTCCAAATGGTAAAAAAATTCAAAAAGACCCCGTATCTCAGTTGGCAGTGAAAATATCAACACGCAGTTTACGCCACTAAACGTGTCTCAGAAATCGAGCCCATGACATCTATGTCGGTTTTACTCCATCTAGTCAGGAAATACGGTTTCTCTGTTAAAACAGACCAATCTCGACCACCCTGTACCCTCCGTATATCATTATTGTAGCAATAAAATTAAATAGCACGTGTATTCCATGCTTGGAACTAAAGTACTTTTATCGTGAACTTCAAGAATTTTATTTATATAATTCTTGAAATCGCTTTATCAAAAAAATTATTAATGATCTTGTATTTTTTTACCGATTTACAGATATCTTAAATCAATAGGTAGATAACCTAAAATCTATTAGAGGAATTAAAAAGAACCTTGCTTTCCAACAGACACCAATCGAAAATTAATAGGTACATTGTAAAGATATTTCGTATTTGCTCTTAAATAGTTTGTAAGTAATAAACTGATGAGTATCATAAAACGGGTTTCTAAAATTAAGTGAAGATAATTATTTACAGTCGATCTTAGCAGGGAACTGAAAACTTTTCAACTCAAAATTATTTGTTAAATTTATACCTACTTATTGAAAGTTCTCTAATTGATATCAAAAAGATAGTGTACCAATAATACGAAGTTATAACTGCTTATTCAAATTATTATGTAAAATATGAGTAAAATCAAAGCAATAGACACCATATAAAATATTTATGTAAATTTGTTTCTATTTTAGACATGTTCTTAATAATTATTTGTTAAGTATGAACCGAGCAGGTATTAATTAACATTCCATATTACAGTTACTACATATTAATACATATAAAATTATCTTTCATTACAGAAATAAGTAAAATAAGAGGTTTGGTTACGTTAACTAAAGCTGCATTTTTTTTAAATTACTTAACAAAATTAATAAATTTATTTTTAGAAATTTGTGATATTTGATGTATATTTCATATCAATTAAACTTCTAGTTACATAATCGAGGGCGCGATTTTTAAATTCATTGTTGCCAACCATGGACATATTTCAGGTGGTAGCTCTGCTGTAAAAAATGTCAAGTTGCCGCATTTATTTATGTATTTCCTGACCATAGATAAATGCAATAAGTTTAGATTGGAAAGCCCGTAAAAATTTTAGGTCGCGAAATTATTTTGGGTCGCGACCGTTATATGAGATCTGGCGCTGCTACAGCGGTCGCTAAGAACGACGGCAAACAAAAACAGAAGTAATTTTCTCTTGTCAAAGTCAGAATCTTCAAAAATCATAATAATCTTTCAAAATCTAAACCGCTCTCATTAAAGAAATTCCGAAAAGTGTTTATAGCGTCCATTTTCAAAGTAATTATTGCTATCTTGTGAGTTTAATTCAAGTTTTATTTACTCCAACCGGTGATAATTGTGAAAAAGTGGCATTAAAACTTAAAAAGCTGTGCTGTGAACTGTGAACTGCAAAAACCATCGTGGATCGTGGCATAACGTCAGTTTGCAATGTTTCATAGGTATTTCATACATGCCTCCTTATATAAAATAAAGTTTCTTGTATGCAACACACTGTATTTTATTTATAAAATTAAACGAAAATAATAATAAATTTGAATAAACAATATTTGGCGATATAATTCCGGAAAAGCCGAACCGCTCCGAAATTTTCAAAAGTTCTGGGTCGCGACCGTTGCAAGAATAGCGCCAAATAGTGTTTACATTGTCCTTATGGGCACTTTCCAATTTAAACTTGTTTCATTTATCTATGTTTCCTGACATTGTCATTCGTTTTGAAACTTCAGTTTTGTATTACGAGTTTTTGGTTTAAATAAATGAAGACTACACGGGAAAAAGTCCAAAAAAATGGAAATTGAGATAACACTGCCATCTTATGCCCATCAAGTGTCCGTTCCAAAATAGAAATAATGTAACACTGAATTAATTATCTAAGTCCACTAAAATCAGCGATTAAAATATTAATACTTTGAAAAAGCGATCTAAGTCCACGTGAATTCACGGAAGACCGATCCAAGTCCATATTTCATGTTTTTAAACATATCAACGCATACAAAACGAATAAAAATAGCTATACGAGTATATTCAGCACCACAACAATTTTATGCTGACCTAATTCGTTTGCCCAAACTCAAGTATGAGCAGTTACAATTTTTGAAAAAGTTCGTAGATGAATCTCTGCAAAATTACTAGACAAATTTGCCTTGTGCGTCAAACAATGCTCATCTAAACGATGCAGATATGGTGAGTAATATCAATTAAAGTATATTTTTTTTATTTCTGCCTAAGAAAAGAAGTCTGATTATGTCTATTGTGTCACTAGTTTTAAATTCAAAGAAATTAAATTCTGGAAATGTTTTAGTGGAACCATAAGGGAACTGTCTAGTAGTGTAGTTTCATTTTATCAAAAACAAATCGCCATTCCTAAGTAAAAAATAATCTAATGCTAATAATATTAATAAAAAAATAATAATAAAAATAAGAAATAAATAAAAATATATTAAGAAAATATAATTAATACAATATTAATAATAAAAATGAGAATAAAAACACATTTTTCTCTTTATTCCAGCACGAGTAATCCTCGGAGTAACCACATACAGAATTATTCCATATGGACTTGGATCACTTTTCCATTGAACCAAGCGAATACGAGTTTTATTTTATCTAACAAATTTGCTACAAATTATTTTTCTATGTTTTGTCTGTTAATCAGTTAATGTCTATACATATAACTATTGATAAAAACTTCTTACGATTCACTACATTTTATTATTTCTTTTCCTTTAGTCTTTAAAGTTTCAAAATCATTTATCTCAAAAGTAAGAAAATGTGACTTAGATCGTTTTTCCCCTGTAGTCTTCAAGTATTGTTGTGATACCTTAAGCTTGAAAATGTTTACTAGCAGAACTTGCAGTCGAACATTATTCTTTTTAGAACTTCTTTTAGTACGAAGTGGTACAAGATACGTAAAAAACTCATCGCAACTTTATTAGAATATTTTGAAAGGGAAAACGGTAGTAATGACCCTTTATGTCCTGTAAAGTGCTGTTAAAAAGGTGAGTTTTGTTGATGTAAATAATAACTGTTTCTATATTTCTAATTACTTTATTTTTGTTTCCTAAAATATTTTGATTAAAAGAAAATATATATAAAAGTGGGCATCGCTGTGCCGGTCAAGCTTAATCACGTGACTAAAAGTTTATTTGGTATGAATTGTATAGTCCGTCTAGAAAGTATCCAGAAAAAAGAAAGCAAAATTACAATTATCGATATATATTTTTAGGACTTGAGTTAAAAAAGTATAACAAATTATTAATTTTATTTACTTATACAACCTCCATTTAACTCCAAACACTTAACTAAACGTCCAGGTACACCCGAAACTAGGTCCACACCATAATGTTCAGTGGAGGTAGTCCAGGTCTGTTAAACTCAGCGAATCAAATCTTGTTTATTTCGTGGAGCTGCTCGTTCCACTTCAATCTTCATTAGTCCCCATATGTTTTTAATGGGACTAAGGTCTGGTGAAGCTGCTAGCTATGGAATTGTTGCCAAATGGTGTTCTTGCATCCAAGCTTGAGTATAGGCAGACGTATGGCATCTTGCATTTTCCTTCTGAAAACGCCACCCCTCTGGATATAAAACATGAGCCGTTTCAAGAAGAAAACCATTTAAAATATTACAATATTTTGCACTATCAACAGTTCCATCAACTATATACAGAGGTGTAGCACCACGCTGAGATATTGGTCCCCAAACCATTATTTTAGTGGGAAATTTTGAAACTTGAACGGTAACATTTTCTTTTGATAGGATTTTTAGGTGGTTTCCACCAAGCTGGAAACAACTTTCGTCAGAAATTAAAACATTATTAAAAGTATCCTCTTGAAAACGTTGACAAAAATCCATTCTTCGCTGCCTTTGTAGAGGTGTTATTGCAGGGATATTTTTTTGGCTTCCTTGATATGCAACCTTGTCTTTTCCAGTGACATGCGGACGGTTTCTGGACACACTTTTAATTTTCGCTGACTTCCAAATCTGTTACCCAATTTGCGAAACCCTATTTCGCGGCGCGGATTCTGTCGTCCTAATGCCACTAAAGCGTTTAAATTGTTTTCGCTAATCTTACGCGGTGTTCCTGAAACTGGTCCATGCTTCATATCTGTGCCATTTTTTATCCTCTTTATTGTCTCATATACTACTGCAGTTTTTCCTAGTTCAGTCAATTGCACTAATTTTTTAACGTTTCGAACATCTTTTCTATACAAATATTCCACCATTGCTCTTTTATTTTACTTGCGACATTATTTCTTAAATCTTAAGCCGGTTTACAATCAACAATATTTGACAGATGGTGTTGCCATGCGAATTTGGTCATAGCCTACTATCGGCACAACCTACGTGAGGGATTACTGTTGTCTTAGAGTGTTACAGAAAAAAAATACAGTAAAATTAGGAAAAATATAAAATTCCGGATACTTTCTAGACGGACTATATCTATACTTATTTCTGAATTGTACAGGGTGAGTCTTAAATAAGTGCAAATATTTTCAGGGCTAGTAGATCTCGATAAAAGAAACATATTTTCTCTTTATCATATTTCAAATAAGTCCAAAATAACTGAGACATTTTGCTTTAAAAATTAAATCAAAAGAGATTTTTTACTTAAATTTTGAGAACCACCACCATTTTGGATATTTTCTGGGTTTTCTTTCTTGTAAATTTAGTCTACTATCTCAGTTGTCATATTATGAAGATATTATGTTTCTTAACTAAAAATTAAATAAATTTCCAAAATTTTTTTTTCGCGAAAAAAAATTCATAGACGTGTTTCTGGGGTCGAAATATACTACCCCTCAAAAAATATTTGTACTTATTTAAGACTCGCCCTATAGATACTAAAACTCACAGAATCCACAATAAGACTTTTTTTTCTAATTAATTTAGAGTACTTAATAAATTCTTATTTCTGAAAAAATACAAATCTAGAGTAAATTATCAAATCTTTTATAATCATCTCTGTATGTATGCGTTTAAGATTTTCAAGTAATTTATTGTATGTGGTGATATTAAATAATAATATTTACGTAATACAATCATTCGCTTACACACACATAATGGTTTACGTTTTTATCTAATAATAAGTTTTTTTGGTATAGGTATTTATTATCTTGCCTGGATATGTGGCTTTTATCAGAGATAAGTATACACCAGAAAATCGAGATTTTTAAGCCTCACATGTCTACACATTACATAAAATTCTAAAAAGTCATGTGTAACATATAGACCTACATACATAGTGCATACAAACCATTTACTAAGTTGATAAATAAACTTCTTGAAACTGCTTTATCAAAATAGATAGGTAAATAAATAAATAAAAAATAATAATCTGGGAAATGGATTTTAATTGACTTGGTTATAAAATTTATCATTTTTATTACATAACATCAAAAATAGTATTAGAATTGGTTGAAAAAATATTTTATCAAAAATCATGAAGTATGAAGTATTTGGCAAATATATTTGGAGTAGAGCTCTTTAACAACTTATTTTTTATGTTATCAAAGAACGTTAGAACGTTCATAGAAAATGTATTTCAAATATTTATTAAATACTTCGAAATCCTACCGTATGATCAAATTATAACGCCATTATAATGGCTTGGAACCTGGAATACATAATATAAAATTACAGTGATCTTCATTTCCAAGCCAACTTTAACGCAGTTTTTTTTTCGATCATATATTTTTTTGTTTTTTTTTACTATCATATGGTAATGTGCTTTTATAATAGGTATAGAAAATAAAAATAAATCGTCACCACAGTCGTCACTAAAAAAATATATAAGCAATACCAAATCAATTTTAGTTACGTAATCGAGGGCGCAATTTTAAATTCATTGTTACCAACCATGGATATATTCGGCGCCGGGCTGCATGAATAACGGGAAGTTAAATTTCCCGCTGGGGATTCAGGTGGTAGCTCTGCTGTAAAAAAATGTCTGGTTGCCACATTTATTTATTTATTTCCTGACATTGTCATTCGTTTTGACACTTTAGTTTTGTATTGTAAGTTTTTGGTTTTGGTTAATTGTGTTGTGATAGTTTAAGCTTAATTTTTTTTACTAGCAGACCTTGCAGCCGAACATTGTCCTTTTTAGAACCCCTTTTAGTGCGAAGTGTACAAGATAGCTTAATAGCCGTTGCAAAAAACTCATCGCAACCTTATTAGAATATTTTGAACGGGAAAGGGTAGTAATGGCCCTTTATGCTCCTTAAGTGCTGTTAAGGAGGTGAATTTTGTGATGTAAATAATAGCTGTTTATATATTTATAATTATTTTCTTAATCACGTGACTAAAAGTTTATTTGGTATGACTATAGCTTCGTTTACACGGTTAAAGTGTATTTGATCCAAGTACGCTTTGACCTTGTTAACATGGTGTCAACCATCGGGCTTATCTGCAAAACCGTTAAAAATTTATTAAAACTGTAAACAAATAAATGTTCACTTTTTAATTCTGTATCTAAAATGAAAATAATATACAGGGTGTTAAAGCAGGGTGTGCATTTAAAAAAAATAAATGTAGCATTTTAAATATTGCGATGTTGGCGACACCATAAAAATTACCCTGTATAAGATAATGTAAATTTTTCTTTCGCGGGTTTATTCTGTTATCTTTGATATTTAGGAAAATGAAGCTAATTATTTATTAATACAGTTAAATTTACTCTATTTTTTAACCACTTTTCGGATATAGTGTTTTTAATCAAAGTTTCAATAAATAAGAAATAGAATGGCAACACTGCATAGCGCTGAAAATATTAATAACGTACTAATTACTATATGCTGAATCCAAATCTGTACAGAAAAATGGGCGGTGCAATTAAAAAAAAACTTAAAACTGTATCTTAACTTTTTTTGGCACACCCCATATACAAAAAATATTTTTAGTATAGGGTATATACTAAAAATATTTATATAAACCATGCAACATATGTATGTATAATTTTTTTTCATATCTTCGATAACGACGATAGTGAACTTAATCGCACTAAGGGCCACCCTGTATGTTACGAGTAGTAAACCGATCAATTATGAAATTCATGTAGAATAAACTATTATATTCTTAATTATACAGGGTGGCGCCTCTCATACGCCGCGGAGGCTCCAAGGATAACGACAGTTTGTATTGAAATGAAATTTTGTAAGCATATGTAGGTTAATTCAGAGCAGTTTTTAAAAATATAGAGAGTTCTAAAGGGTGTCCCCAAAAGAAATTACATATCAAAGTTGTGTTTTTTGTAATGGAACACCCTATATATTAATTGACTTTCGGATTCTGGGAGAAAAATAAAGCTGAGTTTTATAAGAGAAGTATATGACCAAAATGTAAGGTTTTTGACATATTTAACATTTTCTAGAAATAAAGAACAATTTTTAAATTACAATAAAAGCTACCTAAATTGGAATTTACCCGGTAGAACCTGTATATGTAGTTAAATTAACTATTGTACTTTAAATCAAATTAAAACTTGATCCAAAAAGTTATACAGGGTGAAACAAAATTAATATTGAACATTTAAAAGCATGTTACTCTCTTATTTTAAATGGAACACCCAGTATATTATTCCGATATTTAATGGAGAATTCATGTCTCTTCAAAATACTATTAAGGTTGCCTACCCCTCAAACAAAGATTTTCCTAGATATTTTCATTTACATGATTTGATCTGAGTAGATCTTTATGATTTGATAAAATCTAGGTGGCTGTGATATGTCTGACGTTACTTCAACATAGCTGTCTAACTAGTCCAACTTTAACAACTAGTTATAATTTTTTGTCAGTTAAAACAAAAAAAATTCTCAGGAATTTGCCGAAAATGCAAACTTATCCTACATCAGAGAAAATTGATATGATTCTATTAGTTGAATGCAGTGTGCATTCACCAATTAATTGAATACTTAAATGCTCCTGATTTTATCTACTCTGGTTTTTTATGGGGATATGTTAAAGACAGTGTTATAAAAACTCGTGTCGACAACATGAGATAAATTATTGTAGCTGATTTTCGAGGGAGATTAAAATGAAAAGATAATTTTGAAAAGACAATCATTTTATGCAGTTAACAGGAAAGGAAGCATTTTGAGCATTTGATTTCATCTAGCTAATTTTTGTCGCATAATTATAGGTTTATATTTAGTTTTAATTCTGTAATAATTAAAATATGTTTTAAACGTATATTTTTTTATTACCCCTGAGTATTTTACTCCACAATCTTTAATTTTTGTTAAATTAACACAATGTATATCACACAGCCACCTAGATTTTTTCAAATAATAAAGATTTACTGACGCAAAATCATAAAAATTAAAATATCTACGGAAATCTTTGACTGGGGGGTAGGCAACCTTAATAACATTTTAAAGATATATAAATTCTCCATTGAACACCGGAATAATATACTGAGGGTTCCATTTAAAATAAAGGAGTAACTTGCTTTTAAAAGTGACTAATGTTCCATATTAATTTTGTCTCGCCCTGTATAACTTTTCGGGTCAAATTTCAATTTGGTTTAACGTACAATGGTTACTGTAATTAAATATCAGGCTATAGTCAGGTCAACTAAAATTTAGGTAGCTGTTATCGAAATTTATAATTTACTCCTCATTTTCACAAAATGTGAAATATGTCAAAATCCTTAGATTTTAGGTATATGCTTCTTTAATAAAACTCACCTTTATTTTTTTTCTAGAATCCGAAAATCAATTAATATATAGGGTTTTCCATTAGAAAAAACACAACTTTGATGTGTAACTTTTTTTGGGGACACCCTGTATAATTCTATATATTTTTATAAAATGCTTTCAGTTAACCTACATATGCTGCTAAAATTTCATTTCGATATAAACAGATATAAACTACCGTTCTCCTTGGAGCTTCCGCGGCGTATGAGAGGCGCCACCCTGTATATGTCTTCTATTTATTAATTATGATCATAATATATTTAAAATTAACTAGATTAACTAGATAGTAATAATTTTAAAACATTATTTAAGGACGGGAAAAGAGGCAAATAAGATATTTATGTCGAGTTATAAGCTCGTGCTCTAGTGAATCTAATAAGTAAATAAGCCCTCTTCTCGCAACTGTATTTCCTGTTCTTTATGTTTTAAACACGTTGCCAATTGCAGTAATTGACGAAACTACGTTTACACGGTGTTCAATTACTGGTCGCCCGGATGAACTACGATTTTTAGTTATAGGAGAAAAATTGAAAGAATTAATCATAGCAAAATATAATACATCTTATGCCTAATGTTAGAATTAGATTTGTATTGTTAAAAAAAACGAAGGAACGCAAGAGACCAGCATTAGTTCATTATTTGGAAGCATGAGGGTACTTAATTTTTACAGAATTAAGAATGTAATAAAAAATAGTGAACATAAGCCCCTGCCGTTGAGAACAATTTACGTGTATTCTTATAGAACATGGACAATATGGACATATGTACATAATATTTGATATCAATTAAACTTTTAGTTACGTAATCAAGAGCGCGAGTTTGAAATTCATTGTTGCCAACCATGGACATATTCGGCGCCGTGCTGACTAACTGGAATCTAAATCTCGCGCTGCACTGAAAAAAATATTGTTCATAAATTAATGAACATTGATTATTAACTGTTCTTTCATTGGGACAATGATTTTTTTCATTATATTAATGATTTGTTAATTATAGATCGATGCCTGATTTATTAATAGTATGAATCTAATTTCATCAATATAATGAAAATCTGGATATTAAATTAATGTAAGATTTTCATTAATATAAAGAACGCGATCATTGTCCCAATGAATGCGTTCTTTGTTTTAATGCTGAAACCTTAATGAACACATTTTCATTATATTAATATACTAAATCATTAATTAATGAGTTGTACATTGTGACAATGAACAATGTTATTAATACAAGGAACACACTACATTATATTAATGTACAGGGTTATTAATATCAGGAATAAAATATTAGGACTTAAATGGTGGCCACCTTGATCGGTTACTTTGGCACTTTAATAACGTCTGTATGGTTGAGTTATTCAGTGAGGCTTTAGTTTCATTAGAGCGGTAAGTGTTCTCTTCAATATTTTAAATATTTTAAATAAAAGTCCTATCGTATTGTAGTTAACTTGTTGTGTTGTCAAATCAAATTCCGCTGTGTGAGATCTCTGGCGTGGGTTTCATTAAAACAGCGGTTTCCAAATATGTTTCAGAAGATAAAAAACAAAAAGAAGAAAAACATAGTAACAAGTCGAGGCATGGAACTGATTATGGTAAATTCGAATGTTCTTTTAATATTTGCCATTTTAATTATTTGTATATACGTCTTTTAGAACCGGAAGAAGATGTTGAGACCTGCCTTCAAGCCCTCAAATTCGACAATTTAACATCGGATCCACATGATGCGACTTGGAAAGCCTGTTGCAAATTCGTCTAGACGTTATCAAGTCTAAGGATACAGCTAATATAATGAAGAAATGGTCTTTTTATAGAAATCCCTCAGGATATCGACTGGTAAATTAATTTTCTTATTATAATTTACCCTAAATTTAATAATAACACTACTATTCTCTTCGTCGATTCGATTTTTTAAATTTTTAATTTGTATATGCTATATCGAGTTTAATAAATTATTATTAGTTTATTGCACTTGTTTTTTATTGCCTTAATGGAAAAATTTACTGTGCTCGTAAGTAAGTCGGCACTATTTGTAATTTTGTAGCCTTTGTAGCTAAGGGCTTGTTCAAATGGAGATCTATTTATAGTAGAATTATTTAGGTAGTTGACTGGGAAATGACTATCAATGACATTTCATATGAATGACATCGATCTTTATCATCGATTATACGGTATAACAAGAGTTACTAATGGTGTCGACTTTTAAATGTATAACTAAATAGGTTATGAAATTATTTCATTGTATTAATGATAACGGTTCATTAATACAATGAAATAAATTTCATTGTATTAATGATACGGTTCATTAATACAATGAAATTATTTCATTGTATTAATGATACGGTTCATTAATATAAGGATTTCGGTACATTATATTAATGAAATCTGTTCATTGTACCAATGAATGTGTTCTTCAATTTAATGAACACTGTTCATTGATTTAATGAACTTAAATGTCATAGAGTTAAAGAATTACTTTTCATTGTACCAATGAAATCGTTCATCGGCTCAAAATTAAAATTAATGTTTTAATTCATTATATTAATGAACTTTTTTATTATATTTATGTCGACTTTTGGTTCAGTGTGGGGATTCAGGTGGTAGCTCTGCTGTCAAAAATGTCAATTTGCCACATTTATTTATTTATTTCCTGGCATTGTCGTTCGTTTTGACACTTTAGTTTTGTATTACGAGTTTTTAGTTTAAATAAAGAGGTTTGTGATCAGGGTTCGGGAGTAGTTAATTAAGACGTAATTTACCTGATTAATTACGTGTAGTTTTTTTTCAAAAACTACGTCTTTTCCCGTTCATTAACTACATGAAAACTACGTTAATAAAGTATGTATTGATATTATGAATAATTTTGCTTTGTATGAGAGGTCTAAATAATATCATGTGTGAATATTATATTTAAAGCCATATTTCTTCTATTTTCTTAAATACATTGTGTTTTTTAAAGTTTCAACTTATTATAACCTCACCTCAAACCTTTGATATTTGAAAGTTACATATACATAGGTTACATAAACTACATCCTCTACATAAACTACATTAAATACACGTAATGTAGTATTTATGTGGTTTTTAAAAGTAACATGTAGTTTTCCGAACCCTGGTTGTGATACTTTAAGCTTAAAAATGTTTACTAGCAGACCTTGCAGTCGAATATTGTTCTTTTTAGAACCTCTTTTAGTGCGAAGTAAGGCTATAGATAGTTCAGTAGCGGTAAAAAACTCATCGCAACTTTATGAGAATATTTTGAACGGGAAAGTGGTAATGGCCCTTTATGTCCCTTAAGTGCTGTTAAGAAGGCGAGTTTTGTTCATGTAAATAATAACTGTTTATATATTTATAATTAATTTATTTTTGTTTCCTAAAATATTTTGATTAAAAGAAAATATGTAAAAATAGCCAACGCTGTGCTGGTGAAGCTTAATCACGCGACTAAAAGTTTATTTGGTATGAACTATATATGAAAATCATGATCTTGGGACAGAAAACAGAAGTAGTACGAGTATACGAATGATTTTTTTGTCAAGATTGATTCAAGAAAGGAAAATAAACATTTTCTTATTTATTTTTATGTTTTTCTGTAAAATTTCTAATTAGCGTTTGCATTAAGGTTATTTATTATTGCAATTATTGCACAAGTACCATTATTAATTACGAAAGATTAAATAAATAGCACTTTTATTGGAAAGGTGTTGACATTGACTATCATAAATATCACGTATTCTTTTCACAGGTTACACACAGAAAACTCTGAACACTGTTTATTTTCATACAGTATCTTTATCAAATTTCTGCTATAGGTTTTATGGGGAACTATACTAATAAGTCTGCAAAGTACCTCACACTTGCCTATTTAAACAAAAAAAAACAGGCAAATGGTAATTACAAAAAATACAAATATGAGAGTAAGTAGAAAATATTTCAGGAACTAA
Organism: Sitophilus oryzae; assembly: GCF_002938485.1. Classification (NCBI taxonomy): domain Eukaryota; kingdom Metazoa; phylum Arthropoda; class Insecta; order Coleoptera; family Curculionidae; genus Sitophilus; species Sitophilus oryzae. The sequence goes on from NW_022146106.1 coordinate 898,704, forward strand.
AAGGGCTAGAACAAATCTGTGTGTAGCATCTGTAGTTTCATAAAAAAGCAGCACAGTTGCGTGAACTAATCTACTCATAAACGAGAAACCCCATATAATATTACAGTTGAGGGTTGGAACCTTTGGTGTTACACAGCAAAATAAAAACACTAAATCACCACAATACACCAAAACACTTTTACTTTTACACTGGACGCGCGTTTCGCTAACCATGTTAGCATCATCAGCAGATGATTATAAAATGATGATTATAAACTGAATTATTATAAACTAAATGATTATAAACTTAGTTTATAATCATCTGCTGATGATGCTAACATGGTTAGCGAAACGCGCGTCCAGTGTAAAAGTAAAAGTGTTTTGGTGTATTGTGGTGATTTAGTGTTTTTATTTTCCCATATAATACACGAAAATGGGACCGACACCCTTACAAGCAGAGAAAATTTTAATTTTAGTAGATTCTAAAACCCATAAGGGATATATACCGGGTGACAATAAAATCAGTGTGCAGGTATTTCTTTGTTTCGTTGTATAAATTTGAAACTTGGTTACAAGAAAAATACAGAGTGAGTCTTAAATAAGTGCAAATATTTTTAGGGCTGATAGATCTCGATAAAAGAAGCATGTTTTTCGTTTTAAATAAGTCCAAAATAACCTAGATATTCTACTATTAAAAAAAATCGTTTAAATTTTAAGAACTACTGGACCTTTTCTGGGTTTCCTTTCTTGAAAATTTAATCTACTACCTACGTTGCTATGTTATGAAGATATTATCGTTGATTGAATAAATAAGAAGTCGCCAAATATTTTTATACTAAAGCTACAAAAATCTCAAGCGACTATTTCATTATACAAGGACACAATACCTATCACAATTCAAAATATGACTAATATTTTAAGTGGTTTGATGACGTCACAAAGGGGAAAAATGGCAGACTGGAAACGTGCTGAGAACATACTGAAAACTAAACTGAAGTCACAAACGCCAGCGCAGCGGTGCGCGTTGATAGATGATCGTCGATATCTTCGAATATCGATCTACGAATATGTAATTGCGATTTTCGCCGTTTCGAGAATCGATGTCTATAATAATTACACGAATTATTAAGTCAATATTGGTATTTGCATCGCCCAAATGGCGACTTGCGATTTTCCTAAAATTCGGGTCGCCAGAGCAGTCGGAAAATCGCCCAATTTGTGATAAATCGGCCAATTTGGTAACACTGGTCGACAGAGTAAGTGGTTGCCGGAAACAGTGTGGCCAGAACTACTGATTAATTCGTAGATTTACGGATTCTGGGTACAGTACATTAATAATACGAATTTTTTTATTTTTTTCAAAATTGAGATTACTTTAGCATAACGTTCTATGAGTATTGCACGTATTGACAAAAGGTAATATCTGACTTTAAAGAAAAGAAAACCTCCTATTTGAAACTAGCTGTTATTCTGGTCACACAAACTCCTATCTACTTATTTTGATTAAAAAGCAAAAGCTCCTATCTATAATCAGGTGATATTAAGGAGCAATTTCTCCTATCTTCATAATAAAACTATGAAAGCAAATTATCCTATCTTACTTTTACCACAAGCAAAACGTCCTATCCTTTATAATCCTAAAATACAAATAATCCTATGTGCCAGTTTATCAAAAGCAAAAAATCCTATCTGATTTAATAAACAAGTTCACAGTTTAATTTAAGAGAAAACATACATTATAATGTATTTTCAATAGCCCAGCCTTCTAAGTCGTTCCGTTTTTGAAAATACTGTTTTTATTGCCTCCTGTAAGGTTATTGTTTCAGTAGATAGAAACATTTGCCAGATCACCCGCGATATGTAAAATATTATGGTAAATATCAATAGTCGTTATTTCAAAGCCAACTTACGAACGACTTTTTTCTATCGTATGACATATTCAGTACCTATAGAAGAATTTTTTTTTATGGTTTATTCCATGTTTGACACGAATAAATTTTCATTTACATAAACGCGGATTTTTCATCCAAAAATATTTTCGTCAAACGTATTACAGATATTTTTTATTTTAATATGGCAACACTGTCGTTTTCAGTACCACGCCGTCTTCGATATGCCTACGCTGGCCGAATTAGCGAAAATAAGTGTTTTATACATAGGTTTTATACGTTGGCCGCAGAACGATTGGTATCTCCACCGTACAACACTTCAGACCTAAGGGAAAATCAAGTCAGCCTTGTCACGAATTCGCCCATTAGATTGCGTATCTTCTCAATTCTTTCAGTCAACGATATTATGTTTTTTATCTAAAAATTAAAAAAAATCCAATTTTTTATTTAATAATTCCAATTATATTTCACGAAAAGAACCTTTAGCAAAAAAAATGTTTCTGGGGTCGAAATATACTACCCCTAAAAATATTTGCACTTATTTAAGACTCACCTTGTATATAATTCATCAAAATTCAATATTGTTAAATTTTGAAGTTGCAAAAAAAGTTGTTTCAAAGGAATTCAGCTAATTCAGCTTCAGTTAATTTTTAATTGGGTCGTCTAAACTCTAATGTAATTAAGTAGATTACTAATTCAATATTATCATTATTTTTCCCGCTCTCAAAAGAATCTAATTTAATTCATTTTCTAACAGATAAATATTCTAACATACTACAAAAATAATTTTATCAGGTAGTTGATACCAATTCCAGGTTATTCATATATATTATCTGGCTGTTATAAATCCAACGAACGTTTAATATATTTCAATGGGTGGTATATGAAAACTAATAGATAACAGCTTGTGTCAACTGTTATGATGAGATAGAGCAAATCGTGTAGAGATTTTTTCAGGCTTGGAGATATTGATAAGAAATATAAATTTTTATTTTCGATGGTGAATGTATCCGAAAAATTATAAGAATATATGTACAGGGTGATTTTAACTTCGTACCCTGAATTAACAGGTACCAAAAAATGTTACATTTTTTTTTGCCTTGTTTTAGAATTTTTTAGCAAACTGTATATAAATATATCAACTTTAATTCGTATACCCAGTTTTTTTATAAACTTTAGTATTTGGCATATTATACAGGGATTTCTTATACAGAGAATTTTTTTTTACCTTAACTTTAAAACACCCTGTGCAATAATTTCCTATGTAAGTTTTCCTAAAATATAATTTTACGGCCAGAACCATGACTCCTGGGCATTTTATTTTTTGATTAGAATATGCTGAATTTATTCCACATAAACTATTTTTTCCTATGCTTTAATATTAGTTAAGAACTTTTTGACGAACACTGTAGACACATACCAGTTTTACCATTTTTAAATAACGATGTATATCAATACCATTTATACTAATTTACATCCACATTTAAGACACGAAATCCTTCAAAGATTATTTTGTTTTAGTTAACATTTAAATATTTTTAGAACATTAAAAGAATGTTCGTGCTGTATTTGAATTTTACTAAGGTCCAATCAATAAATGTTAAGTATCGTTATACAAAATTACTAGATACCTCTCTGACTTTTAAGGTTCTAAAATGACCCGATTTTATTTAGCCAGATGCCTTGCAATCTTACTGTTCCCTTATAAGCATATAGATAGTTTTATGCCGATGTACTTTACCGACTTATGTTAACGTCCAAGACTGCCTTTATCGCATAGCGCTTTCTACAACTTAATTGAAGGTGAACTAGCGTAAAATGTCACAAAGAGTGCACGCACAGTATCTATCGGGTAAGTGGCTAATTAGGGAGAAAATTTCCGCATAGCTATCGGGTGAAACCGACAAGCCATTGATGTTTATTTAGACGAAATTTGAAAGCAATCAAAAAGTTCCAGGTGTCTTCATTGTACACGAGATAATTATATTAAATTCAGGAAAATGAGACAATTCCTAAATCGTGTGTAATCGTGAATTTAATTTTCATACTTCGGATTTGGTCTTGACAATGTCAGTGGCGTGTAACAATAAAAATGTTTACAAACATAATGTAATAAAAAGTATTTTTAAAAATTAAAATAATATGTAGAATGAGTAAGAGGGGGGGGGAGGTTAATCACTACGACCTTAAAGATCTATTGTGCCCCCCTTCCTTGAGTCATCGCACAGTCTATAACCCATCATACCCCTTGTGTAGAGGGGACAGGGTATTTCCCATCCTTCTCTGACAACAGTTCTTCCTCCGACGGTACACACCCTTCCACGGTTGGAGTTTGGCCCTCCGTGCCGCCCTTCACAGTCAAGGAGCTTGCCTCCGGCTGAGGAACCCGTGAGGTGGAGGCTGGAGGATCGGTCTCCATTTTCTCCACCTCTTTAACTTGGTCTCTCCTTAGACCTGATACCGGTGTTGTCCCGTATCTATAATAGTGGATATGTTCCTCTTTCTCTATTGTTTCTTTGGACTTGAGGTCAATTCCTATTGTGAGGACCTGACCATGACGCTCCTCCCTCGAGTTGATGACTCGCCAACTCGATTCCTTACATTAAAGTTCCGACCCTGGATAAAGTTCAGCAGGTAGGTGGTGTTTTTCTCCTGGCTTCTCGGCAGAAAGACCGGCCGCCCCTTTAGGGATGTCTTCTCCCTTCACTGCAACCAGTTCCGGCCCCTGCTAATTTTTAAGCTTAGGTGCGATTTCCACCAATCAATTCGCCGATTCTTGAGATACACAATCTATGAGAATCATGCCCACCCGAAAGTGTATCCCCGCAAAACACAGCTGACCCACATTTTGTAGATCGTTGTGTTGCGATCCGATCGCCACTATTTCTTCCAGTATAGCCTCTTCTAGAGACGTTTGCTGGTCGGTGGTCAGAGCAACCTCTGGAAAATCCTTTGGCAGAACCGCCATTTTCACTTGTCCAGCAATAGCGACAAAGCTGGTGATATGTCAATCCTAAGATTGATACCACACATTTGGAAGTATCTTCAATATCAATCAATAAAAGTTCATACTTTGCTTCACCAAATAAATTTAAATTTACATTAAAAACTATTAATCAATGTAATTATGAGAGAATATAATCCATAAGGACTACTACTACTGCCATTACTCGCTGACGAGTATTTGACACGCATCAGAAGATGGTTATGCAAAACGTTTCCTTTCATGAGCATTTCTGTGAAAAACCCGATACGTGATGTTGATCTCTCTTCCGTACTCCGTACATTCAAAAATCTCTTTGTTTTGTTGCCTCTCTACATTTTGGTTTTCGCTGTTAACTGAGTTTACAATTTTTCTCCATTGCGTTCTATGTTCTATTGTGCGCTGCTTCTTCCCACTGCTTCTGTATGCTTATTCCCTTTAAGTTTTCGTGGAAAATACGTTTTGAGTTGTCCACCCGGTTTCCTCTTACCATCTACAAGCTCACCGTAAAGAAGAGATTTTGGTAGGCGGTTTTCTTGCATCCTGCATACGTGACCAGCCCATCTTAAACGGGATTTAATAATCATGACTTCAACGCTCTCGCAGCTAGCTTTTCCAAGGATCCATACGTTTGAGACATGGTGGAACCATTTGATTCTTAAGAGTTGTCTAAGGTGTCTCTGTTGCAACTTGTTTAATGCGTTCATGTGTCGGCGATACGGCACCCGGGTTTAGCTTCCATATAACATGGTGCGGATTATTATTGCGTTTTGTTTTTGTGCTCAAGTCATGATTGTAGAAAACCCTGTCTTTTAATTTCGAGAATGCTTTTGAGGCGTTGCTAATCTTTTCTGAATTTCAGAGTCAGAGAAATCAAACTGCCGAGGTAATTGAATTCCGCTACATTATTCCAATAGTTCTTCAACGGGTCTGGTAAACATTAAGTACCTCAGAATTTCGCAATTTTTATTTTTTTAGTCGAAAGCTCTATTGCTATAGAACAGTTTAAAAGAAAAAAATCCTTGGATGAAGCACTTTTGAACCAAAAAAAAATCATTTAAGAGTGTCTAAAATTCTAACCAATCTATCACAGTAAATTATTAAAATATAAAAACCATAGCTTAACACCCTCCACAAAGAAAAGCTAACCAAAGTAACCCAAATCCTACCCAATCTAATAATATTTTTGCATAATCACAGTTAATTATTAAAATATAAAAACCACAGCTTAACACCCTCCACAAAGAAAAGCTAACCAAAGCAACCCAAATGCTCAAAAAAAAACTGTATGATCCAACAAATTTTTTGTCTTAATATGCTCTATTTACAGTAATCTTTCTAAGAAAACAAAGAAAAGTGTAAAATTCCGAGGTACCTAAAGGTTACTAGAATTCTAGTAAAGTAAATCAGAGTTCTACTAGAACTCCGATTTTTATAGCATCGTTGTAATCTTCCGGGGGATGCACATGAGTTTAGTTTGATCGATGTTCAGCTTAAGGCCGAAAGCCTCGTATGCCCAGGTATATGTGTTCACCATTTCTTGTAATTGCTGTAACGTTTTTGCAACTAGAGCGCAGTCATCAGGGGCAGCGTATTGAAGTTCTGTGATGAATTTTGTACGTGTTTTTGCCCTGAGTCTTTTTATGTTGAACAGATCGCCGTCCTTATCTGTATCTAATGCCCATTCCGCTTTCCTGCAGTTTGCTGTCCACTATAATGGAAAGCGCTGCCATGAATATGTTGAATAGGAGAGGCGCTAAGACACATCCCTGCCTAACTCCTGTATATGTTGACAGAAAATCAAAAACAATAAATAAGTTGATTATTATTTATTTGCCTGAATACATTCTTGGGTAATTTTTTTAACAATTATTGAGTTAATTATAAATTAAATCTACAAACGTAAGTATATCTAGATTTGCATCAGTTTTTCAGGGTAAGTAACTGTAACGGGAATTATTTGGTATTATTGTTGTTATTATTTTAGATCGATTATTTAGATCGATTATTAGATCGAGCCTGAAGCACTAGACTGAATAAAGCTGAGTCTGATCGTCTACACATTATTTTCCATCTCTAATTAAACCCCCACAATCCATCCCTTTACATAACTAACATGTAACAAACAACATATTTAAAGGAAAAATAAAGTGTAAACAGGTATAGGTGTACGAGTATCTTAAATATAAAGTTACAAAACATGGAATATTTGTATATTTACCGTGTGTCGCCTTGCAGAGCCATGACGATTTAAAGTGTACAAAGTAATAAACAAACATGTTAATTGATATAAATGTAAAAATAGAAATAATTTGAATAATTCTTTATATGATAATTATACTGTAGAAAAAGCCCATCATCAAATCAAATTGAAAAGAGTTTTGTGAATAGCCTCATAAATTGCAAGGGTGTGTTAATCTGATAACTGATAAAATATAGGACTAAACTTACATTGACGAATGATTCATATCCAAATGATTAAGTTTTTTGTATTTTATTTTGAGATTTGCTTATCTTGGACTAGGACAACAATTTTAATTAATAAGATACATCAAAAGCAATATATAATATTACTAATATTATATGTAAAATGCTTATCTTAATTTGATTCATCAAGATTATAATAATGTGTAATACGATAAATAATTAGTCTAAAAGAACAAATCAACAAGAAAATTCTAAGCCACCGCACTAACCATTAAAGCTTTGTGGCGGGTTTATTTCTGTCATAGGCATATTCATACCTTGCCTGTCGAATTACATTTCTTTGCCTGGAAAATTGCTGCCTATCTAGACTACGTGAATACTGAAAAACAAGCGAAGATGACTAGCTGGTAATAAATAAACTGTGATTTTTTTAACCTGGAGAATGTCACACAAAACTACTTGAGGTAACTCTTAAACCACCAAACCAAACCAAACCGCATGTTAAATCTGACTGTAAGAAATCTGTAGTTTAAACATATGTTTTTGGATTGTGGCTTGTAATGGAGACACAAAAAAAAATGAAAGTCAGCATTTGTTTATATGTGTACAGGGTGGCTCAAATTCGACGCTTTTAAACGGAAACACCCTTTTCAATATGAGATAGACGAAAATTAATATCCGTGTCTGGAGCTCAATTTTCATCAAAAACATGATGGTGAAAACCGCACATCAATATCTGTTACCGTTTCAGAGTTACGGGGTGTTTTTCAAAAATGTGCATTTTTAACAAATCGCTGTAACTTTTTTGCTATGGAAAATTTTGTATTTCTATGAAAACATTTCCAAAGCACCTTTACGCATTTTTTACGTATAACTTTATGGTTTAAGTATAATTTTTTTAAAATTAATAATTTAAGAGTTATCAATAGAAAAATTGATTTTTTATTTGGGACACCCTCTATATTTTTAATTAACTGAAAAGAATTTAAAATTATCTTTCCAAAAATATAGCACACTTGATATTTTGTTTTAATCCCCTTCGAAATACAGAATTTTTAAAAGTTTGCCACTTTTAACTAGTAGGTTTTGGACCCCTTATTGATGATATGCCCTTAATGGAACTCGAAAAAATATTTTTCCAGCAAAACCACGCACTGCCTCTGAACGCTGAATTTATCAGCAAATTTTTGCAGCCAATTTCTAGAATAATTGAATAGCTAACCAACATCCCAGCCGTTGGCCGTTTAGGCCGCCTGACTTAGTGCCCATGGATCTAATCCTATGGATATATTTGCGGAAGAATAAAGGTTCCTTATTCTTCCGTATAATCGGGACAAGAATTAGAAATACTTAGCAGTTATGAGAGGGTATCTTTCACCCCTACTGAGTTAATGAATTCCGCGAGAAATGTTCAAAAACTGTCCATAACAGAAGACGGTCGATATGTCGAACACCTGTAGCAAAATCTCATGTCTTGGTTTGCTATTTATTTTTATTGTTATTAGATATAGTTTAAATGTGTGTGTGTTGATGTTAGTTAAATTTATTTTAAATTGTTATAAGATTCTGCATCTCTCATAGCAAATATTATTTTCGTTTTAATTGATGCTCACAGCTAGAATTTTTTTGCATTACAGCCGGTGTCGTTCCAAGTCTACTTATTATATAAAAGTATACAGGGTGTCCCATATAAAAAATCAAATTTTCTGTTGATAACTCTTAAATTATTAACTTTAAGAAAATTATACTTAAACCATTAAATTCTACGTAAAAAAGTGCTTTGGAAATGTTTTCACAAAAATACAAAATTTTCCATAGAAAAAAAGTTACAGCGATTTGTTAAAAATGCATATTTTTGAAAAACACCCCGTGCGGTTTTCACCATCATGTTTTTGATGAAAATTGAGCTCCAGACACCGATATTAGTTTTTGTCTATCTCCTATAGAAAAGGGTATTTCCATTTAAAAGCGTCGAATTTGACCCCCTGTACAAGCATTTTTAATTTGTGTGATAAAGTAAAACATCGTAAGAAAACAGTGGTGCATCGAGAGATTGAGTCTGGGAGGGGTATTGGCAATATTTAAATAAATTACTAAATTTATTACTATAATTACTAAATTTAAATTATATTTTCGCTGAAACATATCGTCCCATTGCTGCCAAAAGTCACTAACTTACTTTTTATTACTTCCGAGAAAAACGCGTTTAAAGATGAATTGCATTGCATAAAAATGTTATAGTTAGTAACTATTCGGTATTAAAATACAACATAAATAGCCAGAAATCGTAGTTAATGACTTTTGCAATCGATTCTCCGCTTCAAAACATAGTTAGTGATTGAATTTGGTTGTTCGGAAAAATGTTAGTTAGTGACTTCTGGCAGCAATAGGACGATATTCTGACTGGAGAGAAAAGACTGATTGGTTTGGATTTTCTACTTTGATTGAATTATTATTAACTTCTTTCGAGACAATTTTATTTTATAACACATTTTTTTACAATTACTCCCATTACCCCTCCCGTATATGCGCCCCTGTAAGAAAATAGTATATTGTTTTACTAGGAGTAAAAATTATACTTTTTGTGGCGAGACTGTATGTTCGACATTACAGGCGAGGCACAAGTCATTTTTACTCCCAATAGAACATGCTATTTTTAAATGTCACAATAATTTTTTAAACAATTTTAAACGTTCCAAATAATATAAAATAAATCTTGCAATTAATTATATATCGAGAAACTACGGTTACGCTCGTTGAATTTGACATTTTATGTCAGTTTAATAATATATATTGGTACTTTTATGCTTTGGCGTAAAAGAGCTTTACTTTTATGTTGCTTTTATGCCTATAGACTTTAAAATGACATTTTCTACGACTAGCCTAGAAAATGCAGTTTGACACACGGAAAACTAGATCTGAAATTGGCGTTTTGCTAACTGTTGTGTGCTAAGGATTTAGCGCACGACATGTGTCATTTTGCCGCACACGACATGTGCCAATTTTAACATTTTTAACCTCCAATGTTTAGCTGAAACGCCAAACGCCACGCAGCCGTCAGAAAAGTGTCATCGTTATATCGCAAATTATTTCACAAAACTGGCAAAAACTGAGTGAATCTGCTGCTAATTTGTAGTCGTAGAAAAAATAGCGTAAAAAACTCGTTCGAAAACTTCGTTGTACACTCGTTCGACTTGTGCTACAACAAACTGTCGAACTCGTGTGCAAAACGTCGTTTTCGAAACTCGTTGTTTAATATACTATTTCTATATTGTTAATCACGTCGCAAAAGTTAATACTTTTGTGACGTTTCAAAAAAATCTTTACATTTTCAATTATTTACTAACTACCTTTTTAGTCGCAATATGTATAAGTTAGATGTATTTATATTTGAAACATATTATTTCTGAAAAATAAGTTATATAAAATTATAAATCATTATTCTATCTAAAGTCTATTATTGATATGCTTGTTGAATTTAGTTTACTTTTGTCAGTTTGAAACTGTGCTAGTTAACTTATATGACATATTTGTTTGGAAAATCTTATTCTTCAATATAAACACCATAAAATCATTAACGATTCGTCTGGTATTCCGAAATGCTTAAAAATAGATTCACTAAAATTCAAACAGTATCTGTTTAGGTATAGCAAATACCGTATGATCGAAAAAAACGTCGCCCAGTCAGTTTGGTTTGGAAATTATCCATAGAATTTTACATATAAAAATTGACAGCGATCTTAATTTCATAGCCATCGCAGACGCCGTTTTTTCGATCATTTTGTATATTCCAGTGTTATTAGAGGGGGGGAGTTAATCACTGCTACATAATATTATGTCCCCATTTCTTAAGTTATATCTCATCATACGGTCTCAGGGCTTTAAGAAAAATGAATATCTGAGACGATTGTACCAAGGTTAGTTCTCCATCTCCGATATCAGTCATACAAAAGTTTAAAGCAGAAATGGTTGTCATCTCGGCGCACTCAGTGATGAGGTGTTTCCCCATTTTCCTCACAGAATATGCATTCGCATTTGTTTCTTAAGCAGAGTTTACACTGTGTCACTTTGGATGTACAACCAAAATGAATCACTCAGATTGAATTCATCCAAATTGAACATCCTTGTTTACATATTCTCATCCAGTTCGCAGCAGTTCACTGTTTCGTCTTCCACAGGCTGCCACCTCTCCCAGTATTTTCTACGAACCCTAACAACTAAATGTTCGGACAAACAAAAATTTATTAAAAATTTTTATTTTCATTAACTGAATTATTTACATTTAAGAAGTACATTAAAAATATATTAAAATCTAACATTTCTAATGAGTATTTAAATAGTTTAGTTTCTATAAACATTAAAATAAACTATAGGCCAATAAATAAACAAAAAGATTGCACAATATCGTAACAACTAAATGTTCGGACACTTTAAAAAATAACTATTCTAATATGGCGTTACATCGGCATGAACTTTTGCAACCACTGCAAGCCTGTTTGGCATTGTTTTTACTAATGATTGACATACGCCAGAGTAAAAATTTTGCCATAATTCACTTAATATCATCGTCAAATGGGCAACGGTTTCTTGGGGATCGTGGCACAATTTTTGTTTTGTTTTATGCCACATGTCTCGATAACATTAAGGTCTAGACTGTGCGAAGGCCATGAGGGGACCTTGATGTTCATGTTCCTAAACCATTTTTTAGTAGTTTCAGCTGTATGGCATGACCCGCCATCCTGTCGAAATATAAAATTATTGTCCTGGTCTTTACCAGAATAATTGGTTACCAGGACCTTTGTCCTTCCCACTTGACACAAGAATATTTTTCAAATTTTTTTGATTTTTTGACGCATCAATTATGCCTTCTACCACCTCATACTTTTCTGGGCCTATTTTGGACATACTCCTTCAAATCATAATGCCTTTAGGAAATTTCACTGTCCTTTGGAGGCAATCTTTATCAAACAGACACTCTAGAGGTGTTAATTATATCGATATTAAGGTGGCTCGTGTGCACATGTAATTCGTGCACTTGCCATTTGCGATTGGAATTATTAGCGTTCGGATTGGGAAATAATTAAATATTTAATGTCATTTTTGTAGTTTGTCACATCAGAAGTTCCAATCCGACGCTGAAAATTCTAATCGCAAATTGCAAGTTCAAGGATTACATCTGCACGCATGCATGATTTTTATGAAAGATGGACAGTGGAATTTCTTAAAGACATTATGCTTTTAGAGTTTATGTCCGCAATGGGTCTAGGAAGGTATGAGGTGGTAGAAAGGCACAACTAATGTGTCAAAATATCAAGATATTTTGAAAAACAGTTTTGTGCCAAGTGCGAGAGACCTTTACCAGGATATGAATTTTATATTTCAACAGGATGGCGGGGCATGCCATATGGTTTAGGGACATGAACATCAAGGTCCCCTCATGGCCTTCGCACAGTCCGGACCGGACCTTAATGTTATCGAGACATGTGGCAAAAAACAAAACAAAAATTGTGCCACGATCCCCAAGAAACCGTTGCCCACTTGACGATGATATTAAGTGAATTATGGCAACATTTTTACTCTGGCGTATGTTAATCATTAATAAAAACAATGCCAAACAGACATGCAGTGGTTGCAAAAGTTCATGCCGATGTAACGCCATATTAGAACAGTTCTTTTTAAAGTGTCCGAACATTTAGTTGTCACGATATTGTGCAATATTTTTGCTTATTTATTGGCCTACAGTTTATTTTAATGTTTATAGAAATTAAACTATTTAAATACTCATTAGAAATGTTAGATTTTAATATATTTTTAATGTATTTCTTAAATGTAAATAATTCAGTTAATGTAAATAAAGGTTTTCAATAAGTGTTTGTTTGTCCGAACATTTAGTTGTTAGGGCTCGTATATCGAGGTTGGCCGCACGGGTCGGCGTCGGCTGTTTACATTTTTCACTTGCCTTTCAATCTGGATGAATCAACGGTTCGTTGAACGCTTCTTTCAACAAAAGTAGGAAGACCGTCAACTTGTTTTATCGTTCAATTTTAGTGTACACTTTGGATGAAAGGCAATTTATACTTATCACTTTGGATTATTCATCCAAGTTGTACATCCAAAGTGACAATTAATGTAAATGAGCCTTTAGCTTCAACCTACTGAGGTGTTCACCCCGTGACAATCCGCGAAGATTGGTCTTACTTTCTTACTTTAAGTAAGAAAGTAAGACCAATCAATTTGGATTTAATCCAAAGCTAATCTTATGGTATTTATTTTCATCAATGATTTGTCACTTTCATATTTTGTATTCTTTTTACGCCAACTAAAAATGTAACTGAAACGTACTTTTTTACTTAAATAATATATATTTAATTAAATTAAATAATAAATAATAGAGATTTTAGAAGAGTAGTTAGTCATTACTTTTATCTAGCGTTTTATTACTTTTAAATACTTAAACAGTATAAGTTGTTCAAACATTATGTAAAAACGTGAAGCACGTGAATTACGGTGATATAATACCTATACCTGATGGCATTATTAAGTAAATCCAAAAGAAAACAACACAATAGTTTAGTACTGATACTACTTTTAATTTAATCAGCGTCGTAACTATGGAACGTTTTTTAGTATATTTTTTAATATGTCCGGACCGAGTTACAAAACCAGACTAAACCAAATCAAACTAATAAGGTTCAGGTTTAGATCTTACATATTATAATATTGGATAACATAATAAGTAAATTCTCTTTATTCTTGTTGAAAACAGACCACAGACATTATGATTCTTTTTGTATGTATTCAAGTCTCTGTATTTGACGCTGACTTGGTCCATCGTCAGCCTTTCACTATGCATAATTGTTGTTGTATTTCATGATTATACCACAGATAACATATGATTTTAGGTATATTTGAAATTCATCTTTATATTTTTTAAGTAAATCCAAATAATACCGGTATGATCGAAAAAAAAAACGCCGTCCAGTTGGCTTGGAAATGATGGACATGGATGACATTCCATAGCTAGATATACCGGGTGTTGCATCGTCGGACGGAACATAGGAAATCCCATGTAAATTTTAATGGGGTCAATTATTGACTTCCCTAATTATTTTAGAGAATAATTCTATTTAGGTTTATTGAAGAACACTAAAACCCACATTCAAAAGAATAACTTTAGATATTTTTGATTAGCTCGTTTACGAGTTATCGCCGAATTCTTTTTAAATATTTCTCCTTTCTTATGGCCCTGTATTTACTTATGAGCACCAGTCAAGGTAAAAGATAACTGTCAAATATGTGTCAAATGAAGTTGTCATTTCAGAAATTTACTTATTTAGTGCTTTCTTATTATTGAAAACTCATTCCTACATCGGAAATCTTAAAGATGTATTTATAAATACAAATTAATATGAATTAAAGTAAAATAAAGTAATCAATTACAAGGTTAATTATTATTACAATATTCAATAACTTATTTATTTAGGTACTATTAAATTGTTAGAACTTTAGGATTTAAGAAGATGTTCAAATATTCCTCCATCGACTGCTAGACAATAACCCAGGCGATCATAAAATTCTCTTCTTACATTCGCTAGTTGGTAAACTGAAATTCTATTGCATTCGGCAGAAATAGCATTTTTTAACTCGTCTAGATTTGGGTATTTTTTTATCCTTGTATATCTATCTTGTTTTTTAAATGGCCCCAGAGAAAGAAATCATTTGGCGAAATATTATGAGACATTGCTGGCCAATTTACTGTATGATTTAGGCCAATAACGTTTCCGTTAAAACTATTGTCTAAATGTTCCCGAACAGCCAGGGTACTATCTGCCGGGCAGCCATCCATTTGGTACCAAACTTCCTGATTTTCCTGATAGCGGCATCATGTAAAGCAGGTAAAATATGATTTTCGAGTAGTTCCAAATAATATTCTGCATTTAAATTTCGCGTAAGAAATAATGGCCCGATAATATTGTGTCCGAATATCCCTGCCCAAACATTTACTTTCTGTGGATATTGCGTCCTTGTTTCGACAAACCTGTGTTGGTTTTCTTTGTCCCAATATCGATAATTTTGAACATTGGGTTCATTATTTAAGGTAAACGTGCATTTGTCAGTGAAACATATGTTTTTTAAAAATTCCCTATCCGTGTTTGCTCTTTCCATCATATCAAAACAAAACGCCTGCCGCCGTATTTCGTCCCAATCTCGTAGCTCTTGGTGCTTTTCATATTTGAAGGAAGTAGTTTTTAATAATAATAATAAAGCACTAAATAGATTTACAGACAGAATTTCTGAAATGACAACTTCATTTAACACATGTAGTAACCTATTATATGAGTTAAAAGGATTATGACAATTTTCTTTCCAGCATCTTTGATTCTACAAAAAAGTTTGTTCATGAAAACCACAGTTCTACATTTACTATACATACTATATATGTATATACATATAATATTTAATATGCCGAACTGAGGATAAAACCCTAATTGCAAGCAAAATTTTTCACTTGCGTATTATTTGGTCGGTAAATGTGTAACAATAAGAAATTTGCATAAACTGAACATAAATTCATGTTCAAATAAAACACGCAAGCAGAATAGTCCTGAATTACGATTCACAAAAAAAAATGGGGTTTCCACAAGATAGTCTGAAATATAAAAATGCTACAGTAATAATAGCAATATTCGAAAATACGCACAGGTATTATATGAAAAAAAATATGCTATTAGTTATAGGTTTGATTGAAATAATTGGTACCTAACTAATTTAACTCCTATGATTGTAAAGTCATTTTTAAAAACAATTTGAATTTTATCAAGTTTATATTCGTTACTGCTTATATTTTTCACCACTTTTAAATATATGAGTGTAGTAAAATTTGGATATTGCATATTGTATATCTTGCATCATTATACAGCGATATAGGTTTATCGTAAATTTTACTCGCTATACGTGCATGCACGTAATGAATTTCGCGATAATAAAATTTTACATATATTTTTTTGTCATAAATTGGCGCCTTTTCAACAAAGTATTGATATTCAAAATTAAAGGAATTAACATTTTTAGGGTTCCGTACCTCGAAAGGAAAAAACGGAACCCTTATAGGATCACCCCTGACATTTATGCCCTTATGAAATGCAAAACTTTTTTACAAGCAAATGAAAATTAAACGGCAAACTAATCAATAAGCATGAATTTGTTGGAAATTTTTTTTCTAAAAAAAGATTGAATAAGGAATAAGGCAGTCACTAGTATAAATTTTAAATCCTAAAATCATATTTAGATTAGAGGTAAGATTAGATTAGATTAAATTGTTTAGAAAGTTCTGACAGAATATGTTACAATTCCGCAAATTTTGATGAATAATATAGGCACGACACGTTGACGAAAGAACATTAATAAGGCATTGATTTTTATATGATTTTTGTATTTGTTTATTTTAATAGCTCTCATATTGTACACTATAACATAACGACATATTCTCTTCATATTTATTTATTTTAATGCTTTCAAAAATATTAAACTACATGAAGGTAAAGAAAATATGTACATAGGTAATGTAAATTTTAGTCTACAAGAGATTTTTTTAGGAAAACACATAAGTGTCTAAAAAGTGTTAGTAGATCAGGACCCGTATTCTGTAACTTTGACATAAAAACGTTACGCTTTCAAAGCGGTGAGCGCAAGTATTCGATCAGCGAAACGCAAGGCAGTCGATTTTGGTGTTCTCGTTGCCATGCGAATTGTGTTCTGGATACGCGTTGAGCACATATTGGCAACATCACAATTTCTAATGTAGCTAATAGTCAAAAGTTGATAACTGACCGATGTAACAATGAAAAATACGTGAATTTCATAACCTATTGTTGAGTTATGTCAAGCTATTTTTCTATGGATATGTCATTATTCTTATTATACGAGGGAAGTGTTGAAGAGGCTTCTCAGCATTTTCGATGTTTTGAACAATATTTATAGCTGCCAAGTTGTAAATTATCAATTACTTATAGAGGAATTTATAGAAGAAGTAGTAATTTTCACTAAAGAGCAAGATAACGCACAAAATCACAATTTTTTCGATTTTCACTGACAGTTCGACCAGCAAAACGATCCTTTAAGCTGTGCCTTAAGGCAACCGTTTTCAAAGCGCTCAGCGCAGTCAGTAAAGACGCTAAACGCGTCAGACGGGAATACCGAAATCATTAATTAAGTGCGTGCTCAGCGAAAATTAACGTCATATTACGCTGAGCGTCTAAAAACGCTTAGCGTTTTCAAAGTTACAGAATAATTTTTAAATAGAACCTACAGCACAGAGTACAGAATATTCTGTACTCTGTATATTGCTTTAATTGATAAAAAATGACATTCTGAATAGAATGGCATATCATATGTCAACATTTTAACTTTTTCGCTTAAAAATGTCAATGTATTTTAAATTTCAATCTAGAGCGCATCGCCACCAAAGACAGCCACAGACTAACTTACAGATGTGGCCACAAAACACATATACAAGAAAAAGTGCTAGCGCCTTGCTAAATATTGGAAAGTGAAATTGACGTTTAAATTTGACACTGTTGACAAGCCTACTGCTGCTAGCGCCCCCAATATCGCTTGTAGGAACTATGAACAATATTGTCACGTATGGCGGGAAGTTTAAAAAAATAAAAATTTAAATTCTTCAGTTATGGGCCCTTGATTCAAAAATAGTTGCTGTTTCTTAGTTATTTATTTTTTATGAGCTCATTCAATTTTTGAGTATAATATACATAATATGTAATATACATATTTATGAAAATGATTAGCATTATCGTCATTGTCTTAGTTGACATTCAAAATATGAAAAATTTCATACTTAAACCGCAGGATCTATGATGACCTTTAGCTGGCTACTGGGAAGCTGCTAATAAAGTTGCATATTTATATTCACCGCGAAGTCAGAACCGATATTACATTTATATTTATTACGTATACAAATCTGTACGAAAAGCAGGTTTACCACCAGATGATAATTATGAATTATTACATAAGTAAAAACTATACACAATTACCTACCATAAGTAATATCACAAGCAACTATTTAGTTTGTGGTAATATCCATGATTAATATAAGTATGTATAGGTGGGTAGGTAAATAATAAATAATATTCATATTTCAAGAAAAGTATTCTTAATTTTTTTACTAATTTTCTATAATCAAATAACTGTTAGTTTTATGAAAAGTAGCCATCTTACAAACGGTATTTTGCATTAAACACCCTAGATCATCTATATATGATCTAGGATAAACACAGATGGTTTTCTTGATATTTGTGTCATTTAGCTAAATGCTAACTTAGATATATTTTTATACCATAAAAATTAAATATACCGGGTGTTTTTCAAAAGCAGCTCACTCATAAAACTTAATCATTTTTCAGACAAAAATCTGAGATTTGGTTTGTTAGTATGTGCGATAAATTGGATTGATTGATGTATTCAGTTAGTTTAGGTCACTTCCTGTTTCACGAAAAATGACTACAACTTTTGATTTTTAAATAGAACCTACGGCACAGAGTACAGAATATTCTGTACTCTGTATATTGCTTTAATTGATAAAAAATGACATTCTGAATAGAATGGCATATCATATGTCAACATTTTAACTTTTTCGCTTAAAAATGTCAATGTATTTTAAATTTCAATCTAGAGCGCATCGCCACCAAAGACAGCCACAGACTAACTTACAGATGTGGCCACAAAACACATATACAAGAAAAAGTGCTAGCGCCTTGCTAAATATTGGAAAGTGAAATTGACGTTTAAATTTGACACTGTTGACAAGCCTACTGCTGCTAGCGCCCCCGATATCGCTTGTAGGAACTATGGACAATATTGTCACGTATGGCGGGAAGTTTAAAAAAATAAAAATTTAAATTCTTCGGTTATTTTATGACATAAATAAAAACACGATTTCACCAAACAGTGCCGTGGCACAAATTTTTCTTAACCTAGCTGTTTGAAGCAATATTTATATTTTTTGATAATTGTTTTGACTACGCCTATGGTGTCTCATCTTAATTAATTACGAAAAAAACGTATTAAAATGTTAACAAAAGGTACAAAACTAGTATCGACGTATAGCACATATCAAGTACATATACAGGGTTGTTCACCACATACGACACGGAGTATTGTAGCTAAACGATGAGATTTTTACAAATTGTAAGTTTGGGGTTCCTTGAAGGACTATTAGAGCTACAATTTAAAAATATTTTTACAAGATACAGAGTGTCCCAAATAAATAAAAAATATCAAAGTTGTATTTTTTTAAATGGAACACCCTGTATATTATTACATTTTTAGTTTCTACGATTAAAATAAAGGTAAATTTGATTAAGGTTTATTATACTTAAATCTTACCGTTTTTGAAATATTTTCAATTTTGTGAAATTGCAGTAAAAATTTTAAAGTTTATTTCTCCAAGGGTATCAATGCTTTTAATACTAAATATTTAATGAAGTTTATTTATTGATCAGTTATTGTGTTACAATAATAAGAATAATACTACCTTATACAGAGTGTCTAAAAATTTATGTTAAATAATTATTACCTTCAAACGGCAATAACTTCTTTAATTTAAATGGAATGCCCTGTATATTTTAGGTGAATCAGATGCACAATTAAATTGTCTATCAAATTGTATTATACCATTTTTTACCGTACATACCCTTCAAGTATTCGTAGAAAATGCATTTTCTTATAATTTAGACCTCATTTATCAATATATCCATGGAATATTGACATTTTAGATTGTTTTTAAAGCAACAAATGTATAAAATGTACAGACTAGTAATATTATCGTTTTTAGCAAATCGATAATATTACTAGCCCATTTGTATGCAAAAAGAAAACTATTTAAATCTTTATAAAAGAGTATACCATTAATTAAATATAACACCATTATTTCCGCCCATATACTAATTAATTACATACTTAATTGTGTTCGTTAATAAATTATTATAAATAAATGCGGATTTGAGTCAGAAATCAATATAATAATAAGTTATCAAATTAAAGTATCTGTTGTTATAAATAAGCATTTATTAAAAATGAAATATCATTTTAAGGTGTTACTTTTATCACACTGTCTAATGCCCATACAAAATTCAATTTTTTAGTATTTGGAGCAATTATTATTAATCAACGCAAACAGTCAGTTAATGTAGTTTGAATACTGGAATCATATTAATTGGTCCTCTTTAACAAATATTTAAACAGTTTTTTTTTATTTTTTAATGAAATAAACGAATTATATCGACAATATTAGTATCTGTACTCTTTAAAAATTTGGTACATCTTTAAAAATAGTCTGTCAATAGTCCATGGGTATATTGATAAATAAGTTCTAAATTACAAGAAAATGCATTTTCTACGGAAACTTAAAGAGATAGGTAAAAAATGGTATAATATAATTTGATAGATAATTAAATTGTGCATCTGATTCTCGTAAAATATACAGGGTGTTCCATTTAAATTAAACAAGTTATTGCCGTTTGAAGCTAATAATTATTTAAAATAAATTTTTAGACACTCTGTATAAGGTTGTATTATTTTTATTATTGCAACACAATAACTGATCAGTAAATAAACTTCAGTAAATATTTAGTATTAAAAACTTTGATACCCTTGGAGAAATGAAACCTTAAAATTTTACTGCAATTTCACAAAATTGAAAATATTTCAAAACGGTAAGGTTTAAGTATAATAAACCTTAATCAAATTTACCTTTATTTTAATCGTAGAAACTAAAAATGTAATAATATACAGGGTGTTCCATTTAAAAAATACAACTTTGATATTTTTTACTTATTTGGGACACTCTGTATCTTGTAAAATTATTTTTGAATTGTACCTCTAATAGTCCTTCATCGAACCCAAAACTTACAATTTGTAAAAATCTCATCGTTTAGCTACAATACTCCGTGTCGTATGTGGTGAACAACCCTGTAGATGTTAATTGAAATTGAAGAATAATTATCGAATTCAATAAGAAAACGCTAAAAAGTTGGAGTGGACTGTTTATTTACCTATGAAACGTAACTCCTGGGTCTTTCTTATCGCTGCTGCTTTTACACTTGAAAGCTGAACAACTAATCACCATTGTAATAAAGTTTATACAAAGTTTACTACACACAAACTATTAAAAATCGCTAAAATTGTCGCTGGTGACCAAATGATGACTCATTGTTTGCCACCAAAACAAAAAAAAAGGTCACAAATTCTGCTGCAGCCCGCTTAGGGGCGTTACATGTCCTTATATTCTTTAGTCATTGCTGGTAGCAATTCATTTAAATCAATGACTAAAGAATATAAGGACATGTAACGCCCATATGCGGGTTGCAGCAGAATTTGTGACATTAGACGCCATTTTTTTGATGTCAAGGAATGAGTCATGTGTCATCAGCAGGTCACCTGCGACAATTTTAGCGATTTTTAATAGTTTGTGTGTAGTGAACTTTGTATAACCTTTATTATAAATCTGTGTTAACCTGCAGCATATGGCTGTGTCCATAACGACAATTTGACTCGAAATACCAAGTATGTGCTACCAAATTATTAGTTAGAAATGCATTTTCCAAATATGATGAGTCATTTTCAATCGTGACCATTTGAAAAAATTGTTAATTAAAAATACGATTAATAAACGATGTTTTAACTGGCCAGGAAGCGCCACAAAAAACATTAGACTATCAATAAATGTATTTTTCAAAGGCTCCTTGATTAGAAATTAGTAGTTTTAACAACACAGCTCCAGCATTCTAGATTGATTTTTTTTTGCGAGAATGTCAAAAGTTGACATATGATATGTCATTCTATTCAGAATGTCATTTTCTATTAAATAAAGTAAAATAATATCGATGATATCATTTAAAAATCAAAAGTTGTAGCCATATCAGGTGAAACAGAAAGTGACTCAAACTAATTGAATACGTAAATCAATCTTGATTTTTGTCATATACAAGGTGGCGCACCTCATTCGCCTCGGTTGATTATACGAAAACGGAAAGATGTAGAAACAAAATATTTTATGGGTACATGTGGGGAGGCAATGTGCACAATTTAAAATTATTTTGAAATATACAGGGTGTTTCAGAACTAAGATCCAAAGTTATATTTTTTTTTCTTATGGAACACCCGGTATTTTATTTCATTTTTGGATTCTTGGGCCCAAAAAAAAGCGTTTATTATAAGGGTTAAATATGTTTAAAATATTTGCTTTTTGAGATATTTAAAGATATTTAAATTTGCCTGCTACAATAGAATAGATTATTAACACCCTGTACATTACTTCTCATAATTAATTCTTGTGGTGAGTTTAAAGGTAGAGAAATAAACTTTACATAAAAATGTTATTGCTACCTTAAATTTATACAGGGTATCAAAAATTGCTGATCTATTTTAAGAATTTATTTTACATAAAAACTTCGTTATTTTAGATACAACGCCCTGTATTTTTTAAAACAAATGGAAGCAGATTCAAATGCTCTTTCAAACTATATTAGGGTTTCCTATACCTATTTTGAATAAAAAGCATTTTTTCAATAAAATGACAACCATGTCGTCATGGCAGGTTTCTAGTGACAGTTAGTAGCTATTTTCAAAATCGAAATTAGTTTATGGACTTATTTAAATTTATACCAATTTACTTTTATTTAATTTACGTACAATATTTTAATAAATAATATTTATTAAATATTGTATTTATTATTCTATCAAGAAAAACGAAGAATTAGTTCTTTGATTAATTTTACGATGACTTGTAGATATATGGATTTTCTATAAAAGGGACAGTTACGGCAAATTCATTTTCTTCACTTCCAACTACAGGTTTCCGCCTAATAGGTTTTTCATATACCACACTATCATCTCTGCGAAATATGAAAAGTAGTTTTTCATATTTGAAAAGGAACGCTTGTCTAGAAAATTCCTATTTGGATATCTTTGAACGTAAACCCTTCAGGCCAACAACCAATTTTCCTCACAAAATAAAATCACTAGTAACATATCTATTCGTTCCGCCAGCAGATACTGCTTTATTTTTCTTGACAAAAATAATGAATACTTATTTATTAAACTATTGTAAGTACATACATTTAAGTAAACTGTTATAAATTATAAATAACAATGTCCATAAACTAATGTCGACTTTGAAAATAGTTACTAACTCTCACCAGAAAATTTCCATGGCGTCACCAGCCATCTTGATTGCAATTTTGTTTAAAAATCGCTTTTTATTCAAAATCTGAGCTAGATAGGTATAGGAAACCCTAATATAGTTTGAAAGAGCATTTGAATCTGCTTCGATTTATTTAAAAAAATACAGGGTGTTATATTTGAAATAACGAAGTTTTTATATAAAATATATCCTTAAAATAGATCAGCAACTTTTGATAGCCCTGTATAAATTTAGGGAAGCTATACCATTTTTCAGTAAAGTTTATTTCTCTACCTTTAAACTCAGCATAAGAATTAATTCTGAAAAGTAATGTACAGGGTGTAAATAATCTATTATATTGTAACATGCAAATTTAAATATCTTTAAATATCTCAAAAACTAAAGATTTTAAACATATTTAACCCATATAATAAATGCCTATTTTTGGACTCAAGAATACAAAACTGAAATAAAATACCGGGTGTTCCGTAAGAAAAAATATAACTTTGGTATGGATCTTAGTTCTGAAACACCCTGTATATTTCAAACTAATTTTAAATTGTGCACATTGTCTCCTCACATATACCCATAAAATATTTTGTTTCTACATCTTTCCGTTTTCGTATAATCAACCGAGGCGAACGAGGTGCGCCACCCTGTATAACATACCAAATCTCGTGAGCCATTTTTGAAAAATACTCAGTATACTGAATATAACAGACAACAGACCTCTTAGAGCGCTTTCACACATACGAGTATATGCCGACTCCGGCACCGATTTTGCAGGTGTATGTGCAAGCGCTCTTAGTATATTTCAAATATTTTTTTCTTATCATTTTTAAATTACTCAATCAATACTCGAAACGTATATACCCTTTATTTTAAATTTTTTTTTAAATAAAAAGTGGCAAACTGAAAGATTGATTAAGATATTATTTTTATTTAATTTATTTATCTCAAGTAGTTTAAATATAAATATACCATGTATTGCTGTCCTCCAAATGCTGTTATCAAAAAATAATTTTCACAAGTATATGAAGAAATCTCTAAGCTGAACTTGACCTAAATGTTATTCTTGGAGTATAATGACTTATAATTTATAATAACCTTTTAGTTAATTTTGTCAGTAAAGTATGTCTAACGAAATGAGCCCTGATAGTCACAGATTCCTTTTTTCTTTTTACTTCATAGATAAATTAATTTTTTGTCGTTTTTTTGGATGTCGTCTGTTGAAATTTTCCCTAAACACGTTGAACGCATTTTATATACTACCTCTCATTTTAAATGGTAAAGATAGATCTCTATTAAATAAATCATTAGCTTATACTTAATTGGGGACTACTTTTGGTAAAGATTAAAAATTGATTTACAGTAAGTATACTAACCTGTAAAAGAATTTTACAAATCCCTACCTGGTTCAAATGAGCTACCTGAAAGCCTCGTCTAGACATTATGGAAACATTAATGCCCATACCATTAAATAAAACTATATTGCAAATTACTTAGTGTAGTCAACATCTTGTTCTACAGGTCATTTTGGTTTTTATGAATATCTTTTTTCAAGATATCCGTAGTACGGAGCAGGTTTATTTTTGCTCGTGTCTTAGTATTAACTTGATTAATATTCATATTTATATTAAAATTTAATTCACTGAAAATTTAATACAAAGTAAAAAAACGGTACCTTTTCCTTAATTAACATAATTTCAGCATACCGAGTGTTTCTCAAAAGTGTCTCACTCCTATAACTTTTTTATTTTTTCTGATAAAAAAAAACGAGATTTAGTAAGTTAGTGGGATGACATAAATTAGGATTGATTGACGTATTCAATTGTTTTCGGTCACTTCCTGTTTCAGCGATAAATGACCACATCTTTTGATTTTTAAAAGGCACCCTCGGTATTTTCTTACTTTATTCGATAGAAAGTAACACTCTGAATAGAATGACACATCACATGCCTACTTTTGACATTAAAAAAAAATAATAAAAAATAGTATTTTAAATTTCAATCTAGAGAAGAAGCCTTGAAAAAATAGATTTGATCGTCTAATGTTTTTAGTGTCCTGGCCGGTTAAAATATTACAGTTGAGGGTTGGAACCTTTGGTGTTAAACAGCAAAATAAAAACACTAAATCACCACAATACACCAAAACACTTTTACTTTTACACTGGACGCGCGTTTCGCTAACCATGTTAGCATCATCAGCAGATGATTATAACTTAGTTAGTTTTTAGTTAGTTTATAATCATCTGCTGATGATGCTAACATGGTTAGCGAAACGCGCGTCCAGTGTAAAAGTAAAAGTGTTTTGGTGTATTGTGGTGATTTAGTGTTTTTATTTTGCGGTTAAAATATGCCCAAATCATATTTTTAATCATATCTCAATTTTTTCAAATGGGAGTGGCTCATTTGCATATTTGGAAAAGACATTTTTTACGAATAATTTGGTACCATACAATTAGTATTTCGAGTCAAATTGTCGCTATGAACCACAATAAATTACAGTTTCAAATAAACCATGTCAAACATGTCAAAAGTTGACATATATGATATGTCATTTTATTCAGAGTGTCATTTTTATAATAAAGTAAAAAAATACCGATGGTGCTACTTAAAAATCAAAAGTTGTAGTAATATTTCCGGTGAAACAGGAAGTGATCGAAAACCATTGAATTCGTCAATCAATCCTGACCTATGTCATATACTAACGTACCAAATCTCGTTTTTTTTGTCTAAAAATATAAAAAAGTTATAGGGATGAGCCACTTTTGAGAGAGAGAGAAAAAAAACACCCGGTATATTAATTAGTATATGCAAGAACATCAGTAGGCATTGGTCTTGAACTTGAACCAAACACATTAGTCAAAAACTTGACCTTTATTTGCTATATACCGGTGCGTCTCAAAAGTGGCTCACCCCTATAACTTTTTTATTTTTTCAGATAAAAAAAGATTTGGTATGTTGGTATATGACATAAATTAGAATTGATTGACGTATTCAATTGTTTTTGTTTACTTCCTGTTTCACGGAAAATGACTATAACTTTTGATTTTTAATGGCAACTTTGGTATTTTTTTACTTTATTCGCTAGAAAATGACACTCTGAACAGAATGACGTATCATATGTCAACTTTTGACATTCTCACTTAAAAAAATCGAATTTTAAATTTCAATGGAAAATTGGAAAAATTGGAAAAATAGATTTTAACGTCTAATGTTTTTAGTGTCTTGTTCTGACAGGCTAAAAGATGCCCAAATCGTATTTTTAATCATATCTCAATGTTTTCAAATGGAACAAGGGTGGCTCTGATTACTAATATGTCATTTCTATGTGAAACAGCACAGGGTGAAACAGTCAATCCTAATTTATGTCATATAGCCTACTAACATATCAACTCTCGTTTTTTTATCAGAAAAAAAAGGTTAAAGTGGGCCACTTTTGAGACGCAACTGGTATATATTTTTTGTATTTTTCTAAAGTAGTGTAAAAAATATTTCTTTATATAAATTTTTCTAAAATATTCTTTATATAATTATCAGTAATCAAGTAACTGTTGAGAAATTCAAATAATTTGATCTTGAATTGTTATTAAATAGAACCAATTACTTAACCAATCAAGCGGGATTTCCAGATTAGTTTTATGTACATAAGTATTCCCTGATAAATTCAATACGTATAAAATATAATTAACAGGTAATAATATAGAACAGTGCTGTAAACACGGAGTAGTAGAATTAAGGGTCTTCATTTTTTCGTTTCAATAGCTTTATTTTTTGGAGATATTCACTTTTGATGAAGACACTAACATTTTTTCGTAATTATTAAGCCGGTTACAGACGGCATGGCAAGCCATGGCCAGCGTTTCAGCAAACGTTTGTAGAAGCGTTGGTCTTTGCTTGATATTCGCGCACCGACGACAGAATACACATGTTTTATCTTTGCCAGTCTCTTCGAGGCAAATGAAGGCGAACGTTGTACAAGGGTACAAATAACACAAGAAATGAAAGAAAAACTAACATATATGTCATGTGTACGGCGATTAAGCCCACTGGGGAGTTTCAACAAGTCCCTTTGATGTGTGTCGAAAATACCGCTTCATAGGCGAACCCTGGCCAGCGCCAACCTTGCCTTTGCTTTGCCATATGTTTTGCATACACACGATGCGCCAACGTTGAAACGAGCGGACACTGACCAAGGCTTGCCATGCCGTCTGTAGCCGCCTTTACATTAAAACCATGCCTTTGTTTCTGGTCCCAGTCAACAGACCTATAAATAGTGTTTATGATTTATATTATAATGTTACTGTTATTGAAAAATCATATTATTATTGTCTGTTGACTGTTCGGCAGTTTCTTCTAGCAAAGTTGCTTTAATTGAAGATGATAGACATTAAAATTATGTCGCTAACAGATTAAGATGTGCACGTAGTACAATGCAGTCTCTTCCTCGTAACAAGTTCATACTATGGTTCATACGCTAGACGTCCAGAAACCTTCGTATGAGAACTTTGAATCGAGACGCTCAATTTATTTTTTTATTTCTTTTTTTTTTTCGTTTCTCAGCTTTTCAAATTTGTAATGAATTGCATCTAAGGAACGTACATGTAAGTAAACGGACTGTACAATTTAGAATGAGTGGGAGGGGGGTTAATCACTGCGACCTTACAGATCTATTAATTGTGTCCCCCTTTCTTGAGTTATAACTCATCATACAGTCCCAGGGCTTTGACAAAAGCCAGTATTTGGAAAATAAATCCAGGAAGATCTTTGATTTTTCTTGACCGTAAGCCCTCAGAAACTTCTTCGAGTGTCTTAGACAGTTGCAAAATTCCCATTCCCGGTTGCGGATGGAGTCTTCCAAGTTCTTGAGATCCGCCTTGAGTTGGTTACCACTTGGAAAGCAGAACGGTTCTGGTCCAATTAATGGAGAGTTCGCTCCGTTTCTAGCTAGATCATTTGCTTTTTCTTTTCCTTCTATCCCTTGGTGAGCAGGCACCCAGAGTAGGAGGACTTTGTTTTCTTTGCCTAATTTATTCAGCTTCTCTATGCATTCTTTGACCAATTTCGTATTGATTGATACTGAATTGATCGCTTTTAACGCTGCTTGACTATCAGATAAGATGGCTATTTCTTGTTTCAGACAGTTCCTATCTAAGATAAGTTGTACGCATCTTTCGATAGCGTAGATTTCTGCCTGTAGGATTCTAGGGTAGGTGCCCATTGGTTCGGAGTATTTAGTTCTCGGTCCAAATACTCCGATTCCTGTTCCCGCATTGGTTTTGGAAGTATTAGTATACCAAATTATGGTATGGTCTTTTAACTGCTGGGCAGACGTTTATTCTCCCTTCCAATCCTTTTTATTGCTCAATACTACATTGAGATGTTTCTCAAAGTTGTACGTTCTTGGCATATCTTCCACTGGGAGTTGCAGGAGTGGTATTTCCTTTTTGAGGGTGTTCGAAGCCCCTGATATGACAATTCTCCCAGTACTGATTCCGTTATTGACCATTCTAATCATTGTCGCATTGGCATATCTAACAATGACAATATGCAGTGGTGTTAGATCTAGAAACGGACTGTAAGAAGAATATTAAACGAAGCAAAAGTCAAAGTTATGTCAAGAGGGCCTGCTTCGGGACCACAACTTACTAGGTCTGTTGACTAGGACCAAAAGCAAAGGCGTTGTTGATGTAAAAATTACGAAAAAAATGTTAGTGTCTTCTTCAAATATCTCCAATAAAATTAAAGCTATTGAGATCAACCATATGACAAACTATCGAGAAAGGATGTACCTAGATGATAAAATGATTTGTCAGTCTTACTCCTTAACATACTCCACAGGGTGTTTCAAACTTTCACCCAAATACCAACATTTTGTTTTCTCTCTTGACAGATGGAAACTGTTATTTTTAATTTAAAAAGATATACTAAAAAGTCAAATAATTAAGCTACACATTGCTTAAAAATCATCAAAATCGGCACAGTAGAACAAAATATATATTAAACTTGAAAATAAATAAAAATTTTAAGGTGTCCGTTTTTCGTGCCGGTGAGCGTATTTTTTAAGTAATTTTTTCGTTTCTATTACAAAGCCACTGAGTACCTTCTAAGAATGTATGTTCTAAAAGCAACCAATTTTATTATAGGCCTACATATAAAATTCAATGACAGTAGTTTATACGATCTACAGTTCAAACCCTTTCAAATCTCCGTCCGCCGAATATCTTTAGAATGCTTAACATCGTTGTCTGAGTATCCGGTAAAATATCCGGTTTCCGGACGCTGCCTTTACGACTACGATCGCTTTATGGCAGTGTAATACTTAACTGTACTTAAGCAATCCGATGTTGCAACTTATAATGGGAACTTTAATTAACTTCGCATATTGTGGAATCGAATGCTGCTCGACTGGATTTCCACTTTGTGTAAAGACATATAAACTTGATTCTAACGTGGAATGCAATGTAAAATATAATACTTGTACCATAATATAAATTTATTGTATTCTATAATAATAGTCTAATGATAAATTTACATTCAAAGAAATTACTATTATACAGGGTGAGCCTTAAATAAGTGCATAAGTGCAAATATTTTTATTTTTTTATTTTTATTTAAAAAAAATTGAAAATTTGGATTTAAAAAAAACATAATTCCTTGGTAATATGTAGAATATAGATAGTAGATTAAATTTACAAGAAAGAAAACCCAGAAAAGACTCCGTTGCGCGTTGTTCTCTAAATTTAAGCAAAAAATATCGGGTGCGTCCCAAAAGTGGCTTACCCCATAACTTTTTTATTTTTTTTTCAGATAAAATAACGAGATTTGGTATGTTAATGTATGACATAAATTAGGATTGATTGACATAATCAATTGTTTTCGGTAACTTCCGGTTTCACCGGAAATGACTAGAACTTTTGATTTTTAAATGGCATCCTCGGTATTTTTTTACTTTATTCGATAGAAAATGACGCTCTGAATAGAATGACATATCACATGTCAACTTCTGACATTTTCGCATATGGTTTATTTGAAATTATAAAATGCGGTTCATAACGACAATTTGATTCGAAATACCTAGTGTGTGGTATCAAATTATTCGTAAAAAAATAGTGCTTTTTTCAAATATGCTACTGAGCCACCCTCGTTCCATTTGAGAAAGTTGAGATAAGATTAAAAATACGATTTGGGCATCTTTTAACCGGCCAGGACAAGACACTAAAAACATTAGACGATCAAATATATTTTTCCAAGGCTCCTTGATTAAAAATGAGTGTTTTTAACACAGCACTCTAGATTGAAATTTAAAATACAATTTGTTTTTGAGCGACTATGTCAAAACTTGACATATGATACGTCATTCGATTCAAATTATCATTTTCCATCGAATAATGTAAAAAAATACCAAGGATGCCATTTAAAAATCAAAAATGGTAGTAATTTCCGGTGAAACAGGAAGTGACCATAAACAATTGAATACATCAATCAATCCTAACTTATGTCATATACTAACATACCAAACCTGGTATTTTTATTTGAAAAAATAAAAAAGTTATAGGGGGCTCTTTTGAGACGCACCCAGTATATATTTTTTTAATTTCTAAGTAAAATAACTCGGTTATTTTAGACTTATTTGAAAAACAGTAAAGAGAAATTATATTTCTTTTATCGAGATCTACCAGCCCTGAAAATATTTGCGCTTATTTAAGACTCTCAACCCTATAGACTTATAATTAACGGACACGTTTGTTAAACCTCGTGGAACAGAGATAGTAAACTACCGTATGATCGAAAAAAAACGTCCTCAAACACGGCCGGGGAATGGCAATCGATGATAATTTGGACGAGTTCAGCAATCTCTAGACGTCGTTTACTAAAAATTGACATAAAACCTCAAAATTAATATTCATTATAGTTTTCAGACATACAACATCAACAAAATATTAAGATACAACTTTTAATTGGCATCAAACGGTCTACACAGTTTTGTTATAATAAGAGAAAGAAGTTAGTGGCGCACATGTTTTTTTAGAAAATTATATTACTGATACCCCATGTGTTGCACTTAAAAGTAACTTAGCCCAATAAAATATTTCGCACTTATAGTAACTTTTACCCTCGAAATTCCATTCGAATCGCTAAAAGCACTTGGCAGAAAATTATAATAAATAGAAAAAAAAATGAAGACTTTCACCTCTGTACAAACAAAGCAGAATCGGACCTATGCTGATATAAAAAATAAATCTTATACACGAGGAATCTCCCCACGAGAGATTGCACATGTTGTATATTTGGACAATAAAAAATAAATTACTAATATTACATTCTTGTATACTCAGAAGCTGATGATGACTATGTACTGAACTGGTCATCTGGGAACTCTTAACTCCAAATTCAAAATGTTGAATGATAAGTAAAAAAAATCATTTATTGCTTGAAACAATTAAAAATCTGATATTATCTTGACATTACTAATCTATGGATATTATAATACGTATTTTTGAGAAACAAGTGAACTATTCATAAATGTTAATATGTATATTTAATATTTAAATAAATTTTAAAGCATTATTTTTCTCTATTATTGTGATATCTACCTGGAATATAAGAAAATTCAGCTACTATTATTCGTGTATGCCAGAAAATGTTTTATTACTACGAAATCCGTCAAATAAGTGTATTCAATACTTTAAAGGATATGTTCGTATTTAGTTCAGATATTTAAATTTCCTGGAAGATTTAACAGTATTTGTTGTTTTCGAAAAGGCTCTTTTTATCTTTACAGTCATGTTGGGATAACTGATAGACTCCTCCTGATAACAACCTTGATAGGAACATACTTTGAACAGCACTTGTAATCGATACATTGTTATCTAATCGAAACAGTCTCATGGAATGAGCTATAAACGGAGCATAAAACACTGGTATAATGTTTTATAAAAAGAATGAAAGATGCAGTAATAGTAAAGTCAGTATATTTAATTTTGAAAGTAAATTTGAAGAATCCATAGGAATCCAAATTCAGGCATCCATACCTTATAAAAGCTCGAAAGGAATGTTAGTCCGGTTTCTGAAGCGGTTATCTCAATTTCGATGATTGATTTTTGGCTCTCCTGTAAAATTAGTAAAATTGCGCTTATCATGTTTTAGACCCTTCAACTATATTCTCTAATTGGTAAAGTTTAATATTAGTATGATATTACAAATTACTTTCTGTTTGGTATACCGGGTGCGTCTCAAAAGTGGCTTACCCCTATAACTTTTTTATTTTTTCAGATAAAAAACGAAATTTGGTATGATAGTATATTACATAAATTAGGATTGATTGGCGTATTCAATTTTTTGGTCACTTCCTCTTTTACCGGAAATAACTAGAACTCTTGATTTTTAAATGACACATCGGTATTTTTTTACTTTAGTCGATAGAAAATGACACTCTGAATAGAATGACATATCATATATCAACTTTTGACATTTTCGCATAAGGTTTATTTGAAATTGTAACATGCGGTTCATAACGACAATTTGACTCGAAATACCAAGTGTGTGGTACCAAATTATTCTTAAATAAATGCTTTTTCCAAATATTCTAATGGACCACACTTGTTCCATTTGAAAAAAATTGAGATATAATTAAAAAAACGCGATTTGGGCATCTCTTAACCGGTCCGGATAAGACACGAAAAACATTAGGTGATCAAATCTATTTTTCTAAGGCTCCTTGAATAAAAATTAGTGTTTTTAACATAGCCATGTTATGTTATAGACTGGTTCTATATTTTATTTAGAATTATTCTATGTCCGTATACCCACTGGCATATTTTAAGTTCTGTAACACTCTCTAAATAGCAACTTTCTACTTTTTTGGAAATTTACTGCATTAGATTGGCAGCATTGTTATCAACAAATTATAAGTGATGATGCCTTATTTGCCTAAAATGTTATATCAGTCATCATCCGGTAGATGCTATAAAACTTTCTGCATAGTTTAGAAAACTGCAGATAATAAATGTATTGAATGCAATTTCATTCGTAACATGGAATAAAATACTTTCAAGAGTTCTATGTTTCAATAATATTATCTTCATGATGTCATCTGAGGTTTGCAGACGATATAGTCTTATTCGCTAACAATGCTAAAATCCCGAAAAAAATGATTTCGGAGTTGGACGAGAAATCAACAAACATAGGGTTAAGAATGAACTAAAATCATGTGTCCTGACGACCCCAACATCATAATAAATAACTGGAAAATAGAAAATGTAAAAAACTACACATACTTATGGGCCAACGAATAACTCTTGGCAAAGAAAATAAAGAAAACAAATTAAGAATCTCTCAGAGATTTATAGAAAGGTACTGAGTGTGCCCTTGCGGGACAAAAATCGAAACTAATATATCGGATACCACACTAAAGTAACAAATGTAATAGGTTGGGCAACACGCAAGACATAGGACTACGCAAGACATATTGCCCGAATAAAAGATAACAGGTGGAATAGTAGAGTGTTGCGATGGAGACCGGAGACTGTGGAAGAACAAGAGGATGACCATTTGCACGCTGGTATGGTGACATCAAAAGGATAGCTGGCCTAGCATGGACGAAATCTAAAGAAGGCCTATTAGAATTTAGAATAAGTGGGAGGGGGTTAATCTCTGCGACCTTAGAGATCTATTGTGTCCCCCTTTCTTGAGTTATAACTCATCATACAGTCCCAGGACTTCCTACGGAGACCCGTGTCCTTCACAGTCGAGGGGCTACGACCCAGGCCGGGTAGACGAAACGGTAGCTCGTGTCGCCTGTTGGGTTTAGAGGTAGGAGGTAGGCTCCCGACCCTTGGAGGAGGTGGTAACTTGTATGCCACATGCGGAGGATGGTCTCACGCAAGTGTCAGCCACCTCTCCTGTAGTTCTCTTTGTGTTTGGCCCCTTGGAACTTTCATTGTTACTGTTCCCAGTGTTGCTAGAGGGTTTCCCCACAGCTTCACCGGTGATGTTTTTATTATTATTATTACCAGATCTCATAGTGTTCCCATGAGTCTGTAGGGACAGTCGGTCCACTTCTACAGAGCCCCGCATGTAGAAGTAAGGGGTAAAATACAATGGGCTACCCCCCGGTCCCCCAAGGTTGAGGCTGTCTGTAGTCCCGCCCGGTATCGTTATATGTCTTGGTGCAATTCCCTGGCCAGAACACTACAGTCAGGGACAAGACGATGAGTGAGATGCTTCTTAGACCAAGGCAAGTGCTAGGGGGGATTCCCCCCAGCACCTGACCAGGAGCTTCCCCACCAACGACAAGGTCTTGCATCTCCTAGGGGAAGAAAGAAGGCCTATGCCTAGCTCTGGGAGCAAGATTCTTAAAAAAGTTGATTACTTATGTTCTTTCCGATATATGCTATGTAATCTAAAAGGACTGAAAATTGTGCCATTGCAACATTTTGCATCCTCCCCTAAAGATGCACATCTCTAAGCCATCAGCCACCCTAATTTTGCAAAGAAGATGGAAATGTGCCTCAGGGGTACGTCTTGCAAATTTGCCACAGTATGCGGTACTTAACTGATCTACCACAGTGCTGGGAAATCACTTAATATATGCTGAATCTTTAGTTCGTGTTTACATTCCGTGCAGAGTGGTCTCTACTACTACTGCCTCTAGTTACTACTTACTTTTTCGTGTCCGGACACCTTAAGATTAAATAATTTTCTCCCAATATCTGGCTTCATTAATTGTCAGCCATAAATTTTCAGAACTGCAAGCATAAAGACAGTTTCTGTATCTGATAACATGCTCCATGGTCTGATCTTCGCCTCATTCTCATTGGGATTCCCATTCTATTTTATACTCCATTTCACTAGGTTGACTTTTATAGAAGTCTTTACTGGTCTGCCTTTTAAATTCATTTTCTAAAAGAGTTTATGAAGTTTTTAATGCCCAGTTAGCATTCCATTTGAAGTATAACTAAGTAATATTTAGGTACCAAATTTCTTTAACCGATGTATAATAATTGGTCTCTTTTGAGATGTAGGTAAGTTTTTACCACTTCCCTATTGTGGAATGAAATTAGTAATGCTCCAAAGTCTTCCAGTGTATTTTTGTATCGTTGATCGATTGATTTAGTTTTGATATTCCTTTTAAATAGCTAGCGCAATAAGAAAGTAACAAAATATTGGTCTATTTTATTGTAGTATTTCTTGAGAGGTACTTATTCAGTAGCCATCATTATCATCATCATTCAAATGGATTACTAATACGGTACTAATTTTTTGCTATCTAAGATTTTTTTTTGAAATATTAAAAGATCCATTTAAATAGCTTCAGCATAATAGGAAGCAAATAAAAAATAGTTCTAAGAAATACAATATAGCCTACATAGAAAACGGTACTGGGCGCCAATAAATTTTAAAAACGTCAACTACAAAACCCGCTTATTGTTTACCAATACATCAATAAACGTCAAGAATGATACATGTATTGCTCTCCAATAATTCCACTTATATAAAACTGTAATTTCCAGCGACTACGTGATACAACGATTCAGGTTGCACGGTTTAAAAGCCAACAACTGAAAAAATGTAGGAAATTAGAACGAGCTCAGAAAATGTCTAAAGTAAACCTTATTGCTAGCAATTTCTTTTGTAACAGGTAACAGTATAAGTCGCCTCTTAAAAGTTCAACCACTGTCTGCTGCTCGGCGCGACCTCAATCGGATAGAAATGCATTTTTACCGATTTGCTCGACGAGAAATAGACCTTTCTCTCAGCCATTCGCCAAAGGCCACCTGGTGGAGGCTGAATTCGCCGATAAATCTCAAGTTCGGTTGCCTAGGACAAGTAGCTTTTCGTTAGAATAGGTTAAACACATTCAGTAATACCTCTCGATGTTCTAAATGATTTACACTCCGTTCTATCCTTATTAATAGGCCAATTATAGTGATGGGCATTACGATTCTTTTTAGTGAATCGAATCACACAATTCAATTTCTCATATCGAATCGACTCCTACCACTCATATTCGTTCATTTGAACGAACCACATCCACAATTTACGTTTCATAAAAACAAGAATCGTAACTGGCACTACCGGCGATAATTTACTAAAGCTTGTCGCCCACTTGTCCGGCACAGCACGGACCGTAGCTGCCCGTCACCTGCAGGCGACGGAGAGCTTGGTCGCTCACTTTTCCGGTGGAAACCGGCAAACCGTCACGTCGCGGTCGTGTGTTGCCAAGATCTTTTTATTTTGTTTACATGTAGCAGTTGCAGAGTCACTATGTTTGAAAGCAGCAGTTCTGATTTTGCATTTTTTGCAAGAAGAAGAAATAAAAAGAAGATAAAGAGAAACATGTGGGTCCATCCCATTAATCAAAAGACGAAAAGAAATTTTTTCAATATTTTAGAATGTCGCCCAATAAATGCCTAGAACCTAATTTATAATTTCAAAATTCCTCATTTCGAAGAGCAATATCGAAAGAAGAAAGGCTTGCCGTAGGACTGCTTTCTCGGACTCAACAACAACAACTGCAGAAATAACTGCAAAACAAATATGCGATCGACAGGCTTTCACGACTTAATACAGGCCAGCGCCGCGCCGGCCGGCTCCGCGCACACTTGACCAGCCCGTCCCGGCACGGACCGTCGTTTGACGGGGAGAGTCGGAGAGCTGGAATCTGTTCCGTCGACGGACTCGCCGTTCCGTGCCGTGACGGGCTAATGTGCGGTAGTCTATTCATTTGCATGGTTTTAATCCTATCCGTATTTTGACGGGCCGGAACGGGACGGGACGTGACGGCCAAGTGGGCGACAAGCTTAAGAGACCAGAAACCAGACAATTACTAAGGGACCAGAAAAAGAAATATACAGTTGTTTTTTCATTTGTTTTTTAATTTATATACCTATATGCATAACCAACATGACATACAGGCCAGAGACATCGATTTGTGACGTCACCGCACTAGTCCGGCTTTTGTATTGTGCCATATGGTACTGCATATAGTTTTTGCATAAATAATAGTATTTATTGATAGTTTTGCCAGATATAACTATGAAAAATATTATACAGAAAGGTATTAAAAAATAACATTAACTTTTTATCGCGTTAAAGTAATTGAATAGCATTAAAATTTAGATCTAAAGCACAAATATTAATATGAAATAAACTACAGCATAAGATGAACAAAATAAAATCTAGATAATAAAAAGCGTGTCCTAAAATTGCGTTAGCGAGTATTTAGCAGCTAGTAATAATATACTGTGATAAAAAGTTTCCAAATATTAAAAAATTTGAAAACTATACGTTTATCGACAAGTTAAGAAAATGTATTGTATATGATAACGGCAGAATACATTTTAAAGTTTAATTAAAAATAATTGTAAAAATTTGCCTAACATATTTAAAAAATGTGGATATCAGATAGAATTAACTATTAACATTAAGTAATTTGTAGTTCGATGTTCATCAAGTAACCATCTCCATAAATCGTAAATAAAAAGATAAAGATATCATTTTTTTTATATAAAATACTGAAATAAAGTACAAATTCATTTAATTTCTTTAAAATATATTGCCATTTCATAATAATAATATATATTTCATAATAATAATAATACTTTTCAATATTTATTTCATCCTGAATTTCCAAATCTTGTTTTCTTTCATCGGGACGTTTTCTCTTTATGGGAACATGCACAGAGGGTCCATAAGAGGGTTGATTTGGAAAAATTGTAGGCACAGCATGTTCTGTAGGTTTTGGACGTGACCTAGTTACAGTTATTATTGTTGGGAAAGAGAATGTAGACAGATCCTGAGGACTTATTATAATTGCTGCTACAAGGCACAGGCACAGAACAATGTCACGGAATTTTTTATTTCACCTATATCATTATTTCACCTATATCAAAAATAAAAAACGAAAACTGTTTTACATAAAAATACACGTCACTTACGTTGGTTTAACACTATACACTAACACTAACGCTATTAATTATGTTTTTATATAAATTCCCCAACTTTTCCCTAGTCCGGACACTCAGCCGGCATCGCCGGTGTTACTATAATTTTTACCGAAAGTATGTTTTTTTCGCGGGTACGATGTTATGAATCGGATCTAGGTAGTTCACTATTCACTCAAAATTATTTAGTATAATTTTATTAGCATAGAAACGCGTAAAAAACACAGATTTGTTGCGAAACTAATGAAAACAATTGGTTTGTTTACGACTACTAATTCTGGACCACTTCGGTAGAACTGTCAAAACAGTCAGGCCTTGAATATGACGTTAGCCACGCTATATGCTATTTATTAAAGACTTCTTAATACCAATTTAATATTTTTAGAGTCATATTTTAATTCCGATTTAATAATCATAATAAATAGCATGTAATACCGCATGATCGAAAAAAAATGGTCCAGTTGGTTTGGAAATGAACATCGATGACATTCCCCATATAATTTTACATATAAAATGACAGCGATCTTTATTTCATAACCATTGCTGACGCCGTTTTTTTATCACATTGAGCAGAGGCCAACAATATTTATTTGGAGATGCATAAAAACACGATTTCGTCTTTTAGTCTAACATTTAATAGTCGGTAATATTACTTGTGATATTACTTTAACAAAAATATTAACGTGAAAATTAAATACCTTACAGATACTCCCGTACTAAGCACAGTATATAAGTTTTTTCTTTCTTGTAAATAACTTTCTTACGGCGCTTTCAGATGGAGCGGAGCGTCCGCGCGGACCGTCCGCGACTTTGAGCAAGTATCATGAGTTTATATGAACAATATCACATGGGTCGCGTATGCTCCGTCCGGATGATTTCGTCCGACGGCTATCTTGAAAAAACACGCGAAAGAACAGCGAGGACGCTCCGCTCCATCTGAAAGCGCTGTTATCGTTTGCATTTTATTCCCATGATGTTTGTTTAGGGCTTTTGTTTAAGTCTAAATATTGGTGCCTGCCTCTATCACCGCCGACCATAGACTTAAAATAAAATATAGACTGGGCATCTCATTCATAAATAGCTGGAACATGCGGTCAGACACTGTCTTGTTATTGTTGTGTTATTGTTTTAGGTTATAACGAGTGCGACACGAGCGATAGATAGGTTGTCTCTGTCGTAACGGTCGTTCCCTGACGACTCTGCCGCGAAACACAACACTGTCTTTCGTTTCTCAAGTACACCTGAACTCTCCGTATCATAGCCGGGTAATTTTTTTATTTTAATGAAGCTATAATTAAATTAAAAATATATCGTATTTAAACTTTTTTATATTTTATTAAGATTTAGGACAGGTTTTTTAAATAAAAGTTTAGAAAAAACAATTTAGAGTCCAAAAAGGATAAAAATAATAAAATACACGTTATAGAAGAAATTTTATAATCGAAATTACGTATTTTTTGAAATTAATAATTTTAGTCAAACATTTACAACCCCTAATATTAATCAAAACAGGATCTATTCCACAGATATAATAGAATCGGCGACAGGGAGAGAAAAAAAAATATGATTGTTGTAATTTTTTTTCTGGTTAAGTGATGTCTTATTATGTAAATTAGAGAAAACATAAATCTGTTCCATTAAAGCAAGGAAGGTGATAGGAAGTGGATAAAATAAAAACTACATTTATTTAACTCGGTACTGTCTTTATTATACCGGGTGCGTCCCAAAAGTGGCCCATCCCCATAATTTTTTTTATATTTTCAAATAAAAAAACAAGATTTAGTATGTTAGTATATGAAATAAATTAGGATTGATTGACGCATTCATTTGTTTTTGGTCACTTCCTGTTTCACCGGAAATGACTATAACTTTTAATTTTTAAACGGCACCCTCGGTATATTTCTACTTTATTCGATAGAAAATGACACTCTGAATAGAATGGCATATCATATGTCAACTTTTGACATTTTCGCATATGATTTAATTGTAATTGTAACACGCGGTTCATAACGACAATTTGACTCAAAATACCAAGTGTGTGGTATCAATATATTCATAAAAAAATGCTCTTTCCAAATATGCTAATGAGTCACCCTTGTTCCATTTGAAAAAATTGACATATGTATGATTAAAAATACGATTTGTACATCTTTTAACCGGCCTATACAAGACACGAAACCTATTAGACGATCAAAACTATTTTTCCAAGGCTCCTTGATTAAAACTTAGTGTTTTTAACAACACCATGGCACCCTGGATTGAAATTTAAAATACGATTTGTTTTTAAGCGACAATGCCAAAAGTTGGCATATGATATGTCATTCTATTCAGAGTGTCATATTTTATCGAATAAAGTAGCAATATACCGAGGGTGCGTTTAAAAATCAAAAGATGTAATCATTT
Organism: Sitophilus oryzae; assembly: GCF_002938485.1. Lineage (NCBI taxonomy): Eukaryota > Metazoa > Arthropoda > Insecta > Coleoptera > Curculionidae > Sitophilus > Sitophilus oryzae. Next base: position 939,533 of record NW_022146106.1, read on the forward strand.
CGGTGAAAAAGGAAGAGGCCAAAAACAATTGAATACGTCAATAAATCCTAATTTATGTCATATACCTACTAACATACAAATCTGTTTTTTTATCTGAAAAAATAAAAAAGTTATAGGGGGTGAGCCACTTTTGAGACGACCCGGTATATTAAAAAATATTGTTTCATAATGTAATATCATTTTAAAATTCTTGTATGTTATTTTAGATTCTGAAGATAATTTTTGAATAAACCGGAATATATTTTTAATAAAAACATTATTAATTATTAACAGGGTTATAATTATGATTTTGCTACAATGTAAGTAAGTAAATAATGTAATGTAAGACAACAAATTCAGATTTTACATTTTACTAAAATATTATCTAAATAAGCGCCTTTCTACAACAACGCCACTGACTCCCAATGGGTAAATTGAGAGTTGCCTACCGGTCGAAAGTCGTTTCAAGACTTAAATGGATTATTTAAGTCAAATTTCTTGCAAATTTGGCACTGGCGAACCATATTTTATAGTTCTTGAACAGAAAATGTCAATAAAATAAACACTTAAGGACTACAAGCTAAGAAAATGCGTTAAAACAGCCGGGGACATAGTGGCAACAAAGCTTTACCGCACACGTGCAACGCGTACTACAAGGTAATAAAAGAATGAATAGGCTCCCTCGCCTCTAATCGGTGTTGTATTGTAAAGAACTTATCCTTTTTAAACAGTATCCGACTTATAATTTAGTAGTATAAGGACTATTTAATACATCTATGGAATATTAAAACCTACTCTATTAAACTGTAGTATTAATATCTCAATATATGTGTGTAACAAAAAAAAATATTGATAATATTAAAGACGTGACAACATAGGCTGGATGAGGAAGGCTCGGTCGACTGTACCCAGAAGTAAACATGTATACAAAAAATATTGTTTGACCGCGTTGAGATGTAAATAGTGTAGTCTATATTTTATTTTAAGTCTATGCCGCCGACAGACGCCGCGCCGCGCCGTAGAAACGAACGATCGCATCCGATTCAATTCTCACGATTCATTTTTACGGCCCATCGTTCAAATTTTATGGACCGTGCTAGCCACGATTCAATTGAACGAACAGTATTGTAAGCAATGAATCAATTCACACTACTCTTTTTTACGGTTCATTGTTCAAACCTTATGAATCTGTGCTGGCCACGATTCAATTGAACGAACCGAATTGCAAGCAATGAATCGAATCTCACGATTCATTTTAGTACTCGTTCAAATGAACGACTCGCTCAATCTTTGCCCACCTCTAGGCCAATAGACTATACTATAATTGTTATTTGTGTATATTTTTAATTTGCTGGTATCCAGTAGCGGCGCGTGGTTCATTACTTTCCGAGTACACAGCTTAAAATTGCCACACAGTCACGCCCAAAAAGAATCTTTTTAGCGCAATATTATAATCACTAGTTCCAGTTTTTGGACGTCCCAAGCGTATTTTACCTTTTAAGTTGGTCCGATCATGTTTAAATTCAGTAGCCCAAAATTTCCCCATGATAAATGATGAGGCAATCAAAAACAAATATTTGATGACTGCTCGATACTCGATTTTCTCTATTTCTACAATTACCCTTTCCTCGACTCGCTCAAGCGACTGTCAAGCAATAATTAAGCTTCGGAAATAGCTTGAAATCTTTTTTAGTGTATTTCAAGAGATTTTGTGCCATGAATGTTGCTGTATACTGTATAAAGTATCTTTAGATTAAATAGATCTTATTAATGTTATTCTCCTTCAGAAGCATATACTTTATATAAATTAATATGTGTATACTTCCAGTTTGCATAAAATAAAAAATTGCCGTTGCATTTATCGATATTATCAGCTTTCTTGAAATATATATGAGAAAACAATGTTAACGTTTTCTTCTATACATCTCCTTACTTACATGTAATCATTAAAATATTTTAATTACATGTATTCAATACCAAATAGTCAAGGTGGAATGATACTCGGTGACTTATTTCAATCTTTATAAAATCGTGATTTGACTTCTAAGGAATACTTAATTGAGTAACAGTTGTTTTCTAATATATTCTTAAAATTTAATACACGAAACTAATTTTATGGGAAATTGTTATTATTATAAATCAACTGGGATTCTTTAAGAGTAAGTTATTAAAAGTAGCTGACCAAGTCAAATCAGAAGAGTTTACAATATAACATAAAGTAATACCGTATGATCGAAAAAAACGGCTTCAACGATGGCTAGGAAGGAAGATCGCTGTCATTTTATATAGAAAATTATATAGGGAATGTCATCGATTTTTATTTCCAAGTCAAATGGACGCCGTTTTTTTATCATATCGTAGTAATATAGAATTTGTTGTTGTTAAGACAACTCAGAAGATATTTTTAATTATCTCGACGCTATATTATTCGTGATAATTTCGTGTAGTTGTAAATAAGTTAGAAATATTCCAAGCAAAGATATAAATTAGCAATAAAATTGGATAAACTAAGAATATTAAAATATGTATACAATTGTTAGGAGAAAGGCACCTTTCCCATTCTATATCAATAAAACTCTTTCTACTTTCACGAGAATACGAGTTCATACAACTTTAGTAATACCCGTGTTAAATGCATGCTTGGACTATGTTAAACATGATTTAGTGGTATATTTTGTGATTGACTTTTTCTGTTATAAAATTAAATATTTCCATCAGAATTATACATTATTTAAAATCTTCTTTAAAAATCAAACATTCTAAAACGCAGTTCTTCTGCGATTGGATGATTGGATTTAATTTCTGGATAGTTTGATACCTGTGTGTTTTCTTGAAGATAATGCTAATATAGTAGATATACCGTTCAGTTGCAAACTGAACCATTCTCATTTTTTTTCTAATTTTGTTTTAAAAAATTATTAAAACTATTTAAAGTTTACTATTAAAATTAAAAATTAAAACTAAACGAATTTCGGACTTCCATTGTCTTTATTTATTTTGCTTACACAACGTTTGGGTCCGAAGTATCATTGACCGTTATCAAGTGTGAACTGATAACGGTCAGTGATACGGTATTTGAATTATATCTTAATTTATTAAATATACTATTTTATTAAAATTAAGTAAGGATTTAAAAAGACGTCAGTTATACTTGTGTAAAAAGCTTATGAAAAAATGCGAGAGTTCTAACAATAATGGGAATAAAAAGCAAATATAAGTGGATAAGACGGATTTTGCTGCAGTAACGTAATTTGTAATAAATTTAATATAGGAACAGGCGACTTTTTCTGCAGTTTGGGATTATATTTGTGTAGATTTCAGGGCACACTATTAATATACTCTGTGTCAATTTTAAAACTTCCCACCCTTAATATCTTTCTTACAGGTCAGATGGTAATCCAGTTTTACAGGAGGATTTGTTAACATTCCAGAAGGACGGTGCTCCACCTCATTTTCTTCCGGTCCGACAGTGGTTAAACGAGACATTTCCGGGTACATGGGTTGGCAGAAGTGGACCAATTGAATGGCCTCCAAGATCACCAGATTTAACACCTTTAGACTTCTTTTTTGGGGACATCTTAAATGCGATATTTATAAAACACAACCTACTGATATTGATGATCTTAAAAGGCCAATTACAGCACATGCCGGTCAATTCCCGGTGAAATGTACCGAAATGTTAGGGAGGAGTTTGAAAACAGACTCTATTATTGTTTACAGGAAAATGGACAACATTTTGAACAACTAATAAGATAGGGCGTAAGTGGTGTAACCTAATATTCTAATCATTTGTACTACAAGGAGATCAATTGCAATAATTTTTGTGTAAACACTAGCCTGAAAACCAAAATCTCAATGCAGACATATTTAGTTGTTTCTGCAACTTTGAAAGACGATTATTCGGAAACCTCTGGAAAGAAGCAACAAAGTAGGATACCACTAAAAAGAGAATTAAACGCTCTTTAAAACGATGTTTCACTTGACCCCCATTCCCATTTAAGATTCTAAGGGTGACATCTACTCAGGCATCTACCCCTCCTAGGGGATTGAAAGAAAAAGGCTAAAAATATTCATTTAAAGTGTCGCCCTCACAAATAAAATTGACGTGTCTTACCGATTTTTCATAATTTTAACTGCAAGAAAGATATTAAAGGTGGGAAGTTTTAAAATTGACACAGTGTATGTCATTAGGCCATTTTTTTTTTAAATGGATAAGGCGAGTTTTGCAACTTGACGCCTCAATTATACCCTTGACATTGTTTAATTTCTTGACCATTGTCCAAGTTCAAATTTGCTTCTGGTGCGTCTATTAGACTAGCCCCAATCTCATTAATTACCCTGTTCTATCAATAAAATCCTTTCACTCGTTTACAAGAGTAACTCCAAACAACCTAAGCCAAAGTAAAATTAAAACGAACGTTAAACCTTTGCATTGAAAGTTCGTCTTTGCAAATTTCTCTTCTTAGAAGAATAACGTGCTGTAAACTGTTGTTAAAAGCCGATTTAGACAGTCGGCGATTAAATCGTTCGATGTATTTAACTGCAGATACGAGCGACGCACATACGGCAAAATAGGTACTTTACAGCGACAAAACCATATTTTTTTATTCAAACTAAGCACAAAAAAACACAGCTAGTAGAATTCTATAAGTAACTCCCCATTTAAATCCGTTTATATTTTTTTCGAATGATAATTTATAAAAGCGCAGGCGGCTTTGCAAGCAGACATGCCTCGCGCGACTATCACGCTAACCTGGTTACGCCAGAATATGTCACAGTTACAGTTAGTATTTGTATCGATTTCAAAGTATTTTAAGTAGTTTTTCTAGATGGATCGTATAGCTACAGGTATGTACTACTAAGTTATTTTATGTAATCAATTATTTTTTGATTGGTAGACTAGGTTTCAAAGCAAATTTCAAATGAATTTATTTTCTGAAAATTTTTGGAAAACGTCATTTTAAGTTAGAATTACAACAAAGTTCCGCTTAGTACCACATTTTTTTGTAGTTTATGTTGTTGCTCTGTCTTTGTATAATAAATAAACTAAAATCTAGCTATCCCAAATCATCCTTTTTTAACATATCTGCATTTGTTTGCAGGTAGTGGGAGTGCGCCTAATTTTAAGAAAATTGGTGTCAGCAGGAATGAACTTTTTGCAATCTTAAAGAGTGTTAATTTTTATAAACAATCATCATCGCAGTGCAATGAACATTTAGTTAGTTATATTAAGGACAAACTGAGTATAGATAAACTTTCCAAAATATCAGAAAATCGGTTAAAAGAAGTGGTAAAAGTGTTTGTGTCTAAACTTTTAACAAAATGGAAACAAAGCCATCACATTGAAGCAAGGTTTATGAAAAAAAATACTTATTGGATAGCAGGAGCGGTAAACTTCCCAAATTTACAATATACTGTCTCTACGCCAACGACATCGACACAGGGACGACCGAAAAAGTTATTCAGTCAAAAATGCAAGAGATCGCAGCAGAGGGAAATCAGGCCTATTGTTTCGGAATTGTGTTCTGAAAAACTTGCGTATGCAGTTGAATCCAGTTTAGTTAAAAGTGGTAAAAGAACTGCTGCAAAAGTAGTAAATCTTGCTTTATCATCAACACCAAAAAGATTAAAAAAAATGAAACAAGTCCATGATTCATCTTCAACCTTTACTATGGACCTATATACCCCGGAAGAAGCACTCGGACTTATAGTAGACTTAGGATTAACTAAAGACGACTACATAACACTTCAAAGAGGGGCAAAAAGAAAGGGTGCTAATATATATCCTTCATACCCTGCTATTGCTGAAGTAAAAAAAAAATGTTACCCACCAGGTATGTTTATCACAGAGACAGAGGCGACAATTCCATTACAAAACCTGTTGGATTTAACTATTAGTCGGCTAGCACATATTCAATCAGAAGTATTGCTGCAGAATGTTCCAGATGAAGTCATAAACATAAATGTTTTTTATAAGTGGGGTCTTGATGGTAGCGGTGGCCACAGTATTTATAAGCAAAACTTTGCTAACCATTCAGAATATGGCGATGCCAACATTATATTGTGTACAATTGTACCTCTAGAAATATCGATTCAATCTAGATCTGGAAAACAAATTTTTTGGAAGAATCGGAGCCCATCTTCTACCAGATATTGCCGTGTCGTAAGCTTTAAACTAAAAAAAGAAACAAAAGAGACCATGAAAGAGGAGTACTTGGAGATTGAAAATCAAGCAAATAATTTACGGCCTACAAACATTTTCATAGGTAACAAAGAACTGGCATTTAAACATATTTTGGTCTGCACCATGATGGATGGAAAAACATGTAATGTGCTTACGGACACGGCCTCATCCCAAGCATGCAACGTATGCAAGGCCACACCCAAAGACATTAACAATATAGAAAAAATGGTAAATATAGCGTGTGACTCATCTACATATAAATTTGGAATATCTGTGTTGCATGCATACCTTAGATGCTACGAGTACCTACTTCATATTTCTTATAAAATGGACAACAAAGAATGGCAGGCAAGAAGCCAAGAGGCAAAAGAAAGTGTTAAGAATAGAAAGAAAGCAATTACTTCTCAATTTTACTCAGAAATGGGATTGGTTGTAGACCATCCAAAACAGGGAGGAGGCAACAGTAATGATGGGAATACGGCCCGCAAATTTTTTGATAATCCAGTGTTAGTGTCGGAAATAACAGGTGTCGATAAAGATTTAATTTCCAGATTTGCAAACATTCTGAGTGCGATTTCAAGTGGGCACTATATTAATGAAAACAAATTTAAGATTTATTGTCTTGAAACCGCTCAAATGTGTATACAGCTTTATGGATGGTACAAAATGAGTGCTACAGTACATAAGCTGTTGCTCCATGGAAGTGATATTATTCGGTCTTTTCCTCTGCCTATTGGGCAATTATCCGAAGATGTTTTAGAGGCCAGTCATAAGAGTTACAAAAACTTAAGGTTATTTCATGCTAGAAAAACATCGAGAATTAACACCAATACGGACATCATAAACTGGCTACTTGTTTCATCCGATCCGGTAATTACTTCTTGTCGCAAAGATGTACAAAAAAAGAGGAAACCGTTTTCGGCGGTAGTCATCGGAATGTTAAAAGAACCCGAATTTTTAGGACAAATGTATGTGGAACAAGCTGACGACTCTGACTCTGACATCCAAGAGGAAGAAAACACATAATGCGAATAAATAAGGGATAAAAATTTATTTTACCCTTTTTCATTGTTTTCCTTCTTTGTAACAATTCCAATACACTGGCAAAAAATAATTTTAGGATTAAGTAAGACAATACGAATAAAAAAACTTTGAAAAATTTTACACTACTAAATTTTATTCTTAAATCTACTTTCAACCTGTCTTTTAAAATTCTTTTGACCAATTTACCAAGGTAGATATGCAAGTAAAAATTAAAGTTTCCATTCAGAATATTTCTTTTTTATAATAATAATTATATCTAGTTTATTACCGTAGGTATTGGTGGATTTGGAAATTTTGTTACACACTGTATATAAATTATAAGCCAAATTAGGTCTATATTAGAAATATATGGTTAGTTCTGTACTAAAATATGCTTTGCATGTAAATTCTAAGTTAAATACCAAATTAAATCAATGAAAATGTTTTTGTCGCTGTAAAGTACCTATTTTGCCGTATGTGCGACGGTGGAAATAAGTCCGGCTCGATGGCTATTTCTCCATTCAGTTACGAACGTTCTCTCGTGAACTCGTGAAAGAAGAAGCGTCTATGAGTACGGTCAAGGTTGTCGACGGTGGTCGCCGGTCACGCGGTGCGCCGACTTACGCAACTCGGACTGACCGGAAGGTCTTCGGGCTGGTGTTGCGTGTTTTTCTTACTTTTCACATACCGAGACCATATAAAATACCGACGGATACCGAGACCTGTTCTTGATAGGAACTTAGAGTCAGAGGTGGAATAGCAATGGATGTGGATCTCTCAATATTCTTCTCCTTTACTTCTAAAATATTATGTCCGTAAACTGTAAAGTAAAAGTAAAGTATTTTAAGTAACGTCTCCTTTTCAAACAGGAAATACCACTCCTGCAACTCCTAGTGGATGATATGGCAAGAATGTACAACTTTGACAAACTCTGAGAAACACCACAATGTAGTATTGAGCAATAAAAAGGATTGGAAGAGAGAAACGTCTGCTCAGCAGTTAAAAGACCATACCATAACTTGGTATACTGATACTGATGCTTCCAAAACCAATGCGGGAACAAGGATCGGAGTATTTGAACCGTGAACTAAATACTCCGAACCAATGGGCACCTACCCTAGGTGCATCCTACATGCAGAAATCTACGCTATCGAAAGATGCGTAAAACTTATCTTAGATAGGAACTATCGGAAACAAGAAATAGCCATCTTATCTGATAGTCAAGCAGCGTTAAAAGCGATCAACACAGTATCAATCAATTCGAAGGTGGTCAAAGAATGCTGAATAGTCATAGAAGTCAAAGAATGCTGAATAGACATAGAGAAGCTGAATAAATTAGGTAAAGAAATCAAATTCTTCCTACTCTGGGTGCCTGCTCACCAAGGGATAGAAAGCAATGAAAAATCAAATGATCTAGCTAGAAAAGGAGCGAACACTCCAATAACTGGACCAGAACCGTTCTACTTCCCAAGTGGTAACCAACTAAAAGCGGAACTCAAGACTTTGAACTTGGAAGACATCATCCGCAACCTGAAGGTCGCGGTGATTAACCCCCCTCCTAACATTCTACATTCTAGGATTGTCCAAGTATTTTCATTCAGATGTCTAAAGTACCTTATGACTCCATTTTGTTTTTTTTTCGTCATTCATTACTTTGGTATGTGCAGATTATTTTCAATTCAATGCTATCCTAATTAAACATGACCTATAAATCATCTTTTCTAAAATATGTTCACATTACAGTCCAGCTACAAGATTTTACCGTTCAGCTAGTGTGTTATAATATGTAAACAACTAGAATGTGAATATCTGCAGATAAAATTATAAATTAAAATTAAGAACAAATAGACTGTGTTTTATCTATAGATAACAACAAAATTGCGACCCCTGCAGATAGGCTGTAGATTAAAAATATAATTTAGCAAAGTTAATTCGAAATAGTCAATGATTACCTTTTATATATTTATTGTATACTTAGTAATGTTAGTGAAATCTGTTGAGAGAGAAATTAATTATCTGCATCTGCACATATCGATAATCGATACACATGAAGTACCTGCTCGATTTAAAGATAAATTGCTATCTTAGAGCACTTTTATTAATTATTTCTAAAATATGTGACCTTAAATTCAATTTTTAATGTATTTATATTCACTTTTTCTTATTTTGATAATGAAACGTAAGGATATAATAAAATCAGGCCTTGTACCATCAAAATCTTGAACCGCTATCGTATAACGTATAACCACAAACAGTTAAGTCTGTGGTATAACCAAAGATAATTCTAATAACTATAATTTTCTTTGGTATAACAGGGTATAACTCACATTCTACATTTGATATAGATTAAATTACCATCCGAAAGGCTGTGTTATATTTTTTAAGTAAAATCAAAATACTTCCAAGTTCGTCAAATTGTGCATTACTCATTGTCTACCAACTATGTAAACAAATCAAATATACCTACGATTAATAAAAAAAACCGATGAAACCTAGTAAACACAAGTTAGATAAAGCAAATGTTTTTTTTTTCGACCAAAAATCATTTAGGTATATTTCTAATTCGAAAAAGCAATGAAATTTTTATCAACAGAAAAAAACCACAACACTTGTGTATTGTTCAAGATATTGAGTAGGCTACCTTGAAATTAATATCTTTCTATTTTAATTTGATTTTTTTAGATCTACTGCAGTAGGTTTAAAACCTTATTTTTATGGTACTTTACATATTATTTGAATATTTGAATTTTAGTTCACTTTTTTAATTATCTAAACGTGGGATTTCCTAGGGAGTCGGCAGTTTTCGCGGACCCTGGCCGTTTAATAAATTCAAAATGACAAGCTACTGTAAAACTACATCAGTTAGCCAAGACCAATTCAATACAAGACCTATAGAATTAGTAACAGAAACAGTACGTTGATAGTGTATACTTACTACAAAACACGGACACTTCGAGAAAATCCAAAAATCATCGCGACCAGTCGTTGAGGTTTGACGTTGCGTCGGGCCACAAACCCTAGACGTCGCCGTCGGTTAGGAATTCCCGCCTTTTTATATCACAAAATTTTTATTACCAACCAATTTTAATAAGATATTTTTGTTTCAGGTAAGCTTGAGGCCTGGTTACAAACCACTACAATATCTAGACCTGATTTAGTAAGTAAAATAAAGCATATTGGATAATTTTATAAGAAGGCAAAAATTACGTCTACCTTTTCATTTATAATCGAGAGTTATGGCAATGACATGCGGCTAAAATGAAAATTTGACTGAAGCGGAAAAAAGTACCTGACATTATAAGTCGTTTTTTATTATTGGCCAATGATTGCTAATTATTATGGATATTAGTTTCGTCAAGGTTTACTTCGTCATAACCCTTACAGCGTTTATGGTAAAAAATAAAACATGTAGTGTAAAAAATAAAATATGTGGTAAAAAGGTTTTAGCCATGTAAGTTTCAAACCTCAACGTCTATAAATCTAATTCTATATAATTTCGAATAAGAATTCTTTATAGCTATCAGCGTTACAGTATATGATGTCATCAAGTTTTTGATTATACGCCTTTTTGATTAGGTATATGCTTTTCAAATAAAATATAGAAGTTAGGGACCTTACATTGGTTGTTAAATAGACTGAAAAACAACGATATTTAGGTGTAATTGGTCAGAATGGTTTTACAGTAAGAATCACCAGTAAAATAAAATACTAATTTACCATTTGCAATACGTGCATCATATAATTTTATGTTAATACTGGACGCGCGGATCGCTATAGTAACCATATTAGCATTATCAGCAGATTATTAAAAATTATTTTTTTTCAAACGTCACCAAAGTATAAATTTTTGCTACATGATTGACAATATAAAAAAGTAATATTAACGCCTAGGCATAAAAGTCAAGCATAAGCATAAAAGTCAGAAAATATATTATTAAACTGACATAAAGTGTCAAATTCAACGAACGTAACCATAACTCTGACCATCGTTTCTCGATAGATTACTTACAAGATACTATCATAGATAAATGAATCAAGTTTAGATTGGAAAGTGCCCATAAGGACAATGTAAACACTATTTGGCGCTATTCTTGCAACGGTCGCGACCCAAAACTTTTGAAAATTTCGGAGCGGTTCGGCATGGGTTCGGCTTTTTCCGGAATTATATCGCCAAATATTATTTATTCAAATTTATTATTATTTTCGTTTAATTTTATAAATAAAATACAATGTGTTGCATACAAGAAACTTTATTTTATATAAGGACGCATGTATGAAATACCTATGAAACATTGGAAACCGACGTTATGCCACGATCTATGGTGGTTTTTGCAGTTCACAGTTCACAGCACAGCTTTTTAAGTTTTTAATGCCACTTTTTCACAATTATCACCGGTTGGATTAAATAAAACTGGAATTAAACTCACAAGATAGCAATAATTACTTTGAAAATGGACGCTATAAACACATTTCGGAATTTCTTTAATGAAATCGGTTTAGATTTTGAAAGATTATTATGATTTTTGAAAATTCTGACTTTGACAAGAGAAATTCTTTTCTGTTTTTGTTTGCCGTTGTTCTTAGCGACTGCCATAGCAGCGCCAGATCGCGTATAACGGTCGCGACCCAAAATAATTTCGCGATCCAAAATTTTTACGGGCTTTCCAATCTAAACTTGTTGCATTTATCTATGGATACTATTTTTAAATTTTTTTATATTATTTTATAATAATAATAATAATAGCTCCCGTATATAGCGTTTAACGCCTTGGGAGTAGCAAGGTACGGCTTGCCATACTAGATCCGTTCGGTATGCAAGGAAGGTAATGTGGCTAGCACTACGCTTCAACCGCCTATTATTACCTCAGGATTGTGAATCCCAAGTACTCATTTAAGGCTGAGTCGACCTAGGTACCCAAACTATTTTTATTTTAATAAAAATAGTCGGCTGATGCAATGCCGGGTGTGTGATTCGAACCCACTACCTTGAGATTACGCTCACCTTATATACACATTATAACACCTTATATTATTTTTATTATATATATGTATATTAGTTTAAAAGTAAAAATATATTTGTGACGTTTGAATAAAAATAGCATTCGGAGTAAAAATCACTTTTTGAGCCTCACTTGTGATATCTAACGTACAGCCTCGCTATACAGAAAGTATCATTTTTACTTCTAATAAAACAATATACTATTAATCGCATTAAAAGTAAAGTGTTTTAGTGTATTGTGGTAAATTAGTGTTAGATTCTTCTGTTGGAATACCAATGGTTCCAACTGTTTGTCTTTTACCTAACTATTTGTCTTTTACGGCTAGGGAATGTTTTTTGCCATACGATTGAAAAAAATGCCTCAAAGACGGTTGGGGAATGGCAATCGATGATAATTTTGGCGAGGTCAAGCCCTAGACGTCTCCCTAGTCGATTACTCGGCCCGTACTCTATTAAGTATCTATTTTTTAATGGCGCTTATTGCCGCCAGTTGGCCTTAAGAAGATTTTAATTTATTTTTATATTGAGTAAAAATTATTTTTAAATTGTGTAGTTTAAAAATCAAGAAAAAATAATTTTTTGGAAATAGATTTGTGTGTCTGGAAACATTCTATTCTTTTTTAATCTCTCTATAATTTTAGTGTTATTTTTTTTGACAAGTTTTATGTCAAATTGTAGTAAATGAGATAGACCTAGAGATAGACCTCGTCGAAACGATCATTCATTGTCATTTCCCAGCCGTCTTTGACGCCATTTTTTATATCGAAGATATATTCAGTGTAAAAATCAAACGCTGAGACCAAGGCAACACGAGAGTTCATTATTAAAATGACAATTGTCCGTTCGCGACCAATTTTGGTGGATAGGCTATGTGAGCGACACGACCGCGACGCACCACCCTGCAAAATTAGATACGTCGTTTCGTTCACATCTTCATCAGGATGGAACTAAAGATTTGATATTGAACAAAAATGTGGGTCGATTTGGGCATCATTGGGAACAGGCTACAGGATACAGGATGACGCTCTCGACGTTTCGAACCGATGTCTCTAAATGAACGAAATCATCAGAATTTTTCTCTTAATTATGGGTCGATTGGAACCAAACTCGGCACGTAGATAGAGGTGCGCGAATGAAGTCCTCAGACGGATAGACGGTCATTTTAATACAAATTTTGTGAAAGTCAATCAAATTATTTATTACTTTTTCAATATATTAAACTACGCTTTTTCATGTTCTTCAAATCCTTTACTTTAATTGCTTTTAGTAAGAGCACAATTTTTTTTTAGATTTTATTCAACTTCCGACATTAAAAGCTAAATTATTATTATTAATAGTAAAGCTATTTAATTATGTAGTATATTTAGTAAAGACTACATTTTTATGTTTGAAACTTTTTTTGTGTATGAAATGTTGACGTATAATTACCGATTTCAATGACTATACTTTTTGAATATAATCTATTCTTCTTTAGAGATGGAAATTTATTTATTTTACTTCAAAGAATGTCTTTCATAAATAGAAATAATAATTTGAACATATGAAAACGATAATTAAGTAAATGTTTTAACATTTTCCATATTTTCTATATCTCAAAAGTGGCTCACACCTATATAACTTTTTTATTTTTTCAGGTAAAAAAACGAGATTTGGTATGTTAGCATATGACAAAAATTAAGATTGATTGACATATTCCATTGTTTCTGTCACGTCCTGTTTCACCGGAAATTACTAAAACTTTTGATTTTTAAATAACACCCTCGAAATTTTTTTACTTTATTCGATAGAAAATGACATTCTGAATAGAATGACATATCATATGTCAACTTTTTACATTCTCGCTTAATAAAAAATTGTATTTTAAATTTCAATCTAGAGTGCCATAACAATGTTAAAAACACTAATTCTTAATCAAGGAGCCTTGGAAAAATAGATTGAATCGTCTAATGTTTTTAGTGTCTTATCCTGGCCAGTTAGAAAATGTTTAAATCGTATTTTATATGGCTCATTAGCATATTTGGAAAAAGCATTTCTTTACGAATAATTTGATACCACACACTTGGCATTTCGAGTAAATTTTCGTTACGAACCGCAAGTTAAAATTTCAAATAAACCATGTGCTAAAATGTCAAAAGTTGACATATGATATATGTCAACTATGTAGTCATTTTCGGTGAAACAGGAAGTGACCGAAAACAATTGAATACGTAAAGCAATCCTAAGCTGAGCCACTTTAGAGACGTACCCGGTATACCTACATCATAATGGCTACTAAATCAAAAAATAAGTTCGACAACTTTTTAGTAAATCGAATAATTCCGCAACTTTGTTTATTCAGCTTCGGTGTCTTCCTACTACTTCCTTGTTATGTCATATTAAATTAAATGTCTTTCACGACAGATTCAAACAGAAAGCTTCTCCCAATATAGCCTGTTTCTCGGTACAAACCTACGTAAATACTTATTTTTATACACATCCCCGACACTGAATGACGTATAGTTTGCTGTTTTAAAAACAAACTAGGATAATTACTATCCGCTACGTCAACAACAAGGGTGGAAAGAGAAATTGGTATAAGAAAAGCCCAGGAACCGAAACGCTGCTTTTTATTTTCCATACTTCCCGCATCTATGAATAGTAATGAGGTTTACTTAATCTAATAATTTACATTTTCAGAAAGTTTAATAAGGGTATAGTTATCTAATATTAATTAAGAGATAATGCCGTTTCGACAAAACAACTTTCTAGGACATAAATAGTTTATAACGTAAAAATATAAGTTATTTTGATATAAGCCTATTAAATAGTAATATAATAATATAACCCTCAAACTTCCAAAATGTTACTATTGAGAAAGGATGTACCTAAATGAAAAAAATATTTTTAAATTCTTTGCTGTCTTAACATATTCCATAGGGTGTTTCAAACTTTTATCCAAATATCAATAGTTTGTTTACCCTCGTATAATTAACAGATGGGATCATTTTTAATTTAGAAAAATATACTAAAATGTCAACTTATTTAGTTACCTATTGCTTAAAAAATCATCAAAATCGGCCCACTAGAACAAAATATATTAAACTTTAAAATTCATCAAAATTTTAAGGTTTGTCGTGCCAATGAGTGTTCCTAAAAACACTCACGCATTCATTGTTCTTTATTAGTAATTTGGAGATATGCCCCTATATACTTAAATACATGATATGTTCATAATATATAATTATACAAAGAGCAGATGTGCAATACCTAATTTCTAACTTATTTTTTTATTACTAATGAAATACTTACTTTGATAGACCTAATATTATTATTTATTAATAATCATTTTTTATAATATTTTTACATAGGTATTTTCCGAAATAATAAAAATCTATACTAATATATAAAATCCTTAAGTGACTCACTGATTAATCACGATCCTGCTCAAACCACTCAACGTTAAGAAGCTCAATTTTGGCATACAGGTTGATTCTAGGGTGTAGAGGTTCGATAAGAAGGGATTTTTTGAAACTCGAATTCTAAGGGGGTGAAACCACCCCTCAAATATTAGAATATTTTTCATTTAAAAACCGGTGAGTTTTTCGGAAAAACTCTTAAACACGTATATTTTATTTTGTTGTTTTACATATTTTTTAGATTTTTTAAAAATTTATACAGGGTGTTCTAAAAAGTTGGGTAATTGATTCACCACGGTTCTGCTTAAACTGCTTGACGTAAAAAGCTTATTTTTGGCAAACGGATTTTTCTAAGGAGGTGAAATGGGGTGAAAATAATTTTTATCTGTCATATTTAGTAACTGCCAAAATATAATAATATCGCCATATTGTTTTTTCTCATGCTGACATAAATGTGTGAAAATGTTATCCAGTTTGTATGTTAATGGAAATTCTTGCTTTGCGTTATCATCACCATTACAAATTATTTTATTATTCGAAGCGAACGAAGTCGCGGGTACACGCTAGTAAGTTAATAAAACTATTTCAACAAATGTATTATTATTATTTCGATATTCAGAAAACCATATCAAAAGATATTGTTGTGTTTAGAAACGACATTTGTCATGCTTTCTCTTTCACTTTGTTATAGAATTATTTAAGTACATAAAAAAGTGGAAAAGTGGCCTTAATTTAATAAAATCATACTTATTTTTAAATTACCAGTCAACCATAGAATTTGTTTTTATATTTTAACTTAGTTATGTTTCGAGCATTATCTAACCCTTGTTACAGAGTTTCACATTCTATTGTCAACGCTAATATCTTTTATAGAAAATTAAAATAAAATACGATCCAAAAAATGGCGTCAAATACAGCTGGGGTCTATCGATAATAATATTGGAGAGGACAAGCCCTAGTTGGTCTGTACTCTTCTTTATTACTTAAGAGATTGCAACTTAATTTTATACTAGTTTTTTTCTGCGACTTCGTCCGCATAGATCCAATTTTATTAATATAAAGTATAATATTTATTATAGCACCTAGTGGCAGTATTTGAAAGTACATATTACATGTGTCTAGTTGTAATTGATAGTCGATGAATAAAGATAGTCGCCGACAGAGTTTAAGGGTGAGCACACACGAGGCGGCACTTTGCTCCTAGACGCTTCGGCGGCCACCGCCGCACAGTGGGGCAGGATTAACTAAATATGTCGAAAAAGTTTTTGTGATAGTGCACATATATTTTACGAATAATTAACATGTTATAAAGTGACTTTTATCGAAAAATGGTTATTGCTTAGGTACGACTATTATACAGGGTGTCTCGACAAAAAAATCACTTTATTTTTCGAAAGTTTAGATATTTTTATTACTTTAATTTCAGCAGGTTATAAAATGACTCTTATCAAAAAATGGCTATTGCTTAGCAGTATAACTATTATACAGGACGGGTAAACAAAAAAAATCACTTCATTTTTCGAAAGTTTACAACGGTTATTTTAACTATATATTAGACTAGAAATTCCAATTTAGGTAGAATTTACTGAAGTTTAAAATGTAGTCTTCATTTTTAGAAAATGTTAAATAATATATCAAAACCCTTACATTTTAGTTTTATGCTTCTCTAATGAAACTCACCTTTATTTCTTTCTAGAATCCGAAAATCAATTAATATACAGGGTGTCCCAAAAATAAATGCACGTATTATAACTGGTAGTATAGTTCAACCTGAACTAATGCCTATGTGAGAAACATGCCTATGAGGTGTTTTTCGCGAAAAAAAATGAAAATTCGGAATTTTTGGACATTTTTTTAGTTTTTAGTCAAAAAACATAATTTCTTGATAATATGGCAACATAGGTAGTAGATTAAATTTACAAGAAAGAAAATCCAGAAAAGATCCAGTGGTTCAAAATTCCAGCAAAAAATATTTTTTTGAAATTTTCAAAGTAAAATAACTTCCTTATTTTAGACTTATTTGAAAAATGATAAAGAGAAAATATGTTTTTTTTATCGAGATCTACCACCCATTAAAATACTTGCACTTATTTCTGGGACACCCTATATAGGGTGTTCCGTTACAAAAAATACAACTTTGATAAGTAACTTTTTTGGGGACACTTTATATAGAACTCTATATATTTTTAAAAAATGCTCTAATTTGACTTACATTTGCTTACAAAATTGCATGTCAATGTAAACATTCATTCAGCCATTCTTCTTGGAGCTTCCGTGTAGTATGAGTAGTATGAGAGGTGCCACCCTGTATACCAAACATTTAAAAAACTTTAATAACGAAAATGTTTTTGCAGTATTTGTGGTTGTAGGTAAAGTTTAGTACCTAAATCTTGTTGCAGAAATATAGTAATGCCCATATACAATACTACACCCATCACCACACGCCTTGTGTACAACTTTTCTATTCACCCGTAATATATTTTTTACAGTACTCATTACGTAATATAGTATTTCATCCATTTTCTATTTTTATACCATATATCCAGAAGAAACCAGCAGAGAAATGTCAATACTTGCCGAAGAAAACTTAGCGAGAATAAATTTAGCGATAATTTATGATCAATTTTTGACTATTCATAGGTTCATTAAACTTAAAATAATTTACAATGGGGCAAGAACGGGCAAAATTTTTTGTTATACTTAAATTGTTTGAATGGAGGAAAAATAATATATGTCAAAATCAGGCGGATGTACGAAGATTCATAACTAAACTACTTTGTGATTTTCAAATTGAATTAAGTGGATGCAAATTTTTGGCTTACATTATTTCAACTTTCTTGTGTCTTCGAATAATCGCGTAATATAGATCAAAACCAGAGGAATATTAATTTACTTACCCGATCCGAGCGAATAAAAATGTCGCTATTAAAATAAATATAAACTTATTATTAGAAAATCAAATATAAAATAGGAGTCAATTGAAAGGCCGGCTCAAGAAAATCGAAACAATTTTACTTGATACGCAAAAACAAAGGCTATTTCTAAGCAATCACTGTCGATTCAGCGCCTATATTATTATATGATCTTCAGCGGCATATAGCCTACAACAATACATTAATTTCACCTGAATTAGGAAGATTTAGTTTTTAATATTTATTGTATATAAATTGCCAATTCTGCCCCAGTGTGCGCCGCCTTCCCTGTGTTTTGTACTATTGAGGTCCCATTGAAGAGCCTACACAGGAGACAGAACTCGCGGCGCGCAGTGCGTTGGATGGTCATTCTAGCTGGACAACAGTCTTGTATTTATTTATTAATAAATTAAGTTGTTAATAAATAAATGAATTTAACTCTATGATTACTATATATTAGACCATTTGCTACGTTCTTAGATTTTATTTAAATCTCAAACAACGCTACTGGTGTTTTTTCACGCTAGACTTACCATCCGCCTCAGTGTTCCGCGCCGCTTCGACGAAAAGCCGCCTCGTGTGTCCTCAGTCTAACCGAACCGTGTATTGTTTTTCAACATTATCGTTACATTTTGGACAATTCACACAATATCGTTATAAATTATAGCCTATGTGTTATTCTGGTGTATAAGCTATATTATGGCAAAGTTTCATTAAAATCCATTTAGTTGTTTTTGCGCGAAAGAGTAACAAAGTTCCAAACAAACTTTCACGTTTATAAAGCGGGCGTCACACGATCATCAGTATTATTGACATTGGCTATTGTCAGTATTCCAAAATATCCTCAGGATTGCCAAATTATATCAGTATACTGACAGCCCCATCAGCATTTTTGCCCTCACACGATCAATATTACTGACAATTTTTGGAAATACTGTCAAATATACTGATCGTGTGAGGCCCGCTTAATATACACTATCGGACAAAAGTAGAGCAACACTTCAAGAAATATTTGCAAATCGCGATTTTTTAATTATACATGCATGATAATGTATACAAATACAATAAATTTAAAAACTACAAAGTAGGCTATGAGTATCCATAACAGCAATAATTTTTACTAACAAAACAAATGAATTTATTTTGACATTTAGTTTTAAATGCTTAATAGTAACGCGTCAAAAGTAGAGCAACATAATTCATCCCAAAGAAGAGTTTAGCAAAAGTAAAAACCAAAATAATTGTGCGAGGTTTATTTTATAATTTTTTAAACATTTCTATGCTAGATTAGTCATGCCAAGAGGAATTCCAATTTCAAAAGACTTGAAGCAAAGAGTTGTGAATGCATTCATGGAAGGTAACAAACAAGCCGATATTTCAAGACAGTTTGTGTTACACCGGTACAGTGTATCTAAAATAATTTCATCGTATAATGACAGGGGACACTTAGAAAAGTTGCCAAAATCGGGAAGGCCAAAGAAAACAACAATAATGACCGACAGACGCATTAAAAGAATTGCTCAAAATGATCCTTGGAAGTCCGCACCTAGAATTATTGCCGAAATTCCAGAAATTACGGTTAGTATACGAACAGTACAAAGAAGATTAGTAGATATGCAAAGTTATTTAGTAGACGTCCAGCTAAAAAGCCGTTAGTTTCGGAAAGAAATAGAGCAGCAAGGTTGGCATTCGAACGTCGGCATTTAAACTGGGCCGTCAATGACTGGAAAAAAGTTCATAGGCCCTATACACTTTATTAATGACACGATGGACCGATTTGTTTATAGGGATATCATGCAGAATGTTATGCTTCCTTATGTAGAATGGGAAATGCCACTGCGTTTAATTTTCCAACAGGACAACGATCCAAAACACTCTTCACAAGTTGTTCAACAGTGGTTTAGGGAAAATGACGTTCAAGTTTTACAATGGTCAGCACAATCCCCAGACCTTAACCCCATTGAAAATCTCTGGGAAGAAGTAGAACGTCGTATTCGTACCCAAATGTTTCCAAATAAACAATCCTTGATAGATAAAATTAATGAAGTTTGGACAAATCTTCCCGAAAATGTCATTCAGAAGTTGATTGCTTCAATGCCGCGCCGTTGTCAGCAAGTTATTAATAATAATGGATATTCTATCAATTACTAATGTATTACTTTCAATTATTATTGTTCTTAAATGTGTTAAATATTTTTTGTTGAAATAAGACACAACAAAATCTGTTGAATACAATTTGTTGCTCTACTTTTGTCGCTCCCATTCTCATCAATTTTTATAATCATTATTATTTACCATTTTTAAACTGACTAAAGGTACAGGAAAATTTTGTAAAATATTACTTTTAGTGTAAGGATAGTGTGTTAGTAAACATAGCCGAAAATCACAACCTAATAGTTTTTTTTTATTCAAACATGAATAAAAATGAACTTTGTTGCTCTACTTTTGTCCGATAGTGTACAGGGTGGGTCAAATTCGACGCTTTTAAATGGAAACACCCTTTTCTATAGGAGATAGACGAAAACTAATATCGGTGTCTGAACTCAATTTTTATCAAAAACACCATGGTGAAAACCGCATATCGATATCTGTTACCGTTTCGGAGTTACGGGGTGTTTTTCAAAAATGTGCATTTTTAACAAATCGCTGTAACTTTTTTGCTATGGAAAATTTTGTATTTCTAGGAAAACATTTCCAAAGCACCTTTTTACGTAAAATTTAATGGTTTAGGTATAATTTTTTTAAAATTAATAATTTGAGAGTTATCAACAGAAAAATTGATTTTTTATTTGGGACACCCTCTATATTTATAATTAACTGAAAAGAATTTAAAATTACCTTTCCAAAAATATAGCACACTTGATATTTTGTTATAATCCCCTTCGAAATACAAAATTTTTAAAAGTTCGCCACTTTTAACTAGTAGGCTTTGGACCGCTTATTGATGATATGCCCTTAATGGAAGTCGAAAACATATTTTCCAGCAAGACGACGCGCCGCCTCTGAACGCTGAAGTTATCAGCAAATTTCAAGAATAATTGAATAGCTAACCAAGATTCCAACCGTTGGCCGTCGAGACCGCCTGACTTAGTGCCCATGGATCTAATCCTATGGATATATTTGCAGAATAATAAAGGTTCTTTATTCTTCCGTATAATCTAGACAATAATTAGAAATACTTAGCAGTTATGAGACGGTATCTTTCACCCCCACTGAGTTAATGAATTCCGCGAGAAATGTTCAAAAACTGCCCCGTCTGTCCATAACAGAAGACGGTTGATATGTCGAACACCTGTAGCAAAATCTCATGTCTTGGTTTGCTATTTAATTTTATTGTTATTAGATATAGTTTAAATGTGTTGATGTTGGTTAAATATATTTTAAATTGTTATAAAATTCTGCATCTCTCATAGCAAATATTATTTTCGTTTTAATTGATGCTCACAGCTAGAATTTTTTTTCATTACAGCCGGTGCCGTTAAAAGCCTACTATATAAAGCGGGCGAATTTTTATATACTCTATACCTCGAAGAGGAATCGAGCAAAATATCAAGTGTGTTATATTTTTGGAAAGGCAATTTTAAATTATTTTCAATAAATTAAAAATATACAGGGTGTCCCATATAAAAAATCAAATTTTCTGTTGATAATTCTTTAATTATTAATTTTAAAAAAAATTATACTTAAACCATTAAATTCTACGTAAAAAGATACTTTGGAAATGTTTTCATAAAAATACAAAATTTTCCATAGCAAAAAAGTTACAGCGATTTGTTAAAAATTCACATTTTTGAAAAACACCCCGTAACTCCGAAACGGCAACAGATATCGATATGCGGTTTTCACCATCATGTTTTTGACAAAAATTGAGCTCCAGACACCAATATTAGTTTTTGTCTATCTCCTATTGAAAAGGGTGTTTCCATTTAAAAGCGTCGAATTTGACCCACCCTGTACATATATCAGATTGAGTAAAAATGATTTTTAAATGAGTTAGTATTCGGGAAAAATATTTTTAGGAAATAGATTTGTGTGTTTGGAAACGTTCTTTCCTTTTTTAATCTTTCTATAATTACTGTTAATTTTGACAAAATTTATGTCAATTTTTAGTTTAGTAAAGGCCGTCTAGAGATTGATCTCGCCAAAATTATTATCGATTGTCAATCCCCTGCCCTCTTTGACGCCGTTTTTTTCATCGTACGGCATTTCAACTATTGGCAAATGCAAAACAAAACTACCAAAACCAATTTAAGTAATTTTTAAAAGTTTTTCATTTCCTTTAACAAAATTAATCACATTATTAAATTGAACATTTTTAAATAACTATAATTTCATACACAAATATGTTTAATAATAATTTCTTCGAAGTTGAGATCTGTAAATTCCGGTTTATTATCGTATCCAAGTTCGATATACGCACAAAACATTTCAAGAATTATTAAGTGATTTAATTTTTAAAATAGATTGTATCTTTATTCGGCATTTGCATAATTGTTACAGCTCAACTGCAGATATTAACAAATAGTTTTTGTTATTTTTAGAAACAAGTGCATTCGTCATGCTTTCTATCTCGGTTCGTTTGGTGGTCGCTTGGTTACATCTCTTTTTCTCAAAAATCATTCATTGGTTAAGAGATACCTCAGAGTAATAATAAAAATGCCATTCATACCGATTTTTTTTACTAAAATATCTTAATATGTACTATCTTTTATAATAAAGCAATAGGTACACTGAACCAAAAGTCGACATAAATATAATGAAAAAGTTCATATATAATGAATTAAATCATTAATTTTGAGCCGATGAACGATTTCATTGGCACAATAAAAAGTAATTCATTAGCTCTATGAACTTTAAGTTCATTAAATCAATGAACAGTGTTCATTAATTTGAAGAACACATTCATTGGTACAATGAACATCTTTCATTAATATAATGTACCTAAATTCTTATATTAATGAACCGTTATCATTAATACAATGAAATAATTTCATAACCTATTTAGTTATACATTTAAAAGTCGACACTATTAGTAACTCTTGTTATACCGTATAATCGATGATGAAGATCACTGTCATTGATACGAAATGTCATTGATAGTCAATTCCTAGTCTACCCTAACCAGTCTACCCTAACTACCTAAAATAATTCTACTATAAATAGATTTCCATTTGAACAAGCCCATAGCTACAAAGGTAACAATTTTACCAATAGTGCCGATTTACTTACGAGCACAGTAAATTTTTCCATTAGGGCAATAAAAAACAAGTGCAATAAACTAATAATAATTTATTAAACTCGATACAGCATATATAAATTAAAAATTATAAAAATCGAATCGACGAAGAGAATAGTAATGTTATTATTAATTTTAGGGTAAATTATTATAATCAGAAAATTAATTTACCAGTCGATATCCTGAGGGATTTCTATAAAAAGACCATTTCTTCATTATAATAGCTGTATCCTTAGACTTGATAACATCTAGACGAATTTGCAACAGGTTTTCCAAGTCGCATCAAGTGGGTCCGATGTTAAATTGTCGAATTTGAGGGCTTGAAGGCAGGTCTCAACATCTTTTTCCGGTTCTAAAAGACGTGTATCAAAATAATTAAAATGCCAAATATTAAAAGAACATTCGAATTTACCATAATCAGTTCCATGCCTCGACTTGTTACTATGTTTTTCTTCTTTTTGTTTTTTATCTTCTGAAACATATTTGGAAACCGCTGTTTTAATGAATACCCACACCGGAGATCTCACACAGCGGAATTTGATTTGACAACACAACAAATTAACTACAATACGATAGGACTTTTATTTAAAATATTTAAAATATTGAAGAGAACATTTACCGCTCTAATGAAACTAAAGCCTCACTGAATAACTCAACCACACAGACGTTATTAAAGTGCCAAAGTAACCGATCAAGATGGCCACCATTTAAGTCCTAATATTTTATTACTGATATTAATAACCGCGTACATTAATATAATGTAGTGTGTCCATTGTATTAATAACATTGTTCATTGTCACAATGTACAACTCATTAATCAATGATTTAGTACATTAATATAATGAATATTTGTTCATTACAGTTTCAGCATTAAAACAAAGAACGCATTCATTGGGACAATGAACGTGTTCTTTATATTAATGAAAATCTTACATTAATTTAATAACCAGATTTTCATTATATTGATGAAATTAGATTCATACTATTAATAAATCAGGCATCGATCTATGATTAACAAATCATTAATATAATGAAAAAAAGCATTGTCCCAATGAAAGAATAGTTAATAATCAATGTTCATTAAAATTATGAACAATATTTTTTTCAGTGAGGTATATAATAAAATTATATAAGTATTCTTGCTTATTTATATAAGTATTCTTTGTGGATCTGTCCAAGCTCACCTGATGATGGAGTAGGGCTCCGAAACCGGTAGTGAGAGCAGGTTGATCCACATTATGACAAACACAGCGTAGAATTAAATTTATATATCAGCAGTTAAGTGGCAAGAATACTTATATAATTTTATTATATACCTATACTGCAAGAAATTTGTTTTCTATTTTATAATTTGGCTTGCCTGAAAAAAGCCTTTTACCATCCTTTTACTATTGATAGTGCGCCTCGGTGGTACGAAAGTACTACCATTGCACGCAGGCCGCTATCTCCCGTTCGGGACTTAATATCTAACCGACACTTTCCGACAAGTCGGAATTAACTATCTCTGCGCTGTGGTTGTCATTTTGTGGATCTGCCCAAGCTCACCTGATGATGGAGTAGGGCTCCGAAACCGGTAGTGAGAGCAGGTTGATCCAGATTATGACAAACACAGCATAGAATTAAATTTCTATATCAGCAGTTAAGTGGCAAGAATACTTATGTGGCACATATTTTTCTTAACCTAGCTGTTTCAAGCAATATTTATATTTTTTGATAATTGTTTTGACTACGCCTATGGTGTATCATCCTAATTAATTACGAAAAATACGTATTAAAATGTTAACAAAAGGTACAAAACTAGTATCGACGTATAGCACATATCAAGTACATATAGATGTTAATTGAAATTGAAGAATAATTATCGAATTCAATAAGAAAACGCTAAAAAGTTGGAGTGGACTGTTTATTTACCTATGAAACGTAACTCCTGGCTCTTTCTTATCGCTGCTGCTTTTACACTTGAAAGCTGAACAACTAATCACCAATGTAATAAAGTTTATACAAAGTTTACTACACACAAACTATTAAAAGTCGCTAAAATTGTCGCTGGTGACCAAATGATTAATCATTGTTTGCCACCAAAACAAAAAAAAAGTCACAAATTCTGCTGCAGCCCGTATAGGGGCGTTACATGTCCTTATATTCTTTAGTCATTGATTTTTATGCAGTAGTTAAATCTATTATTATTTACCTTATTATTTTTACGTGATGTATTTATTTAAGAGCTACTCCAGTTTTTAGTACCATATAGTAGATGGTAGGTAGGTATACAAACCTTATTCGTGGCTAATACAACTCTCTTTGCACCAAATATAAACTGTGCTCTGGGTATCCTTAATTTTACCTCGATTTTTCATACAGTTAATGTTCAAACACAAAACACACGTTCACAAATAACACAAACCAAAATGCAAAAGCAATTCGCAAATGTTTTTTATGAAGCTTATTGTCAAATATAATATTTGATATTAACATAAAATTCCATATTTTTGCCAACTAGCATATTAGAACATAATAGATTTTTCGTCATACTATATTGTTATATTATTATAACATAAGCAAAATCAGAATGGAAAAGATGCATATAACGTCCGCCGGACGTTATCATAACGGCCGGCGGCCGTTAAGTTTCTAAGGTAATCGTAACGTCTGTCACCTGCAACAATGACTATTTATTGTCAGTTGGACTTTTCAAAAATTGGGAAAATAGACCATAGCGAGATGTCGCGAGAAATTCCGTTGGAAATACAGGAGGAAGCGGCTGCGGCTACTCAAAATTATACTTCCGACTATAACCAGAGAGAGATATCAGCAGGAATATGACAATTTTTTGAAGTGGCGGCAGGATAGAAGTATAAACAGCGTAAATGAAGCGGTATTGCTGGCTTATGCTAAAAGAATGTCTGAAATGTATTCTCCTACATCACTGTGGACAAAGATATCCATGCTGAAGCTTGCGTTGAGAGTATATGAAAACATCGACATATCAAGGTAAAAAGCCATTATATTTTTCGATATTTAATCATACTCATCTAAATTATATTTGTTCATAGATTTGGTAAACTGTTCATGTTTCTGAGGCGCAAAAACGAAGGTTATTCACCAAAAAAGCCAAAGTTCTGTCGGAGAATGACATAAATAATTTTCTACTGGATGCCGATGATTACACCTGGTTACTCGAAAAATTGTATTGGTGCTTGGTATTCTTGGAGCTTGTAGGCGCAGCGAGCTTTGGTCACTCACAGTTGATGATTTCGAAGATTCGGAGAAAAATATTCTTGTCTCATTAAGAAATACTAAAAATAAGAAAGATAGGAAATTTCTTATTCAAAAACGGGCCTTCCGTTTGATGCCTATGGTTTATACAAAAATACATCAACCTGCGTCCTCGTAACTTTGACAATCCAAAATTTTCATTGGTTAAAAGAAAGGCAAGTGTGTTAAGCAAATCGTCGGTATACATACCATCGGGAGCGTACCGCAGAAAATTGCAAAATTTTTGAACTTGGAGAATCCAGAACGTTATACAGGGCATTCATTTCGTAGATCATCAGCAACCATGCTCGCCGAAAATGGTGGTGATTTACTATC
Source organism: Sitophilus oryzae (assembly GCF_002938485.1). Taxonomy (NCBI): domain Eukaryota; kingdom Metazoa; phylum Arthropoda; class Insecta; order Coleoptera; family Curculionidae; genus Sitophilus; species Sitophilus oryzae. The sequence continues at coordinate 966,852 of NW_022146106.1, forward strand.
GCTAAAGGAGCTAGGAGGATGGGGAGTCTTCAACAGTGGCAGAAACTTACATAGAAAAATCAGTTTCCAAAAGAATGAAAATAACAAATCAACTTTTCATGATAGCTCCAAAAAATAATGTGTCTTTAGTGGATACAAATATTTGCCATTCTTCAGTAGCATCATCTTCTTCTATAAAATCTGTAAATCCCTGGGAAGGATTACAGATTTCTAAGAACAACAAGTGCACTTTTAATTTCCATGTTCATTATCATGAAAAATGAATTTTAGTATAAGACATTATGTATTTTTTATCCTTACTTGTGTTATTGTTCAATAAAATTTGTTATTAAATAGTAGTGTTTATTGCTCTAAAAAATCTGCAGTATGACGAAAAATCTAGAACGCAACACGGCCGATAACAAATAACGGCCTTGGCTGCTTATGATCCTCGGCTATCGCCTCGGATCACAAACTTCAGCCCGGCCGTTATTTGTTGTTTATCGGCCTTATTACGTTAATAACTATTAAGCGCCTCCATAGCTTGATGTGACAAAGACAAAAAACTTTTTTTGGAAGTCAGCTTGGGAAAAATATTGTTTTTCCTCAAAAAGTATGCACGATGGCATTGTTTTACAGAAGACAAAAAATATAGTAAATACTGGAGGGGCTATTACGAAAAGAAAATCCGCGCCGCCGCCGCACATAGGTCATTTTATGTATTTTAGGAATTAATAAATAAAAAAATTGAATGTCGAAAAAAATACTTTTTTATATTTCATCTTGGAGCTAGGGCCCCATAGATATTATTTCTGCAATATTATATTTTAATATTAACAGAGGTGGCCATGGCGAGAATGACAATATCAAAGTTTGTTTGAATTATTTCACATTGTAAAATTACTGTCATTAGTTCATAAAGTTTCGAATTTTGTTGTTACGAATAGAAAGTGAGTTTAAAAAGTAGTGTTGTGTTATTGTGTACCATAAGGTAAGATTTAATATTAAAAAAAATAATATCCGTGTAAAAAGCTTGTGACTTGGCGAAAAGATACAATGTTTTAATAAAAAGAAAAAAATAGGTTTTTTTTCATAACCTTGTATTTAAAAAGGTTTATAATTCAGGATTTATACAGATTTATTTCAAGAACATTTTTTTCCTATTCACAATCTTTTTATCGATTAATCTATTCTAAATTTAGCTGCCAAGATGTGCCAAGAGAATAAATATATATTGTTTTAGGTACCATCAGGTACCATGTCAATAGAAAAATCTCTCTTGTTTTCTGCTTGGTGTGAAGGCAATTCTTTGAAGGAAAAAAATGCATCTGTTTTGCGATTTGTTCTGAATACGCTAAACTTAGGGCAACATGATGGCGACGAACATTATAATGAAATAGTGGAAATTATTAAAAAATTAAATTATTATTATTATTACTCTTTGTCTAAATGTCTGGAAGCACGGTCAAATAAGGAACCACTTATCAAAGAGGTTCTTAATTTACTTCGAGGGCGTACTTTACAGGCATCAGAGTTAGGACAAAATGATGAAAATATTAATCCGGATGATGATGATCATTATTGATAATTGAATATTATTGTTACATAAATTTCTTTAGTAAAATAGTTTTATTATCATTTTATTTATATTTGTTAAATGTTTTAGGTGGTTTTTTTCATTGTTCAAGCCAATTTTTACTTTCAATTACTAATACAGTACATCTTCTGTAAACCTTCTAGATACTAATAAATTCACTTACAAAAAACTAACGAACTACAGTTTTTGTTTGAGTTCGATATAATAAAATGAAAAAAAAAATAATATATTTCGTAAGACACCCTGTACAAGCATAAAATGAAACAAAATATCATTATTCCACGCATTTATTTATTTTCTTACCAAACAAATTATTTTTGTTTTAAAAAATAATTTAAATTTTAAAGGCATTATTTATTACCGCCTAAATTGGCGAAAATGACCTATGTGCGCCGGTCGGTGGAGTTGTAAAATATTTCGATGTACTTAAACAGCCGTTAAACGGTAGCCTACTAAAATGCCGTTATAGATATTGTGACGTCATTGGTTAGTTGGTTATTTGGTGGGGTTGGTTGGTTTTTACTAATTTATATTTGTTTTTTAATTTTTTTTTATCAGTGTCGAGGTTAGTTGCGTTGGTTAAGTTGGTTATTTGGTGGGGTGGATAGCGTTGGTTAGTCCTTATAAAATTCCTATATTTCATAAAGCCGTCAAGTGCTTCACATCAACGACGTCATACCTATTAACGACATTTTAGTAAGCTACCGTTTAACGGAAGTACAGCCAAAATATTTACGATGTACATATTAACAGCCGTTAAACGGTAGCCTACTAAAATGCCGTTAATAGATATTGTGACGTCGTTCATGTCGGCGGAAAGTAATGCCTGGATATAAGCTTTATGCAAGAGCACCTGTGGCACCGTGGCAGAGGCTATCGCTTCGTGAGCGAATGGTCCGTGGTTCAAATCTCACGCCGACCAAGACTTTTTTATATTTTTTTGCTTATAACGTGATCTTATTTCACTCTTTTTGGTTGGATTGGTTTAGTTATTTGGCGGGTTGGTTAGCGTGGTTATTTGGAGGGTGTTAATTCATTGGTTAGTTAGTTATTTGGTGGGGTTGGTTGGTTTTTACTAATTTATATTTGTTTTTTATATTTTTTTATCAGTGTCGAGGCTAGTTGCGTTGGTTAAGTTGGTTATTTGGTGGGGTGGATAGCGTTGGTTAGTCCTTATAAAATTCCTATATTTCATAAAACCGTCAAGTGCGTCACATTAACGACGTCATACCTATTAACGGCATTTTAGTAAGCTACCGTTTAACGGCAGTTTAAGTACAGCCAAATATTTATACTAAAATTTATTTAGGGGTGGGGGTAGTTTTTACCCTCCCCGTAATTTTTCTTGATTTTTGTAAAAGTTAAATGTCAAAGCACTTGACAAAACATAGACACCCAAAATCTCATTCCAATCGGAATAACGGTTCTTAATATATCTGAAAAAATATATCTATTTTTTAAAGTTTGATGCCCTCTAGCAGGCAAACGAAACACTTTTGGGTAGAGATAAACTGTGTCCAATGGACATATTTTGATTCCAAAAATACGTAGTAGTTCTATGTCCATGGAATCTTGGGACACCCTGTATATGCCGTTTGTGGTTGATTTCGACCATTCGTTTTGTGATTGATATGTATTTTTATGCCTACTAAAAAATTGTTAACATTATAGATGGTTTAACTTGGAGAAATTGCAGCAGGTGTTTTTGTTAAAAGAAAAATAGACAAATCGATATTTTTTGTCGCTCTGAACCAGAACTAAGCGGGCCGCTTCAAATCCGGATTCCTATCTCCAAGTCGGTGGCCCGTTTCCATCCGAGATTGTTACGACTTGCGACGCCCCATCGAACAAAAAGACATGCCTACTTTACCAAATCCATTTTAAAATGGTCACGCTTATTAATGAAAATCGGCCTTTTACTTTTTTTCGTTAGAGTAACATAACTCCGTTTAACCGAACAGGTTTACAAGAAGGAAAAAAACATAATCCTTCTCTAGAGTTATTCGTACTGTGGCGAAAAACTTCTCTTATTTTGCTTGGTTACAGGAATTTGTAGTGGAACGTACGTTTCTTGTGGTGTTTTTATCATCTGATTAATAATTATTGACGTAATGTAAGTCTGGGAATTTTACTAATGCACTGGTAGTTTTAGTGAAATATCATGTGTAGTTATTTGAAAATATAAGACGAAGCTGATTCACTAAAGGTGGGTTCTCACCATAGGGAAAGTTATCTGTCTCTATGGTTCTCGTGTCTCAGTAGTACACACATAGATTTAGGAAGAACAGATATCACATTATGCATTTTAACCCGATCAAACATTCGGAGGTTGACTACGTACTGTAAAAATCAACTGAGATAGAGAAGGCGACATTGCCACATATCAAATTTGCGCCTATCTACTTAGTTTGATTTGCAGAAAAGGTGACTTTAAAACCTTCACCGGATATCAATAAATCTCAATTTCTTAATTAAATTAATAGTTTATTTTTAAAGAAGAATGCGTAATAATATGTCATGTGCTGGATGTTTAATGTGCTGGAACGTCTAGAACTATTGGCAACGTCGCTGCTAGTCTTCCAGAATGAAATGAGCCGTCCGTCCCACCACCCCTCGCGACGGCCCATGGTCCGTTATAGCGTACTACGTTTAGCTTACGGTGTGTTTGAAGTCGGAATCAAGTCCGAAGTGAACTTTTCAGTGTTTTTCAGTAGTTCTTGTTTTTGCTTAATGTACTTTTGAATCTGCGAATTTTCAATATGGTACGACAGTGTCAAATGTGTGGACAAATAAGCTCAAATTTCCCGAATTTGTCTATTCACAGGTAGGTATTGTTTCCGCCGCGCCGTAATCGTACATAGGCGTCCCACAAGGGAGCCTCTCACAATTAAAATAATTTCTAATTATATTTGTTGAATTTTGATCTATTAAAACAAGAACGTAGTAGCCGGTAATTGAATTATAATTCGTCTCAATTACTACCTAACTGTTGTAGATCATAACAAATTTGAATATAAACGGTACATTTGAAACTTTATTATAAGCCAGACATTTTTTTCTTAAAATTGCATCCTATTTTGGTCATTAATACGATATTCTAAAGGAATTTTGCTCAATAAATAAACAAAGATGTTTACCCGACCTTTTTTACATTTTATTGCTTTATTATATTTGCCCCTTCGGCCTTGTTTAGACAATGTTTTACCACCGTACAAATACATCTTCCTAGAGTTATTTGTACGGTGTGTTTAACTTTTTTTAGAATGGGACGAACTGTAGATAATTCTTAGGCTACTAGTTTTATACATACCTATATAGAGAGTGACCCAGGCCTCCAAAAAAGCTTTTTACCTATTACGTTTTTGGTTTGTGATTTTTATTTCAATTTTTTACATAAGATGGGGACTATTGTAACGCACATTTTCAAAATATTTTTGTCAACATACAGGGTGATTCAAACCGCAATACATATGCTTAATACAGTTCATGAAGATTAGGACATTTAACTAAAATTTGATTATCTGATGAAGCTACCTTTAAAAGTAATGGATTTGTAAATAAACGTAATAGGTATTCATTATTATGCGACAGAAATCCCATACTGTAGCAAACAGATTTTATACTTTTAATGATAAATGCCTTCTATTGCGAGACTAAAAGGCAATTGCCTCGTATCAGAGCCATCATAATAAAAGAAGAAGACCGAAAGTCAAACCTTGTCTTATATTTTCAAAAAAAAACACAATTTTCTCATTAAATATTCATTTTAGGTATAGTAAGTTATTAATAATGCAAGATTAAACAACTATTACACAGTACTTCACAGGAAGCTATCGATTGCGAACTAACTAAATCGTTACTAATTAGGTACTAATTTTGAAAAGTTCTTTTTAAGATAAAAAAAGATAAAACTAAAACCTAAACTATCATTTAAGATTAAATGGGAAGTTCTAAATAATGTTGCCTATTCTAAACAAGAAAAATTTATTTATAAGTTAAGTTTTATAACATTCCTAATTAAATTTGGACGAAAAGAATATTTCTGTTTGCTGTAGGTAATTTTCTCAGGGAAAATACGTAAATAAAAATGACTTTTTAAGTCAAAAGGACAAGTTATTCCAAAAAAAGACTGTCCTTTTCAAAAAAGGACAAGTAGCAACCCTAGGTATTTCTGGAATGGAAATTTAATGGCAAATCTACAACTTCGGTTTGAAAATATGTTCCGGCCACCTATGTTTACAAAATGTCTAAAATGTGCCTAAATGCCTCCATATTCTGAAAAAAATTGAAAGAAAAGTCACCAACCACAAACCTAATATAGAACTGTTTCTGGAAGCATGAGTCACCCTGTAAATATTCAAAAGTAACTGAAAGTTTATATAGAAGTAACTGAAAGTTTAAATTGAAAATCGACGTTGGAGTGATTTTCGAAAACTACTAACGTTTCAACATAAGTATATGTGGGATATTAATTATATTATTATATTAGACCTTATAACAAAACTCATCTGACGAAAAAGTGTTAATGTTGTATATTAATATGGACTAAAAATTTTACTAATTACTTTACTTTTATTTTACTAATTAAATTCGTTCCAAAAAACGATACGCCACTGGCCATTAGAACAATCCCAAATGCGCCTAGTTACCGGGGTCGGAAATTTTAGACTTCTCTGTCTCTTCTGTCCTTGTTTGACACATTGGAATGTTTGATACACTACCAACGAGTATTTATGAATGAGATGTTCGGTCTATCTTTATAATGTCTTTGAGTACACACAATCAAACTTATATGGAATCATCTATTATTTTTCATAATTTGTGAGACGTATGAACATTTTGTGTTTATGACTAAAACTCAGTCCTTATCAATAACTTTTAATGAAAAATAATCCATATAGCAATAAAAAAAAAATGGCGCCTGGAGGCACGTATAGCCGCCCATACTAAAATATGTTAATATCTCGAAAACTGCGCCTTTGACTGATTTTGATGTTATTACAAACTAGGTTTTTCCCGCGACTACGTTCGCGTTACACCTCGAATAGTTCATGCATTGATTTAAATGATTTACTTTTTATAGAGCTAGTGAGCCTTACAAATGCCCTATTTAAACTAAGTTTTTAAGAGTTTTAGAGCTACTCGTATTTCATATGAAAGTTATCAATTGTCGATTCTCTGGGTATTATACAGGGCAAGTCTTGAATAAGTGCAAATATTTTCAGGGCTGGTAGATCTCGATAAAAACCCATATTTTCTCTTTACCGTTTTTCAAATAACTCTTTCGAATTACTTTAAAAATTTCCAAAAAAAAAATTTTTTTCCTTAAATTTTGAGAACCACTGCAGCTTTTCGGATTTTTCTGTCTTGTAAATTTAATCTACTACCTATCTATGTTGCCATATTATCAAGAAATTATGGTGTTTAACTAAAAACTAAAAAAAATCCAAAAGGTTTTTCAAAAAATTCCAAATTTTCAAAAAAAAATTCGCGAAAAAACTCATAATCGCGTTTCTGGGGTCAAATATACCTACTACCGCTGAGAATAATTGCACTTATTTAAGACTCGCTCGACAAAAAATCGATATTGTTATTTTTGACTTATTACTTATTTTTTACTGAAAATTTGTAAAAAGCCGTCAATATTCCAATTTCAAGAGCATTTTTATTCTCTTTAAATATTATTATGTACTTAAGAAAATTCGAAAATTTAAAAACCGTTTTTTATTTTTTCATCGCCTGTATATGACTTTATGACACATTTTGTATACCAAAAATAAAACTTTTGATTAGAGCCGTCTGAAATAAAATATCTTAATAATTCTAGAAGTTATCGAAATCAAAGTATTTCAAAGAAGTTCAATTTTGGCCACAAAATGTTTTTGAATTCTTGCAAATTTTTACTAACTTTACCCATTTGGTTGATGAATTTCAAAAATCTCTTCTAATTCTTTTTGTAGGATTTCATTCTTCTAGACCACATAGTAAGGAATTTTCATACAACAAATTGTTCTAACATAATTTTACTCTCTAAGAGGATAAATTTCCTAAAATCGCTTTGTGTAGCTAATTCACTAATGTCGTTTAATCGAACCTTTGTTCTAATATTTATGTATCTAAAGCTGGCTGTATGAACTAATCCCTAAAATATCTAAAAACTTGATATATAATCTAACTGGCAAACCACTGACAATGACAAATAATTTATTTCTGGAGGTATTGTGTGTAGATGTTTTTCAGGTATGTTTTAATATTTAGTCAATTTACACAAAGAAATAGCCATTCAACAATTTAAAAATACTTCATAACAAATCTAGACATATATACCTTTCATTTAAAAAAAGAATGATCAAGATTCGTAAAGCAGTTTCGGCGGTATGGATGTAACAAAAAAAAACATAAATAAAAGCTCGAAAGCCCTTTGAGCTTTTATAGGTATATGTATGGATTTTGTTGCAAATATTATTCCTAATCTTAATTTGAAAACCGCATTTCGCTAGCTGCTATAATTTTGGAGTTACGATTTTTTTTCATTTTTAACCCCCTCCCATACCCCGTTACCAACCCCCCACCCCCACCAAATACTAATAGCCAGATTCTTGGGTGCCGCAGTATTTTTGTGCCAAATTTGGTTAAAATCGGTTCAGCGGTTTTTGAGTTATCGTGTTATAGACGGACAGACACCATGAAAATATTTTGTATTTAGGTCATTTATGACTCAATAACTCATTTTGAGTGAAATTAAAAAAACTTTTTTTTTGTCGATCTTAATAGCCTACCATACCTATTGGTATGGTCGGCTAATAATCAGTTCCCAATATAAACACAATGGTATTTTTTGGTTTCTGAAACGAAATGAGATTTAAATTTTCAATGGTCAAAAAGCAAAAACAAAAAGAAAATTGATTATTTTAATAATCATTGTTGCCACCTCTAGTCCTTTTACAAGCTTCTATCCGCGCTGGCATGCTTCTTATTAAATGATCAACGTTGTCTTGGGTATGTTTTCCCATTCTGCTAATGCTGCATCAATAAGCTGTGCGATATTTCATGGATTGTTTCCACGAGCTCCAACTCTTCTTTTCTGCTGGTCCTACAAATCTTCGATGGGGTTTAGATCTGGTGAACATGCAGTATTGCCGAGATAACTGTGGGACCCTTGCTGCTGCTGTACAGCCCTCGAGCACGAAGCCTTTTTCTTATGGCCAACTGAAACGTTCACACCTGTAGCTGCCAGAAGTTGTCTTTGTGGTTCTGTTAGAAACATTGGGATTTCTTCTAGCAATTTGGCACACAAGACGGTCTGGTTGTTCAGCTGTGACTGTTTGACAACTCTGTCTGGGCCTGTTCTTGTGTGTTCTTAGTACTAATCATTGCAGTTCCTTGTAGTACCAAGTACCTTGGCAATAAATCTTCCCCTCTATACATCTCCTAAACCAACTTAAGGTATTTTTTATGTTTTTTAGGCTTTTTTAGGCTTTTATGCTTATTTTGGATCGAATGAAAATTACCGGACAATCGCAGCAGTCGTTTACTCTCTATTATCATGTTTATTTACAACAAAAAGCCTTATCTTAAAGTTGTATACCAATTTTTTTCCTTCCCCAAAAATTTAGTCAAAAATAAAGAGTAATTCCATCTAAGTTTGGTGGTGTGTTTTTTATTAATTCTACATTTGTAGAATTAGTAGTGGAAGGGGGCTTAATCACCGGCGACCTTACAGATCTATTGTGTAGTGTGTCCCGACCCCTTTCTTGAGTTATAACTCATCATACAGGCCCAGGGCTTTGATAAAAGCCAGTATCTGAGACGGCTCCATAAAGGCCAGCTCTCCATCAGCCGTACCAGAGTTTATGGCACAAACGGTTGTCGTCTCGCCGCACTCAGTGATGAGGTGTTCTGGTGTTTTCCCATTTTCCCCACAGAATCTGCATCCGCCGTTGTTTCTCAGCTTCAATCTATTGAGGTGTTTGTTAAGGAGACAGTGTCCTGTTAGAAACCCCGTGACAATCCGAAGATTGTTCTTACTTAAATCCAGGAAAATCTTTGACTTTTCTCGGTCATAAGTTCTAAAAAAAATGTGTCTTAGACCGTTGGAGGATTCCCAATTCAAGTTACGGATGGAGCCTTTCCGCTTCTTGAGTGTTGGTTTCCACATGGAATGCACCGTTGTGAAGATTGGTCCAGTTAGTGGAGTGTTTGCTCCTTTTCTATAGCTAGATCATTTGCTTTTCCATTGCTTTCTGTCCCTTGGTATCTCTCCCAGAGTAGGAAGACTTTATTTTCTATGCCTAATTTGTTCAGCTTATCTAGGCATTCTTTGACCAACTTAATTTTTTTATATATTTTTTTAATATAGGTGTATTTCAAGGTGATGTGAAAATTAGTTTTTGTCATTTTTAATGCAAACTTCCATTACACTCAAAACTCGGTGTCAGTAGGTTTCTACATAAAACAAGAATAAAACATAGTTCTACTTTAATAGAAGATTGTTTTCTGTCCAATACCCCACGAATGAATATCCACAAAAAAGTAATTATTATTCCTGTCAATATTTGGTTGACCTCGGTCAAAATCACCCCTTCGCCTATTGTAAAGACTTTATTTGAAGAATACGTTTACATCTTCATTGTTGAAAGGCAAACAGGCTAATAAATAGGGATGGGCGGTTATTGCATAACCGATACTTTTAAAAAATAACAACCGTTTAAATATAACTTGTTAATATAAACCGGTTATCGAAAAACCCGTTATTTTTTAGTAAATATTAATAAAAATATACAAGAGGATTAAATATTTACAGTTTTTTTTTTAATTTAAGCTGTTGTTTTTTATAAAAATAGTCATAAATAAAATCAGGAAATTGAATCAGAATGGTGAAAAAATAATTATATAAAATAATAATAAACAAATTATACAAAAAACAGGCTGTTTCCAGGGCTAGTAAAAGTAAAATTAACTTAATTAACCATCTAATAACGGTTATTGGAATAAAATTATCGGCTATCCGAAAAATTTATCAAAAACAGGAAATTACCATCCTATTCGATAGTCAAGCAGCACTTAACGCGATCAACTCAGTAACCATCAATTCGAAGTTGGTCAAAGAATGCCTAGAGAAGCTCAACAAATTAGGCAAAGAAAATAAAGTCCTCCTACTCTGGATGCCTGCTCCCCAAGCGATAGAAGGCAATGAAAAAGCAAATGATCTAGAGAGCTAGGAAAGGAGCGAACACTCCTAACTGGACCAGAACCGTTCTGTTTTCCAAACGGGAACCAACTGAAAGCGGAACTGAAGAATCTGGAAGACTCCATCCGTAACTTGGAATGGGTGTTCTCTCCAACGGTCTAAGACACTCGAAAAAGTTCCTCAGAACTTACGACCGAGAAAAATCAAATGTTTTCCTTAATTTAAGTAAAAACAATATTCGGATTGTCACGGGGTTTCTAACAGGACACTGTCTCCTCAACGAACACCTCAGTAGGCTGAAGCTGAGAAACAACGACGAATGCAGATTCTGTGGGAAAACACCAGAACACCTTATCATTGAGTGCGCCGAGACGACGACCATTCGTGCCAGGAATTTTGGAACGGCTGATGTCGAGGATGGAGAGCTGGCCTCTGTGGGGCCATCTCAGATACTGGCTTTTGTTAAAGCCCTGAGACTGTATGATGAGTTATAACTCGTTATAACTCAAGAAAGGGGAACACACAATAGATCTATAAGATCGCGGTGATTAACTCCCCTCATAAACATTCTACATTCTACATCCGAAAAATCGGTTATTTTTGCGCATACCTACTAATAAATCCCACCTTAATTGTATTAAAATCGAGTGAAAATGTCGTAAAGCCTACGGGCACGGCATAAGAACACATCACGTAGTTTAAATTATACCGTTATGCCATGATTCATTGGCAAGGCGTTAATATTTCGCTAATGATCCACTGTTAATCATAACTTTATTTAGATAATTGATTTCCATTACGAAGATTTGTATGCGTAGGGGTTTCTGTTCCGTATTGAAAGTTAAAGAGTTTATTTATGCGATGAAAATAACAGTAAATTTAGCTTTATCTTTTTTAATTCACTTAGAAAAGCTTTTTTTGTGAAATAAAGAACTTCAATCAGCACAACTTTAAAAAGTCGGGTTAATAAATTAGTGTTAACTTGATTGTTTTTCTCTTTATTTTGTACGTTTACTCTTAATAGTTATGTTTGGAAGCTATATATTTTCATGAGTGTTTTGCAGCTTTGTTGTGGGTTGTAAATTATTGTAAAATTACAACGCCAAGTCACAAGTTTATTAACATTAAAATACATACAGCTATTAAACGGTATATCATCATTGGTGAATGCACCCTATACAATTAATAGAATCAATTATTTCTGCTATAGGATAAGTTTCCTTTTTGGGCAATTTTTACACTGGCGAAATACCCGAGAAAGATTGCTGATACTATATCCTAAAAATGAAAATATCTACGAAATATTTGTTTGAGGGGTAGACACAACCTTAATAATATTTAGAGACATGAATTCCCCATTGAATATCGCAATAATATACTGAGTGTTTTTTTAAATAAAAGAGTAAATTGCTTTTAACAGTGACTAATGTTCAATATAACTAAAACTGGCTCTAGTACTATAGATTATGTCGTGTCGTCTTTTGACCCGGAATTCGTTGACTGTAGAGTCCTTCACTCAGGTTTCTCTGATCATGAGGCAGTATTGACAACGTTTTTGCCACAATCCAAATGCAAAAATACCTCGCGCAAATTGGGCCGTATTTTTTCGGATAAAAATTTTCTAAATTTTCACCACCTATGTCAAACAACTGAGTGGGTTGTCCTCTCCGCTGACGTCGATTCCGAATTTTCTAGATTTATAAATACCTTGTCTAATCTGGCGTGCAAGGCGTTTCCTCTTAGGCCTATCAAAAGTAAGCAAGGTATACCCTGTCTACGACAGGCTTGCGTATATCTGCAAAAAACGTGCGCTCATTATCTCACCTTAAAAAATTCATAGACAGCGGTGTCTTTCATAATTACGTGAAACTTTATAGAAGGGTTTATCGTAAGACTATAAAAGCTGCCAAGGACATTTGTTATAATGGGAGGCTAGCCAAATCCGATAATGTTGCTAAAGAGACTTGGGCTATTGTAAATGACTTAAGGAATAAGACTTCTTCGTTTGGCACAGTCTTTAATTCACCTGAAGATTTAAACACTTACTTTGTTAATGTGACTAAAAATTTAGTGAACACCATAACTCCTTCTCATGATTCACTTTCATATCTCCCTAAAGCAAATGAGAATTTACACAGTTTCTTCTTCACGCCCGTAGCATTAAATGAGCTCCGTAGTACAATTAAAAATATTAAAAATAAATTCTCATCTGGGACTGATGGGCTTACTCTCAAAATGTCCTCTGAACTTCCGAAATGCACATTAATCTATCTTACTACTTTAATTAACGAGTCATTCCAAAAAGGAGTTTTTCCAAACTGTCTTAAGACAGCAATAATTATTCCTCTGCATAAAGGAGGAGATAAAGATCAAGCTTCGAACTATCGCCCAATTGCTCTCCTGCCCACATTATCTACGATCATTGAAAGATTGGTTAAAAAAAGGCTTCATCTTTTCTCCTTAAATATAAAGTACTTTCTACCCATCAATTTGGATTTCTAAGTAACAGTTGCACAAATGATGCTATGTTCGACCTTTTTAATAATGTATACTCTAGCCTGAATAACCATCACTCTACAGCCACAGTTTTCTGTGATTTCTCTAAGGCTTTCGACTGTGTAAATCATAATATCTTAATTAACAAATTGCAATACTATGGATTCAGGGGAGTGTCGCTCGAATGGCTTAAGTCGTATCTTGGCAACAGAAGGCAGCTTATGAGGATTGATACGTCTATGTCTTCTTGTAAGCCTATAGAATGTGGTGTCCCTCAGGGTTCAGTACTTGGCCCTATTTTGTTTCTGGTGTTTATCAATGACATTGCAAATCTAGATATTAGCGGTAAAATCTGCCTCTTTGCGGACGATACTAGTTTCACTTGGAGCGGCCCAGATGTTACGGCACTATATAATCTATATCCAGTGACTTACGCACCATTAAATCTTGGTGCGATTCTAATCTCCTATGCCTCAACTCTCAAGTTTTGTCATATAAAAGTACTATACAACCTTTTGTACTTAATAACACCACTATTGACGTCGTGGACTCTCGTGGATTCTTAGGACTTGTTGTAGACAACTCGTTAAAATGGGACTTGCACATCGAAGCTTTATCAAAGAAACTAAGCGCTGCCTGTTTTGCGCTAAGATCAGTTTCTAAGGAACTTAACTCATCAACCTCTAGAATGGTCTATTATGCCCTTTTTGAGTCGCATCTTCGTTATGCCCTTCCATTCTGGGGTACTTGCTGCGCGACAAAATTTGATCGTATTTTCAAACTTCAAAAGAGAGCAGTTCGATACTTATTGGGACTAAACAGTAGAACTCACTGCCAGAATTTCTTTAAAAATTTCAAAATTCTGACTCTTCCTTCCTTATTCATTTTTGAATCCGTTTTCTTAATCCGCAAGCATATATTCTCTATTCCGGAAAGGCCTTCTCACAACTATCCACTTAGGAATGAGCACGATATTTATTTGCCAACCCCGAGCTCAGAACTAGTTAAGGGCTCAATACTGTACAATGCCAAGAAAATATACAATAATTTGCTTTCGAATATCAAGTCACTTTCATTCTTTCCCGCATTTTGCAAAGCTCTGAAATCATACTTACTGGAGAGAGCAACAACGACTTTTTTGTTGATGTTTAATTATGAACAATTTTGAATTTTAAAATTTTGATCATATCACACACTGGTTAAAGGTCTAGTATTTAATATTTAATATTTTATAACTCTTGATTTTATGATATATAACATGATTTTATTCATTTACAGTTTTCCATTTGTAAAATTTTATGTTCTGCAATGTCCATATATGTTTTATTTGTAATTTTATGACGTAAATTTTTTGGAATTGATTTATATTGTATGACATTTTTTTTTTATTATTTGTATATTTGTTTTTGTGCTTTTTTGTTTTGTGAATGCTTTGTCGATGAAGCTGTTTTGGCTTTTTGTACAATAAAGCGTTGTTTTTTTATTAATTTTGTCTCACCCTGTATAACTTTTTGGGTAAAGTTTTAATTTTATTATACATATTTTATTATACAATGGTTGTTTTAACTGCATATTAGGCTATACCAGGTAAATTCCAGTTTAAGTAGCTTTTATTGAAATTTAAAATTTATTCTTCATTTTTAGAAAACGTGAAATATGTCAAAAATCTTACATTTTTGTCATATGCTTCGCGAATAAAACTCATTTTTATTTTTCTCCTAGAATCCGAAAATCAATTAATACCTATATAGGGTATTCGATTAGAAAAAAACACAACCTTAACGTGTAATTTCTTTTGGGAATACCCTGTAGAACTCTCTGTATTTAAAAAATGCTCTAAATTAACATGCATTATATAAAAAAAATAATTTCAATACAAACTGTCTTTCTCCTCGAAGCTTCAGTGTCGTATGAGAAGCGCCACCCTGTAGATACATTTTTTATAACAAGAAAATAAAGATCCTTTAATTTATTTCTTTTTAATAAAACTGTATTTAAATATTTTCTGGTGCTTTAGGTTTCTCAATCCAAAATTTAAACATATTTAGTAGTTACTAAGAAACTAATAAGTATGTGGGATTAAACTGAAGTAAAGGTAAATACATAAGTGGTATTAGCTCTATTATACTAAAAACAGTGAATAAATATGGTTGATATTTTATCCTAGCATATATTTGCTATTAAATTACATAATAAGATAATCTTTAAACAAGGACAATAATACAAGCTTCGTGGTTGTAATTAGGAAAAGGCGAAATTATTTATAACAGAATAAATTTTGTGATTGAAGAATTTAATAACTTAATAATTAATGAGAGCAAACTACATTTATTGCAAATTTTGATGTTTTTAAATATGACCAAGGCGGAAAGTTCATGAATATAATTTGGACCACCCTCTATAGTTGTAGAACGTAGAATGTTCAGGAGGGACAAAATCTCCCTCTCCTAAATTACCGCGAGAAATTACCGCTTTTCCTTTCTTGAGTTATAACGAATTATAACTCATCATACAGTCTCAGGGCTTTAACAAAAGCAAGTATCTGAGACGGCTCCACAGAGGCCAGCTCTCCATCCTCAACATCAGCTGTACCAAAGTTCATGGCACGAACGGTCGTCGTCTCGGCGCACTCAGTGATAATATGTTCTGGTGTTTCCCCATCCCCCCCCCCCCAGAATCTGCTTTCGCCGTTGTCTCTCAGCTTCAGCCTACTGAGGTGTTCGTTGAGGAGACAGTGTCCTGTTAACAACCCCGTGACAATCCGAAGATTGTTTTTACTTAAATTAAGGAAAATCTTTGATTTTTTTTGGTCGTAAGTTCTGAGGAACTTTTTCGAGGTTCTGGTCCAGTTAGTGGAATGTTCGCTCCTTTTCTAGTTAGATCATTTGCTTTTTCATTGCCTTCTACCCCTTGGGGAGCGGGCATCCAGAATAGGAGGACTTTATTTTTTGTCCTAATTTGTTCAGCTTCTCTGGGCATTCTTTGACCAACTTCGAATTAATGGTTACTGAGTTGATCGCGTTTAGTACTGCTTGACTATCAGATAAGATGGATATTTCCTGTTTTCGATAGTTCCTATCTAAGATAAATTGTACGCATTTTTTGGTAGCGTAGATTTCTGCCTGAAGCATGTACATACCCATTAATTCGGAGTATTTAGTTTTCGGCCTAAATACTCCTATCCCTGTCCCTGCTTTGGTTTTGGAAGCTTCAGTACACCACGTTATGTTATGGACTTTTACATGTTGAGCAAACGCTTCTCCCTTCCAATCCTTTTTATTACTCAATACTGCAGTGAGGTATTTCTCAAAGTTGTAAATTCTTGGTATGTCATTCACTCGGAGTTGGAGAAGTGGAATTTTCTTTTTGAGGGTATTCCAAGCCCCTGACCTGAAAATTCTTCCAGCACTGTTTCCGTTAATTATTGGTATATATAACCTAACCTAACCTAACTACCGATGACAATGTGCAGTGGTGTTAGGTCTAGGATGACCTCCATTGCTGCTGAGGGGCATGTTCTCATGGCATCAGAGGTGTACCTGACAGATCTCTGTACTTTGCCCAGGTTTTACCTTGCTGTACGTTGCTCTAGTTTTGTGTACCAAGCAACTGCTCCATATAGGTAATCATGAGTTATCCATCGTAATCCAGCCAAATCTATCATGGTATCCAGCGCAAAATGTTAGAGGCGCAGCCCCATCTATTTCTCGTCAGTCTTCTGCATATTATAAGAGCTTTTCTGGTAATATTCTTATTATGCCTGTTCCAGAGAAGTTTACCGTTCAGAGTTATTCCTAGATATTTGACATCCTGTGATGGCAGTATTTCCTTTCCCTCTAGATGGATTATTTTCAAGTTTTTCAGACTTCGCTTTCTGGTGAATGACACTAATGGCTGTTTTGTCTGAGTTGATGCTCAGCCCGACAGTCCTGCAGCATCTCTCAGCGATGCGGAGTCCTCTTTGGATAATATCACACAAGGTGCCTTCATGTTTTCACCATGCAATCATGACTATGTCATCTGCGTACCCTATGCAGTGTATTTCCGGTAGAGTTAGTTCGTCTAGTAGTTCATTTACTACCAAGCTTCACTGTAACGGGGAGGTCACTCCACCTTGTGGAGTTTTAACACACAGTTTCCTTGCGTTGTTTTAACACCTACAGTTTATCCTATCTCAGCCTCGGCTGTCCGTGTTGAGAGCATTTCCCAAAACCAGCGAATTATCGTACTGTTCACCGCTCTTGTTTCTGGAAATCGCTTGACCACCTTGCGAGGTATATTGTATAACGCCCCTGCAATGTCCAAGAAGGCACAGATTGCTGTTTCTTTGTATCCAGGCTTGCCTGTATTAACTCGGTTAACTGGTACAAAGCAGTTTCTATGGATCTGCCCGCTCTATATGCATGCTGACTATCGTGCAGTGGTTTAGTTTTTAGATTATTTACTCTAATATGTTTGTCCACTACTTTCTCCACCCTGTATAGCTATTCGAGGTGGAGACGAATTCGCAAATCGATCCAGCCGTTCTTCAGTTATAAATTGTGTAACTATCTATTTATTTAGATAACTGTAGATTTGATTGCTTAATTTGTTGAAACATGCAGTATGCGGCATAACATTTTATAATTTTGTATGAATTAATTATGTCAGTACTGTCGAAGAAAACGTAAGATCTTTGTTTATGTTATTGTTTCCAGTACCGCTAGGTTGTAAGCCGTCAGTCGAACGAAAAGAAAATGTGTTACACCAATTTTACCTAATAAGAGAACAAAACAAACGCAGTAAGAAATCCAATTGTTCTGGCGTATTTCCGGTTTCTGATGAATGAACTGTATAGCGATGGCGGCGCATAGCAAGGCAACCGACTACTCTCCGCAGCCGTAGCTCATCCGCGACTTGTGAAAGGTGCTCAAATAACATTAAGGTCGTTTACACTAAGTGTACTGTTAACTTACGGCAAAAATTTCTCCCAGATGTGGATGATGATACGAGTGGCCCGTTTGATACGTTACTAGATTTATTGTTTTATTTCTTCGATATCAGACAATTAGTAATAACAATATTATAGATTAAATGTAAAAGGATAAAAGATAATTGCTATTTCGTGATCCATATATTGCTTTTGCTTTTGAGTCTCAAGAAATTGTTCTCTTGAATCTTGAAAGAGAGAGAATCTTGAAGAAATTATTGTTTTCTTGATTGTTCTTTTGAGTCTCAAGAAATTGTTCAAGAGAATTCTTATTAAGAGTCCATTTCACTAGTTAGAAGTAGCAAAATAAGCGTTCGGCGTTTAACGTTTTATGTAAAACTGAAGAAGGAAATTAAAGATAAAGGATTATACTATATCCGTATTGTAGCACATTTTTAGACAACTTCTTTATTTTTAAGATTTTGATGTTCAAAAATCAACAAAATATTCCTTATGTTTGGACTAAATTTTCTCGAAAATAAAGCCATAATTTAAAATTCCGTTACAATACGGAACTAGATTGAAGTTTTGTGATTACAGTGATACACAGGGTATCCCAGAAATAAGTGCAAGTATTTTAACTCAGCCTCAGAAACTGTATACAGGGTGGTCCGAACTGTATTCCGGAAACTTCGGCAACATGTTCTGCAGATAAAAATAAGTAAAAAAATTCATATAAATGTGTGTCCTAAAATGTTTAGTTTCGGAGATACAGGGTGTAGAAGTTTCTTTTTTATTTCGATTTTTTCCAAATAATTTATGAAGTAACGTCAATATTTGGATGAAAATTGGTGTCTGGGATGTGTTTGACATGAGAAATTTGATTTCGATGTCAATATGGCTCCTACTTGTAGAGGGCGCCATCTACGTATTTTTTAACTGTTTTGAAGAGTAATAACTTTTCGTCCGTACCTGTATAAAACCAGCTAGTTAAAAAATATACATTTACGACGTTTTATAAATACACGACTTAACGAAGTCAAAAATAATGTACCAAGAGGTGAAGGACTAAAATCAGAGATTGCAGAATATGTGTGGTCCAAGAAGCACAATATAAAGTAGTTCTGAAGCTCGGTTTATCCACAATCGAAAGAATCAATACATGTCAATGTAATTTAAATGTTTTTGTGCCAAAAGTTCAACAGAAACTGTTTTATCATCATTTTTCCGCAGAAAAATTTATGATTAATTTAAAAAAATAGGAATTTTATAATTTATTATTTCAGTAAAATAATAATCTACTCAACGTGTTTACTTTTTTTGTCAATAATGACATGTATTGACTATATGGATTCCAAATATCTTGAGAACGGTTCCTCGTACCGACTTTTACCAAAAGACCTTTTTTAGATGGAAAACTGAGGAAATGTATATTTTTTTCAGTGGTATAATACAAACACGGACAAAAAGTTAAGATACCAATTTTCATCCAAATATCACACCAAATGGTCCTAAAAATGGCAATTAGGTCATATGCAAATTTCTAATGCGTCTAAATTAAATAGTTAACGATATATTTTGATTCTACCTATTTGTTACATTACCGATATTCCCAGAAGAATTAACTAGGTTTATAATAAGTGTGTTGCATTTAATTCTATAAACAAAAGTGTTAGTATCACATGTATTATGTATTATTTATTTATGTATAAATATATCTATTATTTATAAATATTTTTTATTACTGCACTCGTAACAGGCATTTGTATATTTTCATATGGCATAATTTTTGGCAAGTTTTATTTAGTTAACATCCAGCAGATCAGTGAGTGGACGTTATTTTATCTATTCAAATTCTTCAAAAAGAATGTTTTCTAAATATTAAGTAAAGATTTATATAAAATTAAAAATTCTATGTTCATTAGTAATCACGTAAACACTTAAAAAAGTCTGATAAACCAATGGATATAAATAATATGGTTAAGTTAATCGACAAAGTAAATAAAAGCTTCGTTAATGTCTATTAAAATTCTATTGTGAACTAATCAGGTTCTTGTGGCTTTCTTTAGATATCGTTGCAGTTTTATTTATAATATTTCAAGTTAATTACCATATTGTAAGTTAAAATGTTGATGGTGTTCTAAGCTTTTTATTGGAAACTAGTTTTTAATACATACTTAATTTAAAACATAATTTTTAGTGTAAAATCGTCAATTTCTTAAAAAAAATCATTTTGTGGAATAGATTAATAAGTATCTATATGTGTAACTGGGAGGAAATGGGCATTAATATTAACGGGGAAATGCTCAATAACTTGCGTTTTGCTGATGACTTGGTGCTGATTACAGACAAAATACACGAAGCACAAAATATGCTAGAAACACTTAAACGGGCGTCAGATCAAATTGGACTACGTATAAATTATTGAAAACCAAAACTAATGACCAATCTTGTTATTAGTGGAAATGTCTCGGTGGACGGAGCAAATATAGAACAAGTATATTCATATAAACATCTGGGACACGAAATAACAATTGGTCGCGATAACCAGACACACGAGATATAAAGAAGAATAGGACTAACATGGGCAGCATTCGGCAAACTAAGATATGTGTTAAAATCAGATCTACCAATGTGCTTAAAGAGGAAGGTGTTCCATCAGTGCGTTATGCCAGTACTTATGGCACAAAGACACTTACACTGACGAAAAAGTCCATAGAAAAAATCCATGTAGCCCAACGAGCTATGGAAAGAGCAATGATTAATGTATCTCTAAGAGAAAAGATACCCAATACAGTTATAAAACAGCTGTAAACAGATATAATATCTGCTTAAAAAACTCAAATGGAACTGGGCTGGGCATATTGCTACAAGAACGGACGATAGATGGACCAAGCTAATACTAGAATGGCGGCCAAGACAGGATGCTCTCAGAAACAGAGGCGGACCTCCGACAAGATGGTCAAATGACTTAAAGAGATTTAGGGGAAACTGGATCCGAGTGGCACAGGACCGAGAAGAGT
Organism: Sitophilus oryzae; assembly: GCF_002938485.1. Lineage (NCBI taxonomy): Eukaryota > Metazoa > Arthropoda > Insecta > Coleoptera > Curculionidae > Sitophilus > Sitophilus oryzae. The sequence goes on from NW_022146106.1 coordinate 988,046, forward strand.
GGAAAGATTTGAGGGAGGCCTACGTCCAGCAGTGGACACTTCAGGCTGGTTGATGATGATGATATACTTTTAACTTTTTTCCATATTTCAATGAAAAAATGAAATATATGGATTAGATTAGATTTTTTTGAGGTTGCTATCGGCCTATTCCACTGCGACTTTTTCAGATCTACTATGACCCTCTTCTGATATCTAGGTAACATTCTCCAGTCCTATATCCTTTTCAAAAAGTCTAATAACTTGAAGTGTGCTTGAAGACTGAACCCTGAACCCTCCCTATAGCTCTTTATCAATCGCTTATTATTGCCCACTGCCAATACAAAGAACCACTGACATAAAATGTGTTCTGTTGTGTTTTGCCTTCTGATTAACGAAATTTGCACATGACTGCATCACCTTTAGATACATACCTGTTGACTGTTGAGCTTACATTAGTGCCCTGTTAGTAAACTTGCTTTGGCAGTATTTTCTTCTTTCTGTCTGTACTTATCAGGACTGTACTGTCTATGCTTATCAGTGTGTAAATTTTAGAATAGTCTACAAAATACTATGACCTTTATCACCTGTATCTACACTGGTGAACTTTTTCGCCATTCTATTGGCCACCTATTGTTTTATACCCACTATTATAACTGCATTTGCCGCATCGCAGAAGGGTTTTGGACCTACGAATGGCATTGATGAGTCTTGTTTGACCTTTCCATCTATCTTTTAGTTGTCCTTGACATCCAGGCTAACGTATCAAATAAAAAGTTACATAATAGTAGCAAAATAACATTTCAATCCAATCTTCTTCTTTTTATTCAATGTTCCCTCGTGAATTTTAAATATGCTATGAACAATCAATTCATTAATTGGCATTAGATATGTACTTGAAATTAAAAAAAATTATATGTTATATAAAATAGCCAGTACAAACAATATTGATACAAATCATCATATTTCTTGACCTATATTTTGTTACAGCAACAATTACATTTAAGTGCAACTGTTCTATTATTGATGACACAACAGTATACAACGATCAAAATACGGCGAACTGCACGTGTTGTAATACCATGTAACCAATAAAATCGTTAAATAACATAGAAACACAATCACAGTTCAAAGCGATCTTCCATATTAAATATTCATTAATATCTGAATAATTGTATTTGTCTGTTTGCCAGACAGGAAGTCCATAATAATTTTATCGCCTGTAATCTATAGTAAAAGATTACTATAATACTTTGTTTACTGCAATGTTGAATAAAAATGGGATGTTTCGTACAACACAGTAATTACATTTTATTGACATAGCTTTTTTAACAAGGATTAGTGGATTATATAACATGAATTTTAGTATACTATAAAAAATACAGGGTCTAACAAAATTGGCACATTCTTCTAATTTTTAAACTACTATTTCAAATATGTTTTATTCAGGGTGTAAATGGAGCATAATCATCATCATCATCATCATTTTCAGGTTATTCAACCATTTTCAATTATGGTGTAGCCTCCCCCACATATCTAGATACTCTCTTTGTAGATGGGCCCATTGTCGTTTATTGTTGGATATGCGGGCCCAAGTTATCCCTGCTAATTTCCTAATATCATGGTCCCATCTCGGGTTCGGTCTTCTTCTAGGTCTCTTAATTTCGTGGGTACCATGCTGTAATTTTTGTGTTCCATCTGATCTCCGTCCTTCTTGTCAGGTGAGTTCCCCATTGCCACTTAAGGGATTTGACTCTGTGGATGACATCAATTACCTGGCTCTTTTGTCGTATCCACTCTATTCTTTTATGGTCTCATTTGGTTATTCCCAGCATATTTCGTTTCACTGAGCGTTGTGCGACCTGCAGTTTTCTTATGATGTCCGTTTTAAGCGTCCAGGTTTCGCATGCATAGGTCATGACTGGTAATACACATTGGTCGAATGTTTTCTTCTTTAGATATAGTAGCATTCTAGATTTAAATATGATTGAGTTTCTTTCATAAGTACTCCATGCTAACTTAATTCTTCTGTTGATTTCTGGTAGTAGAGATCCCGAGCTGTGTATTAGTTGTCCCAAATGTATATATTCTTCTCCTATTTCCAATGTTGTGTTATTTATTTTTTTTTCTTTCCACTAGTTCGTTGTAAATTACTTCAAAATGAGTATGTGCAAATATCTACAGATGCCTGAGCAGTTGATTGTTCAATTTTCAATATTTTTGCATGACATCTTCTGTAAATATATGTTTTTGGTAATGCGACTAATTTTCTATTAAAACAATTTATGAACGAATAGTTGATTAACGAATTCTTAGTAAACGATAGTAATTTTGGTGAAAAATATAAGATATGTCGACCAAAAAACAACTTTTCTCATCGATATAATAAATGTACTCATCAACGCGTCCCTCATCTATGACTTTAGACAATTCTGTTTGATTTTTGGTGTGATAAGATGATGCAATATATACAGGTGTATTGAGCTCGGTGTGTCAATATTTTGAAAAATCCAAACATAATTTTCGTGGCGTGTCACACATCACAAAAGTAAAGACTAAAAAAAGATAAAGATCTGTTGTTTCCGTCATCAATTTCAGTCCAGTGTAAACAATAGATCTTGTATTTTCAAATAAAACACTGAATTTCCCTCATAACTTCTTTATTACATTTTAGTACTTAGGATTACGACACAAACATGTGTATCGTGCGAGCGCACGGTACCGACTGACTGCGGCGGGCGCCTCACTCACCATCTTATCTCCCGTAACATTCTATCGCCTCTGTCATAAAAACCATGCATTATGAATAATACAATCTGACATATACATAAACCATAATTTGTTAATCATAATAATACACTATATAAACAAGGTACTCATAAAAATCATAACACTCGGCCATCCTATTTTCCGGTCGTCCTCGACTTCCCTCCTTTATTGCTTCTGAAAAGATAAATAAAAAAAAATAAAAAAAAAGAAAAAAAAATATTTATTTTTAAGTTTCTCGCTCGCATTAGAGTTTTACTTATTTTTAAGTTTTTATGCTCGCATTAGAGCTTTATTTGTTTTTAAGTTTTTATGCTCGCATTAGAGCTTTACTTATTTTTAAGTTTTTATGCTCGCATTAGAGCTTTACTTATTTTTAAGTTTTTATGCTCGCATTAGAGCTTTATTTATTTTTAAGTTTTTGTGCTTGTATTAGAGTTTTATTTGTTTTTAAGTTTTTATGCTCGCATTAGAGCTTTATTTATTTTTAAGTTTTTATGCTCACATTAGAGCTTTACTTATTTTTAAGTTTTTATGCTCGCATTAGAGCTTTACTTATTTTTAAGTTTTATGCTCGCATTAGAGCTCTACTTATTTTTAGGTTTTATGCTCGCATTAGAGCTCTACTTATTTTTAGGTTTTATGCTCGCATTAGAGCTCTACTTATTTTTAGGTTTTATGCTCGCATTAGAGCTCTACTTATTTTTAGGTTTATGCTCGCATTAGAGCTCTACTTATTTTTAGGTTTATGCTCGCATTAGAGCTTTACTTATTTTTAGGTTTTATGCTCGCATTAGAGCTCTACTTATTTTTAGATTTTATGCTCGCATTAGAGCTCTACTTATTTTTAGGTTTATGCTCGCATTAGAGCTCTACTTATTTTTAGGTTTTATGCTCGCATTAGAGCTCTACTTATTTTTAGATTTTATGCTCGCATTAGAGCTCTACTTATTTTTAGGTTTATGCTCGCATTAGAGCTCTACTTATTTTTAGGTTTTATGCTCGCAATAGAGCTCTACTCATTTTTAGGTTTATGCTCGCATTAGAGCTCTACTTATTTTTAGGTTTTATGCTCGCTTTAGAGCTCTACTTATTTTTAGGTTTTATGCTCGCATTAGAGCTCTACTTATTTTTAGGTTTTATGCTCGCAATAGAGCTCTACTTATTTTTAGGTTTATGCTCGCATTAGAGCTCTACTTATTTTTAGGTTTTATTTTTAATAGTAAGTAATAATGAAAATAAGTAAAGTGGGGAAAACCTAATCCACTTTTAAATTGTTGTATTAAGAGTAAATTGTATCTTTAAAAGAACGTTCGTTCATCCTGGCCTTACTCGCATCGCTGCAAATCGATGTCCCTTTTTATGGTTCTAAGGAATAGAATGTTGAAACATACAAAACTTTATATCTACTTAATAATTGTTCGCCTTAAGTGAATCCATAAAGTCAAAGAGTATTTTATATTAGACGTTAGATTTCTTTTTTTTTAATATTAGACGTCACATTATGGCAGATACTGTATTTTGTAGTACCCCAATTGTCAGAATTAATTATTTTTTACAAACTCCTTTGATCTTTGATTATTGCATAGATTTCATTTAGTTTTTGACTGAAAATTTTATTATTATTTTATTTATATTTTTATTATTATTATTATTTATTTATATTTTTATGTAATTATTTTTTTATTATTTAGAAATATTTGTCTGCCAAAAGCTTTCATAAACTGATTTATTTTTCTTTTACTTTTGTTTGCAGTTTTAAATCACACTTCTCCAAATATGAGAATTAAATTCACCTTACTTTTCATACAGTAACCAACCAAGTATATTTTCAATCGATTCATATTTTGACCCTATTTTAATAAGAATAAGTATTAATGAATAATATTTCAATTATTTTTAATACTAAAGATATTTCGTTTTTATTTTTAATTATTATTTTTTTTTTATTTACTATTTTTGCTGAAAAGTTTAGATTCAATTAGACCACCAATCAGAACCCAGTTGAAGAGGATCGGGCCCATAATCCCCTGCAACCAACGATCCTCAATGATCATTATCAAAGCCAAACATTAATTAATTAATATGGGTTGCAGCATTGTAACCCTGTGCTTTTACTGATACGTGTTACTAAAAGTATAAGAACATTTAGTTCTAATTTTTTATACCTTCCTGTAAAATTTAAAATTAATTAAAACTGAAACTTTTGTTAAAACTGGAGATGTTTTTTTTATACAGTCTTAAATATTAAATATCAATTTACTAATAATAGTCAACTTCATGAAAGACTGGTATGGTTTTTCATAATTCCTTGTACGAAATATAGTGTTAGTTGTATGCAGTAATTTGTTTGTAACAGGTTTTTTTATAAGTTATTTTTTTTACCAAAGAACTTTAGTTTTTATCAATATGCTTCGAACCTTTTATTAAACTATCGCAGTTGTTTTTAAAACAAAATATAGAAATATTAGAAATATTGATGATATTCTGATCCTCTTTGTTTAGCACTTACTCGTCAGTTTAGCACTTACTTAGTCATATTTAATTCTTGGTATTTTTAATTAAAAAGAAAATTTTATCCTGTAAACATACAGGGTGCAATTTGAGTGTTTTTGCTTGAACTCTGTTGTGGTTAAATAGGAAATGATATTTACTCAATTGTTTTTAATAAGAAATTATTGAGTTTTGATAAACTATATACAGCAGTCAAATTTGCAACATTCGATGAAAGCTGGAGGCAATGAAATTGATATCTGTACCTAACTATTCATAAGTAATAGACATAAATTATTATTTTGTTTTTTTCTGATACTTTAGTGTTGATGAACACTACAGATTGGAAATTATATTTTAATTTAATTAAATTCGATTTTTTTTTAAATGCATTAAGAATTTTGTTAAATAAATAGTAAGTACAGAGTGAATAATGGTGTGATGACTTGAAAGGATACATATGATGGTTGAAATCAAGTTCCAACTATATAAGTAGTAGGTAGTTGCACAATTTGTTTCTATATAAAAGAAACAGATACTTCATATTCTTCTAAACTTCATATTCCAAATCGCTCAGCAAACTTATCATCTGTAAATTACTCTACTCGCCTGTGCTACCAAAAGAGACACCTTGCTCTCTCTAGGGTTCTAGAATCTTGATAATATCTCCCAATTCATTTATAATTTTATAATTCATAAAGCACTTTAAATATGTCTTCCATGTCACTAAAGCAGATTTCAATAAAAGAGATTAGCGAATAAATCATGGAACAAAATAATAATCATTCAAAAAGTGAAATCATATACTGTTTCCAAAGAGAACATTCAGAATAAACATTTTTTTTTTAGGAAGTAGAATGTTGTAAGGACATTGCGTTCAATGCTAATTTATTTTATTTTTGTTGCAAAACAGTCTGATTTCTTATATTGATAAACTTTTTTTTTTAATTGCTATTGTCTGAAGTTACAGCTTTTCGTATTTCAAATTTCCTATTTCTTGTTATTTATTTTTTTTTGAGGCCGAACAAAAGTAATTATTTAAACTTTGTATTCCTCCGACACTCTATCTTCTGGTAAAATCCTGAAGGGGCTTTACTAAAACCATAACATAAAATATAATCAACACAATACGAAATTCATTAAACGGTTTCTTTTAAACTCCTCTGTATAAATTGTTAAACATACAAAACAATTTTTTTGTGCATACTAATTTCTTTTTACAAATCCAAACAAATATTATTGTGTTATGTAAAAAACTCTGTATGTTTATCGACCTGTGTACGAACATTTTCTGTTGTCAATTATCACCATATTTTTTTTTTTGAAACATATTGGGTAACTCCTTTTATTTTTATTAACAGACTATTTTCCAAGACCGTCCTGAAAATAATAATTAGTCCTTAATTATTTTAAAAAGAACGTTATATCTTTATAAGAAACAGAAATAATTTTGAATCATAAACTTTATTAAAACAATAATTATTTCTAGACTATATCGGTCTATAATGTTTGTAGAGACTTATTTTTGCGATTATTTGTTCACAGTGTAAATTTAAACTTTGGTGATATTTTAAACCTTCATATTGTTTAATTTTATTCACTAGAAATGAATAGCCTTTACAAAATCAATTTAAATAATTTAGACATTAAAAATTTGATTTTGCTTGTATCAAATTTGCAAAGAGATTATGCAAAATATGCTTGTTTTTAATTTTAGTTAAAACATTTTTTTGTTGTACAGGCTGTCCTATATTGATATCACTATCATTAATTGATCTGAACCTTTTATTTTATTTGATTTTTTTACAAATTCAATTTATTGAAATATTAATTTCAATAACGTCTTTAAAATCATAAACAAGCAACTAAAAATTTTATATTCGTAACTATGAAACATAAATTAACAATTAATTGATATCTGTGTACTTATCTTATTCGAATGTATCCTCTGAAGCTATATTTTCTCACTGCTTTAGTGTTTATGTCAACATGGTCAATCAAAAGACTTATTTTACCAAACATGACTTGCAGTTTGCAACTTGCACATCGTAACAGCCTTGTCTTTTCCCATTTTTGAAGTAGGAGTGGATAAGCCAATTTCCAAATGTTCCTTTATGTACTATTATCCTTTTTATTCACTAACACTGCTGGACTTGTTGTTTTATGGTTTTATGTCCTTTTCCAGCAACTTAACTTATGGATTTACACACAACATGGCATATTGGCACTTTTTAAACTCTTGTGGTACTTCTAGTAGCTCTATCCCACTTCTGATATGTAAACAATAGATCTTGTATTTTCAAATAAAACACTGAATTTCCCTCATAACTTCTTTATTACATTTTAGTACTTAGGATTACGACACAAACATGTATATCGTGCGAGCGCACGGTACCGACTGACTGCGGCGGGCGCCTCACTCACCATCTTATCTCCCGTAACATTCTATCGCCTCTGTCATAAAAACCATGCATTATGAATAATACAATCTGACATATACATAAACCATAATTAGTTAATCATAATAATACACTATATAAACAAGGTACTCATAAAAATCATAACACCAGTATCAATTTTGGTCCATATGTCTTGCAATGGACGGCTACTGCTACTTAAATTTCCTTTATCAATCAATTTTTGTTTATTTTTTAAGTGAAACTTCTTTACGCGCGATTGAAGTAAAAATTCAAGGACGTGACACACGACGGCCTTCACACGACATGGCCTTGGCCATTCCTAGACGCACAAGCTAGCGAGAGAAGAAGTGGTAAAAATCGCGCAAACACCTAAAAACATTTGACTTAAAGCTAAGAAAAGCATTATAATAAACTTGATAACCTGGACACCCATATCCTCTGGTTGTGTGCTAGGAAGTAAATTTTCATGCATCTTTTTCTCGTAGCTTCTGAATAACGGTCTAGGTAAAGCATTTAGTTAAGCAACTCGCATTTTCATTGGAGGATATCGTCATATTTATTTCAAACCAATAACGAGAATATTCGTATAATTTAACAAAATTACTGTAAACCACTATAAATATCTTTGAATAGAAAGATAAATCCAAATTGTTGGTTAGGTTCAAAATGTATTTTCTTCTTAAATATATTTAAGCATTAACATTATTAGTCATTTGCATAAAAGTGTGTATTTTGAGTGGTATATATTCCACAAAATTTGCAGGCTATTGAAACAAAAAATGTACCTACAGATTACAGAAATAAAAATTGAAAATAATATTTATATTAAAATAGCATTATATGTCACTTTGTCACACGTATCCTTCAAATCCTCCAATTTAATAGCTGTTAGCTGTTAGTAAGAAGTTTCAAGATGCGTGTCACCAAAAATAAGCACGCTTGTCAACAAGGTTTGCTATCACTGCTGTAAGGCAACATTTGAACATAAAACAAAATATATCTACTCGGTCAGTAGATTTCTGTGTCCCCTTGTGAGCCTTGTGGACGTATTTAGGATGAATACTATTTTATACCTTACTAGCGTGTACCAGCGACTTCGTTCGCGTCGAATTAATAATTTGTAATGGTGATGATAAAGCAAAGCAAGAATTTCCATTAACATACAAACTGGATAAAATTTTCTCACATTTATGTCAGCATGAGTAAAAACAATATGGCGATATTATTATATAACTTGGTAATATTTGAGGGGTAGTTTCATCTCGTTGGAATTTGACTCGTTGGAAAAATCCGTTTGCCAAAAATAAGCTTTTTACGTCAAGCAGTTTAAGCAGAATCGTGGTTAAGAAATTACCCAACCTTTTCGAATGCCCTGTATGATTTTTTAAAAAATTTCAAAATATGTAAAAACAAATAAATTATGTGTACCCAAGCGTTTTCCCGAAAGACTAACCGTTTTTTAAATATCAAATATTGTAATATTTGAGGGGCGTTTTCACCCTCTTGGAATTTGAGATTCGAGAAACCCCTCCTTATCAAACCTCTACACCCCACAGTCAATCCGTTTACCAAAAATCAGCTTTAAACGTCAAGCAGTTTAAGCAGAATCGTGATTACTCAATGGTCATATTTTATGAAACACCCTGTATAAATTTATAAAAAAATCTTAAAATATGTAAAACAACAAAATAAAATATACGTGTATAAGAGTTTTTCCTAAAAACTCGCCGGTTTTTAAATAAAAAATATTTTAATATTTGAGGGATAGTTTCACCCCCTTAGAATTCGAGTTTCGAAAAATCCCTTCTTATCGAACCTATACACCCTAAAGTCAATCTGTTTTCCGAAAATCGGCTTTTTACGTCAAGCGCTTTAAGCAGGATCATGATTAATCAATGACCAAATTTTTCGAAACACCCTGTATACATTTTTAAAAAATCTTAAAATATGTAAAAAAACAAAATAAAATATACGTGTTTAAGCGTTTTTTCGGAAACTTGACCGTTTTTGAAATAAAAAATATTGTAATATTTGAGGGGTGGTTTCACCCTTTTGGAACTGGAATTTCAAAAAATCCCTTCTTATCGAACCTCTACACCCTAGAATCAACCTGTATGCCAAAAGTGAGCTTCTTAGGTTGAGTGGTTTGAGCAGGATCGTGATTAATCAGTATGTCAGTCACTTAAGGATTTTATATATTAGTATAGATTACCTTTTCAACTATTCATTATTTTATAGTAAATATATTTGAGAAGGGTTTAAAGGACGACAATTAAAGTACACGTTTAAAACAAAAATAAAAAATTAAATAATTTGAATAAAGTGCGGCTCTGTGTCCTGACTCGTACCCTTCTTTTATTGTTTAAAAATATACCATCTTTGACTAATTTAGCTTATATTTTACCGCCTTGAGAGAAAAAGTTCCGCCATGAAGGCTATACCAAGCTATACTAATTTAACATTATATTCTTCAATTTCATTTGCTATATATTCTTTTATCACTTCGAGGATTATAGGCCATTTCTAGGTACTAACTTCATGCAAAAACAATGCAAAGTAAAAACATGTTTTTATTATTATTGTATAATTTATTCTTAGTAGTACCAATTTTATACCATTGTTTAGTAAATCCGTGTACATCATCTCGATATCCGTACTATAGAACAGCAAATAACGCCAATGCATTCTGCCCGTCCTTCTATTAACATAAATATTATTGTTGTCTGTGAGAGGTCGCATACATACAACCGGCTTTTTAACCATTCTCGATTATTGCTAAGTGTGTGTCTAATTCCTATTGGACGAGTGTAAATTCAATTAGTTAAAACAGTAAATACCACTTGATTTCAGTTCTGGCTACCGCAGTGGGAGGAGGCTTCGTTTAGTGGGCAAAAATAGTATTTATTAGAAAACACGTGCTAATAAATTTAGAGGTTTATCATTTGGAAAACACGTCGTGACTTTTAGGACGTTTTTTAAAATATTAAAATAGTTTTTTCTTGATAAACATATTTTGTTGAAAAGTTGTAGCAAAAAACGTAATTATGATCAACAATGTTACGTTCGGTATACATACAGAGTGGCCCATTAGCGCGAGGAAGTCCAATATCTTCGTCGTTGTTGTCAAAGATATATGAAAAAGGTTTTATACAGATGTCGCATAGTCTATAAAGTGGCATATCCAAAAAATATTTTGTTGTATACAGGATGTCACAAAAAATGTTATGATAAGTTTTAAGTTTTTTTAAATTGCACCCCCCATTTTTGTAGATAATGGGATTCGGCATAAAATTCTGCATATAGTACACGATTTTTATTTAAAGCACTATGCGGTGTTGCCATTATATGCTATTTATATTACTAATACCGGGTGCGTCTCAAAAGTGGCTCACCCCTATAACATTCTTTCACATAAAAAAACGAGATTTGGTATGTTAGTATATGACATAAATTAGGATTGATTGGCGTATTCAATTTTCTTCGGCCACTTCCTGTTTCACCGGAAATTACTACAACTTTTGATTTTTAAATGGCACCCTCGGTACTTTTTTACTTTATTCGGTAGAAAATGACATTCTTAATAGAATAACATATCATCCTGCATCCTAATATCATATATGAACTTTTCTCGCTTAATAAAAAATCGTATTTTAAAATTCAATCTAGAGTGCCATGGCTATGCTAAAAACACTAATTCTTAATCAAGGAGCCTTGGAAAAATAGATTTGATCGTCTAATGTTTTAGTGTCTTGTCCTGGCCAGTTAGAAAATGCTCAATTCGTATTTTTAATCATATCTTATTTTTTTCAAATGGGACGAGGGTGGCTTATTAGCATATTTGGAAAAAGCATTTTTTAAAAATAATTTGATACCTACCTAACCAACTTGGTAATTCGAGTTAAATTTTAGTTACGAACCGCAAGTTATAATTTCAAATAAATCATATGCGAAAATATCAAAAGTTGACATATGATATGTCATTCTATTCAGAGTGTTATTTTCTATCGAATAACGTAAAAAAATACTGAGGATGCCATTTGAAAATCAAAATTTGTAGTCATTTCCGGTGAAACAGGAAGTGGCCGAAAACAATTGAATACGTTAATCAATAATAATTTGTGTCATATACTAACATACCAAATCTCCTTTTTTGACTGAAAAAATAAAAAAGTTATAGGAGTGAGTCACTTTTGAGACGCACCCGGTATATTACTTCATAGTGATTAGTGATTGACAATATTATTTAGAGAAATTACATGTTTTCTATATGCCATTTTTAAAATAAATTGAAAATATCTGATTTATTTAGCCTACATTTTGAGAACCCAGAGGACAATCAGCCTCAATCGGCATACAGCAAATGCGACGCCCTGTGTTACCACACGGATAAGAAGGCACACACTTAACTTTATAAGATAATCTGCATTTTAGTTTAGTTGAAAATAACTGTAAAAATGCACCGTATGATCGAAAAAAAACAGCGTCCAGTTGGCTTGGAAATGACAATCGATGACACTCTCTATATAATTTTACACATAGAATGACAGGGATCTTCATTTCAAAACCATCGCTGACAACATTTTTTCTCGATCGGATTGCATTATTGTGTGTCAAAAAAAACACAGTGCGTTTTTCCAGAATCATTAGTAATGTCAGTAATATAATGTAAATTAATTCTCGTAGTTTTTTGTGTAGAAAATTAACACACACACATTCAAGATGTGAATGACATTGGTGGTGGCATATTTACAAGACTTCGATTATCTTCTGTGACTTCAACCGACCGTCAAGAAATTACAAAAAGTTTACAAAATTTACTTTTTTAATTTCCTTTTCTTATTTCCCTTCAGTGTTTTTACAGAAAATATACCTGGGCGTGTATTTAAGAGACCCCCGGTATATTTGGTCGTACAATTCTTATCACAAACGAATTAGTGACCTAAAAAATCAAAAGTTTTTTTTGTCGAAATTTAGTGTCTAATAAACTGGTCCATAGCATTTCGGATAAGTAAAAGTTTTTAAGATCGCTTAAATGTCAATACAATCAAGCATGGAATGAATCATGTATTTTATGTAGGTTGTACGTATGAGTACGTTATAATCTCTGTTCACTATCTATATAGGACAGATATTTAGTAAGCATTACTTTTATATGGTATACAAAACTTTCATCTTACGTTTTATTATTCTTGTGATAGAGGTAATTAAAGAACTGTAGATACTAAAATAATTAATATGCATGTATTGTCAAATGAGGATCTATGTTACACAACCCACACAAAAATTATAAATTATACAGGAAAGAATATTACAGTTAATAATACATTGTGCATTTTTTATAAAAAAAAATATATTTCTTTATATTATTTTGACCCACTGCATGAACACTGTCTTCATTTAACATACAAACTGCCTTTCTTAAGAAATGTCACGGCCTGCTTAACGATATCACAGTTGCAGCAGATAAAACCATCGTCGGAATTTATACAAGATTTGAATTCGGTAAAACCAAACTATTAATAGTTAATGACTTGCTTATCTTTAATCTTTCTAACTTTTAACTTACTATTCGGATTAATTACACACTATAATTATTTTAAAAAACGTAAAAATATGATTACCAGAATTATTTGTTGTATTTTGCACAGGTATGTACAGAATTGGTCAAATTGGACGCTTTTAAAGCGAAACACCCTTTTCTATAGAGACGAAATGTAGAATGTAAAATGAGTAAGAGGGGGGTTAGTCACTGCGACCTTAAAGATCTATGGTGCCCTCACACAGTCTATAACCCATCATACCCCTGTTGTAGAGGGGACAGGGTATTTCCCATCCTCCTCTGACAACAGTTCTTCCTCCGAGGGTACACACCCTTCCACGGTTGGAGTTTGGCCCTCCGTGCCGCCCTTCACAGTCGAGGAGCTTGCCTCCGGCTGAGGAACCCGTGAGGTGGAGGCTGGAGGATCTGTCTCCATTTTCTCCACCTCTTTAACTTGGTCTCCCCTTAGACCTGATACCTGTGTTGTCCAGTTTCTATAATAGAGGATATGTCCATCGTTCTCTATTGCCTCTTTGGTCAATTGATAAATACAATATTTGGTCATTTGAGGTCAATTCCTATTGTAGGAACCTGACCATGACCCTCCTCCCTCGAGTTGATGACTCGCCAACTCGATGTTCTTACATTGAAGTTCTGACCCTGGATAAGGCTCAGCAGGTAGGTGGTGTCTTTCACCTTGCTCCTCTGGCCGCCCCTTTAGAGATGTTTTCTCCCTTCACTGCAACCAGTTCCGGCCCTTGCCAATTTTTAAGTTTAGGTGCGATTTTCACTAACAATTTCGCCGACTCTTGAGATACACAATCTATGAGGATCATGCCCACCCGAAAGTGTATCCCCGCAAAACACAGCTGACCCACATTTTGTAGATCGTTGTGTTGCGATCCAATCGCCACTACTTCGTCCAGTATAGCATCTTCTAGAGACGTTTGCTGGTCGGTGGTCAGAGTAACCTCTGGGAAATCCTTTGGCAGCACCGCCATTTTCACTTGTCCAGCAATAGCGACAAAGCTGGTGATACGTCCCTGCTTGCCTCCCAGTGTTGGACGGCTTTCCATCCTGGCTTTTTTCCTCCTTGCCGGAGAAGAGGTTAGAGGTTCTCGATCCCTCTCTTATCCTTTGATGGAGATGAGTCAGGTTGTTTCTTGGCTTCTTTACTCTTTTTCGGAGGGGTGTTTTCGCTTTTGCTTCCTCTGGAGCAAGTCCTTCGTGGAGCAGTCGGAGGTATCTCCGTGCTTCTGCTCCGCTAAGACCTACTCTCAGAGGATCGTCTAGCCCGCCTGGGTGACCCAGGCCGGGTAGACAAAACGGTAGCTTGTGTCACTTATTGGGTCTAGAGGTAGGCTCCCGACCCTTGTTAGAGAAGGTGGTAGCTTGTGTGCCACTTGTAGAGGATGATCCCAAGCAAGTGTCAGCTGCCCCTTTTGTAGTTTCCTTTGGATTTGGTCCCTTGGAACTTTCATTTGTAATGTTCTCAGTGTCGCTATGAGGCTTCCCCACAGCTTCACCGGTGGTGTTTTTAGTACTAGATCTCATAGTGTTCCCACGAGTCGCTAGGGATAGTCGGTCCACTTCTACAGAGCCCCGCATGAAGAAGTAGGGGTAAATACAATGGGGTGCCCCCTGATGCCCCAAGGTTGAGGCCAGTAATGGCTAGTCCTCTATCTAGCCACGCATCCCTTTGACCTGGTCCCGCCATCTTGGTTTTAGGTTTTTGGCGAGGTTGTCTTCTCTTGGTCCAAGCGTTTAAGCCAAGACCCCCCACACCCTCTACCCGCAAGACATGACCACAGTCAATAGAGGGTGTCTGGCATGACGGACAGGGGACAGGGGTAGCCCCGTCCGGCATCGTTATATGTCTTGGTGCAATTCCCTGGCCACGACACTACAGCCAGGAACAAGACGATGAGTGAGATGCTTAATAGACCAAGCCAAGCGCTAGGAGGATCCCCCCAGCACCTGACCAGGAGCTTCCCCACCAACGACAAGGTCTTGCATCTCCTAGGGGAAAGAGACGAAAACTAATATTACTATCTGAAGCTCCATTTTTATCTAAAACATAATAGTTAATAACGCTTATCAATATCTGTTACCGTTTCGGAGTTACAGGGTGTTTTTCAAAAATTAACATTTCAAAAATATAGCATACTTGATATTTTGCTCGATTCCTTTTTTGAGATATATAGTTTTTAAAAATTCGACCCCCTTGATTAAGTACTACACATTTAAACTATATCTAATAACAATAAAAATTAATAGCAAACCAATGAGAATTTGCTACAGGTGTTCGACATCGTCTTCAGTTATGGACAGACGGGACCGTTTTTGAACATTTCTCGCGGAATTCATTAACTCAATGGGGGTGACAGATATCCTCGTATAACCGCTAAGTACTTCTAATTCTTGTCTAGATTATACCGGCAATTTAAAAATAGAACCTTTATTCTTCTGCAAAGATAAAAATCCACTAAGGATTACAAGAATTACGGCGGCCCCGGCGGCCAACGGTTGGGATCAAAGACATCTAAATATAGGTAGACAGAACACTCCATTCATAAAACTCAATTTTTTAGAATCATACATGGTTTGACACTTTTATGAGAGTTAAAAAGAGATGGGTACATAAATATGACAACACGGTTGAGTTTCGTCTATCTTGCTGTCATTTCGCTCCATCAGTGGCGTGACGGTGGTGTGGTGTTTTTTATCCAAAATTGTAAAAAAAGTTTATTTTGTGTATTTTAATTTAAATTTTAATTTGTAATATACGTGGTAATATCGATAATATACAATGTAGGGGCGTTTGCACCAAGTTTTTTAAGCAAAACTTAACATTATGTTTAGCTTATTTTCTTGAACTATGCTTTAATCTAACTTGAATTTATATTTAAATTAAGCGGTCAAATTTCCAGGCTAGTGGCCACTTAACCTGACTAAGGCACAAAAAATTTGTTTTACGAGGAAGTATAATTATTTTTATTATATTCCTTTGAGAAAGCTAAAAAGTGTATTATGATACCTCTACGTAAGTTCGATGATTACTTTTGATATCTTAGAGACGTCGATCAGTAGGTATATTCATTGAAAATGGATTTCCTCAAGAGTGGATGTAAGGAAAAATCATATTTCCAAGAAATGAACCTCCTTAAGTCTTTAGGACAGAGACTTTTAAATGACACTGTAATATATATCCTCGGTTTAATTGAACAAAATCTAGAATATCAATATGAGAGGTAAGTTGGAATTCTAGTAAATCTAATGTAAGATAAATTAATTATATTTATACTTTGAACCATCTTTCTTTACTATTTCCAGAAACAACAGCAAAAGTGTTTTAAATCAACTCTTGTGTATATTAAGATTCTACACTTCAGGGGCTATGTCCAGTCTACAGCTTTTTTTATGGGCATGTATGTTTGTTTCTACCACTTCTCGTATTATGTTACAAAAGTATCCCATGAACTTCCACTGCTTTACCCTCAGTTCATAAAAATGCCTGAATAAGAAACTCTAGTTTTAGAGCAGGAACAATTTTATAGTATATTTGGGTTTCCTTGGATTATAGGGATAGTTGATGGAACACAATGTAAGAAAACATTCACCTGGTAAGTACCTATATGTTATATTTTCTTCAATATTTATCAGCACAAGATTTCTTATACTTTACAGGGGGTAATGATGGAGAGGTATTTAGAAATAGAAAAGCATTATTTTCCCCAACATTTAAATTACTGGAAATGCTAGTCTTAAAACTATAGACAATAGACATGATTGCTTGTTGGCACGGGTCTGTGCATGAAGCCACCATTTTTTGGATATTAAGGACGTATTAAGGACCCGCTTGGAGACTCAAAAATGTGACTTTTCAAATTAAATCCTGCTTGGTTAGTGGTCCATATATTTACTTATTGTTAGATCATTTATATAAAATATATTCCTTAAATATTTGAGTAGGTATTCAATTTAGAAATATATTACGAATAAGATGAATTGAAAGAAATTTTTTAAAATTAAATGTGAAAATATTCAAAGGGTTCATATACTCTATTAAATTATTTTATTATCTGTTATAAGGTGATAGTGCATATGCATTGAGGGGATATATGCAGAAAGAGAGCTGAAGAACTGTATTACTGAAGAAATGTTTCAGAATTATCGGAATATGGAAACGCCACTTTCCAATATGTTTTATGGTATAAGACCAAAATTGCAAACCACAATGTCAGTTATTGTTGCACAACAGTGAGTTAAGAAAAATATTATCTGTTTAATTATAGAACACAATTTAAAAATTTTAATGTATGTACTTAAATTTTTAGATTTTGTTGTTTCAATGTGCTACACAATACAGCCAGAATGATACCTGAACAAGAGCTGCCGCCGTTAGATGAAATAAATATGGACCAAATTAATAAGAAGAGAAATAATAAATTATTTTGAAAGATTAGGGCAATATTTTTTTAACTTATTCTAAACATGTTTTTATGTTGCTAATGTTGCTGTTGTTTTTTTGTTTTTGAGTATTAATTTCTATAAAATATCATTATTAAATGTCTTTTATTCAGAAATAACATACATTACAGTTTTTACATTACAATATAAACAATAATTAAAATTATTAAATAAGTTCTCTTTAAGAACTTCACTGTTCTTTTTTTATTTCAATGTCTACAAGCAACCCTTTTTTTCTTTAGCTTATGTTCTTCTCTGTTTTGACTACTACTACTTTGAATTTTGTCCATCTCCATATTACAAAAGAACAGCCTTTTGTCTAGTAAATTACTATCTTCCCTTTTCTTCAGTTTCTTTGTAACCATCAGTATTGTTTTGAGACTGAAAAATATCTAATTATATTGAATTCTCTTAAAAGTAATAAAAATTCAAAAACACAATGAAAGGTTAGTACTTACAATACCAGTACTCCCTATTAGTTTTAGACAATCTATCACCATCGTATGTTTTTTAATCCCACAATGCTCTTCTCATTTTTACATTAATTGAATATATTATTATCTTCCGTTTTTGTTTTTGTATATGTAGACCTCCACCAGTTAGTTAAAATATATTTTAATAATTGCCTTTCTTTTACATAGATTTAAACATATGTTGTAAGCTGTTTTTCTTTTTGCGACTCTATGATTGGCCTTTCTTTTAAAGTAAGTCCAATAATATACAATTAAATTATTTCAAAATTACTAAAAAGTATGTTGTTCTTATATTTTGATAATTTTTTATATGAATATTTTGTAAATCCATTCTGAGAGTTAAAAATATCAAAAATATTGGGCCAGTTTATGTATCCTTTATAAAATTCTATGTTTTCGGTGAATAAAATTACAATGTTAAAGCAAAGGATAGTAGCAGAGGATTGGATTTTTGTGTGGCAGGTCCTTTTAACATTCTTTCAAAAATACTTTGTGCTGGCCCAGCTAGGGAAGCCTAAAAAAACATATATTATCTCTGTTAATATTATACCTCTATAATATTATTATTAGTCTTTTTTAGACACATCCAAATTCACTAAAGGGTTTTAAAATTTAGACCTGGCCTTGTCATGGAAATTAGAACCTTCCATTAATCGTATTTATGCCACTGTCATATGGATTAGTATATCATTCACAAAATTAAACCAGAACCAACTTTAAAACTTGTTAATGAATCTTGGCAGATTTTGGCATAATGGCTTTAGGACTAAAGTAATAAATGGCTGATAACTTTACATTATTAGAGTTCCCCTCCGCCACTCAGATATATACATATATAGTGCGTCCAAGATAACAATTATAAGCATTGAAATCTCAGAAAGGTAAGAGATACAGGGTCAATTAGAAATTGCTTTTAGCGATTTTTGTTTTTTTGGATCTTCACATAATAACCATTATGTTTTTAAAATGTCACCCTGCATACCTATATTTATACCCTTATGGTCAATTCAGATGATTCACTTATCAAAGATTTTTCTTTTAAGTAATCAATTAATTGATGCATTGATGTTATTTTATTTTTCAATCTTCTTAGACCCATTTGTAAAGTATATATTTTTCATTTTCTTTGTTCCCAAATTTTTATGAGACTTAAATTTCTACATAATATCATTATTATACCTCATTAACATACTTCTTTCTGAAATTAAATATCTTTTGCACAATTTTACTTGAGATACAGGGTGGCGCCTCTCATATGCTACCAAGGAGTACGACAGTTTGTATTGAAATTAAATTTTGGGGGCATATGTAGGTTAATTTAGAGAATTTAAACATATAAATGTATAAAATATGTGCTTTTTAAAAATAGAGAGTTCTACAGGGTGTCACCAAAAAAGTTACACAACAAAGTTTTGTTTTTTTGTAATGTAAATTTGTTTTTTTTTGCAAAGTTTTGTTTTTGTAATATTTGATTTTTGGATTCTATGAGAAAAATAAAGGTGAATTTCATTATTGGACTAAAATGTAAGGTTTTTAACATATTTAAAATTTTGTACTTGAAATCAGATTACAACAGGACTTAAACAGTTATACAGGGGTGACAAAATTAATATTGAATATTGACCACTTTTAAAAGCAAGTTTCTCTTTTATTTCAAATGGAACACGCAGAATACTATTCTGATCTTTTAATTGTAGTGTGCATTCATCAATTAATAGAATGCTTAAATGTCAAATGTATGAATGTGTAAAGTACCATTTAGGTAGCTCTTACTGAAATTTAAAGTTTATTCATTATTTTCACCAAATGTGATATGACAAGCCTTACATTTTAGTATTTTAGACATATGCTTCTTTAATGAAACTCACCTTTATTTCTTTCCTAGAATCCGAAAATCAATTATGTAATTTATAAGGTGTTCCATTACAAAAAAAAACTTTGATGCGTAACTTTTTCTGGGGACACCCCGCAGAACTCTTGATATTTCTGTAAAACGCTTTCTATTATCCTACATATGCTTCCAAAATTACATTTCAATATAAACCACTATTCTCTTTGGAGCCTCCGCGTCGTATGAGAGGCGCCACCCTGTATATAATGTACAGATAATTTTTACCTTTTTCTGATAGGACTTCTTGAGCCAATAAATATCCAACTATTGAAAGATCAGAAAATGAGAATTATCTTACTATGCTGTAAACAAAAAAAAACATTAATAATTAATTTTTCAATAAAAATAACTATATTTTTTGTTCTTTAAATTTTTCGTAAATACTAATAATTTCCTTCTAATGGTATTATTAAATTTATCATGGGAAGTTTAAACAAGAAGGTTTTTTAGTGCAAAGAGCAAAAGCTCATGCATATAAAATATATGTATGTAAACAATATTAAAATACCATATGATCGAAAAAAAATGGCGTCCAGTTGGCTGGGAAATGACGATCGATGACATTTCCCATATAAATTTACATATAAAATGACAGCGATCTTCATTTCATAGCCATCGCTGACGCCGTTTTTTCTCGATCATACGGTACATGTATAAAATATATTTTATCAATGCTCTTACAAATTTAAGGGGCCAGCCAAGGAACAAGCCAAACTGCCAGTCCCTCAGCTGGTCTGGAGGCTCATTTACGTAAAATATTTTTTGGGTGGAGTGCGAACTAGAAGAAAACCTAGCCTAAATAATACTAATATTGTTACAATACTTTGTAACTGATAAAATGTATTTCACTGCTTTTTACCTGCATGATAAGGCCCCAGCAAAAATGGTAGTATCTATTTGAGGCTCAGCATTTGGTCTTATTTGCCTTCAACCAGTTTATTCGGTGATCATAATATCGCTCTTATCAAACTTATCAGAACAAATTTGATTGCACACTTTTGATTGATTTTCCAAATTCTAGAGTGAAATGCTTCGCTGTCTACGCTCAGTATTTACAGTAAAGCTACAAAAATACTATTGGTTACATATGCAACACATACATAATATATATAAAGTATAATAAACCTAATTGATAAAATATGTAAAATAAAAATATGTGGTAAAAAAGGCAAAATTAACCTAAAGGAAAAATCTAGGTTTATACATATATATAGTTATTTTATTATTTTTTTAATTTGAGTGTAGGACAGACTTATATCTTTATAATAAATAAATAATAGATCAATCTTACCTATAATATATGTTACGGTTAATATCTAAAACCTGCTAATAATAACTAGAGCTCAAATATACCATGTAGATCGTAAAAACAGTTTTCTTTCAACATTAGGGGAAGAATTACACAATAGCTAAAGTCTGAAGCTCTGGTCTGAAGTAATTGTAAAAATGGTGATGGTACCTTTTATGTACGCCGCCAATCTTAAAGTTATTGATGTAAATTTGATTGATATTCTACAAATAATGTATTAACTGTTTAAGTACGGATACTCGGCTAAATGTTTGAGATCACTTCATTATTTATTTTTTGACAAAATTTGAGGTTAGAATATACCTTTTGCTCGCGTCTGCGCGTATGGCTGGCGGTAACAATGAAATATTGAAAATCTGGATTTTATTTTATTTATATTTTCCTATTAATTTTGAAAAATAGCGATAGCAATTTTGATATTCAAATTTCAGGTATTAACTACCTATAATAGCTGTTTTATTGGTACAGATATTAGCCATAACATCCACAATTTTTAAAACATTTATAGCGGTTTCGAATGTGTGTGTAATTCTAATTTCACAATCGAAAACGCTATCTAATAACAAAATATACGCATTTTTGTAATAATCTACGTATAGTTCTAAATAGTAGAGACGCCACTGTTAAAGCTAGAAAGACGTAATGTTACTTACCGCCGAAATATCAATCCAGGGGTAGAATAATCCACCTTTTTACAAATTATGCACTTGCGAACCACCGTAGATAGTTAAAATACTACTTTGAACAGTTTTCTTCGCAAAAACGCAATAATTGCTTGAAAACCTGTTAAAACCAAAAAAATTCACAACCATAAAGGAAATCTCGCAACAACGGCCTGTAAAACATTTGATGAATGAAACCGTCAAAAATCAGCGTAATTCCTACAGATTCCTACAATTTGTAGTAAAATCTCAACCACAACGATGCCAAGCGTTGCCACAGTAACTTCCCTAATATATTTTGATATAATAATTTAAACAGAAAAAGTAATTTCTAAAGATAATTTCAAAGGTATAATCTATGTATTTTAATTAAAATTATATACCTACACAAATATTTAGTTTAACGTATCTATCGTACCCAAAAAACATTAATAAGAATAATAACATTTTTAACAACAATACTACAATCTATAGGCGCAAGGGAAATCTGTCATCATCGATTTTTGTGCAACACGGTTCGTGATCGCGGTAAAATGTAAGTTGTTTTGTCTCCCTTTATTTAGATGTCTTTGGTTGGGATCTTGGTAGCTATTCAATTATTTTCGAAATTGGCTGCAAAAATTTGCCGATAACTTCAGCGTTCTGTAGCAGTGCCTCGTTTTGCTGGAAAAATAGGTTTTCGTGTGCCATTAGTGGCAGATCATCAATAAGGAGTCCAAATCATACTAGTTAAAAGTGACGAACTTTTAAAAATTCTGTATTTCGAAGGGAACTATAACACAATATCAAGTGTGCTATTTTTTTGGAAAGGCAATTTTAAGTTCTTTTCACTTAATTAAAAATATACAGGGTGTTCCAAATAAAAAATAAATTTTTCTGTTGATAACTCTTAAATTATTATTTTTAAAAAGTTACACTTAAACCATTATATTTTACGTAAAAAATGCCATGGAAATGTTTTCACAAAAATATAAAATATTCCTGCACGTCACTGGTTTATTCAAATCATGGACTTATATACACCATATTGTAGCTAGAATAGTCTGTAACTAGAATTTGTTTAATAAAGTTAACGGTACATATATTTAACAGAAACTAAAAAATTGTGCTTTTAGGGGTGGTTTTGGGGTGGTTTGCACAGTAGTTAATCAGGGCCATAATGGTGATAACTGGTAACTAACTACAAAAACTCAGCTTTAGGAGATTTTTTCCCACAAAGCTCCTTAATTATCATGGATTATTAAATCACATATCGTTTTGAAAAGAACTAATTTTAAATATTAAGTCAGCTTTCAAAAAATTACTTAAAATCAAATGACTTAAGTCATTAAAATGATTGAAATCAAAAAAACACTTCAGCTTTCTGTGAGCTTGCAGCGCTAGTAATGTTTAACTCTTATTATAACATATAAAAAAAACCTTAATCGCTTTACTTGCTTTCTGTGTGGCCGTGGGCTAAGAGTTTTTCGCCAAACAATTCAAACTAATAAAGTAAATGAAATTAAATGACAATAAAGCAGTAAGAATAAAAGACAATTTAATTTCTTCTGCATGAAACAAGAAAGAGACCATAGAAGTTAGCAGACAATTATGTCTGGCTAATAACGAAAAATATTTTTAAAGAAAGGAAGATGGCCTTCACCTTGGCAGTGAACATTTTCCTACGGTTGACTGGTCACTCAGTCGTATCTGAAATGAATAAATAAAAAGATAACTCGTTATTTTTAGAAGAAAAAAGCACAACGTGTTTATCGTTTATAAACCATCATTAAGTATAGAGTTATAAAATATTTTGCTTAAAATGTAATTTTGAATTTGAATAAAGGGTGAAAAAATAGCCTTCGTATTATTCTACTAGCGATTCTAGATTAATAATTTCTAGTTTATAAAATGTAAATATACTTGATTTTCTTATAGAAATATATATAGAATACATTTTAGTATTAACCCCATACTAACTATGCGCTGATGCGTCCATTTGATTCGTCCATGCACATTACTATGACGCGCTTCGTCGATGCGGTGCCGGTGCGTGGATGGGGTTTGTCCATAGATTTAGGAAGAACAGATATCACATTTTACATTTTAACCCGATCAAACAATCGGAGGTTGACTACGTACTGTAAAAAACAACTGAGATAGAGAAGGCGACATTGCCACATCTCAAATTTGCGCCTATCTACTTAGTTTGATTTGCAGAAAAGGTGACTTTAAAACCTTCACCGGATATCAATAAATCTCAATTTTGTAATTAAATTAATAGTTTATTTTTAAAGAAGCATGCGTAATAATATGTTATTAACCAGAGGATATATGGCGTTACTATTAAAGGACATGTTTACTGTTTAATGTGCTGAAACGTCTAGAACTATTGGCAACGTCGCTGCTAATCTTCCAGAATGAAATGAGCCGTCCGTCCCACCACCCCTCGCGACGGCCCTTGGTCCGTTATAGCGTACTACCCTTGTACTACGTTTAGCTTACGGTATGTTTGAAGTCGGAATCAAGTTCGAAGTGAACTTTTCAGTGTTTTTCAGTAGTTTTTGCTTTTGCTTAACGTACTTTTGAATCTGCGAATTTTCAATATGGTACGACAGTGTCAAATGTGTGGAAAAATAAGCTCAAATTACCCGAATTTGTCTTTTCACAGGTAGGTATTGTTTCCGCCGCGCCATAATCGCCGTACATAGGCGTCTCACAAGGGAGCCTCTCACAATTAAAATAATTTTTAATTATATTTGTTGAATTTTGAGCTATTAAAACAAGAACGTAGTAGCCGGTAATTATAATTCGTCTCAATTACTACTTAACTGTTGTAGATCATAACAAATTTGAATATAAACGTTGCATTTGAAACTTTATTATAAGCCAGAAAGTGACATTTTTTTTCTTAAAATTTTGGTCATTATATACGATATTCTAAAGGAATTTTGCTCAACAAATAAACAAAGGTGTTTACTCGCCCTTTTTTACATTTCATTGCATTATTATATCTGCCCCTTCGGCCTCGTTTAAACAATTTTTTACCACCGTACAAATACTTCTTCCTAGAGTTATTTGTACGGTGTGTTTACCTTTTTTTTAGAATGGGACCAACTGTAAACAATTCTTAGGCTACTAGTTTTATACATACCTATATACAGAGTGACCCAGGCCTCCAAAAAAGCTTTTTACCTATTACGTTTTTGGTTTGTAATTTTTATTTTAATTTTTTACATAAGATGGGGGCCATTGTAACGCACATTTTCAAAATATTTTTGTCAACATACAGGGTGATTCTCGGGGTGATTCAAACCGCAATACATATGCTTAATACAGTTCATGAAGATTGGGACATTTAACTAAAATTTGATCGTCTGATGAAGCTACCTTTAAAAGTAATGGATTTGTAAATAAACGTAATATTCATTATTATGCGACAGAAATCCCATACTGTAGCACACAGATTTGATACTTTTAGTGATAAATGCCTTCTATTGAGAGACTAAAAGGTAATTGTCTCGTATCAGAGCCATCATAATACAAGAAGAAGACCGAAAGAGTCAAATATTGTCTTATATTTTCAAAGAAACACAATTTTCTCATTAAATATTTATTTTGGGTATAGGAAGTTATTAATAATACAAGATTAAACATCTATTACACAGTACTTTACAGGAAGCTATCGATTGCGAACTAACTAAATCGTTACTAATTACTAATTTTAAAAAGTTCTTTTTAAGATCAAAAAAGGTAAAACTAAAACCTAAATTATCATTTGAGATTAAATGGGAAGTTCTAAATAATGTTGCCTATTTTAAACAAGAAAAAATTATTTACAAGTTTTATAACATCTCTAATTAAATTTGGACGAAAATAATATTTCTGTTTGCTGTAGGTAATTTTCTCAGGGAAAATACGTAAATAAAAATGACTTTTTAAGTCAAAAAAGTCAAAAGGACAAGTTAGTCCAAAAGGACTGTCCTTTTCAAAAAGGACAGGTGGCAACCCTAGGTATTTCTGGAATGGAAATTTATTGGCAAATCTACAACTTTAGTTTGAAAATATGTTCCGGCCACCTATGTTTACAAAAATGTCTAAAATGTGCTTTACCATTGCCTCCATATTCTGAAAAAAAAAATTGAAAGAAAAGTCACCAACCACAAACCTAATATAGAACTGTTTCGGAAGCTTGAGTCACCCTGTAAATATTCAAAAGTAACTGAAAGTTTATATAGAATTAACTGAAAGTTTAAATTGAAAATCGACATTGGAGCGATTTTCGAAAACTACCTACTAATGTTTGAACATAAGTATATGTGGGATATTAATTATATTATTATATTAGACCTTATAATAAAACTCACCTGACGAAAAAGTGTTAATGTAGTATATTAATATGGAGTAAACATTTTACTAATTACTTTACTTTTACTTTACTAATTAAATTCGTTCCAAAAAACGATACGCCACTGGCCATTAGAACAATCCAAATGAGCCTAGTTGCCGGGGTCGGAAATTTTACACTTCTCTGTCTCTTCTGTCCTTGTTTGACACATTGGAATGTTTGATACACTACCAACGAGTATTTATGAATGAGATGTTCGGTCTATATTTATAATGTCTTTGGGTTTGTCGATACGATTCGTTAGTTCGTTTAGAACTTCGTCCATTCTATACGTGATATTTCTTTTGATGGTTTCCCCAAAAACTGACATTTCCCCGAAGCGCCGCACATCCCATCGCATCGACGCATTAACGAACCACATCAGCACATTAGTGGGTATGGGACTTTAGAGAAAATATATAGAATTTTGAAATAAGAATATGCAGTTAAAAATAATATTAGAGATCACAAAACTACGAAAACTTATTTTTGACCAATTTTTATTTTTATCAGTAAAATAAAAAGAACATATCATTTTTTAAATTTCAGTTACAAAAAATTTGTGAAAAATTTAACATATCTATAATTAAAATTTTGCTATTTTCTATACTTAGTCTGTGCAACTAGTCTTGGGACATTTTGATAGATGAATTCAAAAAAAAATACAAAAAATATAATTAATTAAATTATAATTCATAATAATAATATTTCGTTGGACAGACTATTCGATTGGCCGTGTTAAAATTGTGAATTTTGGCCACTCTGTATCAGCAAATAACTTGGAAACATCTACTTCAAAAATACTTCTGCACTTATTTATTTACACCCTGTTGAATAATATTGCCGTACATAATACTTTTTTTTGTTTTAGGTAAGTTGGAAATTCCATTTCTCTACTCCAAAAAAATGTTGAAACAGCAGAAAAGCATACAAGGTAAGAGAGATGGTTTATTAAATTCAAAAATAAATAATATACGTTTTAAATAAATCAAAATGTTCTGCTATTTAAAGACTAATGACAAAGAAAATAATAGTTAACACAGTTTTCGTAGTAGAATTATCTTTGCTAATGGCAATCAAACTACATAAATTTTGTAGAGTTATGTCAGCTATTACATTAAAATTTGCATCGTATACATAGGTATACGAATCTTACAACAAAGTAGTTTTTTTAGTAATATGATATTTTCATAGTAAGAAGCCGACATTGTATAACGATAATAATTGGTAATTATTATTGTTGATTTGCTGTATACTGTGTGTATATTGTTATATGTATCCTACTATACAGGGTGGTAGTAGTCCTAACCGAACTATATTCCGGAAACAGCATATTCTGCAGATAAAAAACTACATATATAAAATGCTAATGTTTATCTGTGTCGTCTCTACTGAAGTAACGACTTGCTCTAGAAAGTTGCTTTTTTTACCAAAAGATGGCTAATTGGCTCTTCTAAAAACTGTCGACGCCGGATTTTTTGTTTTTCATTTAATTAAAGAAAAAAATAAAAAGTATTTTTTTTTCTGATGTCGTGGTGGATGCGCCAGGCTCCAACTAGTAAGTAAAAAAGTTTGTATAAATGTCCTAAAATTCCAGTTTCGGAGATACAGGGTGCAGAAGTTTCATTTTTATTCCGATTTTTTCCAAATAATTTCTGAAATAACGTCAATATTTAGATAATAATTGACGCTGGAAATCTTTTGACATGAGAAATTTGATTTTGATGTCAATATGACTCCTATTTATGTAGGTGGACATGTGTTTAAAGTGTTTTGAAGAGTAATAACTTTTCGTCCGTACCTGTATAAAACTACTGGGTGTAAAAATATAAATTTCCATAATTTTTTACTTAAAAAATGTCTCTTAGTAAAAATCGCTATGAACAACCGTTCTCAAGATATTTAGAATTAAAATAGTTATTACATGTAATTATTGACAAAAAATAAACATGTTGAATAGATAGTTATTTTACTTGAATGATAAATTTGAGAACTTTTAATAATTTAAATTTATGATTTCTGTCTAATAACTATTTAGTAAACATGTTTAATTTATGTTAATGACAACAGGTATTGATAATTTCGATTCCAAATATCTCGAGAACCATTACTCGTAGTGATCTTTACCAAGGGACCTTTTTTACGTAAAAAACGTCGTAAATGTATATTTTTTACTCGTAGGTAGTAGGTACACAGGTACGGATGAAAAGTTATTACACTTCAAACCAGTTAAAATATATATAGGTGGCGCCCTCTACAAGTAGGCATCAAAATCAAATTTCTCATGTCAAGAAACTTCCAGACGTCAATCAAATATTGACGTAACTTTAGAAATAACTTGGAAAAAATAAAGATAAAAATAAAACCTTTACACCCTGTATCTACCAAACTAAGCAATTTAGGACATACTTTTATACGAACTTTTCTACTTATTTTTATCTGCAGAATATGCTGCCGAAGTTTCTGGAATACAGTTCGGACCACCCTGTATATTTTCCAAGTTATATTTTATTGTGATACCCACAACAGTATTCTATATTCTAAACTAGAATTATTGTGAATATTTTGAATTATAAATAAAATTTAAAACAACAAAGTTTTAAGAAATATAAACCTTTATAGATTACATATTCTTAAACAATATTTGTTACATTCCCACACGAGGCTGATTATTCAAGTTTACTCGATGCAAATATTATTTTCTCTGTTTAAAAATGCACAATAATTATTTATTAATAAGAAACAGTGAAAATATTTAGAAAAGCATACAAAATTTATTCAAGATAGACAAATAATTCAGAGTTATTACTTTTCCACAAAATATTTTGCCATAGTTATTTTCGCCATACCCAAAACCCAGAAATCTTTAATTTCTCTAAATAAACTTATTTATAATATTTATTTATTTATTTATCTACTCGTATATGCTTTATGGTTTATATGTATATCTTAACATGTTTTATTATGTACTACATAGGTACTTATACAAATCTTAACGTGAGATTACACATGTTGACATAGTTTATCCTTGGGTACCAATATGAGATTATTTTTATTAGTAACAACAAATTTACTAGACAAAATATGTAGTTGATTAGTTATTAATGTACTTTTCAGAAATGCTTTTACAACTTTCCATATACCAAAACATGGAAAACAAGCTGGTGTATCTATTAAGTTTAACGATAATTAACTAACTTAATAATTAAAGTTTCGACAGTTGGCAGGTATAAAAAAATCTACTAATATCATTTGTTAATTATTAACACTATAAAATAAACACTAATGCAATATAATTAATGAATCCTTTACCAACTGCAATAACATTACAGTTACTTTTTAATTTTTAATGTTTTTTAAATAATTATTTTTTTTTCTAAATCTTGTTTTACAGTTATAGTCTAAGAGCTAGCAACGTTTTCGAGAAAGTATCTTAAGACGTCTGGCTCTTTGATTTATCTTTTATTATGCTCTCTGGAACAGCATGCGGCCCGTCTGGCTGCCGATACCCGTTGCGTTCACTACTGCGCATCGGAAGAAGATCCTATATTTTTTATTAATTTAGTCCTATAAATTCTAGTATTGAATATAAATCGAACATGTCTCTATAGCGCAGTGCGTAGAGTTTCCGACCACGAACCGATGTTCAGGGGTCAGGTCAAAGACTTTTTTATTTTATTTTCGTTTATATTCTGATAGTAAAGTATTAAATAATTCTGGTAATTAAATAAAAACAAATATTTAATACTTTACTATCAGAATATAAACGAAAATAAAATAAAAAAGTCTTTGCCCCGACCCGGATTCGAACTCTGAATCATCGATCGGTTCGTGGTCGGAAACTCTACGCACTGCGCTATGGAGACATGTTCGATTTATATTCAATACTAGAATTTAAAGGAGTAATAAAAATATAGGATCTTCTTTCAATGCGCAGTAGGGAACGCAACGTTTACCGGCAGCCAGACGGGCCGCATGCTGTTCTAGAGAGCATAGTAAAAGATATATCAAAGAGCCAAACGTCTTAAAATACTTGTTTTTCCGACGTATTCAAAAATATTCAAAAATATCTGTTAATTAAAAATATACCTATGTACCTATACTGTATATATAATGTTGAATTAGAAATGGATTATTTAACACAAGTCCAAAATAAATTATAGTAATAAATAACGATGTTTCTAACAATATATTAATATAAAAGATTACTATTAGATTACTATGAAATAGAGAATATTAATTAATGGTAGAGTTACAGCTAGAATATTATTATTTGCGAGAATTTAATGGTATTATATTAAATTGTAAAATTGCATTTTAAGTGTTGCAAATTAAGATTTCCAACATTTAATATGCATAGCTTTTAAACACACACGGATTAGTTTTAAATAAAATAGTTCTAGAAATAACAAGAAAAAATTAATACAGAATTAATATTAATTATAAAAAAACCCTACACCGTAAAATTATTCTCATCTGACCTATGATATTTAAATAATAATCAAACATATTAAACTTCAAATTGTTGTATTGTAATGTAAGCCTATAACCACCAAATGTGAGAACAAGTATACAGGGTGGTCCGAACTGTATTCCGGAAACTTCGGCAGCATATTCTGCAGATAAAAATAAGTAAAAAAGTTGTTATACATATGTGTCCTAAAATGCTTAGTTTAGGAGATACAGGGTATAGAAGTTTCATTTTTATTTCGATTTTTTCCAAATAATTTCTGAAGTAACGTCAATATTTGGATGAAATTTGGTTTCTGGGAGTTTTTTGATATGATAAATTTGATTTTGATATCAATATGACTCCTACTTGTAGAGGACGCCATCTACATATTTTTTAACTGATTTGAAGAGTAAAAATATACATTTAGGACGTTTTTTGTGTTAAAAAGGTTTCTTGAAATCGCTACGTGCAATGGTTTTCGAGATATTTGGAATCGAAATTATCAATACCTGTCATCATTGACATAAATTAAACATATTAACTAACTAAAGGTGTAAAAGTATTAGACTGAAATCATAAATTTTAAATGTTTTTGTGCCAAAAGTTGAATAGAAACTGTTTTGTCATCATTATTTCAAAGAAAAATTTATGATAAATTTAAAAAAATAAAAAGTTCTCAAATTTATCATTTCAGTCAAATAACTATCTACTCATCATGTTTATTTTTTGTCAATAATGACATGTATTTATTATTTCCATAAACATCTTGAGAACGGTTGCTCTCAGCGATTTTTACCAAGAGACATTTATTACGTAAAAAATCACGGAAATATATACAGGGTGTCCCAGAAATAAGTGCAAATATTTTAACTGGTAGTATAGTTCAACCCCAGAAAAACGCCTATGAGGTTTTCTTCGCGAAAAAAAAATTTTGAAAATTCGAAATTTTTTGAAAAATTTTTTGAATTTTTTTTTTGTTTTTAGTTAAAAAACATAATTTCTTGATAATGTGGCAACATAGGTATTAGATTAAATTTACAAGAAAGAAAATCCAGAAAAGATCCAGTGGTTCTCAAAATTTTAGCAAAAAATATTTTTTTTTGGAAATTTTCAAAATAAAATAACTCCGTTATTTTAGACTTATTTGAAAAACGACAAAGGGAAAATATGCTTTTTTTATCAAGATCTACCACTCCTTAAAATATCTGCACTTATTTCTGGGACACCCTGTATATATTTACGTATACGTATATATGTATATTTTTTCACTCAGTAGTTTTATACAGGTACAGACGAAAATGTATTACTCTTCTAAACAGATACCAATTTTCATTTAAATATTGACGTTACTTCAGAAATTATTTGGAAAAAATCGCAATAAAAATGAAAATTGTACACCCTGTATCTCCAAAACTAAGCATTTTAGAACATACATTTATACGAACTTTTTTACTTATTTCTTTCTGCAGAATATGCTGCATGCGGAATACAGTTCAGACCGCCCTGTATATTTTTATATTCCGGTTTGGATTTGAACTTGGAAGACTCCATCCGTAACCTGGAATGGGCATCCCACAACCTACAACGGTCTAAGACACTCCAAGAAGTTTCTCAGAAGTTAACTACAACCGAGAAAAATCAAAGATTTTCTTTGATTTAAAGCATTGTTTATATTTAAGTAAGAACAATCTTCAGATTATCACGGGGTTTTTAACAAGATATCGTTTCCTCAATGAATACATCAATAGATTGAAGCTAAGAAAAAACGGCTAATGCAGATTCTGCAGTGAGAATGCGGAAACACCAGAACACCTTATCACTGAGTGCGCCGTGACGATAACCATTCATGCCATAAACTTTGGTACGACGGATATCGGAGATGGAGAACTACCCTTTGTAAAAGCGTCTCAGATACTGACTTTTGTCAGAGATTTCTTTCATTTCTTTGTCTATAACTCAAGAAAGGTAGGTTGCAGACGGCCACCCATTCTATATTCTAGCTCGGATAATCGAGAATCTACTGTATATAAATGTTTTTGATTTTACCCACACCATAAAGCTTGAATCACGCCGTTTCTTAAGCCCCATTTATGTCATACAAATAAAAAAAATGTTAGTAATACTTCTTCGTAATAACAGTATAGATTCGTTAGAATAACCATTTTTAAATATGCGCCTAATTAATGTTTCAACGACCTTATACCGAATCCCGTTATGTCAAAAGACCGGTATACTACACGCCTATGTGTTTGTGTGTACGTAATTCGTGTATGGAATGCCGGCAATGATCTTAACGCTATTGGAAAGTCCGCGTGTCGTATCTTGTGGCATTATCTTTAGTCTAGTTTCGTCGGGGCTTACGCACCCGCGTGTGGGTGATGTAAGAGAAACTGGTAGGAGAGAGATTTAGGCCAGTCGATTCGAATTAAATCTAAATAACAGCGATATGTACTAGTGAGATATATCAAATATTAGTTTTTGCTATTTATATTGCAACGAATTCCACAGGATAAATAGAATATAGAATGTTTCGGAGGGGGGTTACTTACTCTGAGACCCTATCCCTAGGTATGGAAAAGTTGGACTGTTAACTGTTTATAACCATTCGGTGACATTAAGGTAACGGGGGACTTCCGTTATGCTCTTCCCGGCAACATCTTCAAGATTTACAAAGCTGTAACCACCGAGGAAACGGTTGCGGGTCCTATACAAAGTCGGACAGCGGCACAGGAAATGCAGAACCGTTTCTCCTTCCTTCGGGTGGTTGCAGCTTCGGCAAACTTCGTTAAAAGGGATATCCATTTTCGCGGCATGTTCGCGAATTGACCAGTGTCCCGTATATACCGCCGCGTCGTAAGCCTAGTTATGAGCTCTCCCGATTTCTTAAGGTCGTTTTTGGGCCAAGTTTTCCTGGCTATTCTGCAGGTGCTTAAAGTTTTCCATCTACTGTTCACCATAGACAGAAAATGGTGGTAAATGTCTTTTTTATGGTATTGAGGGGAGTAAAAACTTCCTCTGGTGCATCTAGCTCACGGCACGATCCTCGCCTTGCAAGTTCATCAGCGCGTTCGTTCTCTTCGATATTCTTGCGGCCTGGAACCCAAAGCAAGGTTATATCATACCTACTTGCCATGTAGGATAACTTGTCGTACGTTTTTTTGGCTATTTTCGAGGATATGGTATATTATTGCAGTTTTCCGCCCATAAGGTGTCTGCTCGCTCAACCATTCGCAGGCCTTCCAAATGGCAAGTATCTCCGCCTGGAAAACACTTGATCTATCCGGAAGTTGGTAAGACCTTGCAATGTCAAGACCCTTCGGGAACACCTCCGAACCTACTACTGAATCTATCTTGGATCCGTTAGTAAATAGCGCAATATCAAATTCCTTCACTAGTTTGTGAGTCTCCCACTCCTTTGGTTGGAATTCTGCCTAGAAAGTTCTTGCCAAGTTCCAACCTAGGTGTCAGATGGTCCAGCAATAATATCCTTCGGTAATCTTCCAAGAATACTGCTGTGACCGTAGAGTTTCTCCGCCCAGCAACCAGTTTACGACATAACCAGTTATAACTTACCATACAGTCTCAGGGTTTTGGCAAAAGCCAGTATCTGAGACGGTTTTGCGGAGGGTAGTCCGCTCAATCTTTGATATCAGTCGTACCAAAGTTTATGGCACGAACGGTTGTCGTCTCGGCGCACTCAGTGATGAGGTTTTCTGGTGTTTCCACATTTTTCCCACAGAATCTGCATTTGCGTTGTTCCTCAGCTTCAATCTAATAAGGTGTTCGTTGAGGAGACAGTGCCGTGTTAGAAACCCCATGACAATTCGAAAATTGTTCTTACTAAAACGTAGGAAAATCTTTGATTTTTATCGGTCGTAAATCGGAAACTTTTTTGAGTGTCATAGATCGTTGGAAGACTCCCATTCCAGGTAACGGATGGTTTGGTTTTATTCTTCCAGATTTTTGAATTTCGCTTTAAGGTTGATTCTCACTATACCTTCCATATCAGCTCCCTTCTGTTTCCCTTCCGTTAACATAAAATATTATATCATGGAAATGAATAGGACAATGCACACTATCCATTCCGTTTCCCTTCCGTTCCATATCCTTTCCTTCAATACATTTTTTTGGCGGACGAACTGAAGCGTATCGGAAACAGCGTTGTCAAGTTCCTAGGTACATTTGTACCAGCTCTGTTAAAATTTTGCTGATATTTATTTATTCTTTCGCCTCTTAATTAAATCTATTACTTTTTTCAAAAGATACAAATTTTTAAAGTAAAACTTTCGTAATGATATAAATTGTACAATAAAAAGTATGGAACTGATACGAAACGGAAGCTTATACAAAAGTCAATACAATAAAAATACGGAACGGATATGGATATGGAATGGATATGGAATGGAAACGGAAGGTATAGTGAGAATCAACTTCTAAGTTGGTTTCCGCTTGGAAAGCAAAACGGTTCTGGTCCAGTTAGTGGAGTGTTCGCTGCTTTTCTAGCTAGATCGCTTGCTTTTTCATTGCGTTCTATAATTTGGTGAGCGGTGAGCGGCACCCAGAGTAGGAGACTTTATTTTCTTTGTCTAATTTGTTCAGCTTCTCTAGGCATTCTTTGACCAACTTCGAATTGATGGCTACTGAGTTACAGGATAAATAACAGACGGTCGGAAAAAAACGGCGACATCTTTAAAACTGTTAGCGTTTTCATAGACTGACATTGCATAAAGTCAAATTTCAAATTTTATTTAACCAGCAATGTCAGTTACCTTTTGGTCAGAACAGTTTGTTTAGCATATTTTCATATAAAATTCTATAATAAAATCTATATAAATTTCACCTACTCTGTGCTTAGTCTTGTCAACTGTTTAAATAATTATTTGACGCCGTGTAATGCTTGACGATACCTAGTTAATATATTATATTAGACCAATTTGTTTGATACCATAACAGTTTTCAATAAACGATACCGGTTTAATGCCAAGAGTTAAACGATAATCGTCGCCTGAAATATTCATTCGATACTAATTAGATATTGATCAGATGTTTTTCATAACTGTTAATCGGTATATTTAAAAATTAGATAGTGTTACGTTTTTCGTCGGTTCCGTGTGGATAGAAAGTCACAATTGATTTAAACACTATTTATTTAACACTAATTAACAAAAACAATAACGATAAAAAAAACTTAAAGAACTATTTACAAACGATTTATAACTAAGAATTTAGTTTGAATTTTAGCGCGTCAACTGCACTGGTATATTTATAACTGCCCTCTCTAGGCCACTGCCGCCGGCTTTTATACCGACAGGTAAAAGAAATCTAGAATAGTCCAAAGATCGTTAGGCGCATAGAGAAGGTTTTCGAATGTTCTCGTATGTACTAGTCCATTCTAGTGGGTCTCGATTCTTCTCGAACGAATGAATCATTGCGGTGTCTATGCGATGTTAAGGTCATCCGAGGGCGGGCCATATTGTGAGGTTAGGTCGAGTCCACACCGGCTCGCAACAATAGATATTAAAGTAAATAACAAATCTAAGAAATGATAAAATAAGCATATATTTTCAAAACGGCACTTTTATCGTGTATTTTCTTCAACTAACAATGACAATATCTTATTAATGTATAGAAAAATATCAAAAATCAACAAAAATATTGTGAAAGATTTTGAATTCATTAAAGAATTACCGAGATATTTATTATTTTGCAAGAGGAAAGCACACTTGAGACGAGTTTCGGCACTTTAGACTTGCATCGGTTAAGTTGATAACTCGTTTTTTTGAAATTATAATAAAAATCAGAAAATTTATGATTTTTTTACTATGTTTAGGAGTAAGATTTAATAGAGGCGCGATCCAGTATTCCAAAACCTTGATTTTTTTAAATGTTTGCTGCAGTGTTTTTTGCAATGAAACAATGCAGAATCAGACTAATGTTGATATGAAAAATAAATCTTATTTTTATGTAGGGAATCCTCCCCACGAGAGATGGCACATGTTTTTTGAAACACCCTGTATAATAAATATATTATTTAGGTAAAAAATAAATAACTACTATGAAATATTTCTAAAATAGTAAGTATGCATAAATATAATAGATATATCAACATAAACTATGTACGTTATATAAGCAAACGATAATAGCTCATCACATACAGGAAATGATTAGAAACTTCCGTACATTTAATAATATCACTAAATTATAGATAATAATAAGGCTGCTATGTATTTTTAGAAAATTTGTAGTTACTTTCAATAATCGATTGTATAGAGTTATTTTAATTTTTTTATTTAGGTATAATCAAAGATATAACTGAAGAGAATCTATTACTGATTATTCTGATAATATAGTTCGTTGTACCTGCAGAAAGAAATAATAAGCTTCATTCAGAACCTTGCAAATAGTGGAATAAATTAGTGGTTTCAATTACACTTTATACTTTTTAGTTTACGATCATTCACAATGTTTAAAAAACGCTAATTAGTGCCCGATTCCGAAAATTGGAACCACGAAAAACAATAAAGAAAAAACAAAGTTTATAATCTGGTGGTTGTAGTAATAATTCAAAAAATTAAGCTTTGAGTTTTTTTTGAGAGTCATTTGTGATCATGTTTGTGTTCAGGTTAATTTTCTCATGACTAATTACTACTTAATAATTTGATATTATTTTCATTTAAACCTCAATTTTTTATCGATTTTACTTTTGTCAACCATCCCTCCCTTGCTTGCTGTTTAACAAACTGCACCATCATTGAACAAAACTTTGCTAGTACCGAAAGTACCGAAAAAACTGAAAATCCCGGTTCCTTAGAGGTATGGTACCGAAATTACCAGTTCCGAAAAACAGCTCCGGTTCCGAAAACGCTATAACGTACCATAGCCGTGAATCGCCCTATACAGGGTGAGTCTTAAATAAGTGCAAATATTTTCAGGGGTAGTATATTTTGACCCCAGAACTATTAGGATTTTTCTAGGCAATTTTTTTTGAAAAAAATCTGGAAATTTTTTTAGTTTTTAGTTAAAAAACATAATTTCTTGATAATATGGTAACTAGTGCTCAGGACCGGAAATTCCCGGTTCTTTTGAGATATCAAAGAACCGGGACTCAAAATTATTAATTTCCGGTTCTTTCGGTACCTTCGGGACTCGGTAACAATGACTAAAAAGTATTCTTTTATTACGTGAGAAAGTAGTGATGCTATTTCTCATTGTTCTTGCTTATTTTCTCTTTTGAAGTTTCTGTAAGGTTTATTAGCAATTATTATTGAAGTTTAAATATGTTATTTTATTGTTTAGTACAATGTGTTGTGCAATGTATTAGTCAACAATGTGTTGTTCAATGTGTTAGTGTTATCCATTGAAAATCACCTAACCAAATGTATTACTACAAAAGAAACACATTATTGTTAAAATTAAACTTGTTTTAAATTAAAAAAAAGTTAGAATATGTTATTTTATAATTTAGTACAATGTGTTGTTCAATGTATTAGTTATCCAATGAAAATCACCTAATCAAAATTAAACTTGTTTTAAATTAAAAAAATTTGTAGAAAATCTTTGAAATAGATAATAATATAAAAATATGTCATTATACATTTTGTGACGACTTTTTCTGTCATCACTCAAACAGAAAGAAAAAGGTATCCGTTGCTCAGGGTTAGAGGAGAGCTGGGTTCGTAGGTAAGGCTTGTGACCTGTGGTGACTTAATAATGTTGTTAAATAATAAAATAAAAGTAATAATGTATAGGCTGCAAAGATTCTAAAATTGATGTTAAGTATTCAAATAGTAATGGTCAAAGACAGTAAAAGGGCGCCACTTACTTTGGGTATGAAAAGGTAAAGTAAGAAACCAGTAAGAGAATTTGATCATGAAATAGCTAAAATAAAATAATCAACAGCAATAAGGGTCTATTATGTTCATCAAGAATAAAAGTCAGATATAACTATCCTACGTTGAACATTTATTTAAAACGAACACAATTATCAATCAGTTTAAACCCAGTTTCAATTATCCCAATGAAATCGTTAGTTACTTTAAGTAAACTCAAATTTAGTTAGAGTTCTCTCAGTATACTATACTACGTAATATATAAACAGGTGAAATT
Organism: Sitophilus oryzae; assembly: GCF_002938485.1. Classification (NCBI taxonomy): domain Eukaryota; kingdom Metazoa; phylum Arthropoda; class Insecta; order Coleoptera; family Curculionidae; genus Sitophilus; species Sitophilus oryzae. Next base: position 1,026,970 of record NW_022146106.1, read on the forward strand.
TATGTAAGTACCAATACGATGATGTTTCAGAAACAAGTCGTGTACAATAACCTTCAAAAAATGAATCCGTGTTAGCGATTCTCACATAAAAGATCATACTGAAGTAAAACGTACCGTTAAGGACAAAGCATGACTTATAATGTTAACTAAAAGGTAAATTTTGACTATAATATATGGAATAAATGACAACAATTTACAGAGATATTCAAAATATTGTCTCAAAGTAAAAAAAAATTAGGGAATACCTTGTGTGTTGAACTTAGAACTTATCTGTATTTTTTTATTTTTAATCTTGTGACGTAGTGAACAGGTAGGCAGGCAGTCTCCAGACTAACGGAAGTGGATGTAGACTCTTCGATAGTAGCAGGAGTCTTCGATATCAGTAGATTAAATGTAGAGTCATAAATACAGTCTCAAAAAGTGGTTACTCATATGCCAATTACTTATACGTCAATTTCTTATACGCCAGTTACTCTATATAAAAAAACTCTCAGAACAGTCACCGAATACCAAAAAATAACTTACGGTCTGAAAATCAGCTGTACACATTCCAAAATATAGCCAAACTATATGCTGATCCAAACCAGTAATGCACAATCAAACATTATCAAAATAAATAAAAAACGGGAATAACTGAAATAAAATTTAGTTAGACATGGCGGTACAAAATGGTAGATACACTTACTGTGATCTTATTCCAGGAAAAGGCCCAAAAACACGAACTAGGCTCTGAACAGTATATTCTACAGGATTTCAAATCTCCACCTTTGGATACCCGTGCCTTTACTGTTAGGAAAAATGTTTCAGAAAGCCCTTTTCTCTGAGATTCGTCGGACGCTGAACCACGCGTCTTTTCTGATCTCAATCTCTCGGAAAAAGCCTCCTCCTCCTTTTCGCAAAACGGAAGTCTTCGAATTGACAGGTCATATGACCAAAGGCAATTAAGTGAACTCTATCGTCTATACTGAATGAAATTTGTTTTTATGGAAAGGAACCGCTACCTGTACTGAATGAAGTTTAACATCTAGCGAATAGATGGCGCCAGCAATATTAAAATTTGGAATTTTATAAAAAGAAAAATAAAACGCTACACTGCCCCCCTCCAAAAAAAAGAAAGGCCCTCAAAGAGGACTTTCGCCCAAACACCACATAGGAAAACTAAACTAAGTTTGTACAGGGTTTTGGATTTTTCAAATGAAAATTTGGTGGATGATAACTTCGTGTATCACACGTCCATAAAGGAGTCACTATTGGTAAGTCGCAATCGGTATGTCAAATCAGTGAGATTACACAATCGGGAAAGTCAAATCACCATATAATCCAAATAAAAACATTCATATAAACTATATATGAAAACTAAAACTAAATCTAAACCTAAAAGTATGGGATAGGAAAAGAAAGAAAGAAAGAATCCCATGGAAGCGCAGATGTTCCTGAAGAAATCCTCAAGCTGATTGTCCGTACTCAACCCACCTAGTGTGAGGCAACGAAAGATTCACAAATCGCGTGTAATCAGTCATGCGACCCCTCACACCCAAGGAAGCGGAGAACAAAACAAACAACAAAAGAACCTCAACAAAAGCCATGCTACGGATCACTATAAGAGGTAAGTTTGGCGTGACCAAAACAAACTACCTTCGCCACAACCTGTGTGCTCACCGGTTAACCATTCAAGGTAACTCACCTGTATGAGAAAAAGAAAGGAAAATAACAATAGAAATCACAATAGATAAACATATAAAGGAAGAGAGAAAAGATTGTCACGAATGACCCAAAATATCCGTAACATAGGATTCCAGCCTATGAAACGCTATTGCAAATATGGAAAGAAAATCACAATCATACCCAATACACAGTAAACTTACGAAGTTATGAGGTCAGCTATGTCTCACCATTAGGTTGCAATCAGAATCATAACAACTTTTCGTTTTGTCACGAAGTCGTGTTCTCAAAATACAAGAATTGCTTAAATTTCAGATTCTTGTGAACTGAATGTCATAGAATGGAGCAAATGGCACAAAACCATATGAGTGATTAACAGAATTACCATCCCACAAAATATTTACTCAAAATTAGGTAATCTGTAGAATACTCGGAAAAAGAAAAATACTGCTATATGCTCGCATTTCTAAATAGAAATACTATATTATACTGAAAATATACGCAAAAAAACTAAATAACACAATAGTTATGCTGATTCGCGACAAATCCGTAAAAACGATAAGCGAATTGTTGTATAACTTTTTAATATAAACTAAAAAAACTAAAATATAATCTATGTATCCTTTAGACTAAACCCTAAAAAGGAATCGGACATAATAGATTATTTAAATTACTGTGACGTAGTAGAGACATTTCCTGTATCATCGTCGTCAATCATGTGACCTTGGTATGGTTTAAGATCTTTTATATGCCAGCGGCCTGCGTTATTACCATCCTCGTCTACTAAAACATAAACTAAATTCGAAATTTTCTTTCGTACTGAAGATAAAACAAAACGAGGGGCTAACTTGGCTGAAAAGTTAACACCAGCATTTGATAAGACCTTATTACGTCTCCAAACCAAATCACCAACCTGAAAAGATAGATCACGTCTACGCAAATTATAAGACTTTGAGTTTCTTTCGTAAGCAGCATGAAGTTTCTTACGGACTTCGCTAAAGACACTATAAAGATTTTTGAGTTCTGAAGCGTAAGAGTTGCGATCGCCAGGCATAATTTCAAAATCTTCAGAGAACTTAACTTGACCATAATAATTACCAGAGATGGGAATATGCCTACCGAAAACTAAAAACGAAGGAGAAAAACCTGTGACCTCATGTTTAGAAGTGTTTAAAGCAAACTGAATATTAGAGAGTTGAACATCCCAATCTGTATGTTGTTTAACATAAGTTCTAATAGCTGTTCCTATTGTTTTATTCATTCGCTCAACAAAGTTACATTGAGGAGAATACACAGCATTATACCAGATCTTCTGAACTTGATATTTCTTTGCTAAATCTCTGAACTCTTTAGCAACAAACTGAGGACCATTGTCACAAATTATATGTTGAGGTACTCCATAGGTAAGAAAAACTTCATTCTCAAGATACTTCACAATATAGGGAGATTTTGATGAACGCAACGGACACAGAAGAACATACTTCGAAAACCAATCGCCAACAACTAAAAGCCACTTATGACCCTTTTTTGATCTAGGAAAAGGACCCATAAGATCTAAAGCGATTGTCTGAAAAGGCATATTAACTTGCTTTTCTTTTCCCATCTTACCTAACGGCATAGTATTTGAAGATTTCTGAGCTCCACAAACACGAAAACTCCTAACAAATTTAAGAACATCGGCTCTCATCTTGGGCCAGTAAAATTGTTCTTGAAGTCTTGATAAAGTCTTATAGAAACCCAAATGCGAACAAGTTGGCGGATTATGACATGATTCGATAATATTACGACGTTGAGGACGTGGAACAACCTTCTTCCATTCTTGAAGATTTGATGAAAATGGTAGCTGTACCGGAATAAACTTAAAAAGAAAACCATCTTCAACTTTCCACTGTGGAAATGAACTAGGCGAAGCTAAAATCTTTTGCTTCATAGTCTCATACCATGCGTCAGTATGGTCTAAATCTATATTCAAAACGGAAATTTGCGGACATACAAAATCATTATCTGAAATATCTGAAAGAGAAACTTTATGATTGGTAGTGGTGGATCTATAAAAATTCTTAACACATAATAACCACTTCTTCCAATCAGATTCTGAAAATAAATTTCTGGGTTTGAATTTTTGAACTGCACGACCAGAAACACGAGTTCGTCCAATTAGTTTTTTGAACATTTGGGACATGCCGGTGACTTAACACCTAAATTACCACATTTAAAACAAAAACCTTACGTTTCTGTCGACAATCATGAAATGTATGATTTGGACCAGAACAATTCCAACAAACTAAACGCGAGGTTGCTTCCTTACCTGAATTTTCTACAGATCTGGGCATACTCGAAGAAGTATTTACCATATCAGGGTCAGAAGACGACGACGCTACAGAATAACTAGCAGACCGAACAGTAGTATTTTTATTTTTGTTTTGAGCATTGACATTCTTAGACTTTTTACAAAACTGTACTCGATGAGAATCAGACGAGCTAGAATCAGGAGTAGTATTCAATTGAGAAACATTTAAACTTCTAGATCGTTTTTCATTCTGATGTTTAGCATTTTCTAATTTTCTACACAAATTAGAGAGGTCAGACACAGATAAAACATCAACTAAAGCTAACTGAGTAATGTATTCAGGAAGTAAATTTTGTCTAATAATTTTAATCTTATTAACCTCACTAGGGCATTTACTTAATCTACTAAAAAGATTCTCTAAAGTTGCTATAAAAATTAAAATACTTTCATTTTTTTGTTGTTTATAAGATTTAATTTGCGACCAAATATTGTCATCATTATCTGGGGGCAAAAAGTCTTTCTTTAATCTTTCTACAAGAGATTTCCAATCTGTAACATGTTGTTTAATACTTCTGTACCAAATAAAAGCATTCCCGGTAAAAAGTTCTACTGCGGAAGAAAATAAATCTTGTTCACTAACTTTACGTGATTCAGAAAGCTCAGTAACAGTTTCTAAAAATGAAAATAAATCTTGAGGATTACCATTAAATTTAATAGGCCAGTCTGACACTGGACAAGGTTTAGCAACATAAGTCACAATAGGAGGCGGTACATTAATAACCGGTCCTGAAGGGACAGAACTAACATTTAAAATTTCATTTGTGTCAGAAATTTTTGAAAATAAGTCAGCTTCAAGTTGATAACAACTACTAGTATAAACATCAGTTTGAATAGTCTCTGCATCAGCACGATTTTCATCTAAAATTATTCTTCTAATTCTACCAGCCAAATGTACAAGACGAGATTTTATAACTTTAAACATTGACTCATTTACTCCACCCTCGAATTCAGAAATTGACAAAGAAATTGAATCTAAAGTTGCTTTAATTTCGAAAATTTCCTGATCAAAAGAAAGAAGATAATTTTCCATATTAACTAAACAAAAAGGGTTATTAATTTCTCTACTTAAAAGACCTGACAAAATTTTACGTTTACTCTCAACATTTTTAGATGTCTTAATACCCCTAATAAGAAGTTCGTAATCTAATTCTACTTGTCGTAAATGATTAACTTTAAAAGATTCTTTCTCCATTGTAATTCAGTTATATAAGATATTAAAGACTAAATGATTCAGAAAAATTTACTAATTTTAACAAAAAGCTGTTATGATTCGGCGCAAACTATCAGAAAGAAAATATGTTCAATGTCAAAACCAAAAAAGATTCAAGTATTCGAAACAAATTCCAAAATTTTATGAAATACTAACAGTGCTACCCTGTATACTGAAATTATGTCCACTCTGTATATTCAAAATATAACCATACCTGTATATTTAAATCAAAATCAGAAACGTCAATAAAAAATGTAGTCAGAAATACGTATTAAGTTATTTATCTGGGTTTTAAATAGATAAACAAACACCCTCAAGAATTTATAAAACAAAAAAATTGCTGTTGAACTGATATTATTAGAATTTAATTACAGAAATAATGAAAATAAAATTTCAAAACTATAGTCTTTGCCTTATAGAAAATTTATCTGAGCCTAACAAAAATTATTTTACAAAGTCTACCAAATAAGTGAAGCAAATTAAATTAAATTGAGCCAATTAAACTAAGTCGAGCCAATTAAACCAAGTAAAGCCCCACGTGACAGGGCGTCATATTCTTTATTCTTCTATTTGTGTGACGACTTTTTCTGTCATCACTCAAACAGAAAGAAAAAGGTATCCGTTGCTCAGGGTTAGAGGAGAGCTGGGTTCGTAGGTAAGGCTTGTGACCTGTGGTGACTTAATAATGTTGTTAAATAATAAAATAAAAGTAATAATGTATAGGCTGCAAAGATTCTAAAATTGATGTTAAGTATTCAAATAGTAATGGTCAAAGACAGTAAAAAGGGCGCCACTTACTTTGGGTATGAAAAGGTAAAGTAAGAAACCAGTAAGAGAATTTGATCATGAAATAGCTAAAATAAAATAATCAACAGCAATAAGGGTCTATTATGTTCATCAAGAATAAAAGTCAGATATAACTATCCTACGTTGAACATTTATTTAACCCAGTTTCAATTATCCCAATGAAATCGTTAGTTACTTTAAGTAAACTCAAATTTAGTTAGAGTTCTCTCCAGTATACTATACTACGTAATATATAAACAGGTGAAATTTATGTAAGTACCAATACGATGATGTTTCGAAACAAGTCGTGTACAATAACCTTCAAAAATGAATCCGTGTTAGCGATTCTCACATAAAAGATCATACTGAAGTAAAACGTACCGTTAAGGACAAAGCATGACTTATAATGTTAACTAAAAGGTAAATTTTGACTATAATATATGGAATAAATGACAACAATTTACAGAGATATTCAAAATATTGTCTCAAAGTAAAAAAAATTTAGGGAATACCTTGTGTGTTGAACTTAGAACTTATCTGTATTTTTTTATTTTTAATCTTGTGACGTAGTGAACAGGTAGGCAGGCAGTCTCCAGACTAACGGAAGTGGATGTAGACTCTTCGATAGTAGCAGGAGTCTTCGATATCAGTAGATTAAATGTAGAGTCATAAATACAGTCTCAAAAGTGGTTACTCATATGCCAATTACTTATACGTCAATTTCTTATACGCCAGTTACTCTATATAAAAAAAAACTCTCAGAACAGTCACCGAATACCAAAAAAAAACTTTACGGTCTGAAAATCAGCTGTACACATTCCAAAATATAGCCAAACTATATGCTGATCCAAACCAGTAATGCACAATCAAACATTATCAAAATAAATAAAAAACGGGAATAACTGAAATAAAATTTAGTTAGACATGGCGGTACAAAATGGTAGATACACTTACTGTGATCTTATTCCAGGAAAAGGCCCAAAAACACGAACTAGGCTCTGAACAGTATATTCTACAGGATTTCAAATCTCCACCTTTGGATACCCGTGCCTTTACTGTTAGGAAAAGTGTTTCAGAAAGCCCTTTTTCTCTGAGATTCGTCGGACGCTGAACCACGCGTCTTTTTCTGATCTCAATCTCTCGGAAAAAGCCTCCTTCCTCCTTTTCCCAAAACGGAAGTCTTCGAATTGACAGGTCATATGACCAAAGGCAATTAAGTGAACTCTATCGTCTATACTGAATGAAATTTGTTTTTATGGAAAGGAACCGCTACCTGTACTGAGTGAAGTTTAACATCTATTCGCTAGAGCGAATAGATGGCGCCAGCAATATTAAAATTTGGAATTTTATAAAAAGAAAAATAAAACGCTACAATTTTTCCGCATTTCTTCCCATCAGAAGGTTTTCAGATACAGAAGAATTGTTACTTACACGAAATGTGAAAATATTCTGTTTTGAAGCAAATTTTTACTCGATGATCATTTTTTTTTAATTTTATTTTATTGTGAACTCATATTTTCGTAAATACATCTCTGTGATGAGTGCCACGACTATACTTTGCCTAGTTATAGACCACGACTATACAGCTACGTCAGTGGTCACGAGACGCGAGAACAAGGTCATATAAAGTGGCAGAAAAAGAACAAAGGATTTGACAAGAGTAACTACTAGTTTCCTTATACTATGGTTATAGTGAGAATCGCACCTTGCACCACATCAGAACTGAACTGCTCAACTACAGATATGCGGAAAACCGCACTGCATAAATAATTACCTATGTATTAAGCCATTTTCCATCATAAATTGAACCGCTTATTTAAGAATGGAATAAATATACTGAGTCATATAAAAGAATATAGAGTCTGTACGAATTTGATTGTCGATATTCAAACATTGACAGAAAAATCAATTTACTTGTGCATTAAAATGACAGACAAGTATCAAGTATCACCTTCCCTCACCCTGAATTCTTCTAATTGGACAGACTACTTACTATACCCTATAAGAAAATTTTGTGTTTTGTTGTTTGATTGTGTTATAATTATTCCAATTTTAATTCCACGACACCGTAATTTATCACGAGAATCGACTTCTAAAACGAGATCGCGGTACACACATAAACGCCAAGGTCGATTTTACGTACCTACTTCAGTAGAAATTCATAAATGATAAGCAACTTACTTAAGAAAAGCAATACATATAAGTAAGTACTTATGATTAAACTCTATAGTTGTCTTATATTTACATATAATTTTATATATAAAAGCAGACGATCGAAAAAAAACTGCTTCAGATTTGGTTTTACTGATTTTTTCTAATTGGAAATATTTTATAATAAATATCATTGTTTGATTTGTAATATAGAATACAGGGGTGTTCTGTTTCAGACACGACAAAGGCGATACGGGCGACGAAGCGAGCGACGCGACGTTGTCAAAAAACGTTTTCTTATGAACAATGTTCATAAGAAAACGTTTTTTGATGAACAATGAATAATTTCTTATGAAACTTATAAATTAGCTCTGTTATCTATGCTTATGAAGGTGTCCTGCATTGCTGATGCAGGACGATTTCATAAGAAAACATTGTTTGAAAAACACGTGTCAGTCGAATCGCCCGAATCGCGCGCTTTTGTTGCCCACGTAGGTCGAAGCGTTGCTTAGTATGTTTACTTAAATCATTTTGATATTAGAAATGACTTAAAACTTAAGTATTTTTAAAACTGACTTGTTGCAGCTCTGTTTGCAAAATAGGCACTTGGCAATAAAGTTTATTTTTTACACAACTTCAACGGTTTATAACAGACTTATCTGCTAAAAAAAACAAGATACACGAAAGAAGACCCAAGAAAGATCGAGTGGTTCTAAATACTTCAGCAAAAATCATTCTTTTTTAATTTTCTAAGTAAAATAACCGAGTTATGATAAATTATACCGGGTGCGTCTGAAAAGTGGCTCACCCTTATAACTTTTTTATTTTTTCAGTTGAAAAAAACGAGATTCGGAATGTTAGTATATGACATAAATTAGGATTAATTGACGTATTCAATTGTTTTCGATAACTTCCTGTTTCACCGGAAATGACTACAACTTTTGATTTTTAAATGGCACCCTCGGTGTTTTTTTACTTTATTCTTTGAATAAGAAGACTAAGGATGGAGCATATTAAAAATCTTAGCTCCACCGCGATGGGCCTCAAATATGGCTACTTAAATTCCGGTTTATCAGTGCCGTTCTAATTTTATTTAAAAAATATAAAACTATGATGTAGGGTAAACGTGGGGTAGACTCAATAATATTTTTTTTTTATTTTACGTTGTGAATAAATGTTGGTAGTTATTAAAATTGTTATAAAAATATAAAATTCTAATAAAAATAGATGTTATAATAATTATTTATAACCATAAACATCCGATACGCTACTGAAGCAGGTAAGTCAAATTGAAGTATCTAAATTCTTTGACATCTAATCTTTGACAAGTAGTAAATAAAAGCAAAAATGCAAGAAAAAATATATAATTAGTTAATTTAAGTGAATTTCATAAATGATCGGTTTACTACACGTATGTATATTATAATATAGTCACTTACTAGCGAAAAGTTGTTCCATTATTTCACTTGATTTTTGCCGAAATCTACCGCACGCTACACAACCAACTATTTTAGAGTCTTTTTCGATAAATCGCGATAGTGTCACTGTTAATTTAAGTTTTGCCACAATTTCCATCTAGATTTACTACCTTTATACAACTATCAGTAGTAGAATAAATAATAAATAACATAAAATAAGCTCCGTAAAGACTGACAGATACACAAAATTTCAAATCAAACTCAAATGTGTCAAATGAATCGTCAAACAGAACTGTCAAGGATCCCCACCCTAGAGTCCTTTTTCCGCCCACCATGCATGAATACATGGATAGCATTATGCTCCTTCCTTAGTCTTCTTATTCAAAGACTTTATTCGATAGATAATAACACTCTGAACAGAATGACATATCATATGTTAACTTTTGATATTTTCGCATATGGTTTATTTAAAATTATAACTTGCGGTTTGTAACGAAAATTTGACTCGAAATGCCAAGTGTGTGGAATCAAATTATTCGTAAAAAAATGCTTTTTCCAAATATGCTAATGAGCCACCCTCGCTCCATTTGCAAAAATTGAGATATGATTAGAAATACGATTTGAGCATTTTCTAACTGGTCAGGACAAGACACTAATAACATTAGACTGTCAAATCTATTTTTCCAAGGCTCCTTGATTAATAGTTAGTGTTTTTAACATAGCCATGGCAATGTAGATTGAATTTTAAAATACTATTTTTTATTAAGCGAGAATGTCAAAAGTTGACATATGACAGAATGTCATTTTCTATCGAATGAAGTAAAAAAATACCGAGGGTGCCATTTAAAAATCAAAAGTTGTAGTAATTTCCGGTGAAACAAGAAGTAACCAAAAACAAATGAATACGTCAATCAATCCCAATTTATGTCACATACTAACATACCAAATCTCAGTTTTTTTTATCTGAAAAAATAAAAAAGTTATAGAAGGGTGAGCCACTTTTGAGACGCACCCGGTATATGGAATTTTGGAATTGAAGACTCCGGTGCAAAAAGGGGGTAGCTCCATTTTTTTACGAATTTCACTTTTATATAGCAAAATAGGAACAAGAAGTCACTCCATCGACTGGTACAAGAACGAGGCAGCTCCATTGATTCGTTTAGATGTTATATGGGATGAACTTATATACCCTTTAAAGGTTCGGTGCAAAAAGGCAGCTCCAGAGCTACCTCGTTTTTGCATCGAATTAGTTTATTGTTTTCCCGCTTCGATGCAGCACCAGTATTTCACATTGCGATCGGCAACCGGTAGACAGTGACACTTAGTTTACCTAGTTGTGCGTTCTAGATACTCAGTAATAGAACGTCTGCCAGCTTTTTTTACTAGTAGCCAATAGTCAGTTTGGTGTTTAAAGAGTTTTACTATATTAAAATAACTTTCGTGTTGTTTGAAGTATATAACGGTTTGTAAAACATGTCAAGCAGTGACAGTCCGAATGAACAGTTTGATGATTCAGACCAGGATTCTGATTTTAATCCGGATGACCCTGGACCGAGTGTCAGGCGTTTTTCTGTGTTTGATTCAAGTGCTAAGGTATCAGCGTTGGTCGAAAGTGATTCGGAAAGTGATAAAGTTCCAATGACTGAGCAAGAAATCAAAATAAAACTCAAAAACTTTGCAAAAAACGTGTCAGAGATGAAAGTAAATGGAAAAGAAACGTGTCCAAGAAACTGAGAGCGGAAGGAAAGCCATATTTGGGTGTGACAAACAAGAATAAATGTGCCAAAGAAGAAAGAAAAACTGGTAGAGACTGCAGTTGCAAATTTAAATGCTTCCAAAAATTTGACGATTCTGGTAAGCTCGAAATTTTAAGAATATTTAACGAAATTGGAACTAAAGAAAAGCAGGATATTTTTATTGGAGGGCAAATAAGGGTAAAAAAAGTTGAAAGACAGAGACCAAAGTCCGGTGGGGGGCCAAAACGATCTTGTTCTTGTGTGTACACTATAAAATTGGCACAGCTGAACAAAGAGTATGCAAAAGGTTTTTGCTCGCTTTATGGTATAAGTAAAAACGAGTAGAGCTGATTGTTAGCCATTTACAAGATAATATTCCTGCTCCTAGAGATATGCGTGGTAAGCATGTCAATCGCCCTAATAGGATTCCTGAGAACATAATACATCAAATTGATTCACACATCCAGTCTTTTCCAAAGAGAACATCGCATTATAGTCGCACTAAAAATGAAAATAAATATTATTTGAATCCAGAACTGAATATGAAGAAAATGCACACACTGTACCTCAAAAAATATGAACCCGATATCCATGCTGCAATCGAAAATGGTCAACAAGAAAAACCTCAAGTTACCTATGACTATTTTTGTCGACACTTTGTCACAAACTATAACTACTCTTTTGGAAAACCACGTTCTGATACATGTCAAACGTGTGATAGATTAGACAATCTCATCTCAGCAGAAAAGAATGAGGAAGTAAAGAAAAATCTGAAAGTTGAGAAAGAGGTGCATCAGAAAAAAGCTAACTACTTCTATACACAGTTAAGAAAAGATATCGCCGAGGTCAAGATGAGTAACAACCAAACCGAGTTATTAGCATTTGACTATCAACAAAATATGCCTGTTCCCCATGTATCCAGTGGTGACGTATTTTTCAAACGCCAGCTTTGGGAATATAATTTTTGTGTTTTTCTAGGTAGCACTGGAAAATCCTACTTTTTCATGTACGATGAAACAGTCGCAAAAAAAGGACAAAACGACGTTGTCAGCTTTCTCCATTACTTTATTGATCATTACGTGCCAACAACTATAACAAAATTATTCATGTACTCTGATAACTGTTCTTCGCAGAACAAGAATCAAACCTTGGCTCACTATTTTTCTACCATTGCCATAAATAAAAGGTTTTCCAGAATAATACACCGATATCCAGAACCAGGTCATAGTTTTCTTCCTTGCGACCGCAGTTTTGGATTAATAGAAAAAGAGAAGAGAAAGAGAGAACGGATTGTATTACCAGAAGAATGGGTTGCTCTGGTAAAAAATACGTGTCGAAAATTTGAAATAGTTCCAGTTACCCAAGAAACCATTTTAAACTTCAGTGATCACTTCAATAAACTTTTTAAAAAGTCTGTTATTAACAACCGGAAACAAAAATTTTCAATCTCTTCTTACCGCGTTATCGAATACTCAGAGAAGGGTGTTGAATGCAGCAGCTCTGCTAGTGTCTCCTACAAAGATGAGTTCACTCTTCAGAAACCTGGGGTAACTCCGACACTACCCTGTCCCGAATCTCGGTTATACTCTGGTCCCTTACCGCTCAAGCAGGCTAAGTATCTGCAAGTGAAAGAACTAGCTGCGAAGTACGTCCCAGCAGATTGCATGTGGTTTTACAATGGACTTAGATGCCAAGGGGAAGAGCAGCCTAACCAGTCAGAAGACAGTTTTACAGATAACTGATTATTGTTGTATGTATTTACTATTACTAAGTATTACTTTTGGAACACTTTTTGTAATAAAAATACTTAAAAAAGCATTGTTTTGAAATTAATTAACGCTTTAGATTTCGTAAATATAATTTAACTTACCATCCGGTGCAAAAAAAGGGGACAACTCCCCATTTTTTCTAATTTTAGTATCTTACTGAAAGGCTTTTCATTTTTCGATATTCATATTACTTATTCATTGTCAGCTAAACTACAACCTCCTTTTTGCACAGAAACAAAAAAATCACAATTTTTCAATTAAAATAGTTTTTACTGTCTCCTGAAAAATTCATTAAAATGGAGCTACCCCCTTTTTGCACCGGAGTCTTCAATTATATATGGATATTTTTACCAATATCCAATTTAAAAAACACCATCTTTTAGTCTAAATTTAGTTTAGAAGTAAGTATGTCTGACTCTACGTGTTAAAATATTTGTAAATTTTAGTGTTACTAATTTTAGTGTGAAAAAAAAATCAAAAAAGTGGGCCACCCTGTATAGTCAAACGCCATTCTACAGGGTGTTTCAAAAAACATTTTATAATATAAAATCTTTAAATTATAAAAATATCATATAAATAAGATTTATTTTTCATATCAATATAGGTCCGATTCTCCTTTTTTTCGTAGCTACAGAGTGTTAAAATCTTAATAGTTTTTCGACTTATTTTAATTTTCTTTCAAACGCTTTTAGCAATTACAATGAAATTTTGAGGGTAAAAGTTACTATAAATGCGACATATTTTAAATCTAAAAAAGTGTCGACATATTCACCAGGGACGTGCATATGGGTTATCATTGGAATATTTTTCAAAAAAAACATGTACGCCACTGACTTTCTTTTCTTTTTTTCACGAAATAATGTAAGTACTTTGATGCCGATTACAACTTGTCTCTTGATATTTTGTCGATTTCGGCCTCCTTCATGAGATAAACGCAATTTTATTAATTTACCTGGATTCAAGGGTAATAGCAACCTTTAAAAAATGTTAATATCATTAACTTGCGAAAGCTTTAAATAACTACTCACTGATTCCTCACCATAAAATATGAAAAAAAGTTCTTATAAACATGGGTATGGAAATGCGTAGTTTTATAGTTACAGGATGTTAAAAAATTTTAAAATTAGTTTTTTTGTAATTATCTTAAATACCATGCATTTTTTATTTGAAATTTGTGTAGGTTGGACTAATAGTAATAATAGCTAATATTAATAATATTTAATAGTAAATTAGGTAAAATATATAATTTATTAATTTTATTTTTATTTTATTAATTGCGTGATTAATAAAATTGCCTTTATATCAAGGAGGCCGAATTTGACAAAATATCAAGAGATAATTTTCAATTGGTATTAAACGGCCTACACAATTTTGATATCAAAAGAAAAATGTCAACGGCGCACATGTTTTTTCTGAAAAATAATCCAGTGATAACCCATAACCCATGATAAATTTATCGACACTTTTTCAGCATTAAAATATGTAGCACTTATAGTAACTTTTACCCTCAAAATTTCATTCGAATCACTAAAAATACCTGGAAGAAAATTTTAACAAATCGAAATTTTATTACGACTTTAACACCCTGTAGCTACGAAACAAAGCAGAATCGGACCCATGTTGATATGAAAAAAAAATCTTATTTTTACGTGAGGAATCTCCCCACGAGAGATGGCACATATTTTTTAAAACACCCTGTATAGCTAAAATGATCCTTAAACCCAATAACTGCTTAAAAACATTACAATAAACATTAATTTTATGATCCTGAATAACTAATTAACACAGTAGCTTATATATCGAAATAACACTTACGAAACAACATCATATAGTTTGTTCTTAATGAACAGAAAAAATGTACACAAGACGTCTCACATTTTATTGAAATCGTATTTAACCTTTATAGAAAGAAATCTGTCTACTCATAGTTAGCTTAAGCGGTCATAAATCATATAGAAAGTGAAGTTTGGTTTGAATCCAAGCTGACATAGATAAAGAATTGCATCATGGTAATGGTATATAGTCTATACTTACATTATAAGAGCAACTACAATTATTGGGAAATAATTTAATCAGTTTACCCATTGATTTAATCTATACTTAAAAATAAAACTGAAGTACGCTCTGTAATTTCGAAATAATGGTATTTTTTGGAAATTATATATATGATTACATGCATCTTATCAAAACTCAAAATGTTGTCTGTCTGGCCGTCAATTTCTCCATATTCTCAAACGTCTGAACACAGAAGAAGGTCTGAACATGAACCGAGAACCAATTTCATTGATTCCAGAGGTATTTTTCAAAAATTTATACAGGGTAAGTCTTAAATAAGTACAACTATTTTCAGTGCTGGTAGATCTCGATAAAAGAAACATATTTTCTCTTTATCGTTTTTCAAATAAGTCCAAAATAGCCGAGTTATTTTACTTTGAAAATTAAAAAAGAATGATTTTTGCTGAAATTTTGAGAACCACTAGATCTTTCTTGGATCTTCTATCTTGTATCTTGTTTTGTAGTAGATAAATCTATTATAAACAGTTGAAGTTGTGTTAAAATTAAATTTTATTGCAAGTGCCTATTTGGCAAATACCTGTGAATTTTATTGATGATACCTATTTTCCAAATGACAGTGATAAATCAAGATAAATTTGTTATAAAAATCGCACAATTGATATCTCCCTAGTCATTAAAATCATCATCATTATCATCTTCAGCTTATTCAACAATTTCCAATTATGGTGTAGCCTCCCTTTTTGTAGTTGGGCCCGTTGTTGTCTATTGTTGGCTAAGCGGGCCCAAGTTATCCCTGCTAATTTCTTAATATCGTGGTCCCATTTCAGGTTTGGTCTTCTTCAAGGTCTCTTAGGTACCATGCTGTAATTTTTCTGGCCTTCTTGCCAGGTGTTCTGCCCATTGCCACTTGAGGGATTTCATTCTGTGGATGACATCTATTACCTGGGTCATATCCACTCTATTCTTTTACAGTCCCTTTTGGTTATTCTTTTTTGCTTATTCTTCTACTATTTTCAGTGTTGTGTTATTTATTAGAATGTCTTTTCTGTTTACGTAGTGTCTGTAGTTCGTTGTACAGGGTGGTCGAAATTGGTCTGTTTTAACAGAGAAAACCTATTTCCTGACTAGATAGAGCAAAACCGACATAGATGTCATGGGCTCGATTTCTGAGAAAAGTTTAATGGCGTAAACCGCCTGTTCATATTTTCACTGCCAACTGAGATACGGGGTCTTGTTGAATTTTTTACCATTTCGAAAATTGCCCATAACTTCTTTATTTTGCGGACTAATACAATTCTGTAAAAACGTTATTAAGGCACATTTTTAGGCACAATTCAGTGGCGTAGTCAGTTTTTTTCTATGCTTGCTCTTTTTGTCAGAAATAATAAAAAATTTAATTTTCTATATGGAAATCATAGGTGGCTATGAACTTAAAAAAATGCTGGCGTTTTCCCCTTTCCAATAATCTAAAGTTATGGTATCTATTTCTAAGAATGAGAGAAATATTAGATTTTTGATCTTTATATCGAAGCGGGCCTTGATTTTGTGCTGACCTATTTGCCTAATTATTTTTTATCACAATTTAATATTCTATATTATTATTTATCTGCATAATTAAAGACTTTTGAAAAGGTAAATTAACATTCTATATTAGTATTAGTAATTACAATTGAAATCGATACAATAAACTGTCACGCGTTTTGGCCTTAGCTCGGCTCTTTTAAATTAAAAAAAAAGAAAAAAAAAATTAGAAAAGAAGTAAAAAAAATACGAAGAAGAAAAAAATATTATTAAGTTAGAGATTAAGAAAAATAAATATTTATGGAATTTGCAGGGGTCTAGTCGCGAACAAATTTATGCCCTAGCTCAGAAAATTCGGAGAGTAGGGGCGGGTTAAGAGCGCCACTGACTTTAGACGGAAAAAAATCAGAAATCCCCAAGGTGTATTTAGGGCCTTACAAGTTCCACAAATACATAAATAAAAAAAAAGTAAATAAATAAACAAAAAAAAGTCAAGATCTTAGAGAATTATGTAGACATAGGGTCAAAGGAAAAATATAAAAAAATAATGCAAACTGATTAGTTTCAGTACCCTCTATTGAAATATAAAAGGAAAATATAGGCAACAGTAAATAGAAAATACCAAATAGCAAATAGTAAATTAAATAAATCAATAAAAAAAATTGTGCACCAAGAAAAATATATCTCACAATACGCAAGTAGCAAAATTACGTAAATACCTAGGTACCCTTCGTGATCACGTAAGATTTACAAAATAAAATATATATGTATATATCAGCGCAACTAAATTCAGCTAATATATCAAATTAATCAACAAATTAATAAATCAAATAAATAATACTAAACCAATTCACTAATAATAATAATTAATAATATAATTATTAAATAAATAAATCAAAATAATCAACTAATAATTATGAATTCATCAGTTCAAGAAATTTAGATATCGATAAAAAAAATGAATAGATTTAAATTTTAAATAGAGACAAAAAGAAACTGTGTCAGCTGTATTAAATTTACAAAAAAAATTAAAGGGAAAAAAAATGAAATATTATTTTATCAACAGAATTAAGTATGTGAAAATTTATTCTAATTAAATTATAATGTTAAAAAAAAATTATCTACGTTCAGTATTCGTACGCACCAATGAAATTCAAATCGTAAGATAGGAAAAAATAAAATTGAATTGTACGATACCAAATAGTTGAAAATCTTCTAAATCAAATCAATCTTGGGCAGACACCGTCGGCTGTCAACTGTCAACCGTCGACTGTCAACTCCTCCAGAAAAGTAAAATGGATACAGCGAAAAAAAAACTGCTCCAACAAAAAAACTGGCTCAGAGAGAAGTCTTCAACACAGAAGAAAAACTTCTTCGGCCCAGACAAAAAAACTTCTTCGGTCCAGACAAAAACTCTTCGGCTCCGACGAAAAAAAAACCCTACGGAGAAATAATATTATAGTTTCTCCATAGTACGAGATACCATAAAAAAAGATAGTTTTTTTTTAAAGAAGAAAAAAAGTGGAAAGAAATGTATTAATAAAAAAAAATAGGCTTTACCTGCTAACTCAGGGTTTTCTACGAATCCTCAGGTGATTAATATTATTTCTTCCCCTGGATGGAATGGGGTGCTCAATAAAAAAAAGGCGGGCTGCTTGGTTGACCCACGTCAGCGTTTTGAGGTGAAAATCCCGTCACCGGTAAACCGTAGCACCGTCCAAAAAACAAAAGGTAAGATAGGATGCTGCAGTAATTTTTGAGGCACACTCGAAAATCCCCACAAGGGTAAAAATCAAAAACTTGACAAAAATGACCGAGAGGCCTCTGTACCTCAACTAGCTGAACATAAAGTGACCAAACCAAGGTAGTTCCAAGAAAAACGAAAACCTTTTTTGCAACAAAGAAATAGCCAGATAAAAACACGAGCCCTTGATAAAATATGGATTGCCAACCATGAGCTGAATAAAGACATGAAGAAAAAGTTATATATTAAAGGAAAATAAAGTTAATATCAATAATTTATATAATTAATAGAATAAATAAAGTTAACGAGATTAATGAAAGTTATATAGAAATTTGCTTATCAAAACATTCAAAAATTAATAAATAACAACAATCTAGAGATATTGCGCATGACTCACTTGCCGGATCGATACGATATTTTTAAGACAATTATGCTTAGAAAATTCTACCTAAAAATTAAAATAGAGCAACATAAATTTAATGAGTTTAACTAAGTGACAATAGGCTCAATAATTACTGTTGATTAAATAAAATACAAAAATATATAATCAATTTATTAAAGTATATTTTGGGTTGCCTAATAGTTAATGTTAATAAAAATATAAATAAATATTTGACAGTTCAATTCAAAAATTTCTAACCTACGTATTTAGTATATAAACAGAATTAACGGCGGAAAGAATTATTTTATCTATTTCGGCTAAAATAAATATTAAATTGTATTAAATCAACTAGTTTTGTGCTGCAAAAAAATGTTATTAAGTGTGAAATATGTTTAGTTAAAAATAAGGATGGAATAATTACTTTTGTTAACATGTAAGTACGATTTATTTATTCTTGGTTTACTGAATTGAACTGATCGATATTTCAGACTAATAATAATATCAATTAGCGTTAAATTATTAAAGAAAAGAAATAAAATGGTTTAGTGAAATTTTGGCACGTTACAAAACAAAGAATAAAACTAAAAAAAAGTATTTTTTGAGTGACGAATATAGTTTTCTAAAAAAAATCATCAAAGATGTTCAAACTGAGCACCCCCTTGTTGAATACACAATAAACATCTTTTGCGCACAGAGTTACAACAATTTATTAGACGAACTGGTGTATAATAAGTCCAAAAGCTTGCCTAGTAGCCTTCTGTAATTCTTCTCTCGTCCCAATGGTTCTTCCCTTATATATAAGGCCTTTTAATTTCCCCCATAAAAAAAGTCAAAAGGACCTCATTTACTTTGTTACATCACAGGACCTAGCAGGCCAAGATATGGGATCCCTACTTCCAATCCAATTCTCTCTAAATTCTCCATTTAATAGTTCAGTTGTAACCCTGGCTTTTTAATTGTAAATGGTAATACTAATATAGAATGTTGATTTACCTTTTCAAAAGTCTTTAATTATGCAAATAAATAATGACATAGAATATTAAATTGTGATAAAAAATAATTAGGCAACTATAGGTCAACACAAAATCAAGGCCCGCTTCGATACAAAGATAGAAAACGAAATATTTCTCTCATTTTTAGAAATAGATACACATAACTTTATATCGTTGGAAGGGCTTAAACGCCAGCATTTTTTTAAGTTCATAGCCAACTATGATTTCCATTTAAAAAATTATATTTTTTATTATTTCTTACTAAAAAAGCAAGTATAGAAAAAAACTGACTACGCCACTGGATTGTGCTTAAGAACGTTTTTACAGAATTTTATTATTCCTGGAAATACAAAAGTTATGGGCAATTTTCCAAATGGTAAAAAATTCACAAAGACTCCGTATCTCGGTTGGCAATAAAAATATGAATAGGCGGTTTAGGCCATTAAACGTTTCTCAGAAATCGAGCCCATGACATCTATGTCGGTTTTGCTCTATCTAGTCAGGAAATAGGTTTTCACTGTTAAAACAGATCAATTTCGATCACCCTGTACATTACTTTAGTTTTTGCTAAATTTATTTTGAGGCTGTTCGTTAATTTGTGCTTGTAGTATCTATCGTCGGTCGCTCATCTCTTCAACTTTACATTTCCGTCGACAGAAATATTCGATATCGTAATTCTCCGCCCTGTATATCTAGTCTAATTAATTACTTCATCCAAAGCCTTTAACATATGGCATCGCCTAAAGGGTACAAAAAACAACAAATAAATACCTTACATAAACATTCTACGCGCCAATTTTGCATGCCGCGTTCGCTCAAAATTCGCTGATTTACCGTTACACGTCTAAGCAAATTGTCTAGCAGGTTTTGCAATAATTTCTTTTTCGACGGCAAAGATATTGACCCCAAATACAATTATTTTTTAGCGCGAACGCTCTACGAACGAGTTTTTGAAGCGTTTTATTTGAGCATACGTTTAGCGCGCCTTAACCAAACCAAATGTCAACGGACTCTTGCCAAGACTCGGTGGTTCCTTTCACTTTATAATTTTGGTACCTAGCCGACTGCTGACGAGAAACTTTTGCGAACGACTTTAGAATACCCGGGCGAAATATTCAAAAGACCACCACTCCTTTTTATTGATTGAGATCTCAGTATAACAAAACAACTTTTACTGACACAGTAATACCACATAGGTGATATTTTCCAAACGAATGAGTTTATTTTCTAACAAATTTAAGAGCAGTTCTAAATGAATAAATTTATTCTTCTTCCTCTTCTTCTTCTTAAGTTGCCGTGCAGATTCCCGTGTAGGCTTTCATCTTTTTCTTCCTCACCTATTAGTTGCATCAACTTTCCTCTAGGAGATGCGAGACCTAGCCGTTCGTTGGTGGAGAAGCTCCCAGTCGGCAAGCCCCCAACTTTGGCTGGGTCTAAGGAACATCTCGCTGTTTTTCACTTGCTATAGTGTCGTGACCAGGGAATTTCTCCAATACTTATAACGATGCCGGATGGGACTACCTTGTCTGTCATATCAGGCCCCCTCTACTGTCTGTGGTCATGTCCCACGAGGGTGTGGGGGGAGTCATGGCTTAATCGCCCGGACCAAGAGGAGACAACCTCACCAAAAATCTAAATCCTTCAATGGCGGGATCAGGTCAAAGGGATGCGTGGCTAAATAGAAGACTAGTCTTTTCTGGTCTCAACCTTGGGGTACCCTTGTAGAAGTGGACCAACTAATTCTTGCGGTAAAGTTTCAGAGAAACACCCTAGCAACATTAACAATGCAAGTTCCAAGGGACCAATCCCAAAAAGAACTACAGGAGAGGCAGCTAACACTTGTCGACACCTCCGACTGCTCCACGAAGATTTTGCTCCAGAGGAAGCTAAAGTGGCAACATTCCTCAAAAAGGGGAGAGCAAAGGACCCAAGATGCAATCTCCACCAAAAGGAGAGAAAAAAGCTAGGATGGAAAACCGTCCAGCACCGAGAGGCAAGCAGGAATGTACCACCAGCTTGGTGGTACGTGAAGACATCGAGTTAGAGAGTCATCAACCATGGTTAGGTCCTCACAATAGGAATTGACCTCAAATCCAAGAAGGCAATAGAGAAAGAGGGATATATTCGCTATTATAGATTCGGGACAACACCGGTATCGGGTCTAAGGAGAAGCCAAGTTAAAGTAGTGGAGAAAATGGAGACAGATCCTCCAGCCTCTACCTCATGGGTACCTCGTCCGGAGACAAACCCCTCGACTGTGAAGAGCACGGAGGGCCAAATCCTAACCGTGTAAGCGTGTATACCCTCTTAGGAGGTAGATGTCCACTCCTCAGAAGAACATCTTCTGTTGGCAGAAGAGGATCGGGAATATCCTGTCCCCCATACAACAAGAGAATCCACATGGATAATGAGTTATAGACTATACATATAATGAGTTATAACTCAAGAAAGAGAGACACAATAAATATTTAAGGTCGCGTTGATTAACGCCCTTACCACTCATTGTAAATTCTAGTTACAGCGACTTGGAGTGCTTCGAAGTCCGGTAGGCCTATCCAGTGACGAATATTTCTCAACCAGGATAGCTTTCCTCAAGATACATCTTTGCTCGATAGCACAAATTACCTATCGATGGTATGTTTTTGCTTCATCTTGATAGCTTTACTTTTATTGGAGATATTTGCTTTTGAAAAGGACAGTGACAATTTTCGCATTAAAAGTATGTTTTTGCTTTTGGTCTTCATCAACAAACCTATGAACTAGATTTTATTGTTTTTTTAATGTTACTGTTATAGAAAAGTCATATTATTATTGTTTCTTGCCAGTTACTCTAGAAAAGATGGTTTTATTTTCATGTTACATTAAAGTAACAATAGCCGATACAAATGATGTTGATATAATAATTTCTTTCATTAAATTTTTATGCAGTAGTCGGGAAAACACTAGTAGTAATAAATTAAAACAATATTTTTGAACAGATAAGTATTCATCAAATGTTTTACTTTCTAAATATAATTTAATTACCTATGCTTCTTTTTAATGTTTGGCACGTAACAGCTATGAAATCATTCAGGTCAAGTTTTCTCAAACTTAAATCTTCAGGCGTTCCTTTTCTATAAACCAAATTAATGTACCATTAATAACTGATGATTTATTAATTGTGATTAATGAATAAATGAAAATCTCAAGCTTCAATAATGTCTTTTTACGAATTTTTCGAATTCTTTTTGTATGTAAATAAATATATAATTAAAACGCCCGATGATATCATCTTTAATTCTAACGTTACCTCTTACCACATACTATAAACGAACTTATATAAAACGATTATCTTTATGAAAGTTGTTTATATACGGTTTTATAATAAAGTACAAGAGGCATGGATCAAATAATTAAACCTTCGATGCTTAATTTAGATATTAATTATGCACGCCTGAATCAGTAATTGGCTTTTAATTAGTAGGTTATATGTATTAAGCCATTTAGCAAATTTCTAATAGTTTCTTTATTCTTTCTTAACAGGCTATTTAAGAGAACTTACTAAAATAGTTCTTAGTTTTTTGATAATTTTACACACTTTAATTTGTGACGATTTGATATAAGCTATGATATCATAAGCAATAATAGAAGCCCTAACTAAATAAGGTATTGACAGGTCTTATATAGAAACACTCGCCAATATATACAAAGAAGCCAAAGCAAGAGTAATGCTATATAATATAAAACAACCCCAGTGGTGGAACTGTGTAACGAAATAGCGATCGGTAGCGATAAAGAATACTGTCGCTTGCCCTTTAGTTTGTACTGCCAAGGTCAGTATTCTTCATCGCTACCGATCGCTATTTAGTTACAGAGTTCCAGCCTAGAGTTCCCAACTGGCAGATGAGTACGAGAGGGAGACGCGATATCCCCAAAGCTGTTTACAGCAACACTGGATTGGTCTTCCACAGAAATCTTCCGTCAGCTGGACTGGACCAACAAAGGATCAAAAATAGTCGGAGAATATCTAAACCATCTACGATTCGCTGATGACATAGTCCTAATTGCTAATTGCCCTGAAGAACTACAAGAACACAAATTAACGAACTAAATACAGCCAGCAATATAGTAGGCCTCAAAATGAATTTAGCAAAAACTAAAGTAATGTACTGCAGATATGATAATGTAACTAGCAGACAGAAAATGCATTCTAATAACTAACACCAACATTGGATATAATAGAAGAATATATATATTTCGGACAACTAATATTTCGGACAACATCAGAATTAAGCTGGCATGTAGTATTTATGGAAGAAACGCAATCATATTCAAATCTAGAATGCCATGAAGATGAATATCGGTTATCGAATGGAACACAACAGAGTTAGCATGGTGTGTTTCGCTGATAATGCAGCCATTATCGTGGAGACAGCGGACGATATGCAGAGACAGCTTCATAAATTCTATCGCGTAAGCCGAAAATTAAATATGATTATCTCCACAGAAAAAACTAAATGCTTTAGGACTATATATGTCGACTAGATATGTCGCCTACCATGTCCAGAGAAAGATCTGAGAAGCCAGATAAACAGAGCAACGGCCATGTCAGGATGTCTAAGACAAATAGTGTGGACAAACCCTTTCATGCGAACAGACAGCAAAATGAAAATTTATAAGACCTGCATCAGACCAGTAATGACATATGGCATAGAAATCCGAGAGGAAACAAACAAGACCAAAAGCATGTTAAGAGTCGCTGAAATCAAGAACCTAAGAACCATAATGGGGAAGACTAGAAGAGACAGAATTAGAAATACAACTATCAGAATTTTAGAATTTAGAATAAGTGGGAGGGGGGTTAATCTCTGCGACCTTAGAGATCTATTGTGTCCCCCTTTCTTGAGTTATAACTCATCATACAGTCACAGGACTTCCTACGGAGACCCGTGTCCTTCACAGTCGAGGAGCTACGACCCAGGCCGGGTAGACGAAACGGTAGCGAAACGGATATGTGTCGCCTGTTGGGTTTAGAGGTAGGAGGTAGACTCCCGACCCTTGGAGGAGGTGGTAACTTGTATGCCACTTGCGGAGGATGGTCTCACGCAAGTGTCAGCCACCTCTCCTGTAGTTCTCTTTGGGTTTGGCCCCTTGGAACTTTCATTCTTACTGTTCTCAGTGTTGCTAGGGGGTTTCCCCACAGCTTCACCGGTGATGTTTTTATTACTATTATTACCAGATCCCATAGTGTTCCCATGAGTCGCTAGGGACAGTCGGTCCACTTCTACAGAGCCCCGCATGTAGAAGTAAGGGGTAAAACACAATGGGGTGCCCCCCGGTGCCCCAAGGTTGAGGCTGTCCGTAGCCCCGCCCGGTATCGTTATATGTCTTCCCCACCAACGACAAGGTCTTGCATCTCCTAGGGGAAGACAACTATCAGACAACAATATATGTGCAATACAGGACGTAGTGAGATGGGGTAGGCAAAGAAAAAGACAATGGTTCTTCATAGCTCTTGAAGGGAAACCCATGGGCAAGAGACAGCCGGGAAGACCTCCAAAAAGATGAAAAGACAGTTGGCAGTCCATCTCCCAATAAGTCCTGCAGAGGCAACCTTAAAATTAACAGATCGAAAGATCTCAAATAAGTAAAAGAAGAAGAAGAAGAATGTCACTTTATCTAAAGAAGAAAACAGTCGCCCAATGTGTACTATCAGTCATGACCAATGCATGCGAAAACTGGACGCTTAAAACGGGCATTATAAGGAAACTGCAGGTCGTGCAATGTTCAATGGAACGAAAAATGCTGGGAATGGCCAGAAAAGATCGTAAAAGAATACAGTGGATACGACAAAAGGTCCAGGTAATAGATGTCGTGCACAGAATCAAATCCCTTAAGTGGCAATGGATTGGACACCTGGCAAAAAGGACGGACAAAACAACACATGGACCACAAAAATTACAGCGTACCCACGAGGAATTAAGAGACCTAGAAGAAGACCAATCCTGAGATGGGACCATGATATTAGAATATTAGCAGGGATGTCTTGGACCCGCCTAGCCAACAATAGACAACAATAGGCCCAACTACAAAGAGAGTATCTAAATATGTGAGGGAGGCTACACCATTATTGGAAATGGTTGAATAAGCTGAAGATGATTATGAAGACCTCTTTTAATGGCTAGGGAGGTCAATTGAGCGATTTGTATAACAAATTTATCTGGATTTATCACTGTCATATACAGAAACTTGCAAAATACTTGCAATAAAATGTCATTTTAACAGAACTTCTACGGTTTATAATAGATATATTTAAAAAAAGCGACACCCCCCAGGTAGTACTGCAAAGAAAGTATCTAAAAATCTGAAGGAGGCTACACCATAATTGGAAATGGTTAAATAACCTGAGAATGATGATGATCATCATCATCATAAACTAAAAATTGTATGACGTATAATAAAATTTTATATGAAATATCCCCTTTATTTTTCAAAAACAATAATTGTCTCCTGAATATTTTTTTCGAACTTATACACATTTACAACCTGTTTTTAATAAAAATTATCCAATAAACTAAAATTTAAAAGATATTATACCATTGGAAATAAACGTCATTACAATAATTGGCTTATAAATATCAAAATCGCAGTCATTATTGATATGTAAAATGTTATAGGGTTAATATAATCGATGATCATTTCCATTTCCATACTAAGTTGACGCCGTTTTTTTCATTATACGGGAGTTTTGACGAAATATTATTACAAATATCTTGTAGTTTTACTAAAAATGCCTACATTTTAATATGTAGATCGCTGAACGTGTCATTTTACAGACATGCTTATGAAAATTGCCGTTTAAAGACTGAACAACAGTTGCGCCTATACAGGTTGGGTTCTACCTGAATATTTGTATTCAATTAGTATTCCGTCAAGAACCGTTTGACAAATAACTTTTCGAGAGAGAAGTTCATCGACTTCCAAATTGTTTTCCCATGGTGCTAAACATTTCAGAAAAACATATACAAATAGTTCTAAATAAATGATTTACATACAGGTAACAATATTTATCGTAGAACGTAAATTGATTATGAACAAATAAGTTTTAAAAATATAGGACAACATGGAATGAATACCAATAATAGGGAGGCAGGGGAGCCCAAGCGAGGATTTTGGGATTTACTCAAGAGCGGCAGAGTAACATAAGGGAAGAAACCTTGCACATTGAACACGGTTAAGTACCCCCACCCACCATATATATTCGATACCAATGAAACATTTAGTTACGTATTCGAGGGCGCGATTTTTAACTTCATTGTTGCCAAGCATGGACATATTCGGCGCCGCGCTGACTAACTGGGATTTAAATTTCCCGCTGGGTTCAGATGGTAGCGCTGCTGTAAAAAATATCAAATTGCCACATTTATTATATATATATTATATTATTATATCCTGACATTGTCATTTGTCTTCACACTTTAGTTTTGTATTACGAGTATTTGGTTTAAATGAATTGTGTTGTGACAAAAGATGTGACAAAAATTAGCTGGATGAAATCAAATGCTCAAAATGATTCTTTTCCTCTTCACTGCATAAAATGATTCTTTTTTCAAAAGATCTTTTTATGTTAAGAGGCATATCTGGAGTTCTAATTCGAAAAGCAGTCATTTCTCTCATGTTGTCGACAATAATTGGTCGAGTTTTTTAAACACTGCCTTTAACATGTCCCAATAAAAAAGTCCAAACTAGATAAATCAGGAGCATTTAAGCATTCTGTTAATGGGTAAAAGCATACTGCAGTCAATTTTTTTCTGATGTAGGATAAGTTTTGATTTTCGGCAAATTTCTGACATTTTTTTTTATTTTAACTGATACAAAATGATAAGTATATAGTTGATAAAGGTGAACTAATTTGGCAGCTATGTTGAAGTAACGTCAGGTATCTCATATCTCATAGCCACCTAGATTTTATCAAATAATAAAGATCTACTGACACTACATCATAAAAATGGAAATATCTATGAAAATCTTTGTTTGAGAAGTAGGCAACCATTATATGATGGATTCTATTATGTATTTTGAATATCGGAATAATATACTGGGTGTTATATTTAAAATAAAAGAGGAACTTGCTTTTAAAGGTCACCAATGTTCAATATTAATTTTGTCTCACTCTGTATAACTTTTTGGGGCAAGTTTTAGTTTGATTTAAAGAATAAAGGCGGAATTACATTACTGTCACGTCACGTGAGTTCACATGTGGTTCACAGTAAAAGTGAGTTCACGTGTGGTTTAGAGGAAACACATTAGTATCACGTCGTTCTATTATTATGAACGTCGCGCATTTTATTATGAACCGAAAGCCGTTTCTCGTTCGTTCAGCATTCTTCTCAAGTTTAACAACTTAGGTCCTATACTTAACGTAATAATGAATCAAATAAATAGTTCTTCATCTTCATCTTCTGAGTTTGAAGAAGATTTAGAAAACGCATGTGGTTTACTTGTGGTTGCTGATAATATTAAGACTAGGCAATGGGTTTATGACATTAATTTGAAAAAGAGTAATTTGTTCATCGGTTATTGTAAAGCACCTCGTGTAAACGCACTTTTTCTATTAGAATTTCTTCCATTTTCCAACCCTCACGTTTTCACGCCTCACGAAATTGATGTTAAAACAGAATATTTGAGCGCGAAGCAACTCGCAATATCACGTGATTTCGCATGAATCCCCCCAGTCACAATAATGTGTTCACCCTTGATGTGTTGATATTTACTGCTGATGTGTGTTCACGTGAATTCACGTGACGTGATAGTAATGTAATTCCGCCTTTATAGTTATTTTAATTACATATTGGGCTATATTAGGTAAATTCCAATTTAGGTAGTTTTTATTGAAATTTAAAATTTCTTCTTCATTTTTAGAAAACACAACAAAACAAACAAACAAACGCTTTATTGTACAAAAAGCCAAAACAGCTTCATCGACAAAGCAAAACAAAAAAGCACAAAAACAAATATACAAATAATCAAATAAAAATGTCATACAATACAAATCAATTCCAAAAAAAAATTACGTCATAAAATTACAAATAAAACATATATGGACATTGCAGAACACAGGCGTATCTAGAAAATTTTACAAAAGGAAAACTGTAAATGGATAAACTAATGTTATATATTATAAAATCAAGAGTTATAAAATATTAAATATTAAATACTAGACCTAGATCAAAATTGTAAAATTCAAAATTGTTCTTGATTAAACATCAACAAAAAAGTCGTTTACCGCATATAGGGCTCTCTCCAGTAAGTATGATTTCAGAGCTTTGCGAAATGCGGGAAAGAATGAAAGTGATTTGATATTCGAAGGCAAATGATTGTACATTTTCTTGGCATTGTACAGTATTGAGCCCTTAACTAGTTCTGAGCTCGGGGTTGGCAGATAAATATCGTGCTCCGCATTCCTAAGTGGATAGTTGTGAGAAGGCCTCTCCGGAATAGCGAATATGTGCTTGCGGATTTAGCAAACGTTAAATATGTCAAAAACCTTACATTTTAGTCAAAGATTTCTCTAATGAAACTCACCATTATTTATTATTTTTCTGCTGTCGTTCTCCTTGGAGTCTCCGCGTCGCGCGACGTATGAGAGGTGCCACGCTGTATATTTTACTTACATTAGTTTTAAATAAAGACGTTCATATTAAATAATTATTTGATTTTTAATAATAATTTCATTACCTGTATCTTTTTTGTCTCTTAAATATTTGCCGTTTTACTGGGTTATTGGCCGCCTGACGATCCCAAATTTGGGCTCGTCCAGTTTCAGTGGACAAGGACATTACGTGTTATTAAAATCTCACTTTAGGACATCATAAATAACGGGAAAATGAGAAAAAAAAACTTTGAATATTTAGTTGTACATCATTTTAAGCATTTATTATGAAATGACATTTTTGCTATGTTAAAATAGACTTATATTAATGCGGCATAGTTAGAACCCAGGTCAATAGATGGATAGCAATAATGAGTTCAGTATTAGGGAATGGATTATAATATCTAATCTTAATCTCTCTCTCTCTCTCTCTTTCTCTCCCTCTCTCTCTAACGGCAGTATATCAATAAATTTACAAATACCTACTTTATTTAATAATTGTTGTTAGTTGGTGTAGTAAAAAAATAAAACTCAATAAAATGACTAAATTAGATTATTTATTAAGTAACTATTTACAACAAAAATGAGTCAGTTTTATTATGGTTGTGTTTCCCAGTCATAATGATACGTATGTACATGTCTAACAAAATTATAAAAGTCCAAAACCTTTGTAGTCCAGTAAATAAGGACACGAAAAGGCCCAAGTCTCGGCGTAATTCGTCGACTTTGACTTTTTAGGTGGATTGTGTACCTTTTGGGGAGTAGTTTTAGGGGAAAAAATTATAACACCGTACTCGGAGCTTCGGCAAAAATATCAGTTTTTCGCAAATATCTGCCAAAATATGCAATTTACAAAATTGGAATGAAAAATGAAACTTAGGTAATTACCTATAAAAATGATCCTTATCATTTTTTACGTAGAATTAAAAGAAGATCCCTGAATTTTCTCTCCAAATCTTAACGGCTTCGGGAACAAATTTCATAAGCGTATCATTGATTGATAGGACAAATTGTTTAGTAACTTGGCTAAAATTTAATATTTTTTTGATGATCCAAAGTTAATTTAAAAGGTAGAATCAATAGCTATCACATTTTGGAACTTGTTTGAATTTTGTCATATTTTATGATAATAAAAAAACGGGAAAACTTAGCTCAAAAACTTAGCTCCTTAGCCCAAAAATTTTCAGATTTTTACAAACTTAGGTATTCATATTTTCACTAAATAGCTTATTTGTCAATATTTTTTAACAGTTGTTCTTAGACTTCTTAGAGTCTCTTTAAGGAACTCAGAAAGTTTGAATTTGTTTAATCAAATTTTAATAAAAAAAAAACAACTATTCGGTTAGTGACCTTTTCCGCTTTTTTTTTTTGATTTCCGGAAAGTGTCATAAACAAAAGAAAATTGCATAATAACTTTATAAGTAACAAACATCAATGAGGAGAAAGGAAATCAATGACAAAAGGCTTGTCATGGTAATCAATGACAAAATTACCTGCAATATCTTGCAACTCTTTCAGAGTATATTGTTCTTGTCCATTTTTCCGAATAAACTTCACCATTTGGTCTACGCCCCTTGATGGTCTAGGGGTGTAGAACATGACTTATAAAATTGCGTATGACAATGACAATGCTTGTGATATCTGGCACCAGCAAAAAAAATCTTGAATAAGCTATTATATTAGTGAAAATATGAATAAGTTTGTAAAAATCTGAAAAAATTTAGGCTACGGAATGTTTGTCCGTTTTTTTATTATCATAAAATAAGACAAAATTCAAACAAGTTCCAAAATGTGATAACTGTTGATTCTACCTTTAAAATTAACTTTGAATTATCAAAAATATTAAATTTTAGCCGAGATATTTAACAATTTGTCCTATCAATCAATGATAGGCTTATGAAATCGAAGCCGTTAAGAGAAAATTCAGGAATCTTCGAGGCAGAATATCTCGAAAACTACTAATTCTACGTAAAAAATGACAAGAACCAGTTTTGTAGGTAATTACCTAAGTTTCATTTTTTATTCCAAGAAACATTTTGTAAATCGCATATTTTGGCAGATATTTGCAAAAAACTTATATTTTGGACATGGGGTCATATTTTTTCGGCTGGCCGAGCACGGTGTTGGCACCACTGCAGCAGGTGCACGAGTAAATTGTGTGGCGCAATTTTTTCCTCTAAAACTACTCCCCAAAAGAGACACAATCCGCCTGAAAAGTCCCGGTCAACGAGTTAAGCTTGATTTTCATGCATCCGTTATCCGATGATACGTTGATACGATATTAATTTTATTGGTTGAATTTAAAGACTTCGATTGGTTAGAAAAGGTTAACCAATCGAAGCCTTTAAATTCAACCAATAAAATTAATATCGTATCAACGTATCGTCGGACAAAGGATGCATGAAAATCAAGCTTTAGGCCGTGGTTTCAACCTTCATTAACTGAACTATTGTAACTATGCGTTTTGAAATCGAAAGCTAACATTTCGATTGTGTTTTTTATTGTTAAGTTTTTCAGAAAAATCTTAAGTTTTTACTTATTCTAAAATGGTTAATCCCTTTTACACTTCTCCAAATTTCTATACCGTTTTAGAGAAAAATAAAAAAATATGAAAATATAATTGAACTCCTAAAGTCCCAAAAATCAAATGATTTTAATGATATTACCAAAAAACAAAAAACGCCTTTTGATTTTTAGGACTTAATAACATTCAACTATATTTTCATATTCCTTTTTCCAAACGGTTTGGGAATTAAGAAAAATATAAAAGGGATTTGCCATTTTGGAATAAGCAAAAACTTTTATAAAATTAAAAAATAAGTTTTTCATCTTATAAAGACAATCCAAGGACATACTGTGCATTTAAAATTTTATGTTTCTTAAAAATACCTATAATTGACTTAAATATCTAAATTTCGTCTGTAAAGTAGGATTTCAAAATGGCCATATTGAATTTCACTAAATTGGCCAACAAGATCTAAGTACCATTTACAAAATTGTAATATATAATTTACAAGTACATACTAAATTACCGAATATTAAATTAAATCATTAATTAAAAGTCCGAAAGGTTATATCATTCTTGAATATATTATACACACAAATAAAATAAAGTATAGGTTTGCTAAAAATATTTAAAATATTAATAACTAAATTTAGTACAAAAACATTATGTCTGAAGTGACGTAAAAGTAAAGTAAACCTGACTGTTATATTATTCTTGGCATGAACAGATATCGTACAGTATTTCAAATAGGTATGTTCGTTTATCGTTTTTTTATACTTAAAATTTAACTATCGCCAATATAGGTTGTTGGTAATGCACGCATGCATAATTATATCAGTTTAGTTACTATTTTTAACAAAAAAACAGGTTATTACATATTTCACTGAAAAATTCCATCATTTAAATAATAATCGAAAGCTGGTAAGTTTTCAGCGATTGTGGTTCAACCAATATTTCAACCGAATAAATATTGTAAAAATAAAATATTCCATGCATATTTCACTAGGATTAGGGTAGTATCAGAGCCTAGAATAAGCTGTGATAATATTAAAATAGAGGTCCGTTAGATATTCTATTAAATTCTTTTGACACTAAATTATTTATACTATATACAAATAATTAAAAAACACTACAAAATGCAGCAATTACATTATAATACAAAATTCAAGAGAGATTTCCAAATTATGATAAATTGAGAGATAAATAAACAGTCTCATTCCTTGGGGATATTGCGGCTCTATGCGGGCTTTGATTTACAGCTGATTATTCCTTAAGAATATGTTTAACAGTTAGAGCATTGATTTTATTATAATCCATGAAGCAGTAAAAATGTGTTATGTACTTATTTTCACAGTGACATTACATGACAATTTGTGTCTGGCTAAAATTTTCGACTAAATAAAAAAAGTATCTAAAGTCCACTTATTTTCCCAATAATAAATATATGTGACATTTATTAAAGTGAATCATTTTATTTTAATAAAAACAAAAGACTGGTTAGGACAAGTCATCTTGACAGATATTTTGATTGCTATAACTCAGAGATCGATTTTGTAGAGAATTAAATTTCCTACAATATATAACTTATAACTTCTTAACACCTATAACTTCACGTGCCTCTGATAGTTACAAAGTTTTTGGGAATTAAGTTTTTT
Source organism: Sitophilus oryzae (assembly GCF_002938485.1). Classification (NCBI taxonomy): domain Eukaryota; kingdom Metazoa; phylum Arthropoda; class Insecta; order Coleoptera; family Curculionidae; genus Sitophilus; species Sitophilus oryzae. Next base: position 1,060,499 of record NW_022146106.1, read on the forward strand.
GATGACGGGCGGACTGACGGACTGACATTTTGCTAAAACCATGTTTTTTGGATTCCTGGGGTGGAACTCTGTAACTAATAGCGTTCGGTAACGATAAAGAATACTGTTCTTGGCCGTAGAAACTAAATGGCAAGCTAAATGGCAAGCTTTGAAATGGCAGTATTCTTCATCGCTACCGATCGCTATTTAGTTACCACCTTTGGGGTCTCAAATCGTTGAGAAAAGTGTTTGTAACTATAGTCAAATTTCGCCCGAAACTAATGTCATAAATTATGTAAAGCAAAAACATGTAGAGATGACAACAATCACCTGTATAACTGAACATGCCGAATATAGCTTGCCTGACGAGCGTTGGACAAGTCTGGCAAGGCTCTCGGGATGTTCCACATTAGCCACATTATTTGCAGCTATAATTATAATATAAACTATCATCTGACAAATTTTTAGGACTGCGAAAATAAGGACAATGGTTTCAATAAGCTCTATCCAGTTTTTCACCTACCAGACATATTGCTTATTCTCGCAGATTAGCCAGACTATTTTTCTTAAGTGCATAACATCTCTCACTGATAGAACTATTTTTATCGCTTTATGGGATATATTCCCATCGCTAAGCTGCTTCTTGTAATATTTAATAAATGGTGAGTAGCTATTTCCTGACCCTTCTTTAAAAGGGCAGGAAAAATCCAATCTACTCCTGCTGTGTCAATAGCCTATTTCAGGTTATGTTCTGTTATTACTAGCTTGACTATCTCCTAGTCTTCCCTGATAGTATAAACTAGTAGCTTTACTCCTGGTCAAATCCTTTGTTCTTTTTCTGCCACTTTATATGACCTTGTTCTCGCGTCCCTTGACCACTGACGTAGCTGTATAGTCGTGGTCTATAACTAGGCAAAGTATAGTCGTGGCACTCGCAATAGTTTCACAGAGATGTATCTAGGAAAATATGACTTCACAAAAAAATTGCACAGGAAAATCCTCATATTTCTAGGACCAAAATATACTACGCCTAAAAATATTTGCACTTATTGAAGACTGTTATGGTACGTTATAGCGTTTCCGGAATCGGAACTGTTTTTAGTAACCGGTAATTTCGGTACCATGCCTCTAAGGAACGGGGATTTCCAGTTTTTTTCGGTACTAGCAAATTTTTGTTCAATGATGGTGCAATTGGTTAAACAGCAAGCAAGGTATGGTTGTGAAAAGTAAAATCGATGAAAAATTGAGGTTTAAATGAAAATAATATCAAATTATTAGGTAGTAATCAGTCATGAGAAAATTAACCTGAACACAAACATGATCACAAATGACTCTCAAAGAAAACTCCAATCACAATTTTTTTAATTATTACTACAACCAATAACAACACACAGTAAGGCACTCATTTTTTGTCAATCCGTCTCTGTGCTGGAAACGCAACGCTCGAACCTCGCAGTTTGACGGACGGAATTCAACTAAAACGCTCCGCAATCTGCCAATATTCGACAGATTGTAAAAACTGGCAGAAAATATTTGGGAGAGTGCAACTACTCTTTTCCTTCTACTGTAAGAGGTTAGCTCTTTTTTCATCTCCTTCCGTGTAGCTTCCGTCGAGTTTCTTAAGTGCCATGCTGGGGATGGGCCCGCTCTTGGCCATAGCTTTATGGCCTAGTCTAGCTGCATAAGTAGTTGAAATGATGGTTTCGCAAAAAGATCTGAAGTCAGACCCTTCTAATCTCCTTATTAAACTCAGTTAATTTCTCGGTGTAGAGCTGCCATTCACGGGCTCTAGTAACTCAGCATTCTACTGTTTAATTGCTTTGCTGCTGATCGATGGCTCGGTGTAAAGATAGATAAAATACAATCAAAAAGTCCTTTGTATAAAAAGGCTTTGCAAAGGTATTCCGCAGTAAAAAAAGTGCTAAATTCAAGTTCTATGTAAGCCATTTTTTGACAAAATCTATAGATAATTTAGACGTCAGAATGTCGACCCGAGATCGCGGTATCCTTTGCAAGACCTTAATTTGGCAAACGCCAAAATTCAGCGCAATAAGAGCCGGCCGGCCGGTGCCGCGGTACCATCGCCGGCCACCGGCTGCCAAGTCAACAACCTTTTTCTAGGAGCGGACACACTTGTGGTCACGGTTGTCATAGATGACCGCCCGTTGTGGTGCGTTTCGTGTAACATCTAATTTGTAGAAAAACGCACACAGGCATTCTTATGGCTTCGTTGCATATAAATTTGCCACAATAAACAATACCGTTTACATAAGTTCTAAATAGGAACGTATACAGGGTGGTAATTTAATAAGTAGAAATTGCGATATCGGGAATATCACCTTAGACGATAGCCATCCTAACTTTCTGTAATAGGAAATAGGAACCTACATTGTGTGTAGGGTTCAGAACCCAGAAATCCCGGTACCGAAAGTACCGGAATTTATTTCCCGGTTCTTTTGAGACATCAAAGAACCGGGACTCGAAATTATTAATTTTCGGTTCTTTTGGTACTTTAGGGACTCGGTAATAATAATTAAAAACATATTTTTTGTTACTTGCGAAAGACTTTTCATACTTTCTAGCCAAACTCTTCTAAATAATTAGTGATGCCATCTCTTACTGTTCTTACTTCTGAAGTTATTTTGAAGTTTCTATAATGTGTATTAGCAATTATTGTAGTTTAAATATGTTATTTTATTATTTAGTATAATATTGCTGAATGCATTAGTGATATTTTTTGTGATGTTTTATAGGGATTTACATCTTTAATTGAAAATTTTAAGTTTTTTTTCTAATAAGTTGGTTTCGAGGTTGGTTTGATATTGTTTGATGTAATTTTTAAGCTACCTATGTGTTTTCTTTTTTTTTTCGATTGTGTATCTGTCTCTTCTAAATAAGTATTATAATATTATAATAATGCTATTTCTTATTGTTCTTGCTTCTTTTCTCTTTTGAAGTTCCTATAATATCTATTATGTTATGTTTTAATAGATATTTGCATTTTTAATTCAATAATTTAGTGCTTTTGTCTCAAATTTGTGAAATTTAAGTTACCTATACTTTTTTCTTTACTTGTGTTCATGTTAATTTTTTCATGACTGAAAATCTCAATTTTTTATCCATTTTACTTTGAAAACTATCCCTTGCTTTCTGATTGATAAACTGCACCACCATTGAACAAAAATTAGTCAGTACCGAAAGTACCGAAAAAATCGGGAAATTCCGGTTCCTAAGAGACGCAACTGAAATGTTTGCCTTTTACGCGCTTTTGCTGAAATTCCTGGTTCCGAAAAACAGCTCCGGTTCCGGAAACCCTAATTGTGTGGCACATCATTAATAAGCTCATTGCTTTCTCTTCACAGTCTTATGGCAAAATCCTACATCGCAAGATTAGTTTTTGAGATATCGGTATTTAGACATTCTTAATCTTTTGTTTAGAATTAAGTTTTTATTCTTAATCTAAGGAACTAAGCAGCATATTTGAAAACAAGTAATTTCCACTTTTTTATAGTCCAGGAAACTTATTTTTTTCATGGTGCTCGTGGAACGAAATTAACTAAGGCTAGATTCCTAGAGGTGGCTCTCGGCCTGATCCACTGCGACCTTCTCAGATCTATTAATTGTGGTCTATACCTAAGGCTAAATTTTGAAGTTATACAGGGTGGCGCACCTCATTCGCCTCGGTTGATTATACGAAAACGGAAAGATGTAGAAATGTAATTTTTTATGGGTATATGTAGAGAGGCAATGTGCATAATTTAAAATTATTTTCAAATGTACAGGGTGTGTCAGAACTAAGATACATACCAAAGTTATATTTTTTCTTATGGAACACCCGGTATTTTATTTCATTTTTGGATTCTTGGGCATAAAATAAGGCATTTATTATAAGAGTTTAATATGTCTAAATGCTTTGGTTTTTGAGATATTTAAAGATATTTAAATATGCATGCTATAATAAGAAAGTTTGTCAACACCCTGTACATTACTTTTGAGAGTTAATTCTAGTGCTGACTTTAAAGCCAGGGAAATAAACTTTATTAAAAAAATTATTGCTTCATTAAATGTATACAGGGATATCAAAAATTGCTGGTCTATTTTAAATATTTATTTTACATAAAAACTTCGTTATTTGAAATACAACACCCTGTATTTTTTAAAATAAATCGAAGTAGATTTAAATGCTCTTTCAAACTGTGTTAGGGTTTCCTATACCTATCTAGCTCAGATTTTGAATAAAAAGCGATTTTTCAATAAAATGGCAATCAAGATGGCTGGTGTCGCCATGGCTAGTGACATTTAGTAGCTATTCTCAAAATCGACATTAGTTTATTTAGATATTTTTATAGACTTTATTTAAATTTATAACAGTTTACTTTTATTTAATTTACCTACAATAGTTTAATAAGTAAGTATTTATTATTTTACCAAGAAAAATAAAGAAGTAATTATTTTTGATTTATATTACGATGACTTGTAGAAATATTGGATTTTCTATAAAAGAACAAATTAAGGCAAATTAATTTTCTTCACTTCCAACGACAGGTTTCTGCCTAATAGATTTTTCATATACCACACTATCAGCTCTGCGAAATAGGAAAAGTTGTTTTTCAAAGGAACGCTTGTCAAGAAAATTCCTATTTGGATATCTTTGAGCTTACCAGGCTAACAAGTAATTGTCCTCACAAAATAACTAATCACTAGTAACATAATACCCATTACTTCGGCCAGCAGATATTGCTTCATTTTTCTTGATAAAATAATTAATACTTACTTATTAACCTTATTGTAGATAAATTAAATAAAAATAACCTATTATAAATTTAAATCAAGTCCATAAACTAATGTCGATTTTGAAAATAGCTACTAAGTGTCACTAGAAAATTACCATGGCGAACATCAGCCATCTTCATTTTATTGAAAAATCGCTTTTTATTCAAAATCTGAGCCAAATAGGTATAAAAAACCCTAATATAGTTTGAAAGAGCATTCAAATCTGCTTCGACTTATTTAAAAAAAATACAGGGTGTTGTATTTGAAATAACGAAATTTTTATGTAAAATAAATATTTAAAATAGACCAGCAATTTTTAATACCCCTTTATACATTTAAGGAAGAAATCAAGTTTTTTAGTAAAGTTTATTTCTTTGGCTTGAAAGTCAGCACTAGAATTAATTCTGAAAAGTAATGTATGAGGTGTTGACAAACTTTTTTATTATAGTATGCATATTTAAATATCTTTAAATATCTCAAAAACCAAAGCTTTTAAACATATTAAACCCTTATAATAAATGCCTTATTTTGTGTCCAAGAATCCAAAAATGAAATAAAATACCGGGTGGTCCATAAGAAAAAACATAACTTTGGTATGGATCTTAGTTCTGCACACCCTGTACATTTCAAAATAATTTTAAATTATGTACATTGCCTTCCCACATGTACCCATAAAATATTGTGTTTCTACATCCTTCCGTTTTCGTGTAATCAACCGAGGCGAATGAGGTGCGCCACCCTGTATATAGAAGCATACTAATGTCTATATCAGAAATGTATATCATAAATCATAAAAACAAGTTAAAAATTGTACCAGGGGCTACTCATCTCAGGAACGGGCCTGTTAGTTGATCAAACTAGAAAATAATTAGTACTGCCCTATAAAGGGTTAAACTTATATGAAACTGACAATTTTTGTGCAATATTTCAGTTAATAAAAAATTCTGTCTTCGGATTAAGCTAATTTTTAAATTTAAATTTAATAGTTTAATTGTTTCTTTTTTCTTAACCCTTTAGATTGTATCCATATATTTTTTTCCTTTTCTTGGGTATGAGTATTTTTTAATAAACTGAAAGATGGAAAAATTTTTTATGCAACCTTTCGCTCCAACATAGTGGGCTTTTTCAGGCACTTTATTCTAAAAACTTGAAGTTGAAGTCGCCTTGCTAGCACCAGTCTGTATATGAGATACTCATTTAGAAAAAAAGGAAAAAAATATATGGTTTAAATCTGGTTTAAATTTAATGTCCTGTGCGCCATCTACCTCGCCATTAATGAAACAGCTATTAAGCTATAATGATGATTTCTGTACCATACTGAAAGTACGACCAGTACGACCGACTATGATATAGTTAGACAACTCTTTATACAAACATCACGGACACGGAGATCGTACGATCGTACGATCGCAGATGTTTTGAGTTGGTCTTGAGCAGATGTGAGCAGATATATTGTGTAGACGAAATAAAACGAACAAGTTTGTGTTATTTTAAAAATTATTTTTAATAAGATACCAGCAGATACCAGTCAAATTTCGGGCTCGGTTTCAGGTGCGTTATTGATTTGCTTGTCAGCATCGTAGTATTAGCTAAATTAACTATTGACTTTCTTCAATTGTAAATAATGAATTGTATATTTCTTGCTATCACATATTAAGCCTAGATTCATAACCGAAAAAGTAAAGTTGCCATTTGATTTTAAGACATCAGTATATACTAGTTTTTAGTATGTCCATAATCTGTTAACATATAAAATTGCATTCTCTATATAAATTAGTACCGTTGAGTGTATTTTTTAAGTTGACTGTCTCGCCCAGTCTCGCCATTGATCCTCCCATTGGATTGGAGACCTATATTGTTCATCATAGAAAAAAAAATACTCAGAATAGAACTAATAAAAGTGTTCATCAATAAGGATTATTAGCCAAAACAAGGTAAAAGCAAAATTATTATCATCCAGCTAGGGAACTTCTTAATCTAAGGCACATTTGTGTCTAAGGTCTAAAGAACTTACCACGCCCGTACACACATGAGCCAAAGCCAAAGACCAATGGCGTAGGTAGATATGAGAAGGGTACTAGGATACCCCCTTCTTGTGCTCTGAAATTCTGAAAATATGTACCTCATTAACTTACAAGTGTGAGTTAAAATATTAATTTCGTTTTATTATTGATAATTTGATTACCTTACATGTTTTTGTAATAAATGCTAACTTAAAACTGGATTAGTTTTATGTAGTACCATAGCACAGTGGTTCCCAGATAGGTCATTTCTTAGAAATATCAGTTTCAAAATGTTTGCATGAAACTGTTGCTAATACTTTTCTTATATTCCCCTGTAAACGATATATAATAAATAACAAAATCAAGTAAGCCTAGTGTAGCGCTTTTTTTATTAGAAATGTCACATTTTTGCTACTGGTATCAAGCTGACCATAGAAGCTGACATAAATAGTTTTCAGATAACGCCAATTAATTACTTATTTTATTAAAATTGATAAAAGATGTTGCCTTTTCTGTAATGGACGTTCGAAAAGAAGGTAAAAAAAACTGTTTTTTTCTATTTTGCGCTTAATTAAACCTAAGTAATATTAGTTTATGGCAATTTATTTGAAGGCAACAAAAATAGTATTTTTACATTTTTGCTTGTCACTCTTTAAGACTTTTAACTACTTTCCCTTTCAAATCCTCTTAAACGGCATGATCATATTTGTTGCTTAAAGTATATTGCATATAAATTAATTGCCACTGGCTGGCGCGAATTGCCGCCGGATCTTATACACTTTTTGTCTTAAAATAAAAGTAACTTATTTTTTCCCCTTCGTGTCAACTTATTTCGTGGACACACTGTATATCAATTGACAATAAAATTGTATTTATAAAATGAAACAACTGTCTCTTTTATTTTTTCAACATTTAAAATAAATTTGACCTCTTCAATATGAAAAACCATGTACATATGTGCAAACATAATCTGTATACCTTTCCGAATAGTTAGAACTTAAAATGCAAATCACACGAACTGGGCCCAATTTTTTTAATACATATTACATTAAATTTTTTATATACATTTATTTAGCATTTGTTATCAATTCTTTTCTATTAAAAAAGGTGCAATCAAGCTATATCTAGATATCTAACAGTTATGACCGCGCAGCTAATTAAGGGGAACCACTGTGCAACCAGTAGCATATAGGGTTTCCGGAACCGGTGCCGTTTGTCGGAACCGGGAATTTCGGTACCACGCCTCTAAGGAACCGGGATTTCCCGGGTTTTTCGGTACTTGCGGTACTGGCTAATTTTTTGTTCAATGATGGTACATTTCGTCGATCAGCAAGTAAGGGATGGGGTTTCAAAAATAAAATCGATAGAAATATGTGCTTTTTAATGAAAATAGTTATTAAATAATCACATACATATACATTCCTATAAAAACAGCATATAATATAACTAATATATTGAACAACAATATACTTAATTATTTAACTATAATTTATAATAATAAAATAAAATATCTAAACTTCAATAATAATTGTTAATAAGCATTATATGAAATTCAGAAGTAAGAACAATAAGAGATAACATCATTATTTATTTAGAAGTGTTCGATTTCGACCACTAGAAAGTATCAATGAACTTTTGCATGTAACAAAAAATAATGTTTTAATTACATTATATTAACGAGTAAAAAAAAATCGGTACCGAAAGAACTGGAAATTGCCGGTACTTTTGGTACCGGGATTTCCCGGCTCTGAACCCTAGTACCATACGATCGAAAAAACGACGTCAAGACGGCTAAGGAATAACAATCAATGACAATTTTGGCTGTCAAGCCCTAAGCGTCTTGTTTTATTTTCTAATGGCACTTACTGCCAGTTGGCCTTAAGAGGGTTGTAATTTATTTTTATATTAAGTAAAAATGATTTTAAATGGTGTAGTTTAAAATGCGAGATTTTTTTTTAGAAAGACATTTGAGTGTCTAGAAACGGGGGGGAGGGGTTCTATTCTTTTTTAATATTTCTGGAGATTGACCTCACCAAAATTATCATCGATTGTCCTTCCCAGCCATCTCTACCGCCGATTTTTTTTTATTATTATACCGTGCTTCGTCTTGAGCATATTTCGGTCAACTAATTTAGTACTCACTTCAGAATATAAGTTAAATATAATATTATTAATTATATAAAGGGTGTTTCAAAAAACAAGTGCCATCTCTTGTGGGGAGATTCCTCGAGTAAAAATATTTTTTTTGCATATCAACATAGGTACGCTTCTGCTTTGTTTCGTAGCTACAGGGTGTTAAAGTCTTAATATTTTTTCGATTTATTATAATTTTCTTCCAAGTACTTTTAGCCTTTCGAATGAAGAGGGTAAAAGTCACTATAAACGCGACATATTTTAAAGCTAAAAACGTGTCGACGTATTCACCAGGGACGTACATATAGGTTATCACTGGAATATTTTTCTAAAAAAAAGCATGTACGCCACTGACTTTTTTACTTCTGTCGTAAAATGGAGTTTCGGAGATACAGGGTGTAGAAAATTCGTCATTTTTTTAATTTTTCGAAATAATTTTTAAACTAACATTTTTAACGTTTTTTTAACATGAAAAATTTGATTTCGATGTCAATATAACTCCTATACTTGTAGGGGGCGCCACCTATATTTTTTCTACTTTTTTGAAGAGTAATAACTTTTCGTCCATCCCTGTATTACACTACTGAGTAAAAATATATACATTTACGCCTTATTAAGTAAAAAACGTAAAAAAGTCTCTTGATAAAAATCGCTGCGAGCAACCGTTCTAGATATCTGGAATGAAAATAATCAATACAACATGTCATAATTGACAAAAATTATACATGTGGACTGGGTTAGTTATTAGTCTGAAATAATAAATTTTCATTGTTTTCATTTTACAGAAACTGTTTTACTGTATTCTTTTCTAGAAAAATTCATAATTAGCTTAAAAAAATAAAAAGTTCAGAAATTTATCATTTATTTTTTTGTTATCGATAGTTAACATATTTATTTTTTGTCAATAATGACGTATTAACTACATATTTCCATTTCAAATATCTTGAAAACTGTTGCTCTTAGCGATTTTTTCGTGTGTTTACTAAGAGACATTTTTTACGTAAAGAATAATTTTTCAATCGTTTCACACAACAGTTTTATACAGGTACGGACGAAGACTTATTATTCTTCAAACCAGTTAAAAAAGATGTAGGTGGCGCCCCCTACAAGTAGGAGTCATATTGATATCGAAATCAAATCCTCTCATGTTCACAACTCATGTTAAAAAACTCCCAGATACTAATTTCCATCCAAATACCGAATTTAGTTCAGAAATTATTAGGAAAAAATCGAAATAAAAATTTAACTTCTACACCTTGTATCTTCGAAAAGAAGCATTTTAGGACATAACTTTATACGAATTTCTTTACTTATTTTTATGTGTAGAATATGCCGCCGAAGTTTTCGGAATACTATTCGGACCACCCTGTATATCTAGGTCCTGGACGTAAGCCCCTGTACCGTGGATGAATCAGTCAGTACCATGGCATGAAAGGTTTTAAATTTAATTCTAATTCTCGATATTTTATAGTTGCAGCAAATCATCTTGCGTTTCCAATTTTTTATAAAACAGACTAACAACATGCATAAAAATATCAAAAAAGTTGTTTCGTAGAATAACAGTTTTATAGAATTTAAAAAAAATGATCAATAAAAATAGTTGAAACAAAATCACTCATACTATATCATGAGATCAAAGTACCTGGTGCCATAAACTTTAATGTATGTTTGAATTTCATTTGTAATTTATAATTCATATGAAACCTTTCTCCTCTGAAGTTATGAGTCATAAAAGTATGAATGACAGTATAATGTATCCCATCAAAAACATAGAATGTAAAAAATGCCAAGTCTCGCAACACAAAATTCTTCAACTATAAAAAGTTGTGAGATCTCATGTAAAACCAAGTCAGTTTATTTTATTTAGTCTTAGTCTTAGGATTTTATTAAGCACCTATTCAGAAATTTTGTTATAAATTGTTAGTATCAATATTAGTCATCTTTATTTCTGTAATAATTATAATGACTTGGCAATTGCACAACACCATAATTATAAAAGAATAATCTACCATCTCGTGCATCTAAACAGTACCCTTCAAATTAAAGTTTTTTAATTAAAATAGAATATCATATCGTGCAAAATCTAGAAGTACCTTTTGATGATCTCTCAATGAGTCGAAAAATTTCGAAATTAAAGAAATTTGACAAGCGAGAATTCATAAACTATGAGGTACAATTATTATATATTTTGGTAACCAAGCCAGCTATATATGTCTTCATGTGTAGTGAAAATTAGTATTCTTGCTTTATCCACAACGAAGTTACAGGGTGGTCAAAAGTGCCGCTAATACCTTCGAGAAAAGGATGGTACGGCTATAGTAGATGGAAGTAGTTTCCTTATACTATGATTGTGACTATGATATCTACGGCTGTGCTCGACTTGGCGGGGGCTTATTAGACAGGGTGGGCTTGTCAAGTTCCATTCGATTTTAATTAAATAATTAATTTAAACAATAATTAAAGAAATTAAAATAGATAAACATATATTAATAACTGGATATTGTAACTGGAACAAAAACTTGATTCGATAAATTTCTTATGTGACAAGTTTATTTCATACCAAATTTTATCTTATTTATAAATTTATTCATGGGAGGGGCAGTTACCTCCAACACCCATCCCGTATATGCACCCTTTATTGGATATATTATTAATTATTATTTTTATAGGACCACTTTTTCTATTCAAAATTTCGGTGAAAATTATGATTAAATTTTACATTTAAAAGAAAATCTAAAAGTGCTTTTATTTAACAACGACATTTCAATCGATATCTATTAGCAAAATATCTCTCTGCCAACTGCCAATCTCTACTTTAATTGGCACTAAATAAGTTTCTACTCACTAAACGAGTAGAACCCGTAGAACCACAACAGAAACGAACAAACCTTAAGCTTAACCGTTTTTGAGATATTTTAATTTGTATGTCAAAAATGGCATTTGCAAAGTGGGAAATGATTTTATTTACAACCACATAATATGTAATACTGATATTACTGACTTAAAAAATTTGAAAGTGTCAAATTATCTACATTTCTTCCCTCTTCCATTTCCCTCACTCGGTTTTTCTTATTTTTTGCCTCATTTAATTAAGCAAAATATTCTTGTAATATCTCTATTAAATATTTATCTAACATCAACAAAAATAAACAAGAAGATTAACAATAATAATTGAAAATTTTAATACATTTATTTGTTGAAGGTAAAAATGCTAGACTTCTTTGGCTTAAAACCTACATTCTGGCGTTTTAAAAAAGCGACGAGTTTGTGATATTTTGATATGTGAGTCTTTTCCCTTAATACTAGCATTGTCCGTATCATGCTGTACGTAGCCCAAAGAGTAGATGGCTTTTTCTGCCTTGTCATGTCGCTAAAATATGCCATCAAGATTGTCTCCGAAGCAATATTCTTAGCATTTCTTTCGGCACACCATTTTTCGTATACTTTCAATGCTATTTCATATCGCCCCCTACTTTTCTTTGGAAGTAAACTGGCTTCTGCTCTTTTTGCAGCTTCTGTAAGTTCTGGTGGGGTACCAATATTAAAGTAGTCTTCAATATCAGAACTTTCCGACAACATTCTGGTTTTCTTTGTTATATAAATTCGAAAAAACAAACGAGAAATTCAAGACTTGCACTTAGTTGTTGGTTTTACTGTTGAAGGTTTGCGCCATAACAATCACTGGTACCGGTAACAATAGATTATGGAAATGCCAAAACAGAAAACGACAAATGTTCGCATATTTATTTTTTTTTCAAAATAAAATCCCTATTTTTTAATTAATGATGTGGTTGTAAATAAAATAGTATACAAACCTCGGAGGAAAGTTTTCATTATTGTCTCGAGATTTAGTTAATCTCTCGACAGTAATGAAACACTTCCCTCCTAGGTATGTAATATACCGTATGATCGAAAAAAAATGGCGTCCAGTTGGCTTGGAAATGACCATCGATGACATTTCCCATATAATTTTACACATAAAATAAAAGCGATCTTTATTTCATAGCCATCGTTGACGCCGTTTTTATTCGATCATACGGTACTATTCAATACCTCTGTAGCACCTTCCTTCTAGAAGAAGGCTTACGTTACTAAAAACTTCGTCTTCATTATTAATTTTATACGCGCAGAGAGTACCAGTATTAAAAATACTTTTTTCCTTTTTCAGGAGATGCGAGACGTCTTGAGACTGCATTCCAGCAGAGAATCAGGTGGCGACTGGAGCTACATGGAAAAAGACCTTCCTGGAGTAATATTACACGACAGACTAATGACTGACGCTGCTATTGGCGCTAGGCCCATTAAAAAGGAACACAGTTACAGTTTGGCTTCTGAAGGAGACTCCATGACTGATTCACCTATGTCACACGAAAAAATCGATGATGGTAAGTTTTTAGTCTTATATATTAATTATTATATTATACAGGGTGGTCCGAAGTGTATTCCGGAAACTTCGGCAGCATATTCTGCATATAAAAATAAGTAAAAAAGTTCGTATAAATGTATGTCCTAAAATGCTTAGTTTTTTTCTAAATAATTTCTGAAGTAACGTAAAAATTTCGATGAAAATTAGTGTCTGGAAGTTTTTTGACATGAGAAATTTGATTTTGATGTCAATATGACTCCTATTTGTAGGGGGCGCCACCTACATGTGTTTTAACCATGTTTTAACTGTTTTGAAGAGTAATAACTTTTCATCCGTACCTGTGTCAAAAATATACATTTTCGTGACTTTTTACGTAAAAAATGTCTCTTGGTAAAAATCTCTACGAGCAACCGTTCTCAAGATATTTCGGATAGAAATAGTCAATACATGTCATTATTGACAAAAAAATAAACACGTTGAGTAGGTAGTTATGTGAGTGAAATAATAAATTTGGGAAATTTTTATATTTTTAAATTAATCATAAATATTTCTGCGACAAAACGATGATAAAACAGTTGCTGTTGAACTTTTTACACAAAAACATTTTAAATTTATGATCTCAGTCTAAACTATTTAGTCAACTTTAGACAAGTTTTTAGACAATTATGTCAATGATGACAGGTATTGATAATTTCGATTCCAAATATTTCGAGAACCATTACTCGAAGCGGTTTTTACCAAAATACCTTTTACGTAAAAAACTCCATAAATGTATATTTTTACTCAGTAATTTTATACAGGTACGGACAAAAAATTATTACTCATCAAACCAGTTCAAAAATATGTAGTTGTCGCCCTCTACAAGTAGGAGTCATATTGATATCAAATTTCTGATATCAAAAAAACAAATTTTTTCATCCAAATATTGATGTTACTTCAGAAATTATTTGGAAAAAATCGAAATAAAAATGAAACTTCTACACCCTGTATCTTCGAAACTAAGCATTTTAGGACATACATTTATACGAACTTTTTTACATATTTTTTATCTACAGAATATGATGCCAAAGTTTCCGGAATACAGTTCGGACCACCCTGTATAATACCTATATTACTTTATTTCAGAAAATTCTATATTATATATTTTTAACATTATCGTTGCCTTCTATTTTCAGATATGGAAGACGAATGCTATCCGTCTATACAGATGAACACCTCCGATGATAGACTAACAGAAGACTCGGTAGAAATAAAGGAAGAAGTAACCAATATTAAGGACGAATACAGTGAAACAGATAGTATTCAAAGTTCGTGTCCATCATCTCCTCAGCCACAATTTGTCAGCAGTAATGAGATTCACATAGACTCAGAAATAGTAAGTTTAATTTCGAAATTTCCGTATGTAGGAGGAGTACAATGCATTTATAATGTACTGAACAAAGAGAGAAGGAGTAAATACGTTGCCAAACGTATGAAATAAACCGAGAAACTGTGCACATTGCTAAGAGACGTGGAAGGGAATGTGACAGCTTCCGTCGCGGTCAATATTTTTTTCTTGAAACGCACCCTGTACATATATTAATAGACTTTTTTAATGTTTCAGTTAACAAATACATTTTTGAAACAAAATGGTTCACATATAGTGCTCACATCTCCACACTCAATTATACCTCAAAGGATAAATATTCCAAAGTTCAATATCAGATTAGGTAAGTTTATACTACTATATTTTTGCTATGTTATATCATTTGATGAGGCAATTATTATTATTTGTTTACAGCAAATGGGACGACATTTCATTTACCGCCAACGCCTCCATCGTGTACAAGTAGCGATGACTCTGAAGATAATACTACCATTTCGCAGCCACCATCTCCATCTGTTAGAAAGTTAACCAAATCGGTGTTACCGCATCATACGTCTACCCGACAACCGATTCACACACCTTTAATCAGTAGTCAACCAGTGAGTATCCCATATCAAATCTATCTATTGTATTCATCTGCCTTTATTATTCAAAAGCATTACACCATTCCATTCCAACAGATACAAGCAGACCGTTTGTTTATTTCAAGTTTGATTTGACAACAAACTTAATACAGTACAACGTCTGTAATCAGAACAGCTAATTGTAACGACCTATTAGCGAATCGTACTGATTAGCGAATATAATATAAACTATGAAAAAAAATCTTATAGTTATTTATTTAGTAATAATACATATTATGTTGATAATTATTTGTTACAGAAGAACACTGTTTTCTAAAACGCCACATTGTTTTCTACAAATATATATATATGTTATAAAATTAATAAAAATAAAACACCTACCCTTTGTAGAGAAAACATTGCGGATCACTATAACAGTTGATTGATACGCAACCTTGGGCAAATTCGTGACAAGGCTGATTTGATTTCCCCTTACGTCTCAAGTGTTGTATGGTGGAGCCTCTAGTCGTTCTGCGGCGAACGCATAAAACACTCATTTTCTCTAATTCGGCTGTTGAAGGCATATCGAAGACGGTATATGGAACTGAAAGCGACAGTATTTCCATATTAAAATGTGTAATATCTGTAATACGTTTGACAAATAAATCCGCGTTTATGTATTGAACATTTATTCGTGTCAAACATAGAATAAACAACAAAAATATAAATTCTTTTATAGGTACTGAATATTTCGTACGATCGAAAAAAGTCGTTTAGTTGACTTGGAAATGACTACTGTTAACATTTACCATAATATTTTACATATGAAATAACAGAGATTTTCATTTCCAACCCAACTCTGATGCTGTTCTTTGGTTAATCATATAATATTATATTAAATTGTTTAATGATAGAAAATCCGTATTATTAAGGTATTGTACCCAAAATCCGTAAATCTACGGGATAATCCGTAGTTCTGGCAACACTGTCTCCGGCAATCACGCACTCTGTCGACTGAAAGCAGAACTACGGTAACAGTATTCTTTATCCGCTGCGCTGTAAACGACTACCAGCGCGCAGCGGCACAGAGCTAAACTAAATCTCGAACAGGTTTTGGCACAGCACGAAATCACCCATAAGGTTGCGCATCTTCTTATTTCTTCAATCAACGCTATAATAATCTATCCCACATTGGTTTTGGAATGTTCTTTTGTTAACAAAACTTCTAATTTACTGCTCTTTAAGTTTTTTCGTAACGCGGCTTTTGTAACATCTCATCTTATTAGTTATCGTTAAATAAATTTTATCAATCTAATAATTATTGTATCTGATTATAGAAAGGATCAACTGGAATTCTTATACTAACGGAAGAAGAAAAAAGGACGTTGATTGCCGAAGGTTACTCAGTTCCTACACGTTTACCTCTGACAAAAGCTGAAGAGAAGTCGCTTAAAAAGATAAGAAGAAAAATTAAAAACAAGGTATTAATGGTTATGTATTATATTAATATTCTTTTTATCAATGACTAAAGAATACAAAGACATATAACCGAGACCAAACTGTTACCATGGCACCAAGCAGTGCCGTGGTCATATATTTTTTTTAACTTAGCTGCTTGAAGGGATATTTATATTTTTGATAAATGTTTTAACTACGCCTATGGTGTTGGCGATGGAATCATACTAATTAATTACGAAAAAACGAATTAAAATGTTAACAAAAGGTACAAAACTAGTATCGGCGTATAGCACAAAAGTACACATAGTATCAGAAAAATAAATACCAAATTCAATAAGAAAACGCTAAAAAGGTGGAGTGGACTGTTTATTTACTTATGAAACGCAACTCTGGTTCTTTCTTATCATTGCGGTTTTTACACTTGAAAGCTGAACACATCACCATTGTAATAAAGTTTATACAAAGTTCACTACACACAACAAATTATTAAAAATCGTTAAAATTGTCGCTGTTGACGAGGTGGTGATTCATCCGTAGGCTCCAAAATGATGGCGTCTAACGTACAAATTCTGCTGCAGCCAGTATATGAGCGTTACATGTCCTTGTACTCTTTAGTCATTGCTTTTTATACAGTGATGTTCGCGATTTATAAATACAGTAGTTTAGATTAGAATAGATTTTATCAGGTGCCTATGATCAGTTTAATTTATATATTTTATTTTGCATTTCCTCGTTTTTATATTCTCGTGAATAATGTACATTTAAAACAAAAAAAAAAGAAAAAAATGAGAATGAATATTTAGCACGTTATACTTTTTTCTGGGCATATTTATATAACTGTGTAATTTTACTATCACAGATAACATAGTAATTAATAATATATTACGTTATCTGTGATACTATATTTTAAAATTAAAACGGAAAATCACTAGCTATAAATATACTACCTCTCCGCTAGTGCTGCCACCATCTGAGAATCCCGTAAACAACCGAGTTATACACAGAATCAAGCTACTAAAACTTTTTAGATTGGTAATAACACGCCGGCGCTAATTTAGGCGACAAAGAACAGGCTGAAATTTCTACAGTGTTATAACGTTTCTAAATAATATGTTGTATTATAAATAGAATAAAGAAAATACTATTTTTCTAAAGTGCTTATGCAATTTGGACTAAAAAAAATCACACTGAGGGTGCATCCACACCATCCTAGAAAAAGCGGAACGGTGTATCGGCGTAACGACCTTGGATCGATTTCCAGCAATTCTATTGGCTGAAATTTTTACGAAAATTCATCTGCTAAAAATTTCAGCCAATAGAATTGCTGGAAATCGATTAGGTCCTTTATATTTATGGAGATTAAATTTAAACTCCTACACTACTTAAGTTCGCCATTTTGACATGGCAGGTGCCAAATCCGCGGATAAAAACTTTTTTGTTTGTGTGGCGGACCAATTCTGTCACGGCCCAAACCCGCAGACTTGATCTGTCAGATTAGATTGGTTTAAAAAAACGATGCCCGCGGACTTGTAATGCTTTATAAAACATCGAAAGATTGAATCGGGCAAAGATCTAATCGGCAGACTTAGTCGCCAGGCCAGATTGACCTCTCCAAAATTCCAGTTTTGGTATGTGACAGGCTAAGTCCGCCGATAAACCGGCAGATCAAATCCGCAGGTCAAATCTTCTAGTGATGGGAGGCTAATGATTGGAAATTTACATGTTGTTAAATATACCATATTCCTAATCAAAAATTTTATAATCAAGCAGGCATTGACTTTGACAGTTCAAGTAATTGTAATGTAATTTACCATAAGAACTGTTCATTTGTCATCTAAAACTAGTGATGGGATAATTGATGATAAATTATTAATGATGATTAATTTCAATAATCGAGTACTCGAGTGTCAAACGATTGCAATAACCGAGTGATCGCTCGAGCGAAATATCACTCGTATTTAAAAATACGGTTTTTCACCCGTCGCTTGCTGTAAGTACTCATTAACGCCAAAGCAGTAAGTTGCATGCGCAGTGATGAATGGCAAGTAGCAAGCGGCGAGCGATTCGCTTGATTTAGTTTATTTCAAAGCATTGTCGATGTAAGTCGTAAAATTTTGTCCCTCAGATACGCAACGGATAAATATATATATATATATATACGGCGTCGTATAAATTTGCTTCCTGCAATGTATGTAGAAAATTCGCTCGGCTTTTTATCGAGTATGTCACATTAAAATCGGATTTCAATTTATTTCATTCTAGGATCGCTTGCGTTCGTCGCTTGGTACTCGTCAGTTACATCGCTCGTTCATAATCGAGCGATGTCGGTTATTTCAATCGCTCCAGTTATCTCATAACTACCTAAAACCATACTTAATCGTAAGTTTTTGATCTTACTATATTAATTTTATCTCTTCAGGTCGTATTTATGTAAAAAATAAATACAACTTACTAAATTATTGATTTTATTTTCAGATATCAGCTCAAGAAAGTCGACGAAAGAAAAAAGAGTACATGGATCAATTAGAAAAAAAAGTTGAAATTCTAGTCACCGAAAATAGTGACTACAAAAGGAAAATAGACACTTTAGAACAGTCGAACGTTAATTTAATGGGCCAACTACAAAAATTACAAGCTCTTGTTGCTCGAACACATCCTCAAATTGTCAAGCAGGTTGCCAAATAAAACTTACCAAGGGAAGTCTTTTAACGTTTAAAAACACTATATTTGGGAAGTACATTGTCATTTTGTCATTAAAAGTAGCGTATTAAAGACAGTAGGTACATATAAATAATACGACTATTATGACCTTTATTTTGAAAGGGAAAGAACATGAAATAAAATTTATTTTATATACCTCTGGATTCAGTATGTAATTTATGTAAGATTTTACTAGTTATTATGAATGTGCTGCTGATTTAAATTATTAAATTATCGTCTTCCATTTAAAGATCGTGTTTATATTTAAGTCACCATAGAATAAAACATATTACTAATTTTATATAATTTCATACATTCCATTTACAAGCCAAAGGAGTATAGTAAAATTACATTAATATATTTTTATAAGAGAAAAGCTTTGGAAGCTATAAGAGATTTATATAATTTGGGTGTTGAAGAAAAATATTGTTTAAGACATTTTAATGTTGATATTAAATTCCTAAAATATATACACTCCAAAAAATAATACTATATGGAGAATGCTGTAAATGACGTTTCGATTTTTTTTTCAATTAAAAAAGCTCAACTAGGAAAGTGCAATAAAATCGAGTTTTAATCGATTTTAATAGTTCAAATCATATATCTTTATGTAAAGTATTATTTATATTAATTTCAGAGTTCTCGTCTTAAATTATAAAAAGTTTCATATTTTAGCATATATTTATTTATAGCTTTTAATATTTAAAATTGTTTATAAAAAATTAAGAAAATTAAAATGGGTTTATCACTTTTATGTGTGTATAGATTAAATATTAAGAGCGAATGTT
Organism: Sitophilus oryzae; assembly: GCF_002938485.1. NCBI lineage: Eukaryota > Metazoa > Arthropoda > Insecta > Coleoptera > Curculionidae > Sitophilus > Sitophilus oryzae. The sequence continues at coordinate 1,080,628 of NW_022146106.1, forward strand.
ACTGTTTTATATTTCATATTTTTAACACCCTGTTTTTTGTACTTAAATATTATAAATATGAATAGACTTATTACCGGTACCTATTTGTGCCTTACTATTAAAATTATTATATTATTAAATTTCTTATAAGCAATCAGAAAATTGATGAAAGATCCCAGTTTTAAAAACATTGACTTATTTGACTGAATAAATAAATACTTTATTAGATGTTCTGGTTTTAATATTGTGGGAATTTTAATAATATAACAAAAACAAAAATTGTTTTTGTTTGAAATTTTAAACGATAGATTTTACGAGTACATTTGATGTAGTAAATTGCAGAGTAAAAAAGTAAACTTAACTATTTTTTATTAAGTATTACATGATCTACTGTTTTTTACAACAAATAGTGGGACCATAATATTTGTCACATTGACGATAAGATAGATGCCTTATTGTATATGTCTGTTGCATTTACTAAACTGTATACAGTAGCTTTTCATGGAAAATGTTATGTACGTCTGTTTTATAGTTACAATGAAATATATTTATTTTTAACCGATTTTAGTGTTTCTTTTTTTACATACCATTAAATAAAAACATTAAAAAGCATATCAACAAAATTAGCGTGAACTCGACGGTATAATGGTACTCAGGGTTGGCATGATTTAAATCAAATGATTTAAATCAAGTGATTTTTTTAATTTTAATCATGTGATTTAAAAAAAACTATAATAAAATCAAGAAATAACTTTAAAGTTATAAAACTGTGTCCTAGAAGACTAGAAAAAATATTTCGAAACAGATAGTAAATCGAAAAATAATTATTGTAAATGTTATAAAAATACATAAAAATAATTAAAATATCTATTCATCAATTTAAATGTTGGACCGATTTTTCAAGTAATTTCGTGTGAATCCATTAGACCGCTAAACGCAGGAATTTATTTTAAAATTTATGAATAAGTGACAAAAACTCGCTGTTCGAATACATATCATTCGCAAAGTCTAGTGCAGAACTAGGTTCTTCTGATTAAAGACTATATCTTCATTCCCGAGAATCTATAATCGTTGTCAGAAAACGAATTGTTTTATTTTTTTTTGAAACGGTTGTACGTTTCCAAATTCCTACCGACATTTTGATCTACAGTAAGCACTTTACACTTTGATATTAGATAATATATACTAACTTCATTCTCGACTAAGACTATTTCCGAACAATAGGTAGTGTAGTGTTTTATTAAGAGTAAAAATTATACTTTTTTTGGTTTCAGGGAGCACAAAAAGTACATTTTTACTCCGAATAGAACTATTTTTTTAAAAACATTACAAATAAATTTTTAATCAATTTCAAACATTGCAAATAATATGAACAGTAATCGAGCAACAATTTGTACACTCGTTGAATTTGACACTTAATATCAGTTTAATAATATATTTTTGTACTTTTGTGCTTAGGTGTAACAGTGCTTTACTTTTGTGCCTAGGCGTTAAAATGACAAAAAAAATCCTTTTGATCTGAAGCGAATGACTTTTTTTGCGGAATATTTTGGTGACCGATGTGGAAAACACGAAAAACGGAATGACACGCGCCGTAGAATTGTTAATGTTATCGGTACCAGGCAGAGTTATAAAGATTTAGCCATTTAGGATTGGACTTTAATTGGAAATAAGTCCTAGTCATTTGGAACTCCGATTTAAATATTGTTTTGAATTAAAATCAAAAAAATGTGATTTAAATCAAATAAATCTGATTTTTTTGATTTTTAAAAAAAATCGTGATTTTTTCCAACCCTGATGGTACTAATTTGGCATTAAAATATGTAGTAGCGTAGACACAATACAGTGGCGTTGTATATATATATATACATATATATATATATATATATATATATATATATATATATATATATATATATATATATATATATATATATATATATATATATATAGATAGAACTGTCTAGCTATAACGGTTCATAAGATAGAGCTTTGTGACAGACGGACGGATGGGCGGACGGACGGACGGACAGCGAAGTTAGTAATAGGGTTCCCGTTTTTACCCTTTGGGTACGGAACCCTAAAAAGGAAATAAAATGCTCAACTCTAAAATAAAAAGTTCAACTGAATTAGATATTTCCCAACATTTGATATCCATTTGCTCTCTTATAATAAAATCTTCAAATACAGTGCCACAGATAAAGTCCCATGGGTTATCACTAGAATATTTTTCAAAAAAAATCATGTGAGCCACTGACTTTCTTTCTTTTGATATCAAAATTTTGTAGGTCGTTTAATGCAACTTAAAAGCTGTCTTTTGATATTTTGTTGAATTCCTTCCTCCTTGATGAGATAAACGCAATTTTATTAATCACAATTAATAAAATTAAAATTAAAATAAAATTAATAGATTGTATATTTTACCTAATTTATTATTAAACATTATTACTATTAGTCCTTATTATTATTAAATTAAATATTTTTTTTTGTCATCACAGGTTTCTCTGGAATAATCCTTGTATCGGGTCGTATTATTACTATTATTATTACTATTACCAAAGAATATTATAGTTTTAAGAACTCTCGTGTGGAAGCTTTAGTGATTTGTCATACGGTGGCGCTTTTGAACATAATCGAAGCCTGAAAATGCTAATATTTTAAATTTTGAGGACTACGCGCGGCGATATTTCGTACGGTGTTGCCAAAACATATTTTATTTCTCGATATTTAAAGAAATATGTATTGATTATATATTTCGTATTCGTTAGTACATGAGGCATCCTAAGGCTAATAAAACGTAGCTATGAAAATAAAATTTTAGATTTTTATTTTTTTTGTACCTTCTAATAAAAATTACTTCTATTCCAATAAAAAATTAACTAGTATGATTATGTATTATCTGTGCGAGTATTAGGAAAGTGGAGTAAATACGGAGAATATTAATTCGTTCTCTAAGATGAGTACTACTAAGTAATTTTTTAAAATTCGACCCATAAGGGGGTGTAATTAGATAAAGGGGTGTAATTATACAAAAAAAATCTGTACCTACTAGGAGTATGAACTTTTGCACAGATGTGGCACATTTGAACATTGATAAGCGATTTTTAGAAATGTATAGCCTAAGGGTAGTGAAACTGGGGGGTGAAATTTTGTACAAAAAATGTTAGTTCTAGGAGTATGAAATTTTGTACAGAGTTTCCTTAAGTGACGAACGTGAGTACCCAGGAGCTAATTTTTGACATTCATCCCCTAGAAATAAGGGATGAAAATTTGTACAAAAGTTTGTTACAATCGGTTTTAGAAGTATGAAATTCTGCACAGACGTTCCTTATGTAACGTAATTTAGCACTAAGTAGCACTTTTTGGAAATTCGCCCTCTAAGGGTGTAAAAAGAGGGGTGAACGTTCTGAAACAATTCTGTTGAAGGAATATGAAAATTTGCACAGAGGTTCCTTATGTAGCGTAATTGAATAATTAGAGTGATTTTTGGAATTCATTCCTTAAGGGGGTAAAACTAGGGGTGAAAATTTGTATAATTTTTTATGTAAAATCCGTTCTAGGACTAGGAGTATGAAATTCTGTTCAGAGGTCCCTTAAATGATGAAAGTGAGTACCTAGAAGCGAATTTTAGGCATGCATCCCCTAAAAAATAAGGGATGAAAATTTGTACAAAAATTTGTTAAAATCGGTTTTAGAAGTATGAATTTTGCAGACGTTCCTTATGTAACGTAATTTAGCACTAAGAAGCATTTTTGGAAATTCGCCCTCTAAGGGTGTGAAATGAGGGTTGAACGTTCTGGAACAATAAATTCTGTTCAAGGAATATGAGAATTTGCACAGAGGTTTATTATGTAGCGTAATTGAATAATTAGAGCGATTTTTGGAATTCATTTCTTAAGGGGATAAAACTAAGGGTAAAAATTTGTATAATTTTTATGTAAAATCCGTTCTAGGACTAGGAATATGCAATTTTGTACAGAGGTCCCTTAAGTGATGAAAGTGAGTACCCAGAAGAAAATTTTGGACATGCACCCCCTAAAAAATAAGCACTCCCTATAAAACAATTAAAATAAAAAAAAATTGCCTAAAAAATAAAAAAAAAAGTTGGGATGGACCACTCTTATCACTTAGGGGTATAAAAAATAGATAACCTGGGAATAGGTTGTGACCAAACCAAACCAAACTTTTATCAAAATCGGTCTAGCCGTTTCGGAGATGGTAACAAAAAATTAAAAAAAAAACAACCCCTATTAAAAAATAGGGGATGATGATGGAACGGTGAAAATTTAGGGTTATTTGTATTTTTTAATGCCAACTAAAAAATAAAAACATTTTTTTCTTTTCAAAAAATAAAAAATGAGGGTGGGCTACCCTCTCGGCTACCCTTACCACATAAGGGTATAAAAATAGATAACAACCTATTCTTAGACGTACTGAATATACATATAATTTTATCAAAATCGGTCAAGCCGTTTCGGGGATGGTAACAAAATATTTAAAAAAGCAACCCCTATTAAAAAATAGGGGATGATGGTAGAACGGTGAAAATTTATGGTTGTTTGTATTTTTTAATGCCAAATAAAAAAAATTAAAATATTTTTTTTTCAAAAAATAAAAAAATGGTGGGCTACCCTTATCACTTAAGGGTATAAAAATAGATAACAACGTATTCTCAGACCTACTGAATATACATATAAAATTTCATCAAAATCGATCAAGCCGTTTCGGAGATGCTAACAAAAAATTTAAAAAAAACATCCCCTATTAAAAATAGGGGATGATGGTAGAACGGTGAAAATTTAGGGTTGTTTGTATTTTTAAGGCCAAATAAAAAAAATATTTTTTTTCCAAAAATAAAAAAATGAGGGTGGGCTACCCCCTCGGCTACCCTTATCAGTTAAGGGTATAAGAATAGATAATAACCTATTCTTAGACGTACTGAATATACATATAAAATTTTATCAAAATCGGTTAAGCCGTTTCGGAGATGGTAACAAAAAACTTAAAAAACAACCCCTATTAAAAAATAGGGGATGATGGTAGAACGGTGAAAATTTAGGGTTGTTTGTATTTTTAATGCCAAATAAAAAAAATTAAAATTTTTTTTTCAAAAAATAAAAAATGGTGGGCTACCCTTATCACTTAAGGGTATAAAAATAGATAACAACGTATTCTCAGACCTACTGAATATACATATAAAATTTCATCAAAATCGATCAAGCCGTTTCGGAGATGCTAACAAAAATTTAAAAAAAACCCCTATTAAAAATAGGGGATGATGGTAGAACGGTGAAAATTTAGGGTTGTTTGTATTTTTAAGGCCAAATAAAAAAATATTTTTTTCCAAAAATAAAAAAATGAGGGTGGGCTACCCCCTCGGCTACCCTTATCAGTTAAGGGTATAAGAATAGATAATAACCTATTCTTAGACGTACTGAATATACATATAAAATTTTATCAAAATCGGTTAAGCCGTTTCGGAGATGGTAACAAAAAACTTAAAAAACAACCCCTATTAAAAAATAGGGGATGATGGTAGAACGGTGAAAATTTAGGGTTGTTTGTATTTTTTAATGCCAAATAAAAAAAATTAAAATATTTTTTTTTCAAAAATAAAAAAATGGTGGTGGGCTACCCTTATCACTTAAGGGTATAAAAATAGATAACAACGTATTCTCAGACCTACTGAATATACATATAAAATTTCATCAAAATCGGTTAAGCCGTTTCGGAGGAGTACGGTAACCAAAACCACCCAAAACTGTAACACGGGAATTATATAGATAATATTATATGAAAACTGCGGAGTGCGGAGAGCGGAGAGCGGAGAGCGGAAAGACTGATTATAGCAATAGATGAAATTTAAAACTATAATTTAAAACTATTCAAGAAAGTACACACAAAACAAGGCAACGCCGCGCGTCTGTTCGTTCAATTCCGAGCAAAATAGCGAGGCCCCACGAAGTTGGGGCCTCGCTCGCCAAAGCGAGGCCCCATCGACAGGTCAGATTTTGATGCGAGACGAGACTTCTAGGGTATTAAGATATTCTTTGCTATTACTAATGTTATTATTACTATTAGTCCAACCTACAGCAATTTCAAATAAAAAAATAATGGTATTTAAGATAATTACAAAAAAACTAATTTAAACTTTTGTAAGTTAACGATATTAATTTTTTTAAAGGACTTGGATCAAGGCAAATTAATAAAATTCCGTTTATCTCATCAAGAAGGCCGAAATTGACAAGATATCAAGAGAGAAAAATATTCCAGTGATACCGTACAGTGAGAACTTTTATCCTCAAAATTTCATTCGAAACGCTAAAAGTACAGCTCAAGACTCTTTACAATTTTTTTTCGAATATTTGAGCAGTGTATGTTTATGTGTCAAGTATTTTGACATGTTAAGGTTATTAATAAAATTATATAAGGATTCTTGCCAATTAACTGCTTTTATAGAAATTTAATTCTACGCTGTGTTTGTCAAAATGTGGATCAACCTGCTCTACTACCGGTTTCGGAGCCCTACTCCATCATCAGGTGAGCTTGGGCAGATCCACAAAATGACAACCACAGCGCAGAGATAGTTAATTCCGACTTGTCGGAAAGTGTCGGTTAGATATTAAGTCCAGAACGGGAGATAGCGGCCTGCGTGCAATGGTAGTACATTCGTACCACCGGGGCGCAACTATCGATAGTAAACGGATGGTAAAAGGCTTTTTTTCAGGCAAACCAAATTATAAAATAGAAAACAAATTTCTTGCAGTATAGGTATATAATAAAATTATATAAGGATTCTTGCCACTTAACTGCTTTTATAGAAATTTAATTCTACGCTGTGTTTATCATAATGTGGATCAACCTGTTCTCACTACCGGTTTCGGAGCCCTACTCCATCATCAGGTGAGCTTGGGCAGATCCACTAAATGACAACCACAGCGCAGAGATAGTTAATTCCGACTTGTCGTAAAGTGTCGGTTAGATATTAAGTCCCGAACGGGAGATAGCGGCCTGCGTGCAATGGTAGTACTTTCGTACCACTGGGGCGCAACTATCGATAGTAACAGGATGGTAAAAGGCTTTTTTTCGCCTTATTTCCCGTTCTGGACTTAATAAACCGACACTTAATAAACCGAACTTAATAAACCGACACTTTCCGACAAGTCGGAATTAACTAGCTCTGCGCTGTGGTTGTCATTTTGTGGATCTGCCCAAGCTCACCTGATGATGGAGTAGGGCTCCGAAACCGGTAGTGAGAGCAGGTTGATCCACATTATGACAAACACAGCGTAGAATTACATTTTTATAAAAGCAGTTAAGTGGCAAGAATCCTTATATAATTTTATTATATACCTATACTGCAAGAAATTTGTTTTCTATGTTAAGGTTATTGTGACATTGTATAAAACAACATTGCTTTTGACAAAGTAGCAAATAAATTTTTCAGAACGTCAGCATGACATGAGTAGAGAAATGGGGGACTGGTATCATAGAATATACTGCCCGAAATAATAAAAATATGTTTTAAATCGTACTCAATTTTATTGGAACCAGCTGTACTTGGAAGAAAATTATAATAAATCGAAAAAATATTAAGACTTTAACACCCTGTACTTTTACGTGAGGAATCTCCCTACGAGAGATGGCACATGTTTTTTGAAACACCCTGTATAATAAACTATCAATTTCTCTTTTTTTACAGTTTTTTCTTCAGACGACGCGCGACGGCGCGGCGGCGGTAGGAGATATACCTTCTAAAACGGTAATCATTTTTTTCTCCGTTAGGCAAATTTGTTTTATTAGTAAAGCACCGCTGACAAATTGGTCTCCATTAGATAAACGCAGCAGTTTACAAAAAAACTATTTTATTTTGTAGAGTTTCTTCCAGTGGCCACATACCCACAAATATTTTTTGAAGAAGAGAATCGGCCACAAAGGTATTGACATTATTTAATATATAGAGTTATCTAGATGTAATCTAATAGGCGAATTGATAAAAATAAGTTGATATAAAAAACTTTTAGAATTTTAAAATGTTCTTTTACGCTAAAATACTACTAATCAATAATATTTTTAAAATATAAATTAACCTCCATAAATTGTATAAAATATCACTATCATAAAACAAACTATATCACTATCATAAAAATATAGAGCTAAAATAATAATTGTATGCCTAAAATTTACCAGTGACGGCCTTGATTGTAGTTTTGGCTTCCTATATGAAGAGCACACGGGAAAAACGATGTTAGTTCATTTTTTGCTAATTTGATTTTAATGTATAATATTTTTCGTCTTAAAAAGCTACACCTTTTGGTACTTAAATAAAGGTGAATATCGATAACGGTCACATAGAAACAGGCATTTAAAAATGTATAAAAGTCCATGCATAATGTGCAGTAATTAAAAAACGCTTTCCTGAACATTTATCGTGTTTGGGCGTTATCGTTTTTCCCGTGTGCTCTTCAAATGAAAGTGAAAAAAATATTAGATATTGGTAAAATCTGAAAAAATGTCTTTAATATTTTAACAAACAATACATATAATACACGCTTTTGTCTCTTTTTGACATGTTAGAATTTCTATTAGGGTATCTAGCTAAATAAAAAAAAACACGAGTTTCTAATTAATCAATGATATTGAATGATTTTTTAAAGATGCTACTAGTGATTTATTATTTACAAAAAAAAAAGAAAACTATTGACTTGATCAATTTTATATCATATAATTCTTCTAACAAAGCTAAATTGTATTTAACTGTATTATTTAAATCAATTTGTTATTTTAACAAAATTGTCACACATATAGAATGATCAAAGTTAGTTTTTGATGAGAGATATTTGAATGTTTAGAGTCGAACAAATTTATTAAAAATTGGTTTTTATAAACAGTTGACTATTAAAAGTGTTTCATCAACAAACATCCATTTTTTTCTCCATGATCTCTCTTCTTTGATCATATGGTCACAGACTAGGTATACTATATGTATACAGATAAAAATCTTATCCCTAATTCGTGGTACGAAAATTGTTTTTATGACGATGTGCAAACGAGTAAAATTTCCTGTGCGCAAAAATAAACTCGCGTAAAATAACAATAAACAGCGTAATAGAGAGATATCGCTAAACCGAATAGCGTACATGAACGTTAATCACGCCAGGTGTTATTTCCTGTACGTGAGGTGGTATTAAGTCTCTTCATTTATAGTTATCGGATCGGAAAGAATTCTGCTCGCGTCGCCTCCGCTATTTAAACTTAACCTAACTTTGAATTTAAAACTTTGAAATTGTTTTGTTTACTAGGTATTTTAAAACTAAAGGGCTAAAGTGCTTATTTCCAGTGCTTTATTATTCAACGTCTGCCAGTGGGTTTAGGGCAACAAATTCTCTTAGAAGGGCTAAGTCGTCATCTGCTGTAAACCTAAGCCTCTTTATAGGTTCTTTAATATTGGAAGTGGTGGAATCCACATATTTTAGGCCATATTTATTTAATTAAAACTAATCCTAGCTACTTAAATATCAAATTACCTAATAAAACTAAAGTAATAATTCAAAACAATTCAAACATAACCTAAAATAAAAGATCTCGCCGGCCGGCCCCGGTTGTCAAATACCCGCACATGCCCATTTAAGCAATTTTTAAACGTTATTTACAAATAGCGCTTGGTGTAATTGATCCGCAAATTACGTCAGGCGGTAACGTTATTAGCGGGTGTTGCGTTAAAAATTGACTCGCACATATCGTAACCATGATAAGGTACACGTAAATACTGCATGACGCTATTCGGTTTTCCGATATCTCTCTAATAACTGTGCCGGTCAGGCGCTGTGCACAATTTTAGAGGCCATAAGTGGGCGTGCTATGCACAAACTAGTAACCTAACTAGTGTCCGGTTCCGAAAATTGGAACCACGAAAAACAATAAAGAAAAAAACAAAGTTTATAATCTGTATAATCTGTGATATGGTATAGATAAAATAAATCGCTAAAATAAATAATATAAATAGCTAAAATTCAAATAAAACAGTTAAAAGTATAGAGTTTTAATTTCACCATGAGAGGCACTACTAACCTACTAATTGTCCTCTAACAAAAAATTAATGTAGATTAGAGCTTGCTTAACGTCATGTTAAGTCTTAACAATTTCAACATGTCTCTTCTATAATTATCAAAATTGGCCGCCACTGGTATTGACAATATTTAATATTAGTTATATTTACAACCTTACTTTCATGACATAATCATAAACAAAATATTATACAATAAAACTTGTATAATATCCAAGTTGATTTAAAATCGTTGTTGAAAACTTTGTTGTTGCTGTTGTGAATTGTTACTGTACATCATTTGCTGTTGATGGAATTCTTGTTGTTGCTGGGACATTTGCATCGGCTAAAACGTATACAAAAGTGATTAGCATAAAAAATTGTAAAAATTTAGGATGAGCCACAAATTCGAAAAAAAAGTTAAAATTCCTCACTGAGATTTTATGTACAGGGTGTCCCACTAAGAATAGTTCTCGGCTGTAACTCGTAAAGTATTAGCCGTAGGGACTACGGAAAAAAATATTTATAACTAAAGTGGCTATGAGAAATTGCAAAATGCCGATAATTTCAAGAACCTCTTGGTTTAGAGTCGCATTTTTAGACCTTTTAGGAGAAACCCCCTAAGCAAACAAAATATATCGCATTCCATTTAAAAAACTACTACTTTAAGATAAAAATGTATTTGAATCTCTCTGCAACCTGTCACTGCCTTCATTTTTTTGTAAAAAAAAAACAAACTGAAAATCTTAAACAGCAAAACCTGATACCGAGCTTTTTTGGAGCTGTAGGGTACGTTGGATAATGTAATCTTGCGTTTTATACTTATGTGATTTAATTTTACATTGTATTATAGCGGGTGCGTATCAAAAGTGACTCACCCCTATAACTTTTTATTTTTTTTTTAGATAAAAACGAGATTTGGTATAACCTTTGATTTTTAAGTTGCACCCTCAGTATTTTTTTACTTTATTCGATAGCAAATGACACTCTGGATAGAATGACATATTATATGTCAACTTTGGACCTTCGCATATGGTTTATTTGAAATAGTAATATGCGGTTCATAAGGACAATTTGATTCGAAATACCAAGTATATGGTACCATGTCAAAATACCAAGTATATGGTAACACAATTATTCGTAAAAAATGCTTTTTCCGAATATGCTAATGAACCACCCTTGTTCAATTCGAAAAAATTGAGATATAATTAAAAATACGATTTGGGCATCTTTTAACTGGCCAGAACAAGACATAAAAACATTAGACGATCAAATTTATCTTTCCAAGGCTCTTTGATTAAAAATTATTTTTTTTAACACTCTAGATTGAAATTTAAAATACAATTTTTTTAAGCGAAAATGTCAAAAGTTGACATATGATATGTCATTCTTTCCAGAGTGTAATTTTCTATCGTATAAAGTAAAAATATACCGAGGGTGCCATTTAAAAATGAAAAGTTGTAGTCATTTCCGGTGAATCAGGAAGTGGCCAAAAACAACTTAATATGTGAATGAATCCTAATTTATTTCATATTCTAATAAACCAAATCTCGTTTTTTTATCTGAAAAAAATAAGAAAGTTATAGGGGTGATCCACTTTTAAGACGCACCCGGTTAGGGTGAGGCTTAAATAAGTGCAAAATTTTTTGGGGTATATTTACGATATTGTGAACCTAGAAAAATGGTTATAAGTTTTTTTCGTGAAAAAAAATTTTTAAAAACTTTGTATTTTTCGTAAATGTGTCAAAGTTTTAAATTTTAACTTATATCAAAAATTTAATATCTTGATAATATGGCAACATAGGTAGTAAACTAAGTTTAGAGGAGTGAAAATCAGTAGTAACAATCCAGTGGTTCTCATAGTTTAAGAAAAAATCCATTTTTTAAATTTTCGTAAAAAGTACAATAACTGGCTATTTTAAGCTTATTTGAAAAACGGCAAAGAGAAAATATATTCCTTTTTTCGATATCTATCAGCCCTGTAAAAGTTGCACTTATTTAAAGCTCGCCCTCTATATTATATTCAATGCTATATTGCATCATGTTAACCTTAATATCTTAGAAAATGCTGAAACTATGTATGAAACAGAAACGGATTGTCAGGCACGACTTGTTTAACAAATGCTTCAATATCTAACCTGAGAATTGACCTGTCCAGGATGTCCTGGTGGCCCAGACAATCTGACTCTTTTAGCTGGATGATTCTCTTGTTGATTTGATTGTTGCTGTTGTTGTTGAGTTTGTTGCTGCGATTGTTGAGCCTGAGATTGTTGAGGCTGTGCTTGATTCTGCCTTTGCTTGTTCTCAGATTTTTCTTCCTGGTCATCGTCGGTGAGAAATTCACGTTTGGGGTATGGTATTGGACAACCTACAATAAGTTTATTGAACTCCTTGGTGTGACATTCCAAGTCAAGAAATATAAGGATAGCGTCTAAGCGTAAAGTTGAGTAAGCAAGAATAAAATAAGTCAGCAATATTTAAATGTGGAGTGCCCGGTGGCGTAGAGGTACAGGCTCTCGTCTATCAATCTCAAGGTAGTAGGTTCGAATCCTACACCCGGCATTTCATCAGCCGACTATTTTTATTAAAATAAAATTAGTTTGAGTACCTAGAAGGTTATTAAAAGATAAGGTTGTCTCGTAACTTTTGGACCAATAGGAGCGAGCTGCAACTACGTCACAGGGATGTTACAGAACGTATAAAATCATAGATAAAAGAATAAAAAATAAAATGCAACCGACAAAGAGAGATAAATGGACAATACAATAAAGAAAACACACATCAAACAATTGAAGACTATTGACGCCATACACTATAAACAATAAAGTACACAATGAATATCGATTCGGAAATGCACTGTCCGACTGTGGGCAGTTTTTATCCCTTTATCTATGAGTGGTATCATTCCTCTGATGTAGTAGATGGTCGAGTTACGAGACATCCTTATCTTTTAATAACCTTGGGTCGACTCAGCCTTAAATGAGTACTTGGGATTCACAATCCTGAGGTAATAATAGGCGGTTGAAGCGTAGTGCTAGCCACATTACCTTCCTTGTACACCGAACAGTTCTAGCATGGCAAGCTGTACCTTGCTACTCCCAAGGCGTTAAACTCTATATACGGGAGCTATTATTATTATTATATAATATTTAAATGTGTTAGGCTAAGCGCAAATTGAGTCGCATATATCGCGTGGCATGACCTGACGTGACACGCCACACGCGCTGCTTTGTGGTCCGCAAATTGATATGGAATGGAAAGGGAAGGTATAGTGAGAATCAACCTTTACTCGTATATCCTACTAATAAGTAAAATTCTTGTGTGTAATTATTCACCTCCATACAGAGTAGCGTTCTAAAACCAGCAGCTTATAAATTTCTAGTCTGCACCACCAACAAGCGTCACTAGCAAACATCTATTTAGAAAGAATACAATGAAACACTGCATAATTTGAAAGGATGCAATGCTGAACAATTACTTTTTTAGCCTGTAACATAGACTAAAAAAAGTCATTTTATTAGTATTAGTAATTTTATAGTGTTAAATCCCAATAAAACCGTTTCTGCATGAAAATAACGTTTTAAAATATATAAATTTTGCATCATGTCTCGGTCTCGGTCTCGTACTCGGCTGAGAATTTCTTTTTTCTCGGTCTCGGTCTCGGCCGAGACTAAAAATCCAGGTTCGGTCGGGCCTTAATAAAAAGTAATGCACAAGAACGCAAGACAAGTGTTGCACAAGAACTCGACGCGCGAAGAACTGTGTCTGAACTACAGAGACACGCGCTGGTCACGTCACGCGGGTAGCGCCGCACCATTTATTTCTGCAGTCCTGTAGTTTACAAAAACTCACGTCGCGCCAGATCGTGTCACACGCGATATAAGCGACCCAATTTGCTCTTAGCCTTAGTGTCCGTTCATATTGGCACCACTCGAGTGGTGACCTTTTCGTGCCGAGCGTCGAGCGATACCGTCTCAGGCGTTGTGGTGTTCATATTGAACGAACAGTGCTTTGCTTTGTCTCACTTGTTTCCTAGCCATTACAAGACAAAATTACGTTGGTAAAAATTTGCACATAGAAAATTTACACCTAGAAAAGCTTATTCTTAGAAATAAGAAAAAAATTCAGACAAACTATCCATGAAATGAATAAAAATAGTTTTTTTGGAGAATTTTAACAGCTGTACACTGAATTTATAATATTTATTATTTGTCATAGAAGATGACATTTTTCGCAGCAAGCATTTCACGCTACTTCTTTGATACATCTACAACCATTAAAATTGAATAAAAATTCCGAACTGTAGCAGCGACTCCGCTCCAAATCAACCAAGTCAACAGCTCGAGTGGCGCGATACGGTGCAACGCTCAGCAACAATAGTACCTTTTCGGCAAAAAAAAGATATTAAGGTAAGATATTAAGGTTTTCTTTTGTGACTTTCAAAATAAATTTCTTTGTGCATGGATATTTTTAGAATACTCTCATCTCAAGTGGCATTGCGCAATGTTTACCTCTGGAGCGGTGCCCATATGAACGCGCATTTAGGCTAAAACACCTTTCAAATTAATTATTAATTATTCTAGGAATTCTTAACTCAATCCTGATTAAATAAAGATAGGCAATTTTTTTCTTGTTTCTATTTGAGAGGTTATACTAGGCAAATATAGGCTTGGTGCATTCTCCGCCGGTGCTGCCACCGCCGGAGAATACCGTAAATAACGAACAAATACACGGGTTTAAATGGCGAGTAAACGAAAAAATTAGTATATAATTATTCTAAGTGTTAGAAAGTATAATTTGTGGAAATTCGAAACAAAAAAATAAAAAGGCAAATATTTTGATATCTTTAAAAGGTCTAACTTGCATTATATTTATTATTCCAGTTAAATTTTTTTTTAAATGAGTTCAACTACGGTAGCGAGCATAGTTTTATCACCGGTTTTGTTAGTGGGGCATAATTGGAGCTATTTCGGCTATAACGACATTTTTTAAAGGTACATAATTAGAATTTTAGAAGATGGTCATAAAACATTTAATCCCTAGTTGATTAAAAAAGTATACCATTAATATTGCAAATTATATTTCATCCTCTCATAGTACCGTATGATCGAGAAAAAACGGCGTCAGCGATGGCTATGGAATGAAGATCGCTGTCATTTTATATGTAAATTTATATGGGAAATGTCATCGATGTTCATTTCCCAGCCAACTGGACGCCGTTTTTTTTCGATCATACGGTATATGTCTATTTAATTTTTTGATTATGTAAAGAGCACTTTGTTTACTCACTTGTTTCGTCGAACTGCTTGAATCCATTTTTGCTACTGACTATTGATCAAATCGGTGTAAGAAATTATGAAGCTATAAAATGTTGTTTCAGGAGAGTTGAATATCCGGGAAAGTTGAGTTATTGAATGTTATTGCACCCAACAACGCCCTAATTACGCTCTCCTTTACGCGTTAACATTTTTTTGGGCAATTTTATTAACATTTGAAATTGTCACAACACAAGACGCAAGACGCCTAGTTCGAATTCTTTTTCACTTATTTTTTACTACCCGAAACAGCGTTACATCACACAAACCTGGTACCTGAGTGTTTTATAGTCTCAATAACTGTACTTTGCAAAATAAAAAAAAAATAAAAAAAAAAATAAATAAAAACTGCACTAGCAAAAAACTAAAATACTTAAATATTACGACAATACCCCGATTTCAATATCATTTTAATGCGATCGACATGACGGCGGCGTGAACTATTTATTGATAATTTCTGATTTCTGCCGTAGAGTGCGCTGCGGTCGGAATTTGTTGAAATCAACTGAAATGCACCAAGCCTATAATATACTCAAGGTGGATTGTCATTGTCTGCTAAAAATGTTTATTAACATAGACTTATTCATTTTTAGTATGTTGACAGTTTCAATATATCAATTTCGTCCACTTCTAATTATTATATAAAGACAAAGTTTTTACATTTAGGTGAGCTTTGACTTTAAAACAGATGAATTTTTCTTTTTTTGGGCTTTAACTTTGAAACAGATGAATTTTTCCTTTCAGCGAAAAGTCGTCACAAAAAGTTGACTTAGAAACCAACAAGAGCGCGATATTTTTGTGCTATAAATGAATAGTGTCTTTTTACCTGCAAATACATCTTGCGTTGGTAAAGGATCTTCAGCAAAATAAGGATCTTGCATTGCTTGTTCTGACGTTATTCTTTTGTTAGGGTCCATCAATAACAATTTTTGTAGCAAATGGAATGCTTTACTATCGGGTTTAATTTTATGCCGGTCCATATATTTAACTAAAGAACAATTTACATAACTGAAATAAAAGACCATTTTTTTAAGAAATTTAACAATGATGTGGGATAATTTACTTTGATTTCTTAAAATCTTTTAATAATGTAGGGTGCTCAGGCATCTTCTTAATATCCTCCCAATCTTTCTCATGGGGGAAACCCATTACATTAAATATTCTGTCAAGCTGATCATGATGGTAGGGATTACTTGTTTTTATATCTTCCTGTCTACAATGAAAAATAGGTTCGGATGTTAATAATTCAGCAAATATACAACCAATCGCCCATATATCTAAAAAAATAAAAGTTAAATTAAAAAAATGTTTTATATACATAAATAACTTCTTATTTAGCCAGAACTCTTTTAAACAATTATATTATGTACAAACAATAATATTAAGTTGTAATCCATAGTCTTAAATTACATTTAAATTCTTTTATGCTAGTCGGACAGTGCCAGTAAGCTACTGTTATATGTCTAGATAAATATTTGATGAAAATTGTAACCAAGCTTTTTATGAAGTATTCCACCAATATAATAATTGATATTTATTATGCAAAATCAATGTATCTAATTAATTGTTAAATTTTTAATTGCCATTTTCTTTTGTGACTTTAAAAATAAATTTCTTTGTGCATGGATATTTTTAGAATATTATTTCTTTAATATACATTTAATATCATTGTGTTAATAATATTTTAATATTCAGTATACATAGGTAACATTAGATGAATTATTATTAAGCACAAACAATGTAAATTGAGCACTTGGGATACTGAATAAAGAGGGTATTACCACAGTATAAAGATACAAATTTAATTTCATTAAATATTAAGAAAAAAATAAGTGAACTCATAAAATATTTTTAGAAATGTTGAGAATAAAGATATTTTTATATTACTTTAATCTTTAATTCACCTATAGCTTTAGTATAATGCCGGGCTCCCAACAGAAGTTCCGGTGCTCTATACCAAAAAGTCACTACGACAGGATCCAAATCGGCTAGTGGCTTTAAAGGGGCATTAAATAACCTAGCAAAACCCATATCAGCAATTTTAACTCTGCCTCTCTCAGGTCCTTCACCCATAACTAATATATTTGCTGGTTTTAAATCTCGATGTAAAACCCAATTGGAGTGTAAATAATGTATTCCATCTAAAATTTGATACAATAATGACTTCACCATTCCTTTGGGAACCATAACTGGTTTTTTGTTAGCTTTGGCAGCTCTATGAAACTTAATAATATGCCACAAATCATGTTCGGCAAAATCAAACATAAGCCATACTTTGCGGTCATTGTGTGACAGGAATACTTTAACTAAATTAATTACATTTGAATGTTTTAATTCTCGAAGTAGCTATAAAAAAAAAACCAAGTTAGTATTATTCTATGTAATGGATAATTTAAAGCAAAGCTTACAGCAATTTCTCTACAAGCAGACATTGAGAGTCCAGTACCCTCAATTTGTTTTAGGGCATAATCTCGATTATCTGAACCGTCCTTTCGTCTCCCTTTATAAACGTGGCCATATGTACCTCTACCTACTTTACATCCTTCATAATCAAATAAATCTTCAACTTTTACTCTCTCATTTTGAGTTTTCATTTTAAATTCATAATCCATCATAAATGTTGACATAATATGCTTAAAAACAATCAATAACAATAGCTGGCAGAGCAGTCCTTTTATCACAGTATATTATTATTAAGTGTTGTATTTAATATAGTTGCTTTTATTGACAAATATTTTATAAATAAAAAATAACTTTATTTACAAAGTTCACTTTTCGAATGTTGTCAATTTTTGGAGGTTAACACGACCACTTCTTCTTGTTCTTTTTTATGGCTTATAAAAGTTATAAAATAGAATATGATCTTATGAGAAGAAGAAGAAGAGAAGAAGAATATGATCTTCTGCCTAGTCAAAATTACCTAGCCTACTATTTAAGAAGAAGAAGGATGACGATGAAGATATGATCAGAGCAGAAATATCCATAAGAAATATGGAGAATAAATTTCCTCTATATCTCTGGATCAGAAACACCTAGCTCTTCTCCTTCTAAAACATGGCCACTTCTCTTTACATCATTCAGCCAGCACCTTATATTATATATGATCATGCTTAAAACGAACTACGCCTCTATGCTTCATATCTTTGACTTCATATATGGACCTCATATCTATATATCTATGGACATAAAATAATTTTTTGACAGTTTGACAGTATTTGACAGAAAAAAAGTTTGCGATTGGCATCTTTGTTGGATGTTTCTTTGTTTTATTACGTTTATTTGGATTATTCTCTTTTATACTAAATTTAAAAGTAAATGTTAAATTAGAAGCAAACACTCAAAGCATCAAACAGGTAATTTATTTTATATAGATATACGGACAATTTGCCATATCTTATCAGGGAAAAAATATATCTTCACATACTTCAGTAAATATTCAAAATTATTCCACCAAATGCAACAAAATATTAGAACTCGAACCAAATTATTCTCATATCGGTAAGAGTTTTGACACATTATCGGTGGTTAACTTTTTTTATCCGATTTTCTAAATTTTTTATTTGTTCATAGGTAAATAAGCAATTATAGTTGTTTAAGCTAGTTTTTAAGTAATTACAGACTTCAGTTGTTTTTCTCTTTTTATGCAATCAAAAGTTGAAATTTTAATTTCTATTGCAAGACAAAGTAAGTAAATAATGTAAAAAACATTTAAAGCATTGTAAAACCATGTAAAGTAAAGCATTAGCTCTGGCATTAGTAAATCATTTAATTTTTCAGAATAATCAACAAATTATTGAGATGCTAGCCTGCAATTGTTTGAACATAACAATTGAGTTTGAAAGAAATGATGACACAGTTGCTAAAGAACTGTTACATGATGAGAATTGTGATTTTTTAGATCAGGTAATAATCTTTTTAGGTAATTGTTTTTTAATGATCTATGACATTTTTGAGGACCATTCGTCATTTATAACATAGAAAACAAATTAGTGTAGTAGTTAAATTTAATTATGCTTCAGTTATTCTTGCTATTATATTAATTTAAAAGAAAAATGTGAGAAATATGAACACTTCTTGTACTTTGAAAATATTTTATTAATAATCAAAGCTAAAAGTATAAAGTAAAAAAAAGCATTTAGTAGGCAAATACCAAGCATTAGACATTATTAACTATTAATACAATTTTTAATAGTGACATA
Organism: Sitophilus oryzae; assembly: GCF_002938485.1. Taxonomy (NCBI): domain Eukaryota; kingdom Metazoa; phylum Arthropoda; class Insecta; order Coleoptera; family Curculionidae; genus Sitophilus; species Sitophilus oryzae. Next base: position 1,100,166 of record NW_022146106.1, read on the forward strand.
TTTATATGTAAGATTTGTTTTTTCCATGTATTTACAAGTTATATGTAATATGAGGTATTATGCCACACTTTATACAGGCATATACAAAAATAGATTTTAAATTTTTTATCTAAATATTCCCTAAATCTATTTTTTTTCTCATAATATTGGAAAGAAATATGAAAATAAACTTTAGCTCTATCTTTGACACACCTTGTGCATGCCAGACTGATTGGCAAACAATCTAACAAGTTCTAAAGTACCAATGAGCCTCCCATTATGCATGCCAGACTGATTGGTACTTTAGAACTAGTTCATTCACATCAAGTATATTACTAAATAAATATTAACTTATCAGTCTGCATTAATACCAAAAAAATTAACATTGTATGAGTTAAAACATTTTTTTACAGAATGATTGGTTAGTAGGAAGACTTGTAAGCATTAAAAAGCTGTATGCTGGTCTAGTATTTAATTATTCTATAGGCTTATGGACAATATCACGATGTATAAATTGTAATATTCAAACTTATGCAATTCATAGAGACAGAGGCACTTCATGTGGTTTAATAAACTCCAAATTGCAGGTAATTAGAAATTATATATTATAAATATGTAAATGTCTAAGTATTTTGATATTTATCATTACAGACATTATTATTTTTAACTAATATTAAATTTGCTGATACATAAAAAATGCAAAAATATATTTAATATCTAAGAAAAATGCTTATAATTTGGTTTAGTTAATTTATGTACACACAAACAAAACAATAGGAACAAATAATATCAAATTCTTGCTTATATGGTTTCTGTGAATTTATAAAGAAACTCCTTGATTAGTAATAAATTGTGATATTTGAAGGAAAATCTCAGTTAGTTGTTAAAAAATGCAAAGGAAATGTTATAGACGTGTCGAAATAGATCTGACTAAACTTATCTTTGTCTATAATTTTTTGTCATGTAGTGTATTTCGTATATTTAAGTAAACCAAACATTGATTAAACCAGCTTTTCTTTTGTCTGCTTCTTTTACTACTTAATAGTTTGTCTAAAGATAGAATTCTGGCAGTGACAGATGTCTGTCATTTTAATTTAGAAGTAACTTATTGTTCGTCAATTATGTTCTCTGTTGAAATTATCCCTTTTCTTATTAGAAAAACTTTACTTAATATTTGAAAAATGAAACATGGAATGTACTAATTTGCCCCAACATTTTGTTAAATATTCAATTATATATTTTGAATTTAATTTTTCAATATAATATACTATAGTCTGTCCAAAAGATGGTAGTGGATGATAGAAAAATCTACTTTTGAATTAAAATAACTAACAAGTGCCAAAACACAAACACCAAATAATGAAACATATCAAATATTGTATGATCAAAAAAAGTTGAATCAAGTTGGCTTGTAAATGACAGTTGATGACTTTTGCCATATAATTTATATATTAAATGCCAACGATCTTATTTTCCTTTTCCAAGCCAACTATGACGACGTTTTATGACTATGGTAGATATTTTAATCATTTATTTTTCCAGCTAGATGCTAAGCAATTCGTCTTCAACATTATTTTAAAATAAACATAGCACTAACTCATTGACATCGACTAATAAAAAAATTCCAGTTTGTTGTGTTTCATGTTTTGTTGAATTCTAAAAACTAGGATCAAGTGGTGTAAAGATGAGACATTTTTTAAAAATTTTAGTTTTTTTTTTAGTTACAACCATTTAAATACAAAAGTATTTTTTCTATAAAAGGAATTTGGTGCTAACAAAATTATTTCAAAAGTAAAAATATACCAAAAGTATCTTTAAACAAGTCAGTATGCAGAAAAGTGTGCCTCAGATTTTACCCATAATAAGTCTAAAAATAAGACATACTAAAACGTATATTTAAAGGCCCTGCTATTGTTTATATTAAATGCTGACATATAGATGAGAGTAGAAAGAGAAACATTATACATTGATTCTTTTTTGCGGGAAAAAAACCATCATGGGGACATGGTATGACAACCGAACTAGTGTCAGACTATTACTGACTAAAACAACCCTCAGAACCTTTATGTGTCTCCCGGAACCATAGCATTAATTCAGAACGAGGGTTCTATGTAGATGTTCTGTTCTATGTAGCTGGTTTGGACCTATCGGATCATACATTCTCTCTTCTTTTTTCCATAAGGATTTCCTTAGCCATTTTGCTTATTTCCTTCCAAACTATTTCGTTCTTCAGCATGGTGTCGATTAGGTTATCTGGTGTTAGTGTACCCACTTTCTCTTCTACAGCATGTCTAATAAAGCTCCATCTTGCGCAATGGAAAAATGTGTGTTCGACATTGTCAACCAGTTCGCAGTAACGACCGTAACGAAGTATTCGTATCCCTAAGCTGAAAGCGTTTAAAATAAGCTTCAAAGTATCCATGTCTGGATAACACTTGTGTTAGGTAGAAGTCAACTTCGCCATGACTTCTGGAGACCCAGGACTCTATATTGCATATAAGACATCTTGTCCAGCTTGCTGTGGTTTCTTCATTAGACCACTCTTCTTGCCATATCTTCATCATGTTCTCATATGATACTTGCTTTTTTCCTCTCCCTTCATTTTCCAGCTCTGCTCGATGAACGGCTAATAGATGTATTGGCGGGGTTCTTCTTATAATCAGTAAAGCACTTGTTGACGTAGTCCGAAAAGCGCATGCAATTCTTATCGCCGCCATTCTTTGTACCCTTAAAAAAGCGTTTCTATGAACTTTTGTCTCATCGCTTCTATCCACATACTTGCTCCATATAGCACTATGGACTAAGCTACTACTGATGATAGAAGTCTTCTGTTATTTTCTTTAGGGCCGCTTATATAGGGCATTATTCTTGAGAGGGCCTAACCAAAAGTATCTGTATACTAACTTAAAAAAGTCAGTATACAGAAAAGTGTGTCTCATACTTAAAATATGTTTAAAGGCCCTGCTATCGTTTATATTAAATGCTGACGTAGACGTAAAGATGAGACTAGAAGGAGAAACATTATACATAGAAATTTATCTTTTTTATTAGTAGATCTCAAATAAAAAAAATCTACATTGATAAAAAGGTCACCTACATATATAATTCAAATCAAAATACAGTAAAATTACACCGTCGCAAAACATTTATAAACTGAAAGTGTAAAACAATAATTTTATTAAATTAAAAACAAAGAAAAATATTATACATTGTACACCTGGATTTATACAACTTGATTTACCTACCCGTTGGGTATTTACCCACCGCCCATCACTGTTCGCACATGGGTGGCACCTAATAATGAATTGGTCATCAACTAACAAGTCAGCTATCTTTATTCTTGTCCGACATGTTAAAATACAGTCTACAGATAGCAAACGATCTCCAAAAATAGTAGAAAATTCAGCCTTTCAATTAAAAGGAACAAACCAACACTGTCACTCTCATATACATAATATTGCAAAATAAGAAACACTAAATCACCACAATACACCAAAACACTTTTACTTTTACACTGGACGCGCGTTTCGCTAACCATGTTAGCATCATCAGCAGATGATTATAAACTGTCTGATTATATCTGCTGATGATGCTAACATGGTTAGCGAAACGCGCGTCCAGTGTAAAAGTAAAAGTGTTTTGGTGTATTGTGGTGATTTAGTGTTTCTTATTTTACTGTGTAACACCAAAGGTTCCAACCCTCAACTGTAATATACATAATATTGTATATTTTTATATTATTTTACTGGGAGACTGTTGCTTACTAGAAGTCAAACGTTTGTTAGACAGTTAATTTGATTACTGGCCTAACAATACAAATAATTGCCTTAGGTTTATTTATCTTTTAAGCCTTGTTCTCAAAACTAAGTCGAAACGCTAAGCGATAGTTTTCGGAAAAAGGTTTTAGACAGTGGCGGCGATAGGCGTCGGCGACCGTCGAAAGCCCTGTCCCTGAGGTGGCTTTGCAAAAAAGTTGTCATTCAAGTTATTTTTTTTGTAATTCGTATTTATTATTTTATCTATAGGAATCTAGTAGTATTTTATGATAATATTTATTATTGAAACATAAGGACGTGTATATTTGTCATTATCATTTTTGTCGTTATTTAATTAATAATAATTGCTATTACAGGCATTGAATAAAAATACTAAGGATTTGACGTTATCAGATACGATTTTAAAAAGTTTTATTTGATATATTTGAATTCGCGTTATTTGATGTTATGTTTTGCTAATTTTTCAATAGGATATATGCAAAGTGTACAAATTTAAAAATAAATTGTGTCAGGACTTGAATTTGAGTTAGATTTCTGTAAATCTTAGAAAGAGGGTTTAACAATAGTTACTTGCGAAGCATGCTAAGGCTTCTAGACATTTCACTAATAAATATTTCTATGTATATGTTACAAGTAAACCATTCAATTATTACTACTACTACTGCCATTACTCGCTGACGAGTATTTGACACGCATCAGATGGTTACGCAAGGCGTTTTCTTTCATAGGCTTTTCTGTGACTGAAAAGCCCGATACGTGAGGTTATCTTTCTTCCACACTCCGGACATTCAAAAATCTCATTGCTGTGTTGCCTCTTTACTTTTTGTTTGTCGCTGTTAACTGAGTTTACGATGTTTTTCCATTGCGTTCTATGTTCTATTGTGTGCCGCTTCTTCCCACTGATTCTGCATGCTGATCTGCTTTAAGTTTTCGTGGAAAATATCCTTATACAGAGTTGTCCACCCGGTTTCCTCTTACCGTCTACAAGCTCACCGTAAAGAAGGGATTTTGGTATAATAGGCGGTTTTCTTGCATCCTGCATACGTGACCAGCCCATCTTAAGTATTTGATTCTTAAGAGTTATCTAAGTTGCCTCTGTTGCAACTTGTTTAATGCGTTCATATGTTGGCGGTACGGCACCCAGGTTTCGCTTTTATACAGGGTGGTCCGAACTGTATTCCGGAAACTTCGGCAACATATTCTGCAGAGAAAAATAAGTAAAAAAGTTCGTATTAATGTATGTCCTAAAATGCTTAGTTTCGGAGATACAGGGTGTAGAAGTTTCATTTTTATTTCGATTTTTTCCAACTAATTTCTGAAGTAACGTCAATATTTGAATGAAAATTGGTGGATGGTTGTTTTTTGACATGATAAATTTGATTTTGATGTCAATACGACTCCCATTTGTAGGTGGTGCCACCTACATGTGCTTTAACTGTTTTGAAGAGTAATAACTCTTCGTCGGTACCTGTATAAAACTACTGAGTAAAAATATATTGCTCTTGAGGCGCTGCTAATCCTATGCTGAATTTCTGAGTCGATATTGGCCTTTTCCGAAATTAAACTGCTGAGGTAATTAAATTCCTACATATTCCAATAGTTCTCCGATTTGTATAGCATTGTTGTGATCTTCCGGAGGAGTACACATGATTTTAGTTTTATTGATGTTCAGCTTAAGGCCCAAAGCCTCGTAAGCTCAGCTATATCTGTTCAGCATTCCTTGTAACTGCTGTCACGTTTTTGCAACTAGAGCGCATTCATCAGCGTATTGAACTTCTGTAATAAATTTTGTACGTGTTTTTGTGGAGTCTTTTTATGTTGACCTTTTATACCGTATGATCGAGAAAGAACGGCGTCAGCGATGGCTATGGAATGAAGATCGCTGTCATTTTATATGTAAATTTATATGGGAAATGTCATCGATGTTCATTTCCCAGCCTTGGAATAAACTAATTATATTTTCTATTCGTACATTTTCGTATTTATTTCCTCCTTGTCAAAAATAATTGGGATAGGTCAATTTGACTTGTTGGGTCCATTCTTGTCTATTGTTGGCTATGCGAGCCCAAATTATTCCTGCTAATGTCCTAATATCATGGTCCCATCTCAGGTCTGGTCTTCTATGTCTCTTAATTCCTTTTGGGTACCTGCTGTACTTTTTGGTGTCCATCTGTTGTCCATCCTTTTTGCCAGGTGTTTGCCCATGCCACTTGAGGGATTCGATTCTGTGGATGACATAGGTAATAGTGTGTCTATTGTCGTATCCACTCTACTCTTTTACCGTCTTTCTTGGTTATTCCCAGCATATTTCGTCCACTGAGCGTTCTGAGGCCTGCACTTTCCTGCAATGTCCGTTTTAAGTGTCCAGGTTTCTCATGCACAGGTCATGACTGGTAGTACACGTTGGTCGAAGGTATTTAAGCCAGCCATATTAAAGCTCCATGGTCTTTTAATTCTCCTTGGTCTTTTAATTCAATGCCTATAGTACAATTTTAAAATTAATGTGTAATTATTACTAGTGTATGAATCAACTCGAATGTTTTAACATTTATTTGGTTACTAACTGGAAAATGACGTCACCATTTCGTCTAGCGCCGCCACTGGCTTTAGAAAACAAGATCCATCAGCTTCTTCACCTAATATAAACAATTTTCTATAGAATGAAGAGGCTATAAACAATATAAAATCTAGCAACTTATTTTCGAACATATTTCAAATTGTTGTTAACCCCATTGACATTGGAGCTGACAATGCAGGTGTAGATACATGTAAGTTCAAAAATGAACTTATTATTTATCTTATTGAATTAATAATTTTATTAGTATACAATGCCCAGTAAGGTCTCCTCATCTTTTTAAATTATAAAAAAGTTCAACTATAATAATAAAGTATCGAGAAATAAGTTAATTATTAATTGAGAAAACATTCTCGTGTCCTATATGAGCCTATTAAACTCTTAAGTTATTAAAGTAGTAGTAAAGCAAATTATTCACATAATGGGGCTTTATTCTGGGCTTTGTATATGTTAAATTGATGTTAAATTTGCTTTATAATATTAAATAACTTTTATAATCATTAAAAATATAATCAAATATAATAAAAAAATATATTTAATTGTGTGAGAACATCTGTTATGGAAAAAAATCTTAATATTTTGACAATTTTTTTAAAAGTAATAGCGTTTTCAGATCTTACAAAAGATGTTGGAAATATTCTTGAAAGTATTAATGATGTTGTTACAAATTACATAAGAAAAGAAGAAGTCTCCGTAGAAGAAAAAATAAGAAAATTTACTGAAGAAGAATATGAACGTCTTAATGATGCAAAGAATAAAGCATTTAAGGAAAGGGCAGCTTTAGTTAGGTAAATAATATAATATTGTCTCATATGAGTATACATAAAAAATATTTAAATTAATCAAAAAGAAAAGCAAAGCATACATAATTAAATGATTTATTTATTTATAGGATTATTCAAAATGCGGCCAAAGAGGCTAATATTTGTAAGTCTCCTAAATCTTTGAAAAGCTCTGGATTGTTTTCTCCAGCCAACTGTTCTATACCTAGTAGCCCAGTGGTGAGTAGATCATTAGTTGTCATTAGTTTATTGAGGTGGGGATAATTTTTCGCCATTTTTTAAATTTATTGACTAAATAATGATAAGGTCATGCTTTTGCAACTAAAAAACGGTTACTTTTATATTGTTCAATTTTAACTAACGCTTAAATATGGCAATAAAATTTTATTAGCCCCCCATACACGAGAAGGACCGGCCTGCGGATCCGACCTTTCGACAGTCCGTTTCGAACAGTTAAATGTCCTACAGGATTCTGCAATAGTGCGTCAGACATCTGTAGCTCCTAGAATAAAAAACTTGAGAATTTTGTTTAAGTGCAAACTTAAAGTATGTACGAAAATGTATTTTAGGAAAATATTTTAACTTCTATATGGTAAAATACTAGAGAAACATCACTGGGTGTGGCTTTGATAAAAAATTACTGTGGAAAATGCCATATGAAATATAAAACCGCGGATATCTGTGAAACCGTTAAAAATTTTGAAATACTCATTTAATATATACTCAATTTTCATTTTTTAATTCTCCATCTATTAAAAAAAAATAATATACAGGGTGTTATATTTAAAAAAATGGAAGAAAAATTATTTTATATTTTAGAAAGTTTGGCGTAGAATTTTGAACACCCTTTATGATTTACGATTACCATATTTATAGCAAAGTTAAGTACAGATCATCTAAAGTAAATACCTAATATAGTTTTGATTTCAGGACAGTTCTTGTATTTTTAATAACCTTTTTAAGAAAGGCTGAAAAAAAAATAGTTTTTATTTTTTTATTAATATCTCTGAAACTACGAAATCTATTTACCCATATCATAGGATTATGTAAAGTTCTATTAAAAAAAATCATCCCGATCCACTCACACTTTTTTGAGCCCCCCTATAGAAGTTAAAATATTTTCCTGAAATACATTCTAGTACATACTTTAGGTTTGAACTTAAGCAAAATTCTCAATTTTTTATATTCTAGGAGCTACAGACGCCCGACGCACTATTGCCGAACCCTGTATGTGGTAAAAAAAGAAACAAAAAGTATAGATAAACTTTTTAAATTGAATTAATTTAATTTAAATCGAAATAAATAAAATACTTGATAAGATATAAGGAAATAATCAAAGTGGAGTAGCTGTTTGATCACTCTATGAGTATATTTAATTATTTTGGGCATCTTGAACTAGAGTATCAAAGTGTATTTTATTGTAAAGAATTTCAACTTTTTTCATAAGTTTATTTTTAAAATAGGTACAATTTACCTAAAAAAACTGGTATATGCGCCTAACTATAAATTGAAGGGGTGGCTGCAATAACCAGGCAGCTCCACTTTTTATTGAAAATTAGATATTTAATGAATTCCTCTTTAAACAAAATTGGCCTATCGTTTCCTGAAACAATCAGTTTTCTCAATACCGGGTGCGTCTCAAAAGTGGCTCACTCCTATAACTTTTTTTTTCCGTTAAAAAAACGAGATTTGGTATGTTACTATATGACAGAAATTGGGATTGATTGATGTACTCAATTGTTTTCGGTCACTTCCTGTTTCACCGGAAACGACTACAACTTTTGATTTTTAAATGGCACCCACGGTATTTTTTTACTTTCTTCGATAGAAAATAACACTCTGAATAGAATGACATATCATATGTCAACTTTTGACATTTTTGCATATGGTTTATTTAAAATTATAACTTGTATCAAATTATTCGTAAAAAATTTTTTTTTCTAAATATGCTAATGAGCCACCCTCGTTCCATTTGAAAAAATTAAGATATGATTAAAAATACGATTTCAGCATTTTCTAACTGGCCAGGATAAGATACTAAAAACATTAGACGATCAAATCTATTTTTCCAAGGCTCCTTGATTAAGAATTAGTGATTTTAACATAGCCATGGCACTTTAGATTGAATTTTAAAATACGATTTATTAAGCGAGAATATCAAAAGTTGACATATGATATGTCATTCTATTCAGAGTGTCATTTTCTATTGAATAAAGTAGAAATATAGCGAAGGTGCCATTTAAAAACAAAAAGTTGTAGTCATTTCCGGTGAAAAAGGAAGTGACCAAAAACAATTGAATACGTCAATCAACCCTAATTTATGTCATATACTAACATACCAAATCTCGTTTTTTTATTCGAAAATAAAAAAAGTTATAGGGGTGAGCCACTTTTGAGACGCACCCGGTATAACAGTACATAAATGGCGACTTTAGTTGAAGCTGCCTTGCGCTGGGTTTGCAGCGACAACCGAGCAGCTCTTTTTCGATTTCCCACAAATTTATTAAAATGAAGCTGCCTGGTTATTGCAGCCACGCCTTTAATTGAAAGACAATCAAAATGAATAAAGGCGTAACATGAATTTAATAAAAACGGAACAATATGAACTGATCTCACACCTTGAAGCGCATATTAGAATAATAATGACATAACCTTTAACGATCGCCATAGATGATCGCAGAACCTTTGATTAAAAAGATTGAAGAAGCAGCATATTAAAAAACTTAGATCGAACGCGACGGGGACCTAAAATGGCGGAATTCTGGTTATCAGTGTCGTTCTATGTTATTCAAAACGTACAAAAATTGACTGTAGGGTAGACTCAATAATTTGTTGTTTAATTTTACGTTGCCAATAAATGTTGGTAGTTATTAAAATTGTTATAAAAATATATAATTCCGAGTATAATTCTAATAAAAATAGATAAGTTATAATAATTATTTAATAACAAGGTGCCCGGTGGCGTAGAGGTACAGGCGCTCTACACAAAAGGTCTCTTTGGTTTTTTCTATAAAAGCGTTCCTTTAAAAGTTATTCGCGGTCAAAGTTATGCACATAGTTTATAATCAAATTATCAAATTCATTCACTGCCAATTTTAATTGCGTCTTTTTATTTTGACTAAAAAAGGATCTAGAGCCATACTTTTTTCAATAAAACAATATTTCTTTACCAACTTTAATATGGAAAACTAATATTGCGCCATCTATGATCAATTAATCAAAACTATAATTTAAGGTTATTGTTTCATTGCCTATCAGATGCCTATCAGTGTTCGTAAATACATGTGTGTCAGTTGAAAAGAATGAACAAATTTCGAGTGGTTTTTATCCTAAATATTACTTGTATCGAATTATCTTCATTAACTTAACGTAATTAATTAATAATTTAATTTAATTTAATTTAATTAATTAATCATTTAATTTAAATAAATTAATTAATCATTTAATTTAAATAAATTAATTAATAATTTAATTTAATTAATTCGGTACAAGTAATATTTAAGATAAAAACCACTCGAAATTTGTTTATTCTTTTCAATTGACACACATAGTTATATACAAACACTGAAAAACCTTTGAATAAGAAAACTAAAGCTTGATTTTCATGCGTCCGTTATCCGTTGATACGATGGTCCGATATTAATTTTATTGGTTGACTTTAAAGACTTCAATTGGTTAGAAACGGTTAACCAGTCGAAGTCTTTAAATTCAACCAATAAAATGAATATCGTATCGTCGGACAACGGATGCATGAAAATCAAGCTTAAGGAAGGAGCATAATGCTATAGTAAACGCCACGAATGTTTGGGAGTGATTCATCGGTCGCAAAGATCGGTCGCTACCATGTGAACTAATCTGTTCAAGGTCACATAAAACTTAATTCCAGTGCCGTGGTGTTTCAAGTCATATAATAATCAATATATAATCTGTTGTAATTTGTTGTTTTAACTGTCAAAGTCTTGTCAAAACATATATTTGGTTATAAATATAAAATGGAATGCCCCATTGGTCGCATTGCAAGCACACCAATGGACTGACGCACAAAAACGAATCAATCAAAGAAACGCGATATAGTATCGTCTTTGTCAATCACGCTAACATTTTAGAATAAGTAGGATGAGCGCAGGCAGATGATTAGACCGGGGCGGGCCTTTAAAAACCTACGTCTGTGGTAAAAATTTACGTTTTTAATGTAAAAATGATAGCGTGCGTATCGATTCTAACTTCATCAAGCGATGAATCACTCCCAAACATTCGTGGCGTTTACTATATCCATGTATTCACGCGTGGTGGGCGGAAAAAGGACTCTAGGGTGGGGATCCTTGACAGTTCTGTTTGACGATTCATTTGACACATTTGAATTTGATTTGACATTTTGTGGATTTGTCAGTCTTTACGGAGCTTATTTTGTTATTTTTTTTATTCTACTACTGATAGTTGTATAAAGGTAGTAAATCTAGATGGAAATTGCGGCAGAACTTAAATTAACAGTGACACTATCGCGATTTATCGAAAAAGACTCTAAAATAGTTGGTTGTGTAGCGTGCGTTAAATCTCGGTAAAAATCGAGTGAAATAATGGAACAACTTTTCGCTAGTAAGTGACTATATAATATAGGGTGGCCTATCGAAAATGTTCCGCAAGGCATAACGGCCAGGGTAATTTTTTTTTTCAGAAAATTCAAAAACACGTCAATTTTGTTTCTGAGGGGGACAACTTTTGCCCCAAAAATGATTGCAAAATCTTCAACCCTCTAAGCGGCGGTGTGATCCCCCAATTTTTTTCAAATGGGAAGCGGGGTAAAGTGGTACCGCAATGGAAAGGGCTTTCTATTCTCTATACTTTCCGGCTTCGTTTTTGAAAATCGGTCGAGTCATTGAGAAAATATGAAGGATTGAAATTTGAAAAGTTTATTTAAACATTTATCAGAGTAAACGATAAGGATAAATTCCTTCGACCGATTTGCTTTTTTTTCTTATTATTTCTAGATGTTTACGCATTTTTTCACTTGTCACAAGGTTGAACGATCAGGTGCGGTAGTTGCTAGATAGCTGTTCTGTGACTTATGCGTTGTTCTTCTCAATATCGTTAAAATTTTTAACAATTATGGTGGACTCACTTGCAGAAAAAGTGGAAATAATCGAACTTTATTTTAAAAATATTGAATGTGGCAATCGGGTTGCGCAGATATTCAATGAACGCCATCCTGACAAACACCATTATGGCAAAATTGTTCGCGAGTTAGTAGCAAAATTTCGCGAAACCGGTTCCGTTATGAATAAAAAGAGGCAGAGGGAAAATCCTGTAGAAAATGAAGCTATGGAGGTATTCGTATTGGGCCAAGTTGCCATGGATAGTACGCTGAGTACAAGAAACTTAGCCAATGAGACCGGCGTGAATCGTACAAGTGTCCAAAGGATATTAAAAAAATACAAGTTCCACCCGTACAAAATTCAGTAGGTACAAGAACTCAACGAAGACGATTTTGATAGAAGCCTGCAATTTTGTGAAACTATGAGTAAACAAGTGGCGAATGATAATAATTTCCTATTTAATGTGTGTTTTTCGGATGGGAAATTTCTCAGAAATTGGATGTGTGGGCTGGTATTTTTGGAAATTCTGTTGTGGGTCAGTTTAACGATATTGAGAACTTCAACGCACAAGTCACATAACAGCTATCTAGCAACTATCGCACCTAGAAACTATCGCACCTAGCTATCGCAACTATCGCACCGTAAACATCTAGAAATAATAAGAAAAAACAGCAAATTGGTAAAAGGAATTTATCCTTATCATTTACTCTGAAAAATGTTTAAATAAACTTTTCAAATTTCAATCCTTCATATTTTCTCAAAGATCTTCAAAAACGAGGCGGGGAAATATAGAGAATAGAAAGCTCTTTTCATTGCGGCACCACTTGACCCCCCTTCCCATTTGAAAAAAGGTTGGGGAGATTTACCCCCGCTTAGAGGGTTGAAGATTTTGCAATCATTTTTGGAGCAAATGTTGTCCCCCTCACAAACAAAATGATGTTTTTATGGAAAAAACCAAAGAGACCTTTTTTGTAGAGCTAATTTTCTATTAGAATATGTCTTTGTCGAAGCTGTAGGTTCATTTGCTTTGGAGATAAAAAATTAAATGCAAAAGGTCAGAAAATCTCATGTTATTTAAATGAAAAGTATCATGATTCCGGCATGGTTTAAATTAAAAATTTAGAGCTTTTTTACGTTGGATAATTTTTTTTAGACCAAAAACTAAAACTTCAGAGGGCGACACCAAAAAAAATATCAACTTGGGAAATAACAGACACCCTAGTGTGTAGTCACTTACCAGTGAAAAGATATTCTATAATTTTTTCCTATTTTTTACCGCGACTACCGCACGCTACACAACCAATTATTTTACAGTCTTTTTCGATAAATCGCAATAGTACCACTGTTAATTTAAGTTCTTACAACAATTTCCTTTTAGATTTAGTACCTCTAAACAACTACCAGTTGTAGAGCAAGTAATAAATAACATAAAATAAGCTCAGTAAAGACAAACAAATCCACAAAATTTCAAATCAAATTCAAACGTGTCAAATGAAACGGCAAACAGAACTGTCAAGGATACCCACCTTAGGTCCCCGCCTCCATCTACCATGCAAGAATACATGGATAGCATTATACTCGTTTGTTAATCTTTTTTCTCAAAGGCGATTGCAGTAACGATCGCAGACAGTAAATATATTTTTAGAGAAATGTCAAACTGAAAATTTTAAGATAAAAAAACCGATTACTTTTAAAAAAGGTATCACCTGCTTTTCATTCGCACTAATTTATTTACCCCTCTTCTAAAACTAGAATTTTTTAAGCATATTCCGTTTTCACCAAAGAGGCCAAAGGGTATTGATTCTTTTCCAAAAAGCAACCAAGATTATAGAGACGATCTGCAGTTTAATTTTGAATCAGAGGAGTACACAATTGAAGGCGATTCATTCAGAAATCGAAACTTAGATGACAGTGAAAGTGATGAAGTCGAAGAAGCAGAAGGTATTATATACATATTTATTTTTAAATGTCTTTAATGACATACTATAAGAATTCATAATTTCTTCTCTGTTTTTTTGCATTCTGTGCGGAATTTTCAGTAAGTATTCAGAACATATATGAAACTGGTGTTTTATTTTATTTTTAATTGAATTGCAATTTAGATGTAGTTAATGAGGCAGCTGGAATAAGTATCTTTCAAGGAAAACATAGTCGCTCATCAGGTAGCTTGGCCAAATCCTGTCCCGTTGACATACCAACATTTTCTCCAGTTTCAAGAACCAAGAACAGTCGTGGGGATGATGATTCAGATTTTGTAAGTAAAATCATTTTTATTTCATTTTTATATTGATTGTAAGTTTAAACTACCGTCAATTCAATTATCGTTGATATAATCAAGTAATTATATTTTAAAATATGGAATTTTTGTTAATTGTTTAGCTGTATTTTGAGAAAACCTACATCGTCGGATATTAAACAAACCATCGAACTTTTTATGAGGAATGAAAAAAGTTATAATATTTTAACAAATACAAGAAGTAAAATTTGCAAATTAAGAAAATTATTATTATTCAATTAAAAAAATAGTTAAATTACTATCAAATAAAAATTATCAAAGCAGGGTAGACAGGGTAGTAAATATTGGCAAAATAATAAAATAAACGTAGCATAAATATTTAAGTAATCAATATAATTATTTTTTAAGCTTCATTCAGAACCTCAAAATTAATAGAATAAATCAATTATTTCAATTAAAGTAGAAGTTTGTTCCTCTAAAATCACTGTAAGCATTCACAACAGTTAAAATTAGTGGTAGTAATCTGCAATTAGTGGAAAAAGTTAACAAACTTTTAAGTTTCCCACTAATTATGCTTCAAAACTTGCGAGGAATGTCATTTTGACCTTTGATTATCACCCGTCAAGAGAAATTTGCTTAGAAATCAAATGTTTATTGTTTTATAAGCTAAATATTAGGCTTTCTCTATGGATACAACTGACTACCGCAAGCTGTTACTAGGATATTCTAATAATTTTAATTCGTTTTTTAGACATTGTTAATGATCGTAAACTAAAAAGTATAAAGTGTAATTGAAACCACTAATTTATTCCTCTAATTGCGAGGTTTTTACTCTAAATTGGGAGAAAACGCACGCCCCTGAATTTATCCCAAATCATTAAACAAAAGACTAAAAAAGGAATATGTAAACAAAATTAGCGAGACTTCAAGAGAAGGCGCTTCTGTCTTTTTTGTTTGTTTTCTGTTTCAATATAATGTTTTCCTTTAACATAAAGTAGAGTAATTGTTACCTGGAATAATGGTTTACATTACCGTGTGTCATTAAATTAAATTAAATAGGTTACCTATAACTATCAGAATAATCAGAACACCATAACGTGAACATAATTGATTATTTTAAAATGTGCCTTAATAGGTTTAAGCTGGATTTATAAACTCGCCAGTTGAAGGTCAGTTGACGTTCAAAATGTTCATCACGAGCATTTATAAAGTCAGTTGGTCGAAAAGTTGGCAGATCTTTTTACGTTCAGGGGAGTTCAGAAATGGTCAATATTTCAGTCGTCAGTTCTTGTCGTTTGGCAGTTGGAACGGCAGCCAACCAGTAAGCGCCTGTCAATCACGTGAAGCACAGAAAAGAGATGCATTGGAATTTTACCTTTATTGTTGTTTCATTATTTCTGTTTATATAATGTTTATATTTTGCGCAGTCTTGGATTATTATGTTAGAACTTCAATTGGAAAATATCAAAAGTATTTTTAAATCGAAAGAAAAACGTTCGAAATTTTCACAATTCAAAACCTAACCTACAACCGAAACTGACAGTTTATAAATGCAAAAATTTTGAACCTCAACTGCCACGGACATCCAACTGCAACTGAACGTCAACTCCCGTGTTTATAAATCCAGCTTTACGGTTGAAACTTTGTATTTCAACAGAAAATTCCACAAATTATAACTACACAACTATTAAGGCGGGCGGCCACTGAGAGCGAAACTAAACTAAGCCAAGCGAAGATAAGATTTGTAAAAATCAGCTCCCATACTTTTAAATGCATCAGCGGCCACTTGAGCGAAACTAAACGAAAATATATGAACGAAGATTCAAATCGTAGTTTAGTTTCGCTCGTTTTAGTTTGACACGTTCTTCCAGCGAATTTTTCGCTGCTTTCGATTATATGATAGCAAAGACACAATACGAAAACGCAGCTAACTTAGCTGACTACTGAGCAAAAATCGTTCCCAGTGGCCGATGAAACTTATTTTCGTTTAGTTCCCGTTTGTTTTTATATTCTTAGCTTAGTTTAGTTATGCTGGCAGTGGCCAAGGATACTATAGAGATAAGGATAGTTCGGTTCCTATCTTCCTGCACTGTCAGTTTTTTTACGTTTTCTAGGGACCGAGTTGAAGTTCGCGCTAAAGACTTTAGACAGTGACAGTTATTTTTGCGTTTAACGGACGAGCGCACAGTGCCGCGGAAGTTAAATCTAGCGAGACAAAACCGTTTGATTAGAAATAAGCCAAAAATGTGTACTGATAAGAATAAATAGTAGACATTCCAATTGATATAAAAAAGCATGACTTATTTTTTGGTCGTATATATTCTTTGTATTTCGATACATTTTTATCAACCAAATTTGATCGTTTCCTGCTCAGCAAGGCAGAGATCATACGAAAACAAAATATTTAAAAGTGCTTATACATTTTATTATAAGCCAAATTATGTTGAAGATTGTCAAAGGTATGTATTTTTCTACTGTAGGTATATTATTTGTTAAAATCCTTTGTGCCTTTGTTGGATCGGATGGTATAAAAACGAAACAAAGACTCGTTAAAGGGTTAATTGAAGGGCATTCAAAAGAAGAATTGGGTTTTGCAAGTACTATGAGCTTTAGGGCTAGTGGTAGTAAGGAGCAAGGATGCTGCTGTAATTGTTGAAGCCTTAACTTTGAAGCCTTAACTATTTATTAATAAATTAAGTTTTTAATAAATAAATAAATTTAACCATATAGTTGCTATTATATGCCATATGATATATTAGACCATTTGCTACGTTCTTAGATTTTAAGTCCCAAACATGGCTCCTGAGATTTTGTCCCACTCGAATAACCATCCGCCGTACTGTGGAGCGCTGGTCCCTGCGTGACGTAAGCATCCTTAGAATATATACAGTCCTTGAGCAGTGGCCGCCTGCCTTTATAATACACAACTCAACTTTTTTAAAACTCTGGCGCACAATTCTATTGACTTACCTTTCTTTACCTTAACGGCTTGTTTAAAATCGTTAAACCTCAAACAACTATAAGTATTGTACAAATTTGTAATAATTAATTTTAAATTAATATTATAATTTCAGTCGCCTAACAATGAAATTGATATAGCAGCCAGCATTAAAGCTTTGGCGCGCAGTGTACATGGTGACACTATTTTTGGCGAATTACCACAACCTAGATTCAGCACACAGATCTGACTGCCCTAAGTGTACTAATTGTTGATGTGCTTCCTACTAAAAGTAGAGGTTAACTTTTACCTTAATTTTATCCTAATGTGTCTTTTTTGTTAATTAGGTCGGTTAAGGGAATCTTAAATGGCCTTGCTTAGTATAGGAAATCATCCAAAAGGTAGAAAACTGAATGTGGTACATGTAGTTGTATATCTTACGCTATATTATGTTCTTCTATCTAAACTTCGTATTTGCTTTAAAACGTATTGGCACTCTAGTAAGCACTACTTAATTCAATCACTCTATCATGGTTATTATTAGAAGGAAAAAACGACAAATAAACTTAAGAAGTCTGTGATAAAAATGTTTTATATAAAAATGGAAAAAATAGAATTCCCTTAATTGGCCTGAAATATGCTCATGATATTTGATGTTAATTTGTGTTTTAAAATTGTGTAAAAAAATCGTAAATGTAATCGTTTCCTCACATTTTTAACTTTGTGTTTCTTGTTTTGTAATATTTTAGAGAGTTTGTATTTAATGTCTAAAAGAAACGGCATACAATGTGAAAAATCTCAGGTATTGTATTTAATATTGCAAAACTCTAATCTGTTTACTTTTCAAAACTAGGATTATTGCATTTTCATCTCATTAAAAACATTCTAAAAATTAATAAGTCTGTGCCATAATTCACGTTTTCCTTGTATAATATTTTCATGAAATGAAATTTGGTTTTGCTTAAAGAAGATAGTGTTATCAGTTTCTTTAAATCCTAGTTCTAAAGACAATTTCCATTATTTTCTTTTATTTTTTTGGTGGAAGCTACTAAGTGTATGTGTATACACGAGTGATAAGGAATTTACAAGATGAAAACTGAAACGTACAACTTTATAGTTTGTAATTTTTTAGAATAATGTTTATTAGTTATATTGCAATAGAATAATAAAATGTTCCCCTTAAATAAATGTTTTATTATAATTCCTATTTTTCTAAGAAATATAAATAAAAATGAAGATAAAAACATATTAGGGACCATGCAGGTGTCTAAAATTTCACATATTGGTGAAATAAAAGAGACATTAAGATATTGCAATCTACGTTAGGTTAAATCAACACCAGATTTGGTGGTTAGTAGCGAAAAGTGTCCACAGGGAATTTGTTTTGGAGGAAATGAAAATCATTTAATTGCTGTCCTCCATTCACGCAGTTGTGCAGCTCTGAACTGTTCAAGAACGCGATACTCTCACTCCATTCAATTGAGTCATAAAGTTCAGAACTGTTCCGCACCATATGAAGGCACCAGGCTATTGCACACAGCTCCTTTCAGAACCGTTCTCGAGTAGCCCAGGGCGTAAAGCACTGGAACTTGAAGTTCGCGAATGGAGGACAGCAATTTTATACAGGCTATTTCAAAAAACATGTGCCATCTCTCGTGAGGAGATTCCTAACGCAAAAGTAAGATTTTTTTTTCATATCAACATAGGATTCTGCTTTGTTTCGTGGCCGCAGTGTGTTGTCTTAATTTTTTTTTCGCTTTATTATAATTTTCTTGTAAGTACTTTTAGCGATTCCAATGAAATTTTAAGGGCAAAAGTTGCTATAAATGCGACATATTTTAATGCTAAAAAGTGTGAAACAAAGCAGAATCGGACCTATGTTAATATGAAAAATAAATGTATTTTTACGTGAGGAATCTCCCCACGAGAGATGGCACGTTTTTTGAAACACCCTGTAGAATGCAACACATGAAAACGGCATCACAGTAAGCCTAGAAATATTTTTAGAATTTTGGTTACCCAAGTGATAAACCCCTCGGTTTCTGTCTTACGCATTGGTTTGTTGCCTCTCTTCATGAGTAGATCGGCTTATACCTCACGTACTAGCCTTCTAGGAGTCTTGCATTTCCTCAGATGCATGACGGCATCTCAGGAATATCCGCCATTGTGTCTCTAAAGTAGTGGGAAAACCAATTCCGATACTCTAATATCTACAAGCTTGAGGTAAAATTATTGAACTTTGTATATAGAGTACCATGATTGGTTTGTACACTACCTTGGATCTTATATCTTAAAATTCTTATTGCAGACCATAATACCATCCAGCATGGAACACATTTTTTCCACTGTCTAACTGTCTAGGTATTTTTTGATTTAAGCTTGATTTTCATGCATCGACGATACGATGATACGATATTAATATTAGATAATTTTATTGGTTGAATTTAAAGATTTCGATTGGTTCGAAAATTACGAAGTTTTTAATTTTTTTTTCTATAAATTACGCAGGTTCTGAATTTCAATGCCTTCGTTCATCGGATATACGATTTGCTTGTGATTGATGTCATTTTATATTTTCATTTCCATAACGATTTCGCTGTTTTACTTATAGTCTAAGAGCTAGCAACGTTTGCGAGAGAGAATTTTAAGAAAACTGGTTCTTTAATATATCTTTTGCTATACTCTCCTGAAGAGAGTGCGGGCCGTCTGGATGCAGGTAGACGTTGCGTTCACTACTGCGCATCATATCTGTATTCAATATCTGTTCACTACGCATACCAAATTTGCATTGTATTTCATGAACTAAGGAGGCTAGGACAAACCTATGTGTAGCATATTTAGTTTCATAAAAAAGTAGCAAAGTAATGTGAAAATCGCATCATTGTATCTCCACTCATAAACGAGAAATCCCATAAAACACACGAAAATGGGATATCCTGTCCAGATTTGATGCGCAGTAGTAAACCGCAGTAGTCTACCGGCAGCCAGATGATCCGCGCTTTGGCCAGAAGAGCATAGCAAAAGATGTACTAAAGAACTAGCTTTCTTAAAATCCTCGTTTTCCCGCCGGTGCTAGCTCTTGTACTATTATATTTTTAGTAAGGTTAGATAAAACTGGTCAAAACGTCCGTTATCGTACGATCTTTCTCCGTTGACAGGCTGGAGTAAAAAATTTACGGATGAAAAGTGGCGCGAAAACGCTATGACCAATCAGAGCGCCGTCGGACTATCGTATCAACGGATAATGGACGCATGAAAATCAAGCTTTAGTCATAGCGTTACCATACAGGCTGTCATATGTTGAAATAAAGAAAAATAATTCACCATTCGAAATTTTTAACTTATTTCACTGACACCCTGAATAAGCTTCCATCTTAATTTTTTTTTTAATAAAATCATCCTTTTATAATGAAGTCCCAGACACAAGATACTTGGGACTTCTGTTTCTATATTTTGAATTAAGGATATATTAATATAGAACAGAGCTGTTTGTAATAAAAAGATTTTTTATTAGATAAAACGAATACAATTTAAATTACCTTACACAAACAATAATTACAGTTAGTAATTCTCACAACTGCCATAACTAAAGTAAATAAATCACAAGCAATATATTTTATAACATGCCAAAACCCTTTGAATAGTTTATAGCTTTTACTAGTCTATCTTTTAATTTATCTTTTGAACTGTATTCGGGTAATAATAAGACGTTAAAGCAAGTATGAGCGGTAGGTAATCTGTCCGAATCTGGTCCGTTCTTGGCTATCACTAATTTTAACCTACTTAGACCTCCTATTGGCACTCTGTCTGAACCGGTGGTGAATTGTAAAAGTTTTCTTTTGTCTTCTAAAGAAAATGCATGGACAAGTGACCAAAAGTCTTTGATTATTTGCGATTCATTTGAGTAACCCCCGTCGTATTCAGTTGACTTTTCCAGTTCATCAAAATCAAAGTTCTAAAATTCAAATAGTTAATAATAACTTTAACTTCAATTGTTGCTAAAAACAATCAACATTTCTTGTTATAAAAAAATATTGATATTAACAGAAAATCTCACTAAGTTACGTTATCATACAGGGTGTACTTTTTTTTATTATTACTGGGTTATCGAAAAAAAAAAGTTGTGGAACTACTTCTGCATACCCAATAACAAATCTACACATTTTGATAATATGCAACAATAACCGTCATAATTGTGGGGTTTGGGCGGTAAAAATATCGAAAAGTCAGAGCGGCAATATGCTTGTGAAAATTTAATTTTATATCTACGTAGAAAATTTCATAAATATACAGAGACTACCAACAATATCTCCATAATTTTCTGGAAAGAGTCAAAAACAGGATTTCTTCTTCTTTTTATTTTCTCTAAGACGGTATAAAAATTTGGGATAGTATAAACGGGACTGACATTTTAGAACAAACTAAATCTTTTATGAATGTTTTCTCAAAAAGTTAATAAAAAAATTCTCAGTTAAAAATAATCCAGGGACATACTGTATATCATAGATAAACTACAATAAAAGAGTATTCGAGAGGTTGTCTAACTTGGCCATAATATTGCATAGCTCAGTTAGGGCGTCGCCACCTGCTCGTCACGTCATGACAAGATTGACAAGTGACATAACGGCAAATTAACAATTGAACTTCATGTAATATATTCTTTGTTTGTGTATTTTGCGCTTAGAGAAATTATGCATGAACTTATATCTCTCTTCAGTCCTTCACCCTACGTGAGAGTATGGTCACATCATGTATTGATTCCCCTCACTTCCTTGGACCAAGTTGTTCGACACTGCGCATATGTAAGGCTTCAGGCAGGCTGTGGCTCACTAGGGTCTTGACTTGGTCTACCCACCTCTTAGGTGACCTTCCAGGTGATCGCCTTCCCCTCCACCATCAGTCTCTCCATTGAGGTGCCACTCCTGGCAACATGGCTGTGAACTTATCTCACTATAAAATCCTGTCAATATAAACCTATATCCGAGACACTATATTTCTCTATGACTTGAACTTTATGTTTTGTGTTATATGTTTTGCCGTTTTATGTGGCGTTCGCGGTTTTTAAGTTATTTTATTTAATATTTTGTTCAGCCAACGATGTGATTTAAACATTTAAACTGCCCGCCTTTTTCGTGCTACGTAAGCAATACAGGTACCTATTTTACCGATTACGTCTGTCATGTTTCCATTGGTTCAGTTAGGGCTCCAGGGTGCGCTACTATCGATCCTGGCTAAACGTGTTGCCTACTTTTGACTATGGAAATGACATCTCTTTTATTTTATGCCGTGTATCCTATACACAAGTTCCTGTGTATTTAACATTTAACATAACTGAACAACTTTTCTCAGTTTTCGATATTCTGTCATCTAATCCTACTTTTTGCACACGTAGAGAATATAGTCAAATTGACATTTTTTTGTTATTGGGTATACTGAAGTAATTCCTATAAACTTTTTTTTAATAACACAATAATATCAAAAATTTCCAATTATCCATATCAATAGTTTCCATTTGTTGTAAACTTCTTGACATACGCTGTATAAGAGGAAGGTAACTTACTTTACTACCACAAATAAGTAATTCAATTTCTTCAGGACGGAATAGCTGTTCTAAAGGCGATTCATCTACAACCATTTGGAAACCTTTATAAAAAGCTCTAAATTGTTTCTCTACCGACTTGTTTAATAAGAAATCCGCATATAAGTCAACGAATTCCTAAAATGTTAATTGTCATAAATACGATGATATTATAAGATTTTATAACTATAATAATACTAACGTATTTATTTTCCTGGGTTACAGGTATTTTATGTCCTTTGTCTACTAAATCATAATTTATAATGGTCCCGAACACATCTTGGTAGCTTATTCTAAATGTTTGCATGAACACATCCTCTAAATTTGGATCGGGGTACTCTAACATTTGTTTTAAACTACTATATAATACCTGGAAATGGTTTATTCATCACTAATCTAAGACAATTGATAAATAATACATACAGGATTCCAGTCTAATAAATCTTCAAAAGACCCTTTCCTACCCATTAACTTTCTATATAAAACCATAGGAAAATTAACAGCCAATATCACATTATTATATATGGCCAAACCCAAGACAATTCCTAAAAAAAATAAATTTCTTTTTATATAAATCTTATAAAATAGGAAAAACGTATTCCATCCTTTAAATATATTGAGATTATAATACGTTATCGAAAAAAAAAACGGCGTCTGTCACAGCTTTTGAAATGATAATTAATAATAATAATTGATAATTTCTGCAGCACCGACTCTCTTATGTCATAGACTAGTGTGGGATTGTGTGTGTGTCCTAAATACTTTGGATAAGCGTAGCAATGTTACGCTAGCCTGGGCACGAGGGTCACAAGGGTAACGAAAAGGCAAATGAAATGGCCACACAAGGCGCATCAATGCCATTCATAGGCACAGAACTTTTAGGTAGGTTCTGTCAATCTGAAGAAGAAACGACAGAACACTTTTTTGTCGGTGCGAGAGCCTCGCTGTGCGGTTCTCGGTAAGAGGCAATGATAGAGGCCATTAACAGAGAGTTGTTGAAAAGCTGTACATATATGAAAGAGATATTATTATTAACAAGTTTCCATACACAAATATATTTTCAAATATTACTAGACTATGGGCCTATTCCACTCCAACCTTCACAGATTTTTTTTTTCACTTCTCCTTTTCTCTAAGATATATTTTGAAGTTTGAAGTAGTATCAATTTCAAAATGTGTAAACTTAGAAAATGAACCTCCCATATAGCTCTTTGCCAATGACTTACCATTCCCTAGTACAAAGAACATATTCGTCAGGCTATTGCACTGACATGGAATGTGCTCTGCCGTTTCTTCTTCTGATTGACTGAATCTGCACTTCACTTTGGCTGTCAATCCCATTCGCTTTAAATTCCTATTGAGCTTGCAATGCCCTGTTGAGAAGACCAACTACAATTTTCCTGTCTTGAACTTTTGATAGTTTTATTTTGCTTATATAAGGTCTGCCTCTGTCTTAGTGGAATTTTCTACCGGTCTGATGATTTTGCGGTCTCGCTGTTTTATGGCCATTCTTGTGTCTGACAGAAATTATTAACGATAGTCTTTTCCAAAGCTACTGGGACGCCATTTTTTATTTTGATCGTATGGTAATATTATATTTATGATAATACTGAATATTTTCACTTTTATTATTCATACCTATTAACGTAAATTGAGCTGAACTTTCAAAACTAGTTGGATTAAACCAAACAGTTTGTGTTTCATTCTGCATTGTAAACATTGCGTAATCAGGATTAAATATCTCTTCTATGACTAGTTGGAAAAATTCCTTTGATACTCCACCTTCATCTATACCCTGCTCACCCTCAAACTCAACCACTAATTGCTTTTTTAAATCATTAGGATTTTCCATTGATATCATCTCCAACTGTAATAGATTATGAATAAACAATATATAAAGTATGTCTAATAAGTCATGGAAGATTTCGACAGACGATATCCAGAAAATGACAGAAAATTCAATTTACTAATACAATATATTTATACAATATACAATACATATTTATTCAACAATACTCTTGTTAGACAGACTTTGGCCGTAATGTCACGGAACGTTACGTCATTATTTATATAATATCCGTTTTTGAATATCTGAGATCACTTCATATCTTTCAGGAAATTTAAAGTTCGTTCCGAATTAGTAACTAAACGCGTCCCGATTTTATTAATTTCACGTAGGTATGTTTGTCCTTTATTAATTTTGGTTCTTTCAATTTATAATTTGAGCCGCATATACCAAATATAGTAATAACAATTTTAGTAACAAATTGGTTCATTTTTTAATTTGAATGTTTGACAGTGCAGTCAATTTTTAATTTTGATACAGATCGATATTCGTCAACAAAATCATCACCACAAAAGTGAAATGACAGTAAAGAAATTAATGAAATGACGCCTGGTTATCCACAACACTAGAAACAATGTTCAGTGGTTTACAAAATGCCGTAATGTCGTCTACAATCTATTTTATCCCGTTTTCACATGAAGGAAGGAGTACTTAAATTAACAACTCACTTCTACTAAGGCGTCATCTATAATATTATCCCTCCGAACTTTTAATCGCAAATACGGATTGGATGGAGAAGGGTGACCAGAGACTGCTTGTAAGAGACTAATCCTTCGTTCAGAATACATCCTAATTCGATTATCGAAATATAAGCCCATTGTTTTTGTTGCGGGAGTTAAAATAAACGGGTAATTCATAAAACTAAATTTCCCTGAAAAAATTCCTACAAAGAGTGCAAATTATTAACGAGTTAAGATTTATTTAGTCCTGACATACCTAGTTCACTTTTATAATTTGCAAAGTCCCGGTCCATCTCTACCAAGTCACTAAGTGGCTCATTATAAAACTCATTAAACGGCAAGTATGGCTTTCTGCAGTCTAAAACGTGAATACCGAGGATTTTAGCTAACGGGTCCTCGGGAGTGATATTCTTTTTAAGCTTAACTGCTAAAAACGATTCATCCATAGAATCGCTCATTTCATCTGTATACCTTAAAGAAGGAGATTCCAGTACTCCAGCTAACATATTTCCATAATAAAGTATCTAAAACATTGCATTCAGACTAGTAAATATACAACCTAACCGATCTGGTCACGAAACTGTGTGGTCTGAATTTTAACGTGTAAGACAGTAATGTCGACAGCTTAATGGAAAATTAAATGTATTAAAAAGAGATAAAAGTTGGGTTGGTACATTTCTTCTATGCGGTATTGCCGGATTTTGAATCAAAATTTGAAACCGCACAATTTATGAAAAATGTTGCATCTAGGGTTGGAACATTATTTTTCACGACTAGTTACTCATTTTACTACAGCTGTCATAGATATTTAGCTTAGATATATTATCTTCATTTCAGTAGTATACATGAAAGCTTTTAAAAAAGTTTATTTTTTTCTACACACGTTTTCCTACAAACGCAAAAACCGGCAACACTGAATGCCGCTCTTTATTTTGTCTCTCTGTTTGTCAACCGGTCACTTATATTTATCTCTGTCGCCTGCATTAAAATACAGACCACGCAGATGAAGTGACCAGGGCTAGTATAATTCATTAATACAATTACATTATTTTTTAAAAATAATAAATCAGCATGCTAATAATTTCTGCGTAGTATTTTATTTTCTTTTTGTTAAACTTAAACACATACTAAAGTAAGGCAGATATGAAAGTACAATTTTATACTTGCTAGTCAAGACAGCACTCTACTAGACAGCATACTAGACCCATTTAGTACCAGTTAAAATATGTCCAACGATAGGAGAAACGATTGCAAGAGACAACATCCAAATAATAACAATAGTGTATGATAACACTGTGACTTACAAAATATATCTAGACAATAGACAATATCCGTATTTAGAATATTTTGATTTTTAATAGTTTATCTTTATTATCTATATTTTTTAATGTATACAGGGTGTCCCAATATTCCGTGGACATAGAACTACTGCGTATTTTTGGAATCAAAATAAGTTCAATGGACACAATCTACCTCTATAAAAAAGTGCTTAGTTTGTTTGTCCGGTAAAGGGCATCAAACTTTAAAGGAATAAACACATTTTTAAGATATTTTAAGGACTGTTATTCCGATTTAAATGAGATTTGGGGTGCCTATGTTTTGCTAAGCGCTTTAACATTTGACTTTTAGGGTAAAAACATAGTGGAGCGACGAGGCTAGAGGCACAGCGACGAGGTAAGAGACAAGATAAGCGACGCGATAGGAGACACGCACAAGGAGACAAAAGTTGCGATTTATTGCTCGACTTTCCAAATTCAAACCAGTATGTACAGCTGGTTCCAATAAAATTGAATACAATTTAAAACATATTTTTATTATTTCGGGCAGTATATTCTATGATACCAGTCCCCCATTTCTCTACTCATGTCATACTGACGTTCTGAAAAATTTATTTGCGACTTTGTCAAAAGCAAAGTTGTTTTATACAATGTCACAATAACCTTAACATGTCAAAATACTTGACACATAAATATACACTGCCCAAATATTCTAAAAAAATGTGTAAAGAGTCGTATTCATTTTTTTTGGAACCAGCTGTACAATGTTCTCCGACAGTGTTACCTGTTATTCCACATTCTCTAGCCACTTCTGCCCAAAGTTCGTCTAATGCATAGCGGTTTCTGTGGTCTGGATGAGATGCATTCCATAACGCACGTCTGTTGAATACGGATGTTATTATATTATTCTCAGCCATTGCAAATGATAAATGTTGTCTCTATACCAGCAGTACTCCTATTTAATACCAGTCAACTGAAAAAAGGCCACACGCATTCCAGCGTCAACGCGACAAGAAATCATATTTTTATCTCGACGCGCATCTCCTCGCTTGTCTCGTCGCTTGACGCTTCGGCAATCTCTTTACTATGTTTGCCTCCATTACAATACACGATCGAATTCAAACCGCGACGCTTACCTCGTCGCTGTGCCTCTAGCCCCGTCGCTCTACTATGTTTTTACCCTTACAAAAAAAAACAAGCAAAAATATGAGAAGGGTAAAAACTACTCGCACCCCTACATAAATTTTGGTAGTTTTTTTTTCGTGAAATAGTCTTTCTATCTTCTAGTATTTACTAGATTTTTTTTGGTCTCTTGCAAAAAAACGCCGCCGCGCATACCTTTTAAGAAAAAAAAATGTTTTTCCGAAACCGACTGAAAATTATTTCTTGTCATATCAAACTATGTAGGCGCATAAAATCTAGTATGTACTAATAATCTAGATGACAAAAATGGGAATGTTATGTTACTAATGCTACTATCATAAATATTCCTTGACTATATGAAGCGCTGAAGTCACGATTACTAAATCCCGCTTAAGATGGGCTGGTCACGTATGCAGGATGCAAGAAAACAGCCTACCAAAATCTCTTCTTTACAGTGAGCTTGTTTTGGTTAGGTTAGGTATGTTATTGGGTATTATTTCTTAGGACCCGTTAGTTAAGAACTAAAGGTACATTCAGGCTGAGAGCGTCGAGCGTCGCGTCGCGTCCACCTCATTGAACTCGAACCCCGACGCTCAGCGGACGCTAGCGCAACGCCAAACGCGACGCTGTCTGCCTGAACGGTCTAATTTAAGTTAAGCGAACTGATTTCATTTCGACACGCGGACGCGACGCAAACGCGACGCGACGCTCGACCCTCTCAGCCTGAATGTACCTTAAGACGGATTTATTTTTGATGCCCTAACGGACAAACGAAGCACTTTTGTGGAAGTAAATTGTGGCCAATTAACATATATTTTGAATCAAAAACACGTAGTTGCTCCATATCCACGGAATATTGGAACTCTCTGTCTATTTTGTAGGTCCTCTTTGGAAAGAAAAATTCTCAACTTTTTTCTCAAAACTATGCGATGTGCCGTTTTATTACAAGAGACAAAAAATGTAGTAAATACTAGTAGGACCACTTTACGAAAAAAAAAATCGTCGCTAGAGTTACAAAATATTTCTACTAAAATTTATGTATGGGCGGGGATAGCTTTCAACCTGAATAAGCTGTGATCAAGCTAAGTCATGATTCAAGCAACATTTTATTTACTTTAACATCTAATAATATCAGAAGTATTCTTTTTGTCAAGTTTTAATTAGGAAGTTAGTGGCTGTAAAATTAATTTGTTAATAACAGAAAAAAGCATCAAGTCTCTATTTTGGTAGAATTAAATGTTTTAAGAATTATCCACAAATTACCTTCACAAGTTTTGTGGCTGATGTTATAACATTTTCATCTTGTATAAAAAAGTCTCTATGAAACGGTGTTCCGTACGTTCGTGTCGTAATTAACTGTTGTAAATTTTGCAAAATATTTCGTATATTTGTCCTACCAGGCCCTGCCCACATGCGAGCTAGAGTTGCTTGTACTTCTACAGGCAACCACTGTGAAGCTCTACAAATAGCTGGTAGGGCTGTATCAATAAAATCTCCCAAACCTAGTAATAATAAGCTATTATACAGTATGTCCCCGGATTGTCTTTAGAAAAGGAAGAACTTTTTTATTATTAGCATTTTGAGAAAAATGCATTCTTTATAAAAAAATGTTGCTTGTTTTAAAATGGTTAATGCCGTTGATACTTTTCCAAATTTCCATACCGTTTTAGATAAAATTAAAAAAACATGAAAATATTGTTGATTTTTTTCATAAGTCCTAAAAATCAAAATATAATTTCGATTTCATTCTTTGATAGATTATTATTGATAGAATTTTAATTAATACAATATTTTTTGCAGATTTAAAATGTTAAAGAAGCGCAAGATTGATTTAGTTCAATGCTACGAAAAAGGTGATAATAGTTATCGGAAAATGTGATACTTTAACAACCGCAAAAAATATGACATTAGTCAAAATTAATAATAGTCCAATAATAGTCATCTATCAAAAAATGAAATCGAAATTATTACCATAGAAACAAACGCCTCTTAATTTTTAGAACTAGAAATAATTGAACTATATTTTCATGTTTTTTTTTAATTTCCTCTGAAACGGTGTATGGAAATTTGGGAAAGTATGAACGGAATTGACCCTTTTAGAACAAGCAAAAATTTTTGTGAAGAATGCTTTTTTTTCTCAAAATGTCAATAAAAAAGTTTTTCCACTTTTAAAGACAATCCGGGGACATACTGTATATTTTTGCAACAGATAAAATATAAATTTTAGTTTATTGATAATTGTTGGAAAATGTTAATGTTAAAAAGAATGTTCAGCCATCCTTCAACGTTACGTCATGATTATTTGTCAAATTACTTACTTACTTACTGCCATTACTCGCTGACGAGTATTTGACACGCATCAGAAGATGGTTACGCAAGGCGTTTCCTGTCATGGGCCTTTCTGTGACTGAAAAGCCCGATACGTGATGTTATCTCTCTTCCGCACTCCGGACATTCAAAAATCTCATTACTGTGTTGCCTCTTCACTTTTTGGTTGTCGCTATTAACTGAATTTACAATTCTCCTCCATTGCGTTCTATTGTGCGCTGCTTCCTCCCACTGTTGCTGCATACTTATCCCCTTTAAGTTTTCATGAAAACATCCTTGTATCTTTTGAGTTGTCCACCCGGTTTCCTCTTACCCTCTACAAGTTCACCGTAAAGAAGAGATTTCGGTAGGCGGTTTTCTTGCATCCTGCATACGTGGCCAGCCCATCTTAAACGAGATTTAGTAATCATGACTTCAGCGCTCTCGCAACTTGCTTTTTCAAGGACTGATACGTTTGAGACATGGTGGTACCATTTGATTCTTAACAGTTGTCTAAGGTGTCTCTGTTGCAACTTGTTTAATGCGCTCGTGTGCCGGCGGTACGGCACCCAGGTTTCGCTTCCATATAACATGGTGGGGAGTATTACTGCTCGATACACTGCAAGTTTCGTTTTTGTGCTCAAGTCATGATTGTAGAAAACCCTGTCTTTTAATTTCCAGAATGCTCGACTTGTTGTTGTTATGGAGGCTTTTACACACAGTAAGAAACTTGTTGGGCACTCCGAACTTTTGCATAATTGCCCAAAGTGCATCTCTGTTTACAGAGTCGAAGGCTTTCGTGAGGTCGATGAATGCAACATACAGTTAACTCTGCTGTTCCTTTACTTTTTCCTGTAGTTGGTGGACGGAGAATATGGAATCAACGGTACCGCGGTTGGTGCGAAAGCCCGTTTGCGATTCTGGGAGGATTTTTTCTATATGTGGGTGAAGGCGGTTTGACATAATTTTTGCGAAAACTTTTCCTCCGATAACCAGTAGTGAAATTCCTCGGTAGTTTCCGCAATCTGATGCACTTCCTTTGTTCTTAAATATATTAACTATATTCGCGTGGCGAAAGTCCTGAGGTATCTCTCCGCTTTTCCATATGACATCGAAGAGAGCCTTAAGATGACCAATAAGTTCTTCACTTGCACACTTATAGATTTCCGCTGGAATCGCGTCACAGCCAGCCGATTTGTTGTTTTTAATTTGTTTTATGGAGGCCTTTATTTCCTGTTCCGTTATTGGGATATCTAATACATCGATGCTGTTATACTGAGGTATTATGTTTGTCAAATACGCGTTTTAGGGCGGGTCTGATAAGTTCATATTGTTTAGAAAATTTTAAGTACGTTCTGAAATTATTAATTGACCGAGTTCCCTTTTTATTAAATTCATGTAGGAATGTTATTCATATTATTAATTTTGATTGTCTTTCAATTTATCAGTAATTTTATACAATAAAATACACTTTGATACTAAGTTCAAGATGCCTAAAATACTTAAATACAGATACTGATACTTCTTAAACTGTATGAGAAATGTCTGTTTTCTAAGCATCAGCAACACGCTATATTATTTAAAAAGATAAAGCTAGGTAAGACAAAATAAAAAAATTGGTCAAGCGCGAGTCGGACTCGCGCACGAAGGGTTCCGTACCATTCATTATTTATACAACATTAGACACTATATTATTATAAACTTTTTTTCCGATTTAGCTGAAATTTTGAATGCGAGTATAAGTAATTTAAAAAAAATTGGTCAACCCTTTGGGTACGGAACCCTAAAAATGAAGAAACACATTACTAAAAATTGTATTAATCAATAATAAATATGTAAAAAGTAAAAATAAACATGTAAAAATTAAAAAAAAAACGATTAAAAAAAAGTTGCCTTGACTAGGATTCGAACCTGCCTTACTACGGCTCCAACGTCATAGCAGCGTAAAGTCCTAACGCTTTAAACCACGCATAAATATTTATTTAATTCCGTTTTTAGTATTTGTTCTTATAGCGGCAACATAGATAAATTATCTGTAAAAATTTCAACTGTCTAGCTATAACGGTTCATAAGATAGACCTTTGTGACAGACGGACGGACAGCGAAGTTTTTTTTTATGAAGGGTCGAGTAAAGTTATCTAGTAAAAATTCAAAACATTTTTATACGATATACTCTATTTATGGTTGGTATGATACCTCTTATTATACTTTCTAGTTTCGATGGTAAAAAATAAAAAAGCATATTTAAAGTTTCTTTATGATCTGCCCTGTATAATTTTTTTTTCTTCCTCTACAATGTGTGAAAACTATACTAATTACCATACTGTAATTACCATTAATATTTTAAATGCATTATTTAGTATTAGAACATTTAATAAGCTCATGAATAGGAACTTCGCTTTTTAGTTAACTCGGATATTTTAACATTTCTGAAACCAATATTTTCTAATTGGTAAAACGTAAAAAATCGTTAGATCTGACAGCCCTGCTGAAACTATTTGTTCATCTGGACGCACCTATGTACGCAATATATCCGACCTGGCCGTCAGTGTGTTTGAGCTCTAAATCGACAACGCATTTTAGTAATAAAAAAATTGAATTTCAAATTAAAAATCAAAAAGCCAAAATTAAAAATTGTTTGACAGCGCAATTAAATTTTAATTTTGACATTCATTGATGTCCCTCAATAAACTTATAACCCCAAATCAAATTACAATTACAGTTACTAAAAACAAATTTTGACAGTGATCAATGTCCGTCAATAAAATGATAACCCCAAATCAAACGACAATAATAATTGCTAAAAACAATGTGCAGTAATTTACAAATGACGTATGATGTACCGTAATGACGTCACCAATTTCTTTAATCTGGTTATCAAGTGTCAGAGAGAGTTCGACAATAATATGACGTGATGTTGAACGATCGATGAACAAACAATATAAACAAAAACGTATTTTTTGTTATACTTACCTAAAGAGGGTATTTCAAAAACAATTAATAACACATTTACAATATCATCATGGTTGTCTGTATCTTTTCTCGTTGGCAATTCCATTTGTAAATTCCCTGCTAACGTCACTAACGCATTGATAAGAGAGTTTTCAAATATCGACGTCTTCAGTTTAAAGAGTGCGTTATAGGCTCTTCTTAATGATGCAATATCAAGTGGCAAGATTACATTTTTACTAATGTTTGCACAAGAATCTTCGTCTTTATCCTTTTCTCCTTCTAAATGGCGAAGCTCCTCTTTATTTAATCCAGAAACTTGCTCTTCAAAAGAATCATAATGTACAGGGTGTCCCATTTTGATTGAAATCATACGGTATCTCCGTTACTAGTAAATATATGAGGATGCGGTTTGCACAAACCTGTCCCACTTTTTGTCTAACGGAAGATGCTGTAAACAACATTTTCATAACCCTCTTCGTTTCGAGTTTTGAGCTCCAGGGTCTTTTCGAAAATTTTGCAATTTGGGACAGATAGAGAGGAAAAACAGACTACGCCACTGTATTCTACGTAAAAAGTCTACATAAGCAGTTTTCACCTTCCCGATTGTTGTCGGGATAACACGGTCACAATAACAGAAATACGGGGGGGGGAGGTGTCCCAAATTGCAAAGAGAGCTATAAAAATTGTGTTTACAGCATCTTCCGTTTGACAAAAAAGTGGGACAGGTTTGTGGAAACCGCAGCCTCTTATCTTCACTAACAACGGAGATACTGTATGATTTCAACTAAAATGGGACACCCTATACAAAGACAAATAAAAATGTAAAAGTATAATGATTGAAATTTCTGATTTCAAAAATACCGGGTGCGTCTCAAAAGTGGCTCACCGCTATAACTTTTATTTCTTCAGATTAAAAAAAAACAGATTTGTATGTTAGAATATGACATAAATTAGGATGGATTGACGTATTCAATTGTTTTCGGCCACTTGATGGATGGAAATTATTACAACTTCTGATTTTTAAATGGCACCCTCGGTATTTTTTTTACTTTATTCGATAGAAAATGTCATATCATGTCAACTTTTGACATTTTGGCTTAAAACAAAATTGTATTTTAAATGTCAATCTAGAGTGCCATGGTTGTGTTAAAAACACTAATTTTTAGTCAAGAAGCCTTGGAAAAATAGATCTGATCGTCTAATGCTTTTAATGGTTTGTCATGGCCAGTTAAAAGATGCCCAAATCGTATTTTTAATCATATCACAATTTTTTCAAATGAAACGAGGGTGGCTCATTAGCATATTTGGAAAAATCATTTTTTATGAATAATTTGATACCACACACTTGGTATTTCTAATCAAATTGTCGTTATGCACCGCATGTTGCAATTTCAAATAAACCATATTCTAAAATGTCAAAAGTTGACATATGATATGTCATTCTATTCAGAGTGTCATTTTCTCTCGAATAAAGTAATAAAATACCTAGGGTGCCGTTTAAAAATCAAAAGTTGTAGTCATTTCCGGTGAAACGGGAAATGGCGGAAAACAACTGAATACGTTAATCAATCCTAATTTATGTCATATACTAACATACTAAATATCGTCTTTTTATCTGAAAAAATAAAAAAGTTATAGGGTGAGCCACTTTTGAGACGCACCCGGTATATCATATGCCTACCCTTTCTTTATAATAGTTTTATCAAAATTTGATAAAAATATAAACCTACGTTAATTAAGTCTATTGGTTTCAAATTAGCAATGTAGTTGTACATAATATACCCCAATTCACGAAAAAGTACAATTGCGTGAAGTTTTTTTTTTATTGGAAAAGACGTGCGAAACTGATATTCAAATGTGTTACATGTGTGTGTTAATGAGATGTTTTTAAAGAGAGACACGTCGATTATAAGTAGACTTATAAGTATAATAAATAGGTACCTGGATTTTCAACATTAGGTGTAGATGAAGGACTAAAAGGTTCTTGTGCAAAACTCCTTGATAAATTTTCTATACTACTAAATACTTCACCTATTGTCCTTATTAGAGGTGAATATGAGTCATTTGCTTCACACTCATCAATTATATCATAAAGGGCTTCTTCCGTGAGAAATGAAGGTACAGACGCTAAAAAAATATGTACTTTATTTATGGTAATATACAGAGCGTCACTGAAAGGTGCGAAAACTTCAGGGGATGGATGCTTTTTTTAAATAACGAGAATCAAAAATTTAAATTTCAAGTATTGATGGCACTGCATTAACTTCAAAGTTAATACGTCTAGCTTATTGTTAAAAAAACATTTTATGTGTAGCCAGTTATTAAGAAATGAAGTGCCATGATGTGTATCCTTTGCAACAACGATGTGTGCGAGACAATAATACAGTTTCGAAACATGAGTGTGCAATTGGTCGCATGAATAAAACGCCGATATGTAACTGTTCCTTAAATGTGACAAAAGATTGCTCACTGGGTGATCAAAACAAAGTTTATAATCAGTCAAATATTGACAACAGCCAACTGTTTTTTGAAAATTTAATTGCTCTGGCGAGGTTCATTAAATTAGATTTTTGAGATGGCATTAGCTAGCCTGTTTCGCTGCGTCCTTTTCCGATCTATTGTGATCCTCTTCTGATCTCTGGTGGGGTTACTAACATTGAATTATATTTTTTCTTTGTTGTCCCCTCTACCCCTTATTCAATAGAAAAAGATTTATTTTAAATTTCCTTCAGAAGAAGAAAATATATAATATTGCATTGGTAAAAGTATTGAAGAAGTTAACAGGTGTTTAAACACTTTGTGTAGGTTTGGTGCATTTCAGTTGATTTTAAAAATTCCGACCGCAGCGCTCGATACGGCAGAAACCAGAAGTATTTCTCTGTATTTTACGCAGTTACGATGTTGATCGCATTGAAATAATATTAAAATCATGGCTTTGTCATAATATTTAAGTATTTTAGTTTTTAGTAATGCAGTTATTGAAACTATTAAATACTCAGGTACGAGGTTTTTTGTGATGTAACGCTGTTTCGGTAGTAAAAATTAAGTGAGAAAGAACCCGAACTGGGCGTCGCTTTGTGCTGTGACAATTTCAAATTTTATGTTTATAAAATTTTAACATTTTTTAAATTTATTTCCACTACTAACTTTAAAATTCCAATTTATTTAAAGATATCGACTTTCTTCTTGGTAGGTCATGCCGAGTATTAAAGGAAACAAGCGAATATCTAGTTTCAAATTAATCCATGTATTAGCAATTAAATAAATTCGAAAAATAAGAAGCAAATAAAAAATAAGTGTGACAGAAACAAAAGAACATTTTTTATTACAAACTCAACAGGTTACATCAATCAGGCTTCTCAGTTAATATAAAAAATAAAAACACAAAGACTACATTAAATGTTCAAACTGCTGCCCATTATTATCTAGACGGAGTTGGCACCGTCTCTGCACGCCGCCTCTAACAGCATTTCGAATGTGTATGTTGGTTACACTTTGCAAAGCCACAACAAAACTATTTTGTAACTCTTCTAATAAATTTGCATTTCGATAAATTTCGTTTTTCAGAACGCCCCAAAGAAAGAAGTCTAAGAGAGTGATATCAAATGACCTAGGTGGTTAGGATTAAACTATTTTCTGACTTTTTAAAAATGGCTGGGTTTGGTTGCTCGCGCTCAAAATACCGCTCAAAATATAAATCAGCTGCCATTTGCTTATGCTTGTCAGACTCAACGTTCAACTATAACATTCTAACATTGTATTTCTCAAAATTTTCAAATTTACTCATTTTTAGCCGGTTTAGCCGACCATACCAATAGGTATGGTAGGCTATTAAGATCGAAAAAAAAAAGTTTTTTTTTAATTCCACTCAAAATGAGTTATTTGGGTCATAAATGACCTAAATACAAAATATTTTCATGGTGTCTGTCTGTCTGTCTGTCCGCCTGTCTGTCCGTCTGTCTGTCTGTCCGTCTGTAACCGCTGAACCGATTTTAACCAAAGTTGGCACAAAAATGCTGTGGCACCCGAGAATCTAGCCATTAGTTTTTGGTGGGGGTGGGGGATTGGTAAGGGGGTATGGGAGGGGATTAAAAGTTTTAAAAAATCGTAACTCCAAAATTACAGTAGCTAGCGAAACGCGGTTTTCAAATTAAGATTAGGAATAATATTTGCAACAAAATTTGTAATAACAGCAAAATCAGTCAAAGTCGCAGTTTTTGAGATATTAACATATTTTAGTATGGGCGGCTATACGTGCCTCCCGGCACACACACTTCAATCTGTTGAAATGAAATGTCACGCATCTATCAAAGGTATGTGCCGATCACCATTACAACCGTTTAAATGACTTACACACGTAACGATTTATCGTACTGCATGCACGATATCCATCGAAACTGCCGCATTAACGATAAATCGTAGCGTGTGTAGGGGAATTGGATGGTTTGCAGTATGCAGTCATCAAATCGTTTGCAGTACGGAGCTTCCGTAAAATATCGTATCAACGGGTCGTGTCTGGGGTAGGGTTTGAACGCAAATCTGAACGTGTGGAGTGTATTCCCTGCCGCAGCGCGCAGTTCCGATATAATTTTTTTTCTAATTCCTAATTTATTTTTGGTTTAATCAATATTATGGATTTAAAAAATAAGACGTTCTGGGAAGATATATAGAAAATAGATGCCTATGGGATGAGAAATCAAAAGATTATGCAAATAAAATGAAAAGAAATTCCAGTTATGAAATTTTGTTTTTTTGTTTTTTTTTTGAATATTTCTCTCCAGCAACCACTTTTTACACCATTTTCGCTTTTTGATTTCTTTTTGTTCATCATCTTCATCTATCAGCAATACCGCAGCTACAAGCACGGCACCTTTCTTCTTTGAAATTCTTGATATAACGATAGCCCTTCTCGACGAAAAGTGAATAATCTGAACTGCGGCAGTACAATGTGTTGCATCATGTGTACAAAAAATGGCTGTACTGCAAGCCGTACGATTTTCTTTACGATCTGCAGTTCAACGCGCAGTACGATAAATCGTTACGTGTGTAGGCCGTTTTACTTTGTTACTCGGCGCGGCTTACTATAATAACTGGATATTTAAAGAAAAATTTGAAATGTTGAGGTTAATAGTGAAAATAAATATAGAGTGTTATATATTTTCGAGAAGCCCATGCAAAGCTGAATCAGGAATTTTAAAAATATAAAGGAGGTTCTATTTAAAAAAAAAAGAAGTATAGGTAATATTTAAAAAAAATATTTTTTTCGAAAATAACACAAAAAACAACACAAATCTTAAAAAATAGTTTCTAATGCATTAATTTTAGTTTATTATGCCTCAAAAAAATCTGAAACTAAACAATTTACAGGTACCAATAAATCTGAACTAAGTTCAAAATATCTCTATCTATATTTTCTAAATGGCTTGAAAATCCAGAATTGTTTTGCATTTGTTCAAATTCACCCTATATACAAACAGAAAGCCAAAATATCTTTATTACTTGTACAAAAATTTTCAAAGTAACTAATCAATTTTATGTTTTTCAACGTTTTTTCCACGTAAATGAGACATAATCTTTATATAAATTAAAAAATTAAGGAGAAAAATAATAAAAATTTAATAAAATCACACGCAACTATTTTACCAATAATGACTGCACTGTTTCCAATAATGTTCAGCCTGCTACCGTTCTTTTAAAAAAATTAGGCTAAGCATCCTATCAATAAAAATTCGACAAATTTGCAAGTGGCTAATGTAATATCATTTGACTAGATTTCTTCCAGAAATACAGCTGTATCCAGGAAAAATCTACCATACCTTCTTTTAATCAATATGAAAATAATTTATAAATTATTTTCATATTGATTAAGTCCAAAATGGCGCTATTTTAGTTCATTAAAAATGCATTAAAAATTTATTCATTTTTGGACTTGTGTATTTTCCAGACCGACAATATTATAAATATATAGTTATGAATATCATATTTTTTAAAATTTATTTGATTATTTCTAAATACGTTTGGGTAATATAAAATTCCATTTTCGAAATTTCAAACAATAAAGGTTGCTCTCTCCAGAAATATGTTTTATTTTTTATTTCTGCAAGACCAATATCTGCTATCTCCCTATTGTGTCTGAAAAAAATAAAGTAACACAAAATATTGAGTTTTATTGTTCCCCAGCAAACACAGTTCTTATCTCTTTATCATATTAGCGCAGGAATATACTTTCTACATGTGTACATATTTTTTTATACTGTTTTTTTGCTCTCCTGTAAAATTAGGAATAATGGAGTTAGGAGTTTATCACATTTTACCAACGATTTTTAAATCTTTCTCCTGATATAGTCTACACATACCATATTGCATATATCTGTGGTACTAAGGCAGCATCCGATATGTCATATATGGGAAACAATGTTGACAATTCGGGTTCTGCTTTAGTACCAAAGATATATTATATTAGGTATTTGTTCAAAAGTCGGTATAGGCCAAGGGGTATAGGCTTCCATTGGGAGTGATGGCTGTGTTTTGTGTTTGCCATTTTAACTCACAGACAAATTGTATTTTCTGTATATTTTTTTGGATATTGCCTGTCAAAATCTTCCCTGTGTCTTCTTGGATAAAAAACTAATGAAATTTACTTACCACTACTATACTTATTATTACTCTTAGTTCCATCTTTACTGGATTGTGATATAATAGTATCATTAGAAGGTATTGAACAAATTCCACCTATATTTTCATTTTGTGTATTGCTTTTACTTGGTAAATTTGTTCTTGCAATTTTACTGGGATGTCTTTCACATAATTTTGCTTCTTGGGAAAATAACTTTAATGCATGACCAGCTGCTTCGTTGGGCGTCATCGGTTTTAACTTAAATAAAAAAAATATGTTAAAACTGTATATAAAATACTAAATTCCACGTTTTTATATTGAACATAATCATATACTTCAAAGTTCAAAGAAAGTATATGTTTTGTAAAGATAGTACAACACTATATTTACTTCTCCACTAGAAGCACAGTTAATATTTTTGCAGTTCTGGTTTCCACAACCTTCAGTTAGTTGATAGAAGTATTGTTCTATCAATTTTCTTGCAGCTGTCCTCTTCATATCGTCTTCTATGTTATCAATAGCAGAATGGTCGTTGTTATTAGACGAGGCCTCTTGAGTACTAAAAACAGGTAACGGGATAATTCCATAACATAGATAAAGAGCATAAGCTTGCTATATTTGAATATTATACAATAATTTCAATATCACAATCATTTCCAATTTAACCTTAAAAATTTATATTATTTTAAGAAAACTGCTTTTCATATCAGAAACTTAAGTACCTCGAAGCTTCGCCCGAATCTGATGATGTATTTTCTGAGTTCATAGAATCTGATTATCAGGAATACAAAAGAAATAACAAAAATGATAAGTTAAATAACATTAATATCTACATATGTATATTGCCGATATTAAATAACACCACAAAGGTTCATCACTAAAATTATAAGTGCCTTATCCGTCTTAATATGTTCATAAAATTCAGATACTGCAAGATCCAAATTTTTATTTTGTTTTTATTTTTCTACGTTGTTGGTTGCTGTTGCTGATGCTGAAATCGGAAATATGCATAGTAATGGGGGTGGAAATGAAAACTTCACTTTGAAGTTTTCGATTTGGTCAAATATAATCTATATCCAAATTATCAACTACTAGATGGCAGCAGTGTAGTTTAAATTTTAAAAACTGTTTTAAGAATGACTTTATTTTCTTTACTTATTTATCACAGCTAAATCTTGCTCACAGAAATCTTGCTCTGACATTGATTAAAAAATGAGTCACAGAAAATGAGTTATTAGGCTCTATAAAGAATATTAAAATGTATATATTTTTTATTTGAAAAACTGTCATATATAATTTTCGCTATTTTGTAACCAAATTATTGTCATAGATTCTATTATTATAGGCATGATCCATGGGCATGATCTTTATATCTATCATTTTACCGGTAAGTGAGAAACAGTAGTTCTGTGGAAACACTGACCTTGAACTTTAAACTTATTTTAAATTTAAAGAAGTTTAATTTATTTTTGTTTTTCTATAAGAAGTGTTCTTTTGTACAATTTTATTTGTTTGCTATTATTTGTTTTGTGATTTTATTTTTCTATGACAGGTAGTTGTTTAAGAGCTCTGGTTTAAGAGTTTAAGAGTATATATATTTTAACCTTGTATATAGAAGGAACTAAAAATGCACTTTGTTGTGGGATGTAAAAATTGCACAAGAGTAAAAGGGAAAGTTTCATTTCACACGTAAGTAAACTTAGAATTTATTAATAAAAATATTATATTAAAATTTTATCTACATTTTATTAGTTTCCCTAAGAATGCTGATCTGCAACAGAGATGGCTTCATGTTATTGGTAGAGATCCAAATATGCGTATTATATACCGTAGAGTTTGATCAGAACACTTTGTAGAAAGTGATATTGATAAATCTGGGAATAAGCTTTTACTAGTTCCAAATGCAGCACCCAGTAGAAACTTATCAATTGTTCCTCCTTTAAACTGTCGCAGTAAGAAAAATGAAAATTGTTATCCACCAAATATTATTAATGAGATACTTGTGCCATATATTGGTGGTAGAAATAATAATATAGTTGATGAACCTTCAATTAGTGGGTGGGTAGAAAATTTAAATAAAATAAGAACTAGTAATAATTTTTTATTGTAGACTAATAACAGATCATATTTATAGTAAAACAGCTATAAGAGTTAATTCTCCATCTTCTGAAATCAAAAAATGTCCACCTAAAGCTTCGCCATCAGAAAAAAATAGTATGATAATTGTTGATCACACTTATTATAGGTAACTTTTTGGTTTTGGTTTCTTTGAGAGATATATATTTTTAATGCTACTATATATTTTTAAGTATACCTATCATCTAAGCCTGTGCAGATTGAGGATCAGATAGATCTGCTAAAGGAAAAAAAAATATATTCTTACAAACTAAATTGAAAACTCTCAGGAGAACAATTGTAAGAAAGGACAAGAAAATTGCTTCATTGAAGCAAATTATTAATGAACTTAAGAAAGAAAAAAGACATTTTTGGTAAATTTAATTTTTAATTATTGGTATGTTTAAGCATATAAAATTTAAGTATTAAACTGATTCATAAATTATACTTTCAGTTAAATGTTGCAGCCTGAACACTAAGACCTAGCGTGAACAATCATTTTTATTCAAAAAATAAATAATTTGTTTCAGATTCTGAATTTAAAAAATCTATTTGGAAAAGGAGTTAGGAAGCAATACTTTCTTGATGACTGTATATAACAGAGGTTTCTCTAATGTCAATTATCTACTACCGTATAAGTTTATCAGCATTATTTGGTATTACTTATTTGATTTTTAGGTAATCTTTGTAACTGTAATTAGTGACTATCAAGACATAATAGTCATAATACTCTTATTATTTGTAGGATCAGAGATAGAGTAACAACAATCTGAGCTGACTGATTACTGCACTTTTTTACACTATTACATAGGTATTTCTCATTTATGTTGACAATAAAAATATGGGAAAGTGCTTTTCTAAAGACAATACAGGTGTAATAAGTGAGAAGAAAATCTTAAATTTAATTAAAAAAAATTATACTCTAAATTATTTTTCTCAATAAAGACTATTATTATGTAAGATATACAATTTGAGTAATTTATATGGGGAAATAGGTTTACATAATCAGTTGTATTAATTTTTATCAGTTGGTTTAATAGGGTTTAATTGAACATATGATTTGCCTAAAATATGAGGAAAAAAAAATAAAAGGTTGTTATAATGGGTTATGCACATCTGAAAATATATACATATAGTCTAAACAAAATTCTTAAAACACGTATAATTCAAATTTCCCGGTTCTAGCACTATTTTTCTAATGTTTGTGACACTGATACATCATTGTCCCCACAAGTAACTTAAACTAAATTGGGCACAACAGGGGCAAGCATATTTTAAATTGATTCTGATATATTTTTAATTTACTTTAACCAATTATTTACAATACTAGGTAATTACCCAATACTATATTAGCAAACGTAAATCATTATCTAATCCATTAATAAGTAAAATATAACATATATGATCATATATATACAAAAATCATATATGGAATTTATTACCAATGGAATCTTCTCATTTTTCTTGTTTTGGTAACTCCATATAAACAAAACACGACAGTTGACAGTACTGCTCCATGGCCGAGAGATGAAGAAGATGGCGTCTAGCTGTGAATTTCGGATTTAAAGTGTTGTTTCCGTGTTTTTGCTAAACGATATTAAAGGTTTCGATAATAGATAGTGTAATTTATGTCGGTTTAAATGTCTGATTTACTGCTGTATGGTTTGTCAATGTACGTGGTCGTTTATATATCTTTAAAAAATATAAGTAATTGTGAAGGTTGTACTGACGTTTGCCCATTAGGATATCGAAGCTCAGCATAATAGAAAGTAATCATATTAATTTTGCAGTATCACATTCTTTAAGGTAAAATTAAGTATTTAATTACTGTTAAGTTTTAACTTGTACAATTATTATAGCTTTAGATATCTCCAAAAATATGTTTGACAAAAGTCACACCCTTTTATTCTAATACATTCTTTTAAAACCCACTAAGTTCGCTCTGCTTTATATTATAATTAATTCCAGACACCTACTAGACTGACAAAATCTTTGTGAAACTATATGTATGTGGTTTGGAACTTATAGACCTTTTTAAAAAACTATGAAAGATAAACACTGTTTACTTATAACTTTTTAGATATAAACAATGCAGATATGTTTATATCTTTTTAGATATAAATATTTTAGTTAAGTATTTGCTTAAATCTCTCTAATCTAATTCTTAAAAAATATATTTTATCTTTGTAATTAAACTTTACTAAGAGCATTAATTAACGTTGGCATTTAGAAACAAACATGTAAAGTGACATACATTAGATTAGAATAGGCTTTTAACATTGATTTATAGCCAAAGCTAAATTTAAAGTTGGTTATAATTAGGTAAATTAAACTAACCATGTTATCAGCATTTTCTAACTTATTAAAAACTAAGTCAAGGTATCCCTTCACATTACACATATCATACGTTACAGCTCATGAAAGCATTTTAACACAGTTTAGGTTTTAATTATACTTTTTGTATTCACTTTTACAAGATATTTTTTAATATAATAGTGTACTTTTATTCTTTATTTAT
The DNA here is from genome assembly GCF_002938485.1 of Sitophilus oryzae. NCBI lineage: Eukaryota > Metazoa > Arthropoda > Insecta > Coleoptera > Curculionidae > Sitophilus > Sitophilus oryzae. The sequence continues at coordinate 1,144,577 of NW_022146106.1, forward strand.
CATAATATTAGTTTATGATTCATTCAAAAATTATTTATATCTACACTTAATCATGCCTGACTTATGTTTAGTAAATATTTGTTTATTTACCAAATCAGATTGATTTTATACAATTTTATATTTATTCCAAATATACATAATATACCAAGACAAATCTGTTGATAATAAATAAATTAAGTGTAGATAACAAATTTACAATTTTTGGTAAAAATGTATAAAAAAAACTAAAATAAAAAAAGAAATTTATTTTGTCGGGATTGAATATAGTATAAATAAAATTAATTTGAATGGAAAGTTGTTTTTAATGGGATGATACTCATTACACTGTTGCCTATTCTTCAATAAAAATGAAGCATTCTTGCAGCAGCAATTTGAAACTTTCATTTCTTACGATATTTTAAATGTACTAATTTATAGTTTCTTTTCAAAAATACTTTGTATTATATAGTAAAAGGTATTTATATAGTTAAAAGGGCTGAAAAACATGTTTTTTTTTGTGTCCAAAAAATAAAAGAAAAATGGGTAGGGCCACCTTTATCACGTAGGGGTAGGTATGTACAGGGTGGTCCATTTTGGTTGTTTCTATAGGGTATCTAGGAAACCATGAGAAATATTCAAATTTTGATACTGCAGTCTCGGGTTCTTTTTTTGAAAAAAAATACAATGGCGCAAACGGATCGCGGCTATCTTGATCGGTTTCGAAGCTACAGGGGGATTCTCAAATTTTGTACTTTTTGAAGATGTTCGATAGTTTGTTTATTTCAACCACCACGGAAAAATGAATTATACATTCTAAAGGCACTTTTCTGTGTAGAAAGCAGTAGCGTAGTCAGACTTTTTACAAAAAAATATTTTTTGAGATATTAACTATACTTACTTATGTTCTTTTTTTATATAGAACCCCCTGTATATTTTTAAATTTTCTTATTCGGCTTGGCATGGGCTTCTCGAAAATATATAACACAAATATTTATTTTCACTATTAACCTCAACATTTCAAATTTTTCTTAAAATATCCGCTTAGTAGATAGTAGGCCGCGCCGAGTAACAAAGTAAACGGTTGTCATGGTGATCGGAACATACCTTTGATGGATGCGGCACATTTCATTTCAACAGATTGAAGTGTGTGTATTTTAAATAATAAAAAAAATTAGTAAATTTGAAAATTTTGAGAAATACCTATAATATGTTATATTGAGTCTAACAAGCATAAGCAAATGGCAGCTGATTTATATTTTGAGCGGTATCCAGAGCGCGAGCAACCAAACCCAGCCATTTTTAAAAGGTTAGAAGATAGTTTAATCAATTCATCATCTTTTCAAAAACCGCGTCCGAAAAATTATCAGAAAGAAGATGAAGAAAATCAATATATTAATGTCCTCGAAGCCGAATACATGAATTAGCAATTAAATAAAATGGAACAATACGAAGCAAATAAAAAATAAGTGTGACAAAAACAAAAAAACATATTCTAATATAAACTAAAAGGTTACTTCAATCGGGCTTCTCAGTTAATATAAAAAAAATAAAAACACAAAGACTACATTAAATGTTCAGACCGCTGCCCAATATTATCTAGACAGAGCTGGTACCGTCTCTGCACGCCGCGCCGCGCCGTCGCACAGTGGGGTATTTGACACAGATAGTTGATCGAAGTTTTTTTATGTAGACCTTATATAAATTATTGCTATTTTCAATTAAAGAGGAAATAATATGAACAAAATAAACGACAATTCGTCGATTCTAAAAAAAGAAAGAAAAATCACTGTTCCAGTGTTTCCACGGTCAATGCCACTAATGCCAGTAGTAATATCGCAACTAATACTACTAATGCTACGACTGATCCGCGAGCAATGCCCATACCACTAAAGTCGCTACTAATGCCAAATTGTGCTATACTGCTAATGGCAGCAAAGTCGCAATATTTTATTTTACTGTATGAAAGCCCAATGTTTACTAATTAAAACGTATATAGACAATATGCTGAATTTTTCGAAATGCGCAACTAAATTTCTGAGTAAATGCTGCAACCGCACATGCGGCATTTGGCGATCTCCGATCGGGGCTTCGCTGATTTCCTATGTGTGTGGATGGGGAAGTCGGAGTTCGGCGACTCGTTCAGCGACGAGAACGAGCGCTCGTCTCTATGTTGTTGCTACCAGAGCCCGCATGTGTGGATGGAAAGGCGAAGTCCGATCACGAGCGCTCGGTAGTTGACGACCCCTCAGAGTTCGCTAAATGCCGCATGTGTGGTTCCGGCATAATAAAAATGTCACAAATTTAATCAAATTTTCTGAACGCCTAACTTTTAGTTGCAAAAAAAATCGTTAGTATAGAGAATATCAAAATAAATAATACGTTTTTGTAGAATACATACCTGCAGCCATCCTGCAGCTTGCTTAGTCATTTTCAATCAAAACAATAATATAAACGTAAAAAGAGCACAAGAACAACAACAATTTATAATTTTAAACATGAAATTTAGCCATTTACCTCTTATCTGTGAGAAGTAACAACTTTGACGTTTCGTTGAAACAAATGAATGCAACTAAACACACCCATAGCAACGCCATTCATGGCAGACATGATTTAACTTATCATTTATCTTTTTTTGGGAAATCTTAAACACATTTGCTTTTTCGAATTGTTGTTGAATCTAGTGTTACGGCTCCGAGGACATTAATATATTGATTTTATTCATCTTCTTTCTGATAATTTTTCAAACGCGGTTTTTGAAAAGATTCAAAATTGATTAAACTATCTTCTAACCTTTTAAAAATGGTTGGGTTTGGTTGCTCGCGCTCTGGATACCGCTCAAAATATAAATCAGCTGCCATTTGCTTATGCTTGTTAGACTCAATATAACATTCTAACATATTATATTTCTCAAAATTTTCAAATTGACTCATTTTTTTATTATTTAAAATACACACACTTCGTTTTTTATTATTTAAAATACACACACGTTCCGATCACCATGACAACCGTTTACTTTGTTACTCGGCGCGGCCTGCTATCTACTAAGTGGATATTTTAAGAAAACTTTGAAATGTTGAGGTTAATAGTGAAAATAAATATAGAATGTTATATATTTTCGAGAAGCCCATGCCAAGCTGAATAAGAAAACTTTAAAATATACAGGGGGTTCTATTTAAAAAAAAAACATAAGTATAGTTAATATCTCAAAAATATATTTTTTTAAGTCTGACTACGCCACTGCATTCTACACAGAAAAGTGCCTTTAGAATGTATAATTCATTTTTCCGTGGTGGTTGAAATAAACAAACTATTGAACATCTTCAAAAAGTACAAAATTTTAGAATCCCCCTGTAGCTTCGAAACCGATCAAGATAGCCGCGATCCGTTTGCGCCATTGTATTTTTTTTCAAAAAAAGAACCCGAGACTGCAGTATCACAATTTGAATATTTCTCACGGTTTCCTAGATACCCTATAGAAACAACCAAAATGGTCCACACTGTACATACAGGGTGAGTTTCCTACGATGTTCTCTATGGGTATCTCGGAAACTACTGGAGATAGAGAGTCGGTTAAATGGGAAAAGAATTGCAGTTTTGTGGGGTCATAAATATGCGCCTTTCAGATTTTTGAAAAAATTCATGGCTTACTAGATATTTCGAAAAAAAAAACAAATTTCGGCTATTTTAAAAATTGTCCCTAATTCCATTATAAGCTATTTTAGACAAAAAGTTTTCAGATAAAAGTTGTAGATAATCACATCCTTAATGAGACTGTGTTCTCCGTTTTTTTCTAAAGCCTGTCATTTTTGACATATGACACAAACATATGTTTTTTTTAAATGGAAACCATAGTTGGCCATGACTTCATAAAAAGCGCCATTTTTTAAGCTTTTTAGTGATATAAGCTATAATATCTTTTCTTCGAAAGATTACTGAGTTCTAGCCAATTCTTATCATTTTTAAACAATTTCACTTAGTTAGCCATGGAAACAAGTTCAATCGCCGTTGCTCTCAGAAATGTGAAGCTGTCACATCCAAACTTTGTAAATTAAAATAAACAAAAAATGTAAATATGTATTTTCCAAATTTTTCTTCATTTGAAAGTGTGTAAATCTCGCACATCAATAGAGTGGTTCCAACATGAGTTTCATTATGACACACCACCCCCCACCCCCCATAATGAAAGAAATGCTAAAAATTATTTATGTCATAATTATACAAACGCAGGGATAGGAAGAGGTGGACTAATTGCATGGGCCTCCTCGATCATCTGACTTATCCCATTTAGAATTTTTTATGCGGTATAGTTAACAATAAGGTTTACAAAAGAAGTTATGAATTAAGAGAGGCACTCGAAGTGGCGGTACGAGAAAAGTTTAATTCCGACCGATCCTTCTGTGAGAATAGGTAGTAATTCAGTTTTAAAAAGATGCAACTCAAAACAATGGCGGATTTTTTGAACATTTTCTAAAATAACTTAAAGTGTATGTAGTGATATTATTTTTTTAAGTTTTAGTTTGTGTAATGTAAATTGTAAAGAACCGTTTAGTAATATATTCTGACTTTTTCTAAGTTATAAATCATAACTGAATAAGAATACCATGCAATCTAAGTGAAATTAGTCAAGAAAGATAAGAATTGGCTATAACTAAATTTAACTTCTCTAACATGTCTTGAAACCTGTTCTCTAAAAAACGTAACATTCAGCAGCCAGCGTATCCTCGAAAATGTATGGTCAAGAAAAGTTGAACCAATAATCCTACACGCTTTTCTACATTTGAAAAATTCATATTTACAATTTTTGTTAATTTTAATTTACAAAGTTTGGATGTGACAGCTTCACATTTATGAGAGCAAAGAAGATTAAACTTGTTTCCATGGCTAACTAAGTGAAATTGTTTAAAAATGATAAGAATTGGCTATAACTCAGTAATTTTTCGAAGAAAACATATTATAGCTTATATCGCTGAAAAGCTTAAAAAACTGCGCTTTTTATGAAGTCATGGCCAACTATGGTTTCTATTTAAAAAAAACATATGTTTGTGTCATATGTCAAAAATGACAGGCTTTAGAAAAATATGGAGGACACAGGCTCATTAAGGATGTGATTATCTACAACTTTTATCTGAAAACTTTTTGTCTAAAATAGATTATAATGGAATTAGAGACAATTTTTAAAATAGCCGAAATTTGTTTTTTTCGAAATATCTAGTAAGCCATGTACTTTTTCAAAAATCTGAAAGGCGCATATTTATGACCCCACAAAACTACAATTCTTTCCCCATTTAACCGACTCTTTATCTCCAGTAGTTTCCGAGATACCCATAGAGAACATCGTAGGAAACTCACCCTGTATAAAATTTCATCAAAATCGGCCAAGCCGTTTCGGAGGAGTATGGTAACAAAAACTGTGGCACGAGAATTTTATATATTAGATTAGATTTTATGGGGAACGTTATCGGGGATCGTCATTTCGAAGCAAACTGGACGCGGTTTTTTTTTCGATCATACGGTATTAATATGGTATTAATAATAAATGACCTATTAAGAAATGCTTTTTTTGTTTTTAATTAACTAATATGGTTGGTATAGTTTATACAAATAGTAAAAGTAAAGCATTTTAACATCCCTTTTTAGCGGGTATCTATATAGGTATGTAAATTCTTAAGAAACATCCGGTCTCTTATCGGCTTGAATGGTCAGTGCGTTTCAACAGATTTTAATTATTTCCTTCGAAAAAAAGCACGAAATTGTTTTCAGATGGAAACCCTTTCAAACGCTCCCCTATTTATCGTCGTTTATTATCGTGATTCGTGGTTTTTACGATTCTGGTAAAAAAAAATATAAATCCGATTTAAAATATAAAACTATTTGATCAAATATATTTCTGATTGGGCCAATTCAAAGCTTATGAGGTCTGAATAAATGCCATGTAAAAAATACGTCAATGTCGTGTCAGTTACTATCTAAAAACACTGTATGATCAAAAATAATCGCTGGCCCTCATGTTTTTACATTTCGGATTAAAATTACTATTTTTAATTTTAAGCCCTAAGTAGGGCTGTAACGAGCCCTGTTTTTTAACTTGGCCGAGCACCGAGTACTCGGCTAAAGGTAATGGCCGAGTACCTAGTACTCGGCTGCCGAGTAGTGAAATTGTCGGGTTTTTAATAGTCTTAACAGGTTATGCGACCTTTATTAATATATACTAATTATACTATACACCATAACATACTAATATTATATTTTATACATAATATAAATATACATATATAATTTAACATTAAAGAAAGCTAGTTAAAATTCCCGGAATTCCCCGGCCTTAAACCAATGATCTTGTTTGTTTTGCCTATGATTGGCGAGCGGCTGGGATTCCCCGACTACAAACCAATGACCTGGTTTGTTTTACTTATGGAGATATTGTTTTATTCTGTGGTTCCCCATGCAAACTGATATTTCTAATGTGCTGGATTCTGAATTGATTCTTTTAAGGTGCGGTGGCGACGTTGATTTTGTTTTAAGCAAATCTTATATGTGTAACTAATTTAAAAGTGAAAAATAATTCAAACAATTAATAATACCCTTTAAAGTTATATTAAAATGAGCGACAGTGATGCTGACCTCTTTTAGATTATAAGTATTAAATTATTATTTCACTGTGTTTGTGTTATTACTTATACTTATTATTATTACTTTGCTAAAATACATTAATTAAAGTTATGAATGAATAACTTTTTGTTTATTTTATTATTTGCCACTGTAAGTCTCACTTCTATCTGTTTTGGACATGTATAAATGGATTGTTTCTATTACTATACTTTACTCGGCCTACTCGGCCGAGTAAGGCCGAGCACCGAGTACATATTACTCGGTTAAAATTCTGGCCGAGCACCGAACTACTCGGTACTCGGTGCAGCTCTAGCCCTAAGTTTACATTTGTGCCTAATATTAAGTGTGACGATCGCTTAGAAATGACGATCAATGACATTCACCATATATTTTCACCGTGTTAAAAAGCCTTAAGTATATATCGTCAAAATTAGCTAGACCACAAAAAAAGAGTTTTTTAGTACGACTAAATTGAATTCCGACTAAGTAATATATGCTAAAAGAAAAGCTCCAATCAAATGTCATAATTGATTTGTTTACTACTCCTATATATAATGTTTATTAGGTATACAACTAGTGAAATGTTCCATTATTTTTTTTTTAATTTGGGAACCATCGCACGCTGCATAGTGAACATTTTTTGAAACCGTTTTTTAAGATTCATTATACTTTCTGCAGATGCTTCTACGTCCCACTAGTCAACTGGCATACCCAGCAATGTTGCCGTTTGCTGTCGCCTTATTTTAGAACGGCGGAAAGTAACGCCTAGCTATTTTTATAGCTGTTTTTATTTTTTAAAAATAGCTGAAAATATCTAATAGCAATCAAAATACGCCGTATGCGTGTTTTGGTTGCGTTGGTTAGTCTCTGGGGTAAGTTTTTTTTGTTTAGATTGCACACCAAAAACCCAACCCATGGTTATTAAATTAAACAGGTTGCCTCGTAACTTGACATTAGCCGCCATATTGCGCGTCATCCTGTGGTAGCAGTTTTCAGCTTACAAATTACAAATAATTTAACATTGTTTTCCTAAGGTTTTCCGTGTACTAAGTGCATTTGAGTGTTTGAGTGGACATAATATATTTTTTAGTGTACTTAACGTAATATAATTGATAAACTAGATAGTTTTTTTTAAATTATTTATCAATTTTCCTTAGAAATAGAGTTCATTCCTACCTCTAACAGCCTATAATGTTCAGTATTGTTTTTGCTGAGTGATGTATATGTATAATAAATTATTTCGACTAGGTTGCGATAATTTAACATGGTAAAAAGCTAAAACTATTTTTTTTGAATACAAATATTGCTTAAAAATGTTAAATGTTAGCAAACTTAGATAAAAATAAATAAAGACTTTCTAGAAGAACAGTTGAACTTGTGTAATTGTTATTATTATTAAACATTTTGATAATAGTTATTTTGAATGTCCCACTAGCTGACGTAATCGCGCTAATTATTGTGATTGGTCCAAAGTTACGAGGCAACCTGTTTAATATAATAACCTTGTAAGCTTGCACCCAACCGATTATCGTTTATGCGCGTGCAGAACTGCGAAATTAAGGGACAACAAACGGCAACGTTAGGTATGGGAGTTGACTAGTGGGACATATAGAAGCTAGTATTTTCTTCAAATCCGGACGCAATCTCTTTTCTGATTTGTACACTTTGCATAAAACTAATCGCAAATAAATAAGAGATTCAGAATTGTTAATACTCAATAGAAAAAAACAAAACTGACAATGAAGGTAAAATAAAAAAACACATATGTTTGAATATATTATAGTAGGTATTTTATTCTCTCTACTCTATACTTTTTTATGGAATGAATTTTACATCTAAAATATCATCTACCCTCATTTCCAAGGAAATTTGACGCCTTATTCTCTACTGTACGAAAAAAGTATTTTTAAAACATATGACCACCCATTTATATTCTACTAATCTCAATCAGTAAATGTGAAGTCTAAATATAATTGTTGCATCTTGGACACACACCACATAGCAGATGAATAATTCTGTATATTTTTGTTTTTCTACTGAATATGATTTTTTCATAGCATTTTAATCGGAAAATATAACGCACATAAACAAAAGATGAGCCAATGTAATGATTAATTTTCCTGTTTTAAAATAAAGAATGATAATATTGTAGTAAACATAATAAGTCTGTAGATTTGCTGAACTGGTTGCCAGTTTCTACCGTATGATCGAATAAAAATGAAATTCGATGACGTTTCCCATATAATTTTACATATAAATGACAGCGATCTTCATTTCATAGCCATCGCTGACGCTGTTTTTATTCGATCGTACGGTACATTGGTTTATAAAGTAGAAGTTTAGAATTAGACTATTTGACTAATCTTTAAAATTTCCACTATAATCAAATACTTACTAATTCCTTGGTGATTTAAAATGTTATCTATTATTTTTACAACAGAATAGCTCCGAAAAAATCATATCTTTTGCCAAGTATGAAGTTTATAAAGTTGCTGGAAATTTATTATAATATACAGGGTGTTTCAAAACAAATGCGAAAAACTTCAGGGTGTGATTCCTTGTTCAAAATAAAGGGTAGTTTGGTTTATAAATGTTGGGTCAAAAGTCAACCATTAGGGAGATATCGCGGTACAAAGATGGCGGAAAAATAATGCATAAGATAACGTATTGCAGTAGAGTAATGTCAAATGAAATAATATTAGAAATATCCTAAAAAGTGACAGCGGCCAACTAGATTTTTTCCTAAAAAATGACAGCATCCCACTAGATTCTTTATCTAAATATTTTTTTGGTCCTGACATGTAATGCTTTACATTTTTTTTTATTTCAAATCGGTGAGTTTTATCAAAAAATACAAGAGATAAAAAAGTTTCTAAACAAACTAAACAGTCCAAATCATTTTTTTTGCATGTGTTTGATAAGATTTTTCTTTAAATTTTGTTAACAAGAATGATAGGGGAGGGATAGTTTATTTCCACCCCTTTCACTCATTTTAAAAAAGTGAAAAAATTACCAGAAAGTGTGTTTTCATAATAGTAATGCTTCCATAAAATTTCATTAGTCTATCGCTTTTCGTTTTCAAGATAAAAAATAAAAACATTATTTTTCGGCTATCTTTTTACGGTGATATCTCCCTAATGGTTGACTTTTGACCCAACGTTTATACTACCAAACTACCCTTTATTTTGAACAAGGAATCACTCCCTGAAGTTGTTCGCGTTTGTTTTGAAACACCCTGTATATAAATATATATCTTGAATAGTAATTTACCCCAATGTAGGGTAAAATTTTCAGATTTCAATTGAGTAGTTTTTTTGATTACACTGGTCTACAAAAAATTTTTTTTTTTCGGGCCATGGTACCATTCCTACTGATTCTTATGTATTCAGAATTCATTCCGAATCCAAATATAGCTTTCGCTTTCTTCTACCACCCACCATTTACCGGGGAGCTACCCTTTATTTTTATCACTTTTCGATAATAATAATACTTTTTTGGATGAGATCTCAAATATGTAAAAAATAAGTGAAAATGTGCCATATAAACGACGGAAAAATTGATCACGTTTACTGATTTTATAACACTTTGAGCGGAATCCCCGTCAGAATTGAGCTAGCATGTCTTATATTTTTTCTAATCGCAAAAAAGCTACCACAAGTCATGATTTTCGAAAATCGCAGGAATCTGAACCAAAGCCGGTATAGGGATAGGGTTTTTTTTGGGTCGCTGACCATGAATCTGACGTCGGATTAGCAGAATTAATTATGGCGGATCCAATATGGCCGATGTGAATTTCAAAAAATGCCCGGACTTGGACAAACGTTTGTATATGGGAGTTTTTTGGGTCGCTGATATTTTCTCTAACCTCAAAAAACCTACCACAAGTCATGATTTTCGAAAATCGCACGGATCTTAACCAAAGCCGGTATAGGGATAGTTTTTTTTTGGGTCACTAACCATGACCTCACGTCGGATTAGCAGAATTTAAAATGGCGGATCCAATATGGCCGCTGTGAATTTCAAAAAATGCCCGGACTTGGACAAAAGTTTGTATATGGGAGTTTTTTGGGTCGCTGATAATGAATTTGACGTCGGATTCGCAAAATTCAAAATGGCGGATCTAATATGGCCGACGCGAATTTCAAAAAAACCACGGATCCGAACAAAATCAGTATATGTGAGTTTTTTGGGTCGCTGATCGCGAATCTGAAATCAAATGGGTCATTGATCGCGAATCTGATCTCGGATTGGCAAAATTCAACTTGGCGGACCCCATATGGCCGACCTCAAGTATACGGTATGGGTTCAATTCGAATCGGTCCCGCGCCGACAAGGTAGGCTATTCTTGAGGTCGACCATACGGGATCCGCCATCTTAAATTTTGCCAATCCGACTTCAGATTTGCGATCGATGACCCATTTAACCTCAGGTTCGCGAACAGCTTTTGTTCGGATGCACGTTTTTTCGGAATTTGCGTCAGCCATATTTGATCCGCCATTTTGAATTTTGCTAATCCGACGTCAGATACGCGATCAGCTTTTGTTCAGATCCATGTTTTTTTTTAAATTCGCATAGGCCATATTGATTCCGCCATTTTGAATTCTTCTAATCCGAAGCGACGTCAGATTCATGATCAGCGACCCAAGGAACTCCCTATACCGGTTTTGATTAAGATCCGTGCGATTTCCTACAGTCATGACTTGTAGGTTTTTTGAGGTTAGAGAAAAAATATGAGACATACTAGCTTAATTCTGATGGGGTTTTTTGAGTTTATCAGGCCCATTTACATTAGGTTATATTGTTATACATAAGAAAACTTTTTTTTAATTTTTTCCCTACTACATTTTCCTGAATTTTTACGGATTTTCGCAAAGTTTTTGAGGTTAGAAAAAAAAAATTGCCAAACCGAACCTGTGACCAAACTATAGAAAAGCAGTAAAAATAGGTAAGGGTTTACTCGTTCCCCCAATAAACGAGGGATGATGGGGGAAAATGGAAGTCATATATATTTTACATAGGAATCGCCAAGAATGTTGCCAAAACTGTTATCAATCGAAATAGTTCCCCGATGTATACACTCAGTATAATATTTCTTACACAGGTACAAATTCCTGGGTCAAATTTTTGTTCGCAATCACTTTCCTATCTCGGCACGAACAGGAAGAAGACTTGTAACAAAAGCATTCTTTATCTTTTGCAGATATTTCCGATAATTTTTTGTGTTTCGGTCACGTTCAGCAGCCGGCCGTCATGATATGGGAACGAAGATAGTGCAGTTCCGAACCTAGAAAGATGAGCGCTGGTGCTTCGGTGCCGGTCGTGGGGAAGCAAGCGCCGCCGCCACCGGTGTTGACCTTGAAGCGTCCGAAAATAAGCGCATGCAGGGATGCAGTGCCGGCGGTGCACGGGAGGGGTCACACGGATCATCAAGGGTCCAGAGCGCGTCTCAGCAATCACCAGAGGAATTTAAGTCTGGACTTTAGGTGAGCGATTTTAGATATTCAGTGCAATCTCTTTAAACGTAACACTCTAATTGCGATGTTATAAATATAAATACATACATATAGTTCATACCAAATAACCAAATAAACTTTTAGTCGTGAAATTAAGCTTGACCGGCACATCGTTGCCCACTTTTATGTATTTAATTTTAATCAAAATATTTTAGGAGACAAAAATAAATTAATTATAAATATATAAACAGTTGTTATTTACATCAACAAAACTCACCTTAACAGCACTTAAGGGATATAAAGGGCCATTACTACCGCTTTTCCGTTCAAAATATTCTAATAAATTTGCGATGAGTTTTTTACGGCTATTAAACTATCTTGTACACTTCGCACTAAAAGAGGTTCTAAAGAGAACAATGTTCGACTGCAAGGTCTGCGAGTAAACATTTTCAAGCTTAAAGTATCACAACACTATTTATTTACATCAAAAACTCGTAACTAAAGTGTCAAAACGAATAACAATGTCAGGAGTTGTGAGTAATCTAAAGGGAAATTGGAACAACTTTCGTTGTACGTCATCAATGACACCATGTGTCGTCTTATGGAGTTTGCTGGTGGTCGTATTATGATGTGCAACGAAAGTTATTTTAATTTCCCTTTGGGAAAAATGTGTCTCGCTAATTCTACTTGTTCACACGAAAAGAAATATTTACGTACAAGAAATATTTGTGGATGCCTCGGTGGATGCGATAGACATGTTTAGCTTTTTTGTGTTTACTTACTGTTTACTACACTTAAGGTTATGTATTGAAATAAAAAGTTTTGTAGAAAATCATTGTAAATGTTTTGTAAAAAATCAGTTTATTCCAACATAGTAGAGAACCGTTCTTAGTACAGTTACCCTTAAGGTGCGTTCACACCGGCTTCGCCGCTCCGCGCCGCGCCGCGAGACTTTTTTAAGGTGTACTTTTGAAGTGTATTTTTTAGCGCGCACAAAAGTATATTTTAAAAAAATAATTTGGGCGGAGCGGCGCATCCAGTGTGAACGCACCTTTATGCGCAATAGAGAAAATGCGAATTGTAATGTATTGTATTTATGCATATGTAAAGAATATTTTTGTGTTTGGCGCTATGAAAAATGTGAAAATTAAGGTCTGCGCAGTGGTATAAGGCAAGCTTTTGACTATATAGATTCTTAAACAACTGTCTAACAGAAATAAGCATTGTTGTGTGAATAATTTAGATATATTATTTTTTTATTATTTTATTTCTCGTACTAACCGGCAACACTGTATGCCGCTTTTTATTTTGTCTCTCTGTCAACCATAATAAAGTCATATATATATTGTTGCGGACCGGTGTGGACTCGACCAACCAACAAACCAAACCAAACCTAACTATATGGCCCGCCCTCGGATGACCTTAACATCGCATTAAAGAATAGACACCGTAATGATTCATTCGAAGATTCGAGAAGCATCGAGTTCTACTGGAATGGAGTAGTACATACGAGAACAATCGATACCTTCTCTATGCACCTAACGATCTATGGACTATTCTAGAGACCTTTAGCTGTCGGTATAAAAGCCGGCGGCTGTGGCCTACAGAGGGCAGTTATAAAATATACGAGTGCAGTTGACGCGCTAAAATTCAAAATAAATTCTTAGTTATAAATCGTTTGTAAATAGTTCCATAAGTCTTTTATCGTTATTGTTTTTGTTAATTAGTGTTAAATAAATAGTGTTTAAATAAATTGTGACTTTCTATCCACACGGAACCGACGAAAAACGTAACAATATTTTTCTCTGTCGCATGCTTTAAAATACAGACCACACAGATGAAGTCTCCAGGATGGTATATGATCTTACTATCACTAATTATTATTCCTCTAGATTTAGAGAACCTTTTTGTATACATTTCAAATTCTGAAGAAATCATTTATTTATACTTTGAACATTTTACAAGAAATTTATTAAATAACTTTCTGGCAGTTCTTGAAAAGAACTGTGGGTTTTTCGCCACTGGAAGAACATCTGCAAAATAAAAAGCTAATTTTTTTTGAGCTGCACTGCGTTGAATCCAAACGGAAACAAGTTTGTCAGTGGTATTTATTTAAGACCACTTTAGTTTTTAGCAGATACTTCTATTATAAGTTATCACCGTCAAGCAGAATTTTGCAAATGACAGACGACAATACCGGGTGCGTCTCAAAAGTGGCTCACCCCTATAACTTTTTTATTTTTTCAGATAAAACAACGATATTTGGTATGTTAGTATATGACATAAATTGGGATTGATTGACGTATTCAACTGTTTTCGGTCACTTCCGGTTTCACCGGAAATAGCTACAACTTTTGATTTATAAATGGCACCCTCGGTATTTTTTTACTTTATTCGATAGAAAATGACACTCTGAATCGAATGACATATCATATATCAACTTTTGACATTTTTGCATATGGTTTATTTGTAATTGTAACATGCGCTTCATAACGAGAATTTCACTCAAAATACCAAGTGTGTGGTATCAAATTATTCGTAAAAAAATGCTTTTTTCAAATATGCTAATGAGCCACCCTTGTTTCCTTTGAAAAAATTGAGATATGATTAAAAATACGATTTGGCCATACATCTTTTAACCGGCCAGGACAAGACACTAAAAACATTAGACGATCAAATCTATTTTTCCAAGGCTCCTTGACTAAAAATTAGTGTTTTTAACACAGCCATGGCACTCTAGATTGAAATTTAAAATACAATTTGTTTTTGAGTGACTATGTCAAAAATTGACGTATGATATGTCATTCGGTTCAGAGTGTCATTTTCTATCGAATAAAGTAAAAAAATACGGAGGGTACTATTTAAAAATCAAAAGTTGTAGTCATTTCCGGTGAAACCGGATGTGACCGAAAACAATTGAATACGTCAATCATTCCCAATTTATGTCGTATACTAACAAACCAAATCTCGTTGTTTTATCTGAAAAAAAACAAAAAAGTTATAGGGGCGAGCCACTTTTGAGACGCACCTGGTATAGAGTTCATGGCCTGTGTAATTCTTTTTATTATATTCTACCGATCTTACGGTACTTTAATATAATATTCTAAACAGAGTCGAACTTGAGAAATTGTGAAAAAATTGGTTCCGTCGCTGTTTATTAATTCTAAGCGCGAACAAATTCTTCCGTTTTAGAACCCACTGTCAGTTTTATGTAGGATGTTACCGATAACGTAAAAAAATCGACGATATCCAAAATGCGAACGCAACAAAATCTGCGAACTAACATATTCACTAGGCATTATGCAAAATTACTAGAACCTTGAATCTGCAAATTGGGTAACACGTTTTAGGCAATAGGAAGAAGTTTAAAGCGTATATTTTTTCATTAACTAAGCAGTTTGTGCAATTTTTGATTATATCGGTCTTACAGTTCAATACCAGTTATTTATAGTCGCATACGAGAAAAAATAATTGTTTTGGGGACAAGGGCCATTGAATACAGTGTTGAGTAATCAATGATCTGATATGTTTTAATTAGAATTCTGAAGGGAGCGCAATATGCGGGTAAATGTTAAATTATTATAGATATAAAAAATGTGGGATAAACTTGGGTTAATTATGTCGTCTCAATTCGATATTCTAATATTAATAAATTGTACTGAATATGTGGTTGGCTCTTTGTGAAACATCGTTGAAATTTTAGTATTTTAATAAAACACTTTTAGATGTTTCAAGTTTGATGAGCATAATTTTACCTCTACGTGGTTCATTTGAGCTGTGTTGTTTTGTTTCAGATTGTTAGGCCTTTACCAAAAATTTCTTAAAAACTAACCGTCTAACTACAGTGTAACGATAATTATTTGCTATGGTGTGAGTTTAAAGTGTTTACAACAGGGGCAATAAAAATATATTTAAAAATAATTCTTGTTGGTCATTTACATTATTGTTGGTTTTTACTTATTATTTATGATTTATTTTTTTTTTATTATGATTTATATTTCTAGTTGTTCCTGAAAATTTAAACGTTTACCTTTTAGATCGCTATGTAGTAATTTAATTGAATTTACATTAATTGTGTGACTATTTCATATACAATGTGTTGCTAGACCGGAACCACAGATTAACTTACAGATGTGGCACTTATTTCATCTTGCTGATAGACGCCGCAGTAACCTCGAACCTCTAATAGGGCTATGGCGTTTTCAGACTTCGTTTTTCTTCTCGAATGCATTGTTGCCTTTTGTAAAAAATGTACAGCCAATTGAAATAATACATAATCTAGCGATTTATCATACGCATGCCCTTTGTATTCGGTCCCTTTAAATATAATATTTAAAGGGACCGAGTGCATTCTTGTTTTATTTAGTTTATACTAATATTAAATGTAGTGGTGGGGGTAGTTTTCACCCTTCCTGTACTTTTTCATGATTTTTGGAAAGTCAAATGTTAAAGCACTACGCAAAACATAGACACCCAAAATCTCATTCAAATCGGAATAACGGGTCTTAAAATATCTGAAAAATGTGTTTGTTTTTTAAAGTTTGATACCCTCTAGCGGACAAACGAAGCGCTTTTGCATAGAGTTAAGTTGTGTCCATTGAATTTATTACGATTCCAAAAATACGTAGTAGTTCTATGTCCATGGAATATTGGGACACCCTGTATATGAAGACACTAACTTACACATTGTATTTCCCAGTGCGCTACCTGAATAGACGAGAAAATGGAAAGAGTTGCTAGGAAAATTTAAAAACACTTATTTGGAATCCGGCAATAATAATAATAAACATGACTTCATTAGTAATAAAGAAAAAATAAAACATTATGGTTTGGGCATTATGGTGCTAAGTAGTAGTGTGTTAATAAAAAATATCTTAATAAAAAAGTTATTTCTAATTGAAAGACATACAAGCTTCATTTTATTCATACGTGTGGATTATTTTTGAACTTCGAAAAATAAACAACTATTAAGATCTAGACAACATTTAAGAATTTAGTAATATAAACAAGGACCATAAAACTATCTTATGCATATAAATAGACAATTAACCTCAATAGAGGCAAGTTTATGCCGTATTTCAAAAGTTTTTTTTTTATTTTTGGAACCGTAACCTTACATTGAGTGGTTTACTTTAAAACTGCTAAAAAAATAAATATAATTTATGCATATTATGTATATTTATGTTTTAATAACAAAGAGTATTTAGGATAATTATTCAAAAATTGCATGCTGTGCTATTTTAAATTCTCCATCTACTTTTGTAGGAAATATTTGAAGGGTACAGGGGAAAAACACCGTCATTGCATTTTTTTGACGAAAATAATTTACCCAAGCCAATCGGTACATATGAAGGTGTAGAATCTAAATCTGATCTTATTTCGGTGGATCATCATTGGATTCAAAAGTTAGGCCGTGGCCCAACATAGCTTCGAAAAAATTCAACACACTATATTTTCTTTATTTTTTTATATTTTCTCTAAAACTGTATGGAAATTTGAAAAAGAACAAACGGCATTATCCATTCTACAACAAGCAAACATTTTAGGTTCATTAACCATTCTACAACAGATAAAAAAGGACTCTACTATACTTTCATATTTTTTTAATTTTCTCTAAAACGGTATGGAAATTTGGAAAATTAAAAACGGAATTAGCCATTTTAGAACAAGCAAAAACTTTTATGAAGAATGCATTTTTCTCAAAATGTCATAATAAAACAGTTTTTCTTCTAAAGACAATCCGACGACATACCTTGATATTAATAATTAATATTATAATTATTTTTACAGTCTCCTTTAAATTCCTTATTTTGTTAAACCATTCTACAGGGTGTTAAAAACTTTCGTTAAAATCAATCGTCAACTTTTTTTAATTTTTTAAAGAAAAATATTCTGTTTAATTTTTAATTTAAAAAAAGGTTAAAAAGTGAAATAAATTAAGTAGAAATCACTTAAAAAATAATAATAATCGGCCGACTAGAACAAAAATAGAAAACTTGACAAATATTATAGATATAATAAATAACTTTAGAAACGTCTAATTCGAAGAAAAAAAAATGAATATTAAGCAGTTTAGTAAGACTTATTTTTATATTCTCCGAAGGCATTGAAAATTTGTCTAAACTTAGTTCCTGAAATTGAAAAAAAGTGGATTGGCATATGAAGAAGGCCACCTGTTACGTTTTTTGAATAAGCCAACTTTCACATTCTTAATGCTTTATAACCGACAAAAAAATCACGTAATGAAGTATCATTTAATATTTACTTTTTATTTGTACTTGTTTGTAAATTAAAAATAAATTAGTGCAATTATGAGTACGTCATTTTTAGGCTTATTTTTTTATTATTAGAAAAAAATAGATAATGATATCTCTTTAATTTATAGATAGCTTAAATATTGTGAGGTTTAATTAAAAGAGAAAATAACTAATTTGCACTATTGTAAATAAGAAAGTAGAATAAGATTTAAAAAAAATCAACATACATGGTGTCCCATTAATTCATAAACATAGAACTACAACGCAATTTTTCAATCAAAATAAGTTACTTGGGCACATTTACCTCTATATAAAAATGCTTTGTTACAATCCACGTGTTCATGCATGGTAGACGGAGGTGGGGACCTAGGGTGGAAATCCTTGACTTGCTTAGTTCTGTTTGAGGTTATACTTGGCACATAATTTGAATTTGATTTGAAATTTTGTGGATTTGTCTGCCTTTACTGAGCTTATTTTAAGTTATTTATTATTTATTCTACAGCTGGTAGTTGTTTAGAGGTAGTAAATCTAGAAGGATTTTTTTTGTGGCAGAACTTAAATTAACAGTGACTATTGCTATTTATCGAAAAAGACTGTAAAATAATTGGTTGTATAGCGTGCGGTAGATCTCGGCCAAAAATCGAGGAATTTTATTTTCAATGCAATAACTTTTCACTAGTAACTGACTATATAATATACATACAGTGGTGGCCAGAGAAATAGAGCCATTTATATTAAAAGAACTATGGTTTCTAAACAAGAATCAAAAAGTATTCTGAATTATTTCTAACATTATTAGAAATTTATATAACAAAAAGGGATAAACAGAACATAAAATTTAGTTTCAAAAAGTTTATTCAAAATCATATATAACAAAAATTTGGAAGAAATAACATGAACATTTGGTCATAGAAATAGAGCCAACTAGCAAATAAACAAAATAAACACTATTAAATAGCACTATCAATAACATTACATAAACAGACATGTTTATTAACATTTAATATTTTGTTTTATGGCCTTTGTGTTTTAAAACTGCTGCGCATCTTTTGGGCATTGAGTTTACTAATCTTTGGCACATTTCAAGTGGTATGGATTCCCATTCTTTCTTAATAATCTCCCAAAATTCATATTTATTTTTTGATTTATGTTTACCAACAGCATTTTTGAGGTAAGTCCACAAGTTCTCAATGGGATTAAGGTCCGGCGATTGAGAAGGCCATGGAAATATGTCAATTTTGTTTTCAGTAAAAGTAATTTTTGTCCTTCTGGCGGTATGTTTAGGATCATTATCTTGCTGGAATTTCCACACTAGCGGCATATTTTCTTCTGCATAAGGCAGCATTACCTTTAGAATAATATTGATATATTCATCTTGGTCCATGTTTTCTTTAATCCAATAAATTGGGCCTACACCATACCACGAAAACGCTCCCCATATCATTTCCCCCTCATGTTTTATAGTTTTAATAGTATATTTTGGTAATAATTCTTGGTTGGGTGGTTTTCTAACAAATCGCCTACCATCAGACCCTATTAAATTTAATTTTGTTTCATCGCTCCATAAAATATTACGCCATTTTTTAATTCCTTGTTCACCATCCCAATTTAAGTAATTATGAGCAAACTTTAATCTTTGTTTTATATTCCTAGCGGATAACATAGGGACCTTTCTAGCAGCTCTACCATGCAGGTTACTTGCTTGAAGCCTTCTTCGAACTGTTCTTGAACTAATTTCTAACTCTAATTCGCGTTGAATATCGCGAATAATTGTTCGTGATATTTTACTTGTAACTCAAAAACTTTTTGTAGATAACCTTTCTTTCTATAATTGTTTTTATAAATTTTCTCTAAACGAACTGATTTGGGTCAAGAGCCAGCAAAATTGATTGAGTTTTACCAGAACGAAACTGCCGAAGTTTGAATTCTATTTCTTATAACTCTATATACGGGGTTATATACGGGTTAGTATACGACAGAAATTAGGATTAATTGACGTATTCAATTGTTTTTGGTCACTTTCTGTTTCACCGGAAATTACTACAACTTTTAATTTTTTGGCAATTTTTAAAATGGCACCCTCGGTATATTTCTACTTTATGACATATGTCAACTTTTGACATTTTCGATTAAAAATACGATTTTGTCATCTTTTAACCGGCCAGGGCGAGACATGAAAAACATTAGACGATCAAATCTATTTTTCCAAGGCTCCTTGTTTAAAAATTAGTATTTTTAACAGAGCCATGGCACTGTAGATTGAAATTTAAAGAAAATGTTCAAAGTTGACATATGATATGTCACTCTACTCAGTGTCATTTTCTATCGAATAAAGTAGAAATATACCAAATCTCGTTTTTTTAATAAAAAAATAAAAAAAATATAGGGGTGAGTCACTTTCGAGACGCACCCGGTATACAAAAAACAACAACCGCAGACTGAATTGTCAGATTGAACGAAGAGAAGAATTTTGAAGTATCTTTGAGTGAAAATTTATTGTTAAAGTAGCATAAATAAACTTAGTAGTAGTTAAAGTATGTATTGAAAGAAAAATATAAAGTTATCATAAATATTAGGGGGGGCGCCAGGTAGGGTACTCGCCCGGTCTAAATATTTCCCTTCCGCCGGCCCTGTTTATGACTTTGTTTTTTGTGTATATCTTCAATATTCGTTACTAAAAGTTCATACGAATATTCAAAAGCACGTTAAAATATTTTTTATAGAACGCTTAATTAATTTTTTTTATATGTTTAACTTGGCTCTATTTGAATGACCATAACTGTATACATGTAGTAAACTGATTATTTATGAAATTCACATAATATTAACTAATTACCTATATATTTTTTTCTTGCATTTTTGCTTTTATTTACTACTTGTGAAAGATTAAAAATGCGATGTCAAAGAATGGGCTCTTACACAAAAAATAAAATACCCAATTCAAGGACAAAATCTGAAATAGAAGACTATTTTCAGTATATTTATCCAAAAAAATAGTTATAACATAACATTGAATAATTTTTTATAGGCCCTCAAAATTGCTTTAATTTGGAATAATTTTAAAGGGCCAATTGATGACGTATGAAAAATACGCCCAATCACATTGTAGAACCGTGCTCGTGCGCCAGCCAACAACTGCAACATTGCGATTTGATTTGACGTGCATGTTAAATAATAAATTTGAGGTTAAATTTTTTGTTTGCTCCGTTTGTGAAAGCTTGTAATCAAATTTTAAGTTTTAAATTGGTAATTTTTGATAATTTGTTCCATCGTGGTCGTATCAGAACCTGGATTCGAAAAGGCGTCATCTGATAACCTTCCTAAAGTTGACGTCGAAATGGTTAAATTTTAAATGAGTCAGCATGGTGGCTCGGCGGTGTTGCCGCTATTCAACATGCTATGTGTGACGTATTAAAAATATAATGCGGATTTTTATTCTGGGCTTTTTTGTTTTTATTTATTTTCTTAAGAACGAACTTCAAGTTTTTCGAAAGTGAGATAGCAGAAAATTCTAGAATAAACTGCTTTATTCAATTATGCGAATTCCAAAATATAGTGAAAGAACTCATTTAAATACGTCAATTGAATTTGACTTACCTGCTTCAGTAGCGTATCGGTATATGATACCGTGTGTTATTGATTAATTAGTATAGCTTATCTATTTTTATTAGAATTATATATTTTTATAACAATTTTATTAACTAACAACATTTATTGACAACATAAAATAAAGCTACATTATATTTTTACACGTTATGAATAAAATTAGACCGGCACTGATAAACCTGAATTTAAGTCAGCCATTTTTGATCCCCATCGTGCTCGACCTAAGTTTTTTGATATGCTCCTTCCTTCTTTTTATTCAAAGGTTAAACAGCCTCAATCAAAAATAAACCCAAATGTTAATTTAAAATTTATAAAGTTTTTTACCAAAAACCATTTTTGACACAGACATAACATTCCAATTTTTATGAAAAATCAAGAAAAAATGCAGTAAATACTAGAAGAACATTTATAACGAAAAAAAATCAATCGTCGTTGAAGTGGTATTTATGTAGGGGTGAGGGTAGCTTTCGCCCTCCTCTAAAGTGCCTAGCTAAACATAGAACTCTCATTCAAATCGGGATTTCGGTTTTTAAAATATCTTAAAGATCTTTTTAAATGTGATGCCTTCTAACTTCTATATTCATAGAATATTGGCCCATCCTGTATAGAGCGTATTCAACAATAGGAAATATAAGGGTAATATTAAAACACATTGATATTTTGATATCTTTGGTATTTAAAATTGTGACTTATTATATTTTATTGAACAAATTAACATCATATAAATCTTGTTGATTATTTTTTATTTTATTTGAGGACTTTCTTAATTAAATAGTGCAATCTTAATGTTTTTAAAGTTCAACTTGGTTTGCTATTCGCGGAATTTTATTCTCAAATTTTTTTTGTAAAATTTAAATAAATTTATGTTCATATCACAATTTGAAATATGTAGTAATAATAATCATTCCCACTGATATTTTTTGACACTGGTACTGGTCTACCGTGCTGGCAATTGTTACTTTTGGGTCGGTATTTACATGTGTGGAAATAAAGCGCATAGGGATTTTATTATGTCGGAGTGAGAGAAATGCGACGGTGTGAGGTTGCGTTGTTGCCGGTACCCCCTGTCAAGTAAAGTAAAATCACGATCGCAAACCGCTTATTTTTAAGACTTTTTTCGAAAAGATAACGAGATAAAATCATTAGATATGTTTCTGAGCATCTGAAATGGAATTATACGAATATCGTTAGGGTGTCAATTTTTTTATAACGAGAGAACGTCAGTAATCGCGATAATCTAAAAACTCAAATTTTTAACCATAACTTAAGAAATAACTTAAGAAACACTCATATTGAAGTTTTTTTTTATTTTGAAGATCGGATCATTTACAATATGTTTACATAAGAAAAATTCGATAATATTGTTTTTTTCCATTCTAAAATTTAAACAACCCATCCATTTACTTTTAGTGCATAACAGTTTTCAGCAATCGTGTAATTTTTTTTATTTATAAAGATTTTTGCATTACTGTCTGCGAAGAAAGTTTCTGAAAAACTACAATCAATTATTTCTAATAGATTTCGAGATATCGATTTTTGAATTCAGAGTTCTAATAGCGCGACTACTGTCGAACACCAACCACTTAAAAATTTTGAAGCTATAGGGAAAATTACAACGACTCGTTAATAAATAAACAAATAAAGTATCACGAGACGTAATTAAATCGTGAAGCTGAACGCATGATGTACACCTTTCCCTAGAACTTTAAGTATTGACACATGATATAAGGACGGTTAGATAAGATATTACGCATGTAGTGGGCGGAGCTTAACAGAAAATTACTATCCCGGTGACGTCATGCGCGCGGAGAACTGATTTGCCACCGCAAGGGATCTTCTGAGAGAAGATATTGCGCATGTAGTTGGCGGAGCTTAACAGAAAATTACTACCCGAGTGACGTCAGGCGCGCGTAGAACAGAGTTGCGACCGCCAAGGATCTTATCTAACCCTTATTGTATCATGGTACTGACAGAGGTACTGATTGGGTCAACCGGTCGACTGCGACAAATCTGCTTATTCCCTTCCACGTCTTTAGTAGCAATGTGCACAGTTTCTCGGTTTATTTCATACGTTTGGCAACATGTTTAGTTTTCCCTCTTTGTTCAGTACATTATAAACGCATTGTACTCTTCTTACATACGGAAATCTCGACCCAAGACTAACCTTTGCCAGCCCTTAGTATAAATAAACATGTGCAAATACTATAATACTGTTTATATCGAGATTCTGTGCATTTTCGGATTTCTGGTGTAGAATTCGATATAGAATTCTATACTTTTAGTCGTTCAGCCATACAAACTGCATTTTCTAGCAGAGTTCGGCCGACTTAAATAATTTGCTTTAAATTGGCGATTTTAATCAAGCACTTATTTATTATAATCATTAATTTAAATTTATAGAAAACCTTGAAAATAAAAATATTGTTTACTCAAATTTAGATATTTGTGATAACAAGAAATAATTCGCTGAACTAAAGGAGATAATAAAACTCTACATAATTTAACAACAGTTTCTGATATACAGATTGTTAACTGGCCGGTTACTTATTGGGGAACAGAATGGCAAGACTGCCTACATTCCAAATAAAAAAGTTTTTATATATATATATATATATATATATATATATATATATATATATATATATATATATATATATATATATATATATATATATATATATATATATATATATATATATATATATATATATATATATATATATATATATATATATATATATATATATATATATATATTGTATTATTATTGTATATTGCCCAGTCTTTCTGTGACATACACAATGTATAAAGTGTACTTGTTAGATTCCAAGTTAATTGTTATAAAAACAGTTCTAAAAAATATAAATTTTAACGTCATGGCTTTTTTTTATTTTTTTTGAAATTATGGTTTTTATAACTCTGTTCTGTAAATATGTATGTATATCGCAAGGATTTCTAGCGATTTCGGGTAATATTCAAAAAACAATTCCATGTTAATTGAAGGGATACATGCATTTAAATGCGCTTAAATTGACATTGATTGTCAAGTTTGACATACATAATTAAAAATAAATCTATTTTTTAGATCATTCCTTTGAAATTTTTTGGGGTGCTACAAATTTAATTTGTTTTTTTTTGTTGACAAAAAGAAAATTCAAACATAAAAAAGTTTGAGAGATATTTAAAATTTTCAATGTTAATTATTAATTATAGAGCCATGCTTCATCTTTCTTCTTTACATACATGTGATAAAAAAAATGTGATAAAATACCGTATGATCGAAAAAAAACGGCGTTACATTTTTGTTGTAATAAAGATCAACAACTATATTTTAAACAAGATTGCATTTTTAGCCAACCATACCAATATAGGTATGGTTTTAAGATCGGCAAAAAAAAAGTTTTTTTAATTTCACTCAAAATGAGTTATTTGCGTCATAAATGAGCTAAATACAAAATAGTTTCATGGTGACTGTCTGTCTGTCCGTCTGTAACACGATAACTCAATAGCCGCTAAACTTATTTTAACCAAATTTGGCACAAAAATACTGTGGCACCCGAGAATCTGGCCATTAGTTTTTGGTGGGGGTGGGGGTTTGGTAAGGGGGTATGGGAGGGGGTTAAACATTTTAAAAAATCGTAACTCCAAAATTACAGTAGCTAGCGAAACGCGGTTTGCAATTTAAGATTGGGAAATTTAAGATTAGGAATATTTGCAACAAAATTTGTAATGACATCAAAATCAGTCAAAGTCGCAGTTTTTGAGATAAAAAAAATTTGAAGAATTCCTTTACTTTGAAACTAAAAGAACTGCCTACCAACTTTTTATTAACATATTTTAGTATGGGCGGCTGTAGTACGTGCCTCCCGGCGCCAATTTTTTCTCATAAGAGGCGTTAGTTTTAGTTCTGTAAACTTTGACAGTGAATAGTACTGAATTAGGTAATACCACAGATTAGGTATACTATATGTATACAGATAAAAATCGTATCCCTAATAGTACGAGAGCTGGCAACGTCGGAAAAACAAGTATTTTAAGACGTCTGGCTCTTTGATACATCTTTTACTATGCTCTCTAGAACAGCATGCGGACCGTCTGGCTGCCGGTAAACGTTGCGTTCCCTACTGGGCATTGAAAGAAGATCCTATATTTTTATTAGTCCTTTGAATTCTAGTATTGAATATAAATCGAACATGTCTCCATAGCGCAGTGCGTAGAGTTTCGGACCACGAACCGAAGATTCAGAGTTCAAATCCGGGTCTGGTCAAAGATTTTTTTATTTTTATTTTTGTTTATATTCTGATTTGGTTTGGATTTGAACTCTGAATCTTCGGTTCGTGGTCGAATACTCTACGCACTGCGCAATGGAGACATGTTCGATTTGTATTCAATACTAGAATTTATAGGACTAAATTAATAAAAAAATATAGGATCTTCTTCCGATGCGCAGTAGTAAACGCAACGGATATGGGCAGCCAGACGGGCCGCATTCTGTTCCATGGAGCATAGTAAAAGATATATCAAAGAGCCAGACGTCTTAAAATACTTTCTCGAAAACGTTGCTAGCTCTTAGACTATAATTCGTAATACGAAAATTGTTTTTTATGACGATGTGCAAACGAATAAAATTTCCTGTGCGCAAAAATAAACTGGCGTAAAATAACAATAAACAGCGTAATAGAGAGATATCGCTAAACCGAATAGCGTGCATGGACGTTAATAAGGCCAGGTGTTATTTCCTTTACGTGAGGTGGTATTAACTCTCTTCATTTATAGTTATCGGATCGGAAAGAATTCTGCTCGCGTCGCGTCCGCTATTTAAACTTAACGTAACTTTGAATTTAAAACTTTCAAATTGTTTTGTTTACTAGGTATTTTAAAACTAAAGGGCTAACGTGCTTATTTCCAGTGCTTTATTGTTTAACGTCTGCCAGTGGGTTTAGGGCAACAAGCAACAAATTCTCTTAGAAGGGCTAAGTCGTCATCTGCTGTAAACCTAAGCCTCTTCATAGGTTCTTTAATATTGGAAGAGGTGAAATCCATATTTTGGGCCATATTTATTTAATTAAAACTAATCCCAGCTACTTAAATATCAAATTACCTAATAAAACTAAAGTAATAATTCAAAACAATTCAAACATAACCTAAAATAAAAGATCTAGCCGGCCGGCCCCGGTTGTCAAATACCCACACATGCCCATTTAAGCAATTTTTAAACGTTATTTAGAAATAGCGCTTGGTGTAATTGATCCGCAAATTACGTCAGGCGGTAACGTTATTAGCGGGTGTTGCGTTAAAACTTGACTCGCGCATATCGTAACCATGATAAGGTACGCGTAAATACTGCATGACGCTATTCGGTTTTCCGATATCTTTCTAATAACTGTACCGGTAATTTTAGAGGCCATAAGTGGGCGTGCTATGTGCGCAAACTAGTAACCTAACTAGTGCCCGATTCCGAAAATTGGAATCACGAAAAACAATAAAGAAAAAACAAAGTATATAATCTGTTTAATCTGTGTAATACTGAAAAGCGAAGTTAGAATATTATATGGTTATATTATAATGAAGAAAATATACTCAATACACAAAGCAGCGCCACAAAATTAATCTTAAGTCAAATAGATTAATTATTGTTAAAAATTAGCATTTTATACATATATTAGGTGTAAATAAATTTATTTTTATCTACTAATAATGTATTATTTTGTTATTCAGTTTAATCATTTTTTTTATATTTATTAAATAAAACAATGAAATATTCTTGATAAGCATATTTCCTAAGCAGAGCTGGAGAGAATTTTATTAAAAACAACCTTCATGCCAATATAAAGAAGTAATATAACATCGAATAAAATTTTTAAACCTGTTTCTGATAATTATATACCATCTTTATCATTAACGCTTATAAAAATCTATATTTACTACTTGCTCATATTTTTTCTGCAGTTTAATTTTAATTGTCTAATTTATTTTTTTGCTTTTTAATTTCTTAATAAGAACTTTAATTTTTGATCTGTGAAACCTGAACAGTCGGTTGTCACTGTCAACGAGTATATTGTGTTCTTTTGATGTATTTTGTTTATACCGAGTGTGTCTCAAAAGTGGCTCAACCCTATAATTTTTTTATTTTTTCAGATAAAAAGTGAGATTTGGTATGTTAGTATAAATTAGTAGTGATGGGAATAATCGAATTATTTTCACCATCGAATAATTAGTAATAATTCATATTTCACAATCGAATTATTTAGTAGAATTATAAATTTAATCTAAAAATAAATTCGTCCCAGCTAGTGCTCGTCTAGGGACTATTTTAAACAAATTCTGAACCATTACCATACCTATATTCTATCATTGAATAAAGAATAAAAAAATATATTCTTTATTCAATGTATTCTATTAACTGTGCCGAAGCCGTTTAATAAACCATAATTTAAAGTTTTAAATTTAAAAGTGCCGAGTTTATGATTGTTATTGTTATGGCCTTTTATAAACATTTCAATTCCTATTGAAAACCTCCTCTCTAAAATAAAAGCTTCTTCTAAAACGATATAAGTATGTCCTTGTTTACGTGCGGTTCGTATTTCTTTTAATTTTATCACTGGCAATCGATAATTATTTAGATAAAAGAAGAAAATTAATTTTAGTATTCGGCAGGTGTTCGGTAAAATTTGGGTGAGATGGAAATGAACCAAATAATAGTAGTATTCTTTCGTTCTGAACGAAATGAAAATTTTCACTTAAATTGATTTATTCCTACGTAGTATAGGAAATAACAATGATTCCTGGATTTTTCTATATCGGATCGTTCCACAGGATCGTTCCTTTCTTTGCCGATTCCCTTTATAAATCAGTTTAAGTGAAAATTTTCAATTCGTTCAGAACGAATGAATACTACTAAATAGTACTAATTACTAATATTCGTCCATAAGAGGTTATGTTTTATGTTCATTTGTAATTTGGTTACCACAGATATAATATAAAATACTACTAATTTTTATCTCGATTATATCGAAAAAGATAATCGAATTAGTTAGTTTTAATTTACTATCGAATTAGTCGAATTATTTAATTCGAATTTTCCCAACACTATAAATTAGGTTGATTGACATATTCAATTGTTTTTGGCATTTCCTGTTTCACCGGAAATGACAACTTTTGATTTTTAAAAGGCACCCTCGGTATTTTTTTTTTCTTTCTTTGATAGAAAATGTCACTTTGAATATGTCACTCTGAATGGCATATAACATGTCAACATTTGACATTTACGCTTTAAAAAAATTCGTATTTGAAATTTCAATCTAGAGTGCCATGGCTGTGTTAAAAACACCAATTTTTAATCATGGAGCCTTGGAAAAATAGATTTGATCGTCGAGTTTTTTTCATGTCTTGTCCTGGCCAGTTAAAAGATGCCCAAATCGTCATTCCCCAGCCGTCTTTGACGCCATTTTTTTAGATCATTACATTATTTCTATGTTTAATATCTTAAATTTTGCGTGGCACATTATTTATTGTAAAATTATATTTACAGGTCTATGGGGATTCTTTTACCTCCAGTTACACAAGTAACAACCGTAACTAGTACGCACATGACGTTACATCATCGTAATCGTTCGTTGGATTCTGCCTTGCAGAGGATACCGGAAGTTGATGTCACACCAAGTCCGGAATGTGAAAATGTCATTACTACGGCCCTGGTTGATGGAGTGAGACATCAGGTAAATAAAGGCATTCCAAAATACAAAGATAATTTTAAAATTCCATAGGATCTACCGAAAATGTCACTATAAATTCTTGATTTATCACACTGTCTATTTGTTTTATTATCTAAATATAGACGTTACCGGTTCTTATTTGCCTAGGTCATATCTATATAGAAGGTTCATGGATCGCAGTAATAACCGTATTTACTGATTCTATAACTTTTAATTATAATGATAAACTACAATAATCATTTTTACACAACCTGTGACACAAACATGATACAATAAAACACATTCCCGCCATAGATTATTCTCTCTATTACTACTAGTGGCGACATCTATATGAAAGTAGATGAACTAATACTAAATACAGCATTGCATATCAACAATATCCATCTTTTCGTAGTAAATTATGTGTTCAATAATAATTAATAATGTACTGCTATTCGAATAAATTAATTACATGAACGAAAACTATTGAACTTAGATTTAGCAACGAACTAACCTCCTAAATGTTGCTACACCATTATTAGATTATTAATAACAACAAAAAAGTATAATCAAAAAGTCTTATCATCATTCGTGATTTCTATACTGACACAATTCTTATGGGAAATTGCATTATAGTTTTTTTTGTCAAAGTGGAAGCTTTTTCTAATGCTTTTCTAATGCTAACTCCTACAGTACGCAGCAGTTCCTTTCGTTAAAGTAGAACTGACAATACCTTTAACATTAATTTTCCTAGTCGTATCGACAATTTCACAGTCATTTAAACTTTCAGTAAAAATACAACTAATACTAGCCCCGGTATCAATTAAAAGTTTTATCTTATTTAATCCATATAAAACAGAAATGTAATTTAGTGAATTTATATTAAAACTTATTGCATTAGTGGAATTATTATTTTTATTGTGAGGAACGAAAAAACTGCTGATCATTATTTACTTCGTCGCGACGCTCCTGTGTGTTATTTGAATCGTCTGCAAAATACGCTCGACGCGTTGGAAATCGTCCCCGACCTTGCTAACCACGATTATGGGTCATATTACCGCGATAATTATTAGTGTTATTTTTATTGTAATTTTGTCGGCTTTGATGAAAATTTGACCTATTAAAATTATTGTTATATCCATGATTAAATTTTCGCACCGGCCGCGGCCTGCCACGATTACCCTGGTAATATCCCCTATTATAATTTTGCTTATTTTTAATATGATAAACTGAAGAAGAACTAACGTTATTTGAACAGATTTCTTCCTTAGCCCCGACAATAGCATCATTTAAGGTTTGGTAATTTCGCGACTTAATAATTGTTCTTAATTCTGCGTTTCTAAGACCATTTGCAAATGTACTGATAGCGATTTTCTCATTTACTCCTCGTAAGACTGACAAAGCATCATACAGATGGATAAAGCTGATACAGATTTTTTAGCAAGTAAGAAAAGTTTCATGTCTTCAATTAAATCAACAACACTATTCTAATCTTTATTTAACCTGCACTTAGCGTTTTGGTTTAATTTGGCCTTTAAAATATATTTAACTAGCAAAGGTTTACTGGATTGATCTAAAAGTTCGCTATATAATTCGATGGCATCAATTAATTGTTTAGTAGCCTCCTCGGACCCATCCATAGAGGGTAACAAGGACGCTGCTGTGCGTAAATCAAAATTTTCACCCATATTTTCAATATTTTTATAACACTACTATTCTTAATATCTACACAATTTTTTATTCTACTAGTTAGGATTCCTTAACTACTTCTAAATCTGAACTACTCATAAAAATCTAAAATTAACTCTGTCGAATAAATATTAAAAAAAAATAAATCGAATAAACTAACATTACCTAGAACTAACTCCGTATGCCATTCCTAAACTAAACTAACTCTTGACTTTGGATTTTGATTCGGCTCTTCAATTTCGGATCTCATTTTCCTTTCCAACGCCTTCTTAACTTTTGGTTTGGTTTTGTTTGGGTTGGTGTATCCATATTTGAAAACTACATTGCTAACGCCACCACTGTTCTAACCAAACTTCTTCTTTGGATTGATTATTGCCCCATTCTTTTATACCATAGTCTTCCTAAAATATCCCCAAAGCATGCAATGGCAGGGTCGCCATGTAATGTTCTTATTTGGGTTCGCAATTACATGCTCTGAAGGAGACTCCAAGACTATATAAAAAACCAACTTTATTTCGAATAACTAGTACAATCTGTTCTCGTGTAAATCTTAATAGTAATTAGATTCGGTTAACCCTAATTAGCATATCGCGCGACATCCAATAAATGCATAGTTGCATTCCTAATATTATATAAACAACTAATTCTAAACATATAATATAAACTGACCTTAATTAGCTTAACTTAAGAAATACTTATATCTAAACTATTATGTACAGGGTGTAATAATATTTATACACTACAGTATTATTATTATCAATTACTTTTAACATAGATATTGATGAAGTATCCCGTGGCGCTCTTAAATCTTTAGGATTTCTCCTGAGATCCACAGAAGGTTTCAATAGTCCATTATGTCTAACGGCATTATACATGAGCCTTGTGAAATCAAAAATCAATTATGTAATACGGAGATTAGAAAATGTTCAGCGTAAATTCCTAAAATATATCTCGTTCAAACTGGATGGTGTTTTCCCAGAGCGTGGTTATAACCACTTACAGCTGTTGCAAAGGTTTGATCTTTTATCTATTGAGCAGAGACTCATTGACTTCACTCTTTATCTTTCCTTTATAAACTTTATAACGGTCATGCGGACTGCGCTTCGCTATTAGCTCGACTGAACTTTTCAGCTCCGCTCGTCCGTACTAGAAATCAAAACACGTTCTACCTGTCAAACGTCAGGACTTGTTTAGCTGGTAAGGCACCCCTCTACCGGTCCTGTACAGATTTCAATGATGTTGAGAGCCTGGCATCTGTTGATATATTTGGCGACTCGCTGCGTCAATTCAGGAATGTTTTGGTCCGGCAAATGAAGAATCCTAGCATTTTTTGATATTTTTTATTGTAGTTCGTTAGAATTAGAGTTTTACTTTCACTTTTAAATTTATACTAGGTGTTATTTTTTTTAAGATTACATATAGATTGTTATATTTTGCATTGTACTTTTATTGTCGATTTGTGCTTATGTTAGCTTCATTTATTATGAATGTTGTGAATTTTTTAGTGTACACAATTGTCTTTAATTTGGGATTTCCTGTTAGACAATAAACTATTATTTATACTGCCATTACTCGCTGACGAGTATTTGACACGCATCAGAACATGGTCACGCAAGGCGTTTTCTTTCCTCTTGAGCTTTTCTGTGACTGAAAAGCCCGATACGTGATGTTATCTGTCTACCGCACTCCGGACATTCAAAACTTTCATTGCTTTGTTGCTGAGTTTACAATTCTTCTCCATTCCGTTCCCTGCACTCATTCTGCATGTTAATCCCTTTTAAGTTTTGGAAAATATCCTTGTACCTTTTGAGTTGTCCACCCGGCCTCCTCTTACCGTCTACAAGCTCAGAGTAAAGCAGAGATTTTGTTATGCGGTTTTCTTGCATTCAAATAGTATTAAGAGCTTTATTGTAAAAGAACAAAGGTTACATTGACCAGAGTTTATATACGCCTAATATTGTTTTAACTCTAAAGCACATTTTAATACAAAGCCTATTATATGATTTTTGTTGTAATAGGTTGTTAAGAGCAATAAATATTACAAATTTTAAAATATTGGTAGTAAATATTTTTAAGGCCGTCCAATAAAATGTAAATATGTGATTTACAATAGAAATGCCTACTTTACCGGGTACGTACCGTTTACCAGGTAGAGACATTAGATTTTTAAGTGCTTAAATAATAAAATGATTTTTCTGTACCTACCCAATAACTTTTATGATATTTTGATGTTAACATAAACCGATAGGCAATAAAATTTAAATAGCTTTTTCTATAGGGCAACCTGTAAGTTTTTCAAATTATACAACAGAACCGTTTATTTTTGTCACATCAAATTTAATTTGTAGACGTCGTCGTTTGCAGGCATTAAATTTTAACTATTTTAAACATATTCTTTATTGGGTTGTGGTGTTAAAAGTACCTACTACATAAATGTTAAATTTTTATATCCAATATACATTATTAGTTTTTTCAATAAAGTTAAAAATTAAAAGTTTTTTCACATTTACTCGTTCAGTTAAATTATATAAGTTGTTTATTATATAAAAACATTCCTGTCTTAAAAATGGTTTTAAATGGTTTCTCTAGACTTGGGCTGATATGTGTCAAAAGTCCCCGGGGATAGATTGGGTTCAAGCATGGGGAGAGGTTAAATGCCATTTTATTTACGTTTTGGGTATATCTCGGATTTGACTTTTTACAGAAAAATAACTCGTATACTAATTAAAGTTCAGAAAATTCTACAAAACTGTATTTTTCTCAGAAGCCAAACCTTTTATAGGTTCAGGACTGACAAAAGTAACACCGTTTATTGAATTTGAAACGTAAGGTTGTCCACTTAGGACGCCAGCATTGGTAGGTTTTAGAGGTTGCCATAGTATTGAAATTTCCATGCTTGGAATGCTAACGTTATTGTTTAATATAAAAACGAATTCTCATTAAATTTACGCATTTTCTTATCAGATATTAAAAGACGCTTCACCAGGAATCTGAAAGAAGCCTGAAGCCAGTGACAAGTAGGTCTTAGTTTAGATTTTAACCCAGAGTAATTTTACAAAACCACTTTTTATTTTTTAGTTTTCTGTCTCAGTCATGACATGCCTCTTTCCAGAAATAGAACGAAAAAACTGAAATTATTTTTACAAATACGTCTATTTATCAATTATGTTCTAAAATAAATATTTGTGTAACTAGCGCAAAAACGATATATTTGTTGCACGACGCATGAATTTTCAATCATGCTGCGTGCAACAATAAGTATGCTCTGTGCACATGTTGCAAACAACATTTTTTCTACGTTGGAATTAAGATTGTTATTTAAATGTTTATTAAAAAGTTTTTACAATAATTCACAGAACAATATTACCATTGACAATGACACTATAAACAAATATTATTATTTTTTTTAATAACTTTTTTTTGAATTCATTTTAATTTTGATGTCGCAATTGATTGGATTGTCGTAATTGATTGACCAACTTCATTTCCAGTAGTTTTTTGAGTTTTATTTTCATTTCTGTTCGTGGAGGCCTCGGGTTCTTGTTCTTCACTTACAACTCTTTTCCGGAATGTTGCTGCGATGTGTCCAGTACTGCTACTTGGTTTACCTACCAGGATTTGAGCAGCTATTTCGTTTTTTTTTTTGGAAAATAACTCTTCAATTTAACCCTCAGCTACATTTGAAGACTTTCATCCTCCAGTGACTTTTTAGTGTTAACATGTCTGCCCCAGATTCTGGTCTAGTGTAAAAAACTAGTTATTTTTTACACGATCGACGAATTTTTTTTTGGTAATTACACAAATTTCTACACAAGTAAACAGTGAAGTTTTCAAGAATTTTCTTCTGTAGATTTTGGATCAGTTGCGTTTTACATCAGCTATATACAGGGTGCTACAAATTTGAGGTACGAGCATTGGTATCTCAGTAACCGTAATAGATACGAAGATGGTTAAATTGGGGCAAAGTTGCGCTATGGGATGTTCACCAAGATGCCATCAAAAAAGTTTTAAAAATTTTAAGGATTGCTGAGTTTTTTGGATAAAAACGTTTTTTTTGAAAATTAATTTTATTTTTTCCTGTCGTTACTTTTCAGAAAATCTAAAAACTAATTGCACATTCTCATTGTCACTTTATTAGGGCTATCTGATAGTATTTTTAGATTTTCAAATTAACTGATAAATTGTGAGATACAGAGGCCAACTTAATTTTTTTTAAATACTGACCTGCATTTTTTATTTCAGTTTTTGAAAGAACTCGGTCTGCTGAGTACAATAATATGCAACACTTCATATTTTTTTTGTTTCAGACATTTGAACACAATTTATTTAAACTAATTTCAAGCCAGGCTCTGTTTTTTTAATATTTAATCTATTCATCCTTACAATATTGATAAGTCTTCAAACTTAACTATGACGTGGGATAAAATATTGAATACGGAATATCAAATGCAGTAAAAATAAAAAATAATATAAATATAATATAAACAATCAAATCATTCACCCGGAAGATGAATTGGAAATGGTAATATACTGGCCAGCGAGATTCCTGAACGTCTCACCAAGGGGCGGGCGGCATAAATTTACGTCATTTGTAAAAGTGAAATCAAAATGTTTTTCAACATTTACAATAAAGAGTACAAAATGCATTCGGAAGTATAAGAAGATATGTTCAAAGAGTTATTAATAAAATTGAATTAATAATAAATTTGTGCAATAGGGAGGGTAACAACCCTAGTTTGATGAAGCTGATTTATATAATAACTAGGATTATAATGTTATGCATATTATTAGATCGTACACTGAGATTTCAAATTCACAATAAAATAAAAATATTATCTTTAAATTGCTGACCTGGATATTATTTATTTGAATCTTTCAATTCGCTCAATTTGGTTTATTTAATGTTAATTAGGGCTGATCAATATTGTTGCGATCAATATAATCAGATTAAATAATTTAAAAAACCATAGTCGGACTTGAAATTATTTTATATAATAATTAACTAGTTTTGTTGTTGTTAAGGTACCCAAAACAAAAAAAAGTATAAAGTATGACATATCATTGTACTCAGGAGACCGAGTTCTTTCAAAAACTGAAATAAAAAATGCAGGTCCGTATTTAAAAAAATTAAGTTGGCCTCTGTATCTCACAAATGATCAGTTAATTTGAAAATTTAAAAATAGTGTCAGATAGTACTAATAAAGTGGCTATGAGAATGTGTAATTAGTTTTTTGATTTTCTAAAAAGCAACCACAGGAAAAACTCAAATTGATTTTCCAAAAAATCCGTTTTTTCCAAAAAACTTAGCGATCCTTGAAATTTTTAAAACTTTTTTGATGCCATCTTGGTGAACATTTCAAGGCGCAACTTTGCCCCAATTTAACCATCTTCGTATCTATTACGGTTTCCGAGATACCAATGCTCATACCTCGAATTTGTAGCACCCTGTATATTGATTTTGATTTTTTTTTTGATGTGTGCAGAACTTTTAGAATGCTGGGTCGGACTAAATACAGTTTTATAAAACAAAACTAATACAGTTTTATAAACATTTATTTTTACAAACTACACCAATAGAGGTTTGAATAAAATCAAATTAGAATTAGACCATCTATCAGTAGTTGTTTTTTTCAAAGGTATTTTATAAAGATTAGTCACTGTTTCAATTAATCGGCAATAGAGATATTCTGTTATTTTACGTAGGTATTTTCTCACTCTCTAAATGGTAAACAACGGTACGGCTCTTCTTTCTTGTTCACATAAATAGGCCAAGAAATTTAATTTCGAAATTTCGATATTACGTTGATTTACTTTAATCAACTTCGTTAACCACTAGGGAGCGTAAGAGCAAGCCTAAATCAAAAATATCAAATTTCTCTTAAATTTTATGTAAGTATGTATGTTAAGATAAGCACTGAATATTCATCAAAATTTCACACCTTTTTGCTTTAGACCATTGTTATGTATTATCAAAAATAACGTAACAATAAAATACCCAACTAGACCAGTAAGAACAGATAACTAAAAGGAATGAGATCACTATCTCTGCTTATATTGTCTATACATATTTATTTAAATTGATATTACGATTAGTTAATCTTGAAATAAAGTTGGTTGTGGTATCAGAATTTAAATTTTAAACCGTATTTTTGGGAAATACTCAAACTGGTTTTTGGCCTCTAAATCATACCGGGTTATGAGTAAATTGGTCAAAAGGAGTTACCTCCCTATTATTCAATAAAGTTAGTGAATTGAAAACAAGACAATGGATTGTGCCTATCTTCCTGATATTATCTATATATACAAAAAAAGTTCTTATTACACTGAAAACTGAAGAAGATTTGTGTGATGGCTTTATTTTACATCTACTCCAGTTTTTAGTTAGTACCATATGCGAGTATACAAACTTTATTGGTGGCTAATAAAACTCTGGGTCTACCCTTACACACTTAATAACACAAACTAAAATGCAAAACCAATTCACAAATATTTATCATTTTCCAGAACGCTGGTTATTTAACATAATTTGACACAAATGATAACCTATATTTTGGCAAGAGTTTGAAAAGTTTTAAAAAATCTTAAGTCCAGTTCATACGCATCTCTGCCTCCGGACGTCATTCATCGTTCCCGCGCTGCAACCATAGTAAAATATATCCAAAAAAATCCTTTATGGGTATTTCGCCACTGCACTGCAAGAAAAATCTACAAAATAAAATAGTTATTTTTTTGTAAACACTTCTGCGTTAAACCTAAACGGACGCTGCTTGTCAGAAGTTGTGTTTACAGTAATAAAAATTTGCCTAACAAAGAAAAAAATGCTTAACGTTTCGGAAAGTTTTCTCTTTCCGTCGTCGGAAGCAAAAAAATATAAAGAATCAAGAAAAAAACTATTTAAAATATTTAAATTGAACTATTCAAGAACACTTTACTTTTTAAAACAGATACGTCTACAAGAAATCGTTGACGTTGTAGACGTATCTGTTTTAAAAAGTAAAGTGTTCTCGAATAGTTCAATTTAAATATTTTAAATAGTTTTTTCTTGATTCTTTATATTGTTTTGCTTCCAACGACGGAAAGAGAAAACTTTCCGAAACGTTAAGCATTTTTTTCTTTGTTAGGCAAATTTTTATTACTGTAAACACAACTTCTGACAAGCAGCGTCCGTTTAGGTTTAACGCAGAAGTGTTTACAAAAAAATAACTATTTTATTTTGTAGATTTTTCTTGCAGTGCAGTGGCGAAATACCCATAAAGGATTTTTTTGGATAGATGAATCCGCCACATAGGTACAGTACGTCTGTCCGTTCTGTAGCTACGGGGTATCCGTGAAAGGGGAAACGATATTCTCTCGATGTTTTTCGTAAAAAAATAAACGACGCGTACCATCAATAAAAATTCGACAAATTTGCAAGTAGCCAATAAAATGAGTGGGCGGAGCGATTTGCGGTGACGTACTCGGCAAGTCGACGTATAAAATATATTGCTGTTTATTTAAATGTTTTTTGTCCGCATTCCTTTCATAGACACAGATCCAGCAGACGTGCAGTATAGACAATTTTTACATAGTAAAATATCCTATCTGTCATTTTTGAAATAAACCAATATGACTGGTTAAAAACAAGAGACGACGCATGACGGATTTATACAGGGTGTTCCTTAATGACATTCTAATATTTAAGGAGGTGATTCTTCGACCTATTCTAAGAGAAAAACTTCATATGAATGTATGTACTAAACATCTTAATTTCTGAGATACAGGGTGGTAAATTTTTCTAAAAAAACTTTTCATAATAACTCTGATTTTATTACAGATATCTTTATGAAACTTGATACGCGTCTTCTATGCATCAAAATACCTTTTTTGGTCTACAAAGAATTTTATTCGTTTCAACCAGTGCCGTCCATGCGGGTTTTACATTGAATATTTTTGGAGAAAAAAAATGGTATACTACTGAATAATAAAAATTATTTTCTAAATCTTTATGACTATGAACTATATATTAACTAAAGTATATCGACTCCAAACTGCATTATGTGAAGCCAAGCCGGTGAAATGGATATATAAATCTTCTGAAGGAATTTGCATAAGTCGCTCAGTTAGCTGTGCTCAAGCGTAGTGCGCAAGCCGGGATTTTGAATTATTGATCGGATCACCAGACGAATAAGAGACTAGACGCTAGCACCAACTGTTCATTCGTACGGCTCCGTCCAACTTCGTACGGCTTTCATTTGCGTTCCCGTTCGACAATTGGCTAATCCTCAGAGTAAGGGCTAATCGATATTCGGAATTTTGGAGTTGCGCTGTTGCGCCAGTATCTGCCTAACAGATGAACTTATGTTAAATATACATGGACCGGTTATCTAGTTGTCTCTAACTCGGCTTCAATTTCAACACATTGCAGGGATAGGCGATAATCAGTATATATTTAATATGTATATGCTATGAACGGAACTTTTTCGAGTGTCTTAGATCGTTGGAGGACACCCATTCCAAGTTACGGATGGAGTCTTCCAGATTCTTCAATTCCGCTTTCAGTTGGTTCCCGTTTGGAAAACAGAACGGTTCTGGTTCAGTTAGTGGAGTGTTCGCTCCTTTCCTAGCTAGATCATTTGCTTTTCCATTGCCTTCTATCCCTTGGTGAGCAGGCACCCAGAATAGGAGGACTTTATTTTCTTTGCCTAATTTGTTGAGCTTCTCTAGGTTCTTTGATCAACTTCGAATTGATGGTTACTGAGTTGATTGCGTTAAGTGCTGCTTGACTATCGGATAGGATGGTAATTTCCTGTTTTCGATAGTTTCTATCTAAGATAAATTGTACGCATCTTTCGATAGCGTAAATTTCTGCCTGAAGGATACTGTGGTAAGTGCCTATTGGTTCGGAGTATT
Organism: Sitophilus oryzae; assembly: GCF_002938485.1. Classification (NCBI taxonomy): domain Eukaryota; kingdom Metazoa; phylum Arthropoda; class Insecta; order Coleoptera; family Curculionidae; genus Sitophilus; species Sitophilus oryzae. The sequence goes on from NW_022146106.1 coordinate 1,184,753, forward strand.
TAGTTTTCGGCCCAAATACTCCTATCCCTGTCATATATTCATATGAAGTTCTTTTCTTAGAATAGGCCCAAGAACCAACCACCTTCTTAAATATTAGCATGTCATTAAGGAATACCCAGTATAAAACCTATCCATAGTTAACCTAAAAAATATTAGAAACTTTTTTATTTTTAGGTGGCATCCTCCAAACAACGAGACGAACTTGCATCTTTGGGCTCGGATGATAGCGGCATTTTATGCGGCTCTGATACCAGCGATCAAACTCGTGAGTCTAGCGTGGAACTGACCAACGAGAGCAGAGAGAGTCTCGACGATTTGGATAAACCACTGACGACAGAAGAAGAATGTAAAATTAGTGAGGTCGATGAGAACGACCAAAGGACTAAAAGGTTGCGCGAAATTGTAAATAGTGAGAACGGTTCGAGTGAGAATAAACCAGCGATGAGAAAAAATCCGCCAACTAAGAGTTCTGGAATGTTGAGGCTCTTAGAGAGTAAAGTTTTTGATGTGCCTATGGCAATGCATTATTTATTTAACAGCAAAGAGCCAGGGGTAAGTAAAAGTTTGAATAGATTACATTATTTAAAATATTATATTATTTATATTTTATTGGTATTTTGTAAATTAACAGTTTCAATATATCTATTACCACACCGTACCTAATAGTTGGGGATTGCAAATTTACCGGTAAACGGTAATGTAAAACATGGAATTACCGGTTTATCGATACTTACCGGTGTTTCTATATCAGAACCAGCAGAAAAAAATTAAAATATAAAAGCAACCTCTATCAAACACAGCATTTCAAACATTTCTTCTAATTCCTTCTCAAAAATATTATTTTTTCTGTTTTTTATTTCTGTTTTCATGTTTTGGGCAATAACCATAGATATTACTTATTTTACAGCTGGTTAAGCTTGGTTACTTTTTTCTGTTGAATTGTAACTCTGTTGATTAAGGAAATATTTTCCTTAATCAACAGAGTTACTGACGATGTTGAAGGAACCGGATTAGCGCAATTCAACTTTGATTTTTTAGGGACTGTCGGATTCAGTAGCGTCGTGTTCAATTTTTCATTTTTAACTTAGAGATGTTTTGAACTAGTTATAGTTTTTCATTATCAAATGGAAAGGCGATCGGAATAGAATGGGACTTTTAATTTTGGCACTGTTTCTGTTGGCCTCATTGCCGGCATCGTCTGTACAAACCATTTAAGAGTTCCAGTATTCGCAGTTGTTTTCGGAATATATACTATTGCCTTTGTTATAGCTGATTTTGTTCTATTTTCATTCCGTAATTTTTAGAATCGGATTGTTCGCAATCAGGATTATGTATTGAAGGGCATCGACACTCGATATTTAAGTTATGTTCTGATTTGTTACCTTAGTAAGCCTACATTTTAAAGCAACATTAATTTTCGCAAACATTTCACAACATCGATCGTCATTTCCAAGCCAACTGGAGGTCATTTTTCATGCCACCACAAATACGAATAAATTAAATTTTAATGTAAGAGTAATGTTAGAATTTTGTTTCTATTTGAGTGTGGCTGTGGCGACATGTGGCATAATACTATGTGTATTCTGTGCGTTTTGCTTATCGTGTGTAATATGCTACCATATGATCGAAAAAACGCCGCCAGATTTGGAATAGAAATGACAGTCGCTGACATTTCATATCTGAAGCTGTAAAGCGAATGATCGTAATTTCCAAGTCTACTTGACGCTCTTTTTTAAATCATACAGTATTTATCGCACACTGATAGATAGTTGTAGATGGTATATAATAGTGATTCATAACTTTAAATTATTTTCTTAATTTTTTCTCTGCTTCTTTAAAAAAAATACTTATAAAAGATTCAAACAATAAATTATCTTATTTATTGACGTTTCTTAATCTACATAAATAAACCAGACATTATTAAGATATGTTTATTATCTTTGCTACTGATACAGAAATTTCAATTAAATAATGTTTATTTTTGACTTGTCTCGTGACGCCAGCAAAAATATATAAAGAGTCGATTAAAATTCTTTAGGTAACAATTAAAATTTTCAGTTCATTTACTTAAATACCGGGTGCGTCTCAAAAGTGGCTAATCCTTATAACTTTGTTATTTTGACAGTTAAAAAACGAGATTTGGTATGATGTTAGTATATGACTTAAATTAGGATTGATTGACTTATTCAATTGTTTTCGGTCACTTCCTGTTTCACCGGAAATGACTACAACTTTTGATTTTTAAATGGCACCCTCGCTATTTTTTTACTTTATTCGATAGAAAATAACACTCTGAATAGAATGACATATCATATGTCAACTTTTGACATTTTCGTATATGGTTTATTTCAAATTGTAACATGCGGTTCATAATGACAATTTGACTTGAAATACCAAGTGTGTGGTACCAAATTATTCGTAAAAAAATCTTTTTCCAAATATGCTAATGAGCCACCCTCGTACCATTTGAGAAAATTGAGATATGAGTAAAATACGATTTGAGCATTTTCTAACTGGCCAGGACAAGACACTAAAAACATTAGACGATCAAATCTATTTTTCCAAGGCTCCTTGATTAAGAATTAGTGTTTTTAACATAACCATGAAACCATGGCAATCTAGATTGAATTTTAAAATTCAATTTTGTTTTAAGCGAGAATGTCAAAAGTTGACATATGATATGTCATTCTATTCAGAATGTGATTTTCTATCGAATAAAGTAAAAAAATACCGAGGGTGCCATTTAAAAATCAAAAGTTGTAGTAATTTCCACTGAAACAGGAAGTGACAAAAAACATTTGAATACGTCAATCAATTCTAATTTATGTCATATACTTACATACCAAATATCGTTTTTTTATCTGAAAAAATAAAGAAGTTATAGGGGTGGGCCACTTTTGAGACGCACCCGGTATATGTTTATTATATGTTAGCATAGACTTTGCAGTGAAAACATTTATTTATTTAATAACAATGCTAAATCATAACATATTTTAAACTGACAATTAGTTCACTCTGTTCAGTTTTTGACAAGATAATGGAAACTAAAATTTAGACTGTTTATTAACATTACTGATATAATATGATCAATGACCATCCCAATCATTCTGACGTTAATAGACATTAGTCAGAGTCAAAGACTGCTTGATCATCAAATTTTTTGATAGTCCGGTATTATTTATTAATTATACCTCATGATCGGAAAAAAAAACAGCTTCACAGACTGCTGGGCACGGAAATCGATAATTTTCGCGAGGTTACTCTCTAGACGCCATTTACTAAAAATTGACATAAAAGTTGTCAAAAATTACCACTAATAATTAAAAACCTTGAGGCCGAGCGCCCACGGTTGGATTATTTTGAGACAAAAGTTGCAAACTAGTTTACAATCAGTTTCCGGAACTAAGAACTAAAGTAAAACTTCTACACGCATACGGATGCAATTCATTCTGAATCAGTTTTAACCAGTTGGTGTAGCAGTTCAGTTAAAAAAAAATACAATGTCAAATTCCGAATATTGAGAATCAGATGATGAAGACCACATTAATTACACAAGTACCGCAGATAATGCAGTACTCATGGAGAGTACTGGGTCCATCAGTACATGCTTTCTCTATCACGTCTTTCTTGGAGTAGCACAGAATGTATATAATTATAGAGTTCTTTGGATTTCTCAAACTCTCTGACAAATTTTATGTTCAGTTCTTAATCGCCCATTTTGAAATATATAAAATAACCACTTGGAAATCACTTAGGCTGTATTCCGTTGCAAAACCAGGCGAATCAGACCGGTAAACTACGGTAAAGAACGGTTCCTGAAAAACATCGGTTTGATACGGAACGGTTTGGTAAAATACTGGAAACGTCATATGTTGACGTTTTCTAAATTTCAATACCTCTATTATAAAATTTATCTTTTAAGCATTTTTAATGTGCCTATTCTCTGCTTTTACGTTTGCTTCTTCTTTTCAATGGAGTTTAATATTGAAAAGTACTTTATTAATAAACTGTTAAACTCGTTAGACAGCTCAAGTGAACATTTGCAGGTCCAATATTAAAACAGGTCGATAATAAATAAACAAATTATTCAATATTTATATTTCTATAGCTTACAAAACATTCACGATTACTTGTTGTCTTTTTTTTCATGTTTTCTTTAAATGTTCCTGACTTTAAGAGACAATGACTGCATGATAAGTTTAAATGGTCCTAAAAAGTAATTATATTTAGTTAATGAAATTTATATACCTTTACTGCCTACCTCCATTGCTTTTGGATGTAAATACAAAATGTTATTACAAATTTTAGAAATTAAATGAGAATTTCACTCAAACTTACAATATTTGCTTGATTTCTGTCACATAAATGACATTGATTGACAAACAAAACCAGAAAAACCAGCCTTTTCGCGCTGGTTAGTTTGGTGACAGTTATAACCAAATTTTTTAGGAACCGTGTTCCGTAATAAGAAAACTTTCAGGAAACCGATAGAAACGGAACATAAAACCATAACCAAGGTAAGCAACGGAATACACCCTTAAATACTCGCATCTTTAAAATTGCAACGCAACTGCGACCGCGGGAAATGGTCGCGAACAACATATTTGAGACTGATCGCAAACTAGTTCCATTCGAATCGATTCGTGTGCGGCTTTACACTACTATACGTTACTAAGGTTGTAAAATACTTGCAAGTTCCATCAAACAGCAACTTTTGTCACAAAACAGTTACACCGTGGACGCTGGGCCTAAGTAAGAAACAGGCTAAGTGCCAAAATAACAAAACAGAGTTATTGAGCATATTTCTAACTTAGTGGGGGTACAAATGCGCTAATTTCAATCGTTGACTGTAAAGACAGTTTTAGGTTTATATTTTTTAGGCTAGCATATTTTTAAGATAAAACCACAATTTTCTTTTTTTTTGCACTTAACCTGTTTCTTACTTACCATCTTCAATTATAGAAAGATTAAAAAAGGATAGAACGTTTACAGACAGACAAATCTATTTCCTATTTTTTTTTCTCGAATTTCAAATTACACCATTAAAGGCATTTTTACTCAATTTAAAAATAAATTACAACCTTCTTAATGCCAACCGGCAGTAAGCGCCATTAGAAATTAAAGAAGAGTACGGGCCAAGTAAATGACGTCTAAAGCTTGACCTTGCCAAAATTAACATCGATTTTCATACCCAGTCGTCTGTGACGCTGTTTTTTTCATATGATACAGATATTGTTCTGTACTTGACGTCTCTCAATACATTAATAATTGTATTTAAAAAAAATTTTTTGACTTCCAGGTGCTCTGTTATATTGTCAATAAAATGTTTACATTTGATGACAGTGAAGTGGATTTTTACTTGCCACAACTTGTATGTATGTACATAGAAATACCAGAAGTTGCCGAGGTGATACATCGTTATCTAGTTCATCGGTAAGTTTTATACAGTATGATCAAACCAAACCAAACCAACTATATATTTATAGTCTGTCAAACGAGAAGATCCTTGACAGTGATAGATGTGTCTGTCATTTTAATTTCAAAGTAGTTTATTTTATTTTACAAAGAAATAAGTTGGTACAACTGGAACGCATAGCAGGAAATTAATGGTCGCGTTCATCAGGATAAGTTGATCAGTGAGCGATGTGCCATCGATTGGTTGTCCTGCTGAACGCGCTTTTTAGCATCCCTTAGACAAGGAACTCTCTTTCCTTGTCTAAGGTCAGTAGGTCAGGTATAAATCATCAGTAGTGCATATAGTCTAAGTCATAAGTAAAGCATATTAAATTGTTTTCATCCTTTTTTGGCACAAATCGAGGGGATTAGTCAACCGAGAACAATAAAGAAAATGGTTTGTTTTCGTTTTCCAAAACATTTTGTGACATTTGGCGTATGTGACGTTTAATCCATCATGCATCGGTAGCGTAGCGTATTTTAAATCTGATGGAAAAAATGGCGACTGATCCCAGAGCGCTCACAACTAATCGGCGCGTTCAGCAGAAAATTAGTGATCGCTGCGGTAGCGCTACGTCCTGATGAAGGCGACCTATATTTATTTAAAATTTGACTGACAAGTAACTTCAAAATATTGTGAAAAAAACTGCATAAAACTGAAAAAATGTAATCGGGTTATTTTATTTAATAAAAAACGGTATGTGTTAATACAAAACAAACAAAAACAAGACACCACATACCAAAAAATATATAAAAGAACTATTTCTTACTTTCAAGCTTTATGAAACTTCCCGCATTTATGAGATTATATTTATCAATATAACTTATCTACAAATACAGATTTGTAATATTCCGCAGGAATAAATAAAACAACACAAATAAAACAAACTATTTTATTAATAATAACACTTACCAAATTTTATACCTCACAGGTTGATTAATTAACTTTAATCTTAATTTTTTTAAACCAGTACCTTTTGACATTATTTTTCTGCAGTACTAAACTAAAATCCATTATTTACCTATCGTGTGATGTCGATATTTTACAGCTACTCCAGTTTTTAGTATGTGTTTAGTATGGTCCTTCTACCATATTCGAGATGCACTTATCTACGACGAGATGGTATACGAACTTTATTGATAGTAACTTTATTGGTGTATCTGTATAAGACCACAGTATAAGACTTTCTGCCTGGGCAGCGAGTATTAACCATAAACGAATCTGGGTTCTACAGTTAATTTTCACTCGATTTTTCCTCTACTTGACTTCAAAAGACACAAAACACACGTAATAACACGAATCAAAATGCATCATCTTCCAAAACGCAGGATATTTGACAAAAGTTGTCACAAAATTATAACCTATAATTTAGCAAGACTTTGACAAACGTCAAAAGCCTAAAGGCGAGTTCATACGCATCGGCGTCCGATTGTCGTTCATCGTTCCGCCAAACCAATAAAATTGAAATACGATCTGTCATTTTTGAAATAAACCAATAAAACTGGTTAAAAACAACAAGTGACGACGCATGACGAATTTATATTTAAACCCATCCATAGTTAACTTAAAAATTATTAGAAACTTTTTTTAGTAAAATAAATAGATTGGTATGGGACGTCATCTGCTTTTCTTCTGTCATCGTCAGTCGAAATCTTACCTGAGAAAAAAAACAGAGTATATCAGGGTTGGCATGATTTAAATCAAATGATTTAAATCATGATTTAAATCGTGATTTAAATCAAGTGATTTTTTAAATTTTAATCATGCGATTTAAATCAAAAAATCAACTTTTTTAAAACTTTACAATAAATCGAAAAATAACTGTAAAAGTTATAAAAATGTGTCCTAGAAAACTATAAAAAATATTTCTATAACATATATACCCTATTCATTAAATAAAATGTTACACTTGCCAGTTTAACGGTTAAATACGTCTAATAAATCTAGAATAAATTGGAAATGTTATAAAACTATATAAAAAATGTAGAACACATACACCTACACATATCCATTTACAATTATTACAATTTATGTACAAGTTACAAAAAAAATGTTGTACGAATACATTTCATTCGCAACCTCTAGTGCAGAAAAAGGTTCTTTTGATGTTAGACTATACCTTCAAATTGTTGTCAGAAAATATGCTGTTTTATATCTTTTTATTTTACACTTTGACAATAGATAATACTAATTTCATTCTCCACTTAAGACTATTTCCGAACAATAGTGTGTAAGGAGTAAAAATTATACTTTTTTTGACAAGGTTGTACGTTTGACGCATGATACAAAAAAGAGGCACAAAAGTACATTTTTACTCCGAGTAGAATATACTATATTTTTACAAATTAAACATTACAAATAATTTTTTAATCAATTTCAAACGTTGCAAATAATATAAAAAGTAATGCCTTGGAAATAATCGAGTAACAATTTGTACACTCGTTGAAATTGATACTCTTGTGACATTTCAAAAAAAATCCTTTTGATCTGAAGCGAGCGACTTTTTTGCGGAATATATTGGTGACCGATGTGGGAAAATGACACGCGCCGTAGGATTGTTAATGTTATCAGTATTGGTCAGAGTTATGAAGATTTGGCCATTTAGGATAGAACTTTAATTGGAATTAAGTCCTAATTATTTGGAAATCCGATTTAAATCATGTTTTCTATTAAAATCAAAAAAATCTGATTTAAATCAGAAAAATCTGATTTTTAAAAAAAATCATGATTTTTTCCAACCCTGATATTTATATTCTTTAAACTGTGGTATGACATTCTTAAATTATAATTTTATTAGTTTGAAAGTTACTTTTACTTTTTAAGAATTTAACTAAACGTTCTCCAACCTACTGTGAGTACATATCAATGTAAAACCTCTGACTAGGGGTAGGGGACTCAAAAAACTCACAATCTTTTAGGATGTTTATTTCAAAATTTAATTTGATTTAAAATTGGGGCGACATGTTTCGGGATTCATTTAATTCCCATCTTCAGACTCAGAAAGACAAAAGTTATACCAGGAAGCCATACCACTCGGAAAAAATAAAACAATTGGGTTGTTAAAATTCATTAAACAATTATTTTACTCATTGGAATTGCAAACCAATCCAATTTCTCAAAAGAAAAACCCTTCGTTGTTGTTCTAATCAATAAAGGCTTATACCATAATAATTATGGTATAATTACTACCACTAATACTATACTTTAGACGTTGATCCTTGTCGAAATAGGAAAAATATTAAATAAAATAATATAAGACTGTGTTTAAGAATTATGGTATAAGCCTTTATTGATTAGAACAACAACGAAGGGTTTTTTCTTTTGAGAAACTGGATTGGTTTGCAATTACAATGAGTACAATTGTTTAATGAATTTTAACAATCCAATTGTTTTATTTTTTCCGAGTGGTATGGCTTCCTGGTGTGACTTTTGTCTTTCTGGACCTGAAAATGGGAATTAAATGAATCCCGAAACATGTCGCCCCAATTTTAAATCAAATTAAATTTTGAAATAAACATCCTAAAAGATTGTGAGTTTTTTGAGCCCAATACTCCTCGTCAGAGGTTTTAGATTTTAAGAATTTTATTATGACTTATGTGATATTTTTTTATACTATCAATTATGCTTATTAGGATTGTTTTATACAAATTTAGGTATTTCCATTTTTTTTATAAAAAGGCCCAAAAACAGGAATAACACTTTAGAAAAAATAATACAGTGTATAACTAAAATGGGTATAGTGTTTCCAAAGTAAGTTGAAATGCTTTGAGGCTCATAATTTCGGTACTGCCTTTGTCGACATTGTCTGGACAAACAACTTAAGAGTCCCAGCGACTCTGGAAATACTTTATACTTTTATTTTGAAAACATACATATACCGACCAAAAATAAAAAGTCTTTCAGAAAATGACTACTAAATTCTGTCTGACGCAGTGTTGCCAACTATTTGAAATGGAATTTCCCACTAAGACGGTCAAAATAATTTCCCGATTTTACTAAAAATTACCACGAATTACTCAAAATCAATTATAGTATCGTCGAGAGATAATATTTGGGGAGGGTTTTTCGTTGCTGTTTACGCTTTCCTCCGACGAACTAGACATTATTAACATTTATTTTCCAAAAATAATACCCAGTATTTGTTTTTTTGAATCACTTTATTTACTACTTTACTATCAGAATATAAACGAAAATAAAATAAAAAAGATTTTACTCCGAGCCGGTCTCGAACTCGGACTCCTCGCTTCATAGGCGGAACCTTTTTATAGCTCGGTTTATATTCAATACTAGAATTTAATAAGTACTAATAAAAATATAGTATTTTCTTTCAATGCGCAGTAGTGAACGTAGCGTTTACCGGTTGCCGGACAGCCCGCACGCTGTTCCTGAGAGCATAGTAAAAGATATATCAAAGAGCCAGCTTTCTTAAAATACTTGTTTTCCCGACGTTGCTAGCTCTCGTACTATTAGATTGGTTACTGTTTTTTTTATGGAAAAAAGCGAAACTTTTAGTACTCAACCACATATCCTGCAATTGAAAAAAACACGGCGTCAGAGTTTGCTTGGAAATAAGAATCAGTGACATTTTACATATAAAATTATAAGGTGAATGTCGTCGATTGCCATTTCAAAGTCAATTCTAACACCGTTTTTTCAATGATATGATATTTAATTAGATGGAAACATTTTTCTTTTGAATTGACGAATATGTATTATTTTCGTAAACAACTAACCGATCCGACATGGAAAATACCGCGAAATTATATCGGTTCCGTGAGAACGTTTTTTTTAAATTGTTACAGTTTTGTTTTGCATGCAAATTGTTGAAAGGCGTAAATATATACTGGGTGGTGCATCGTCGTTAGAAACATAGGAACAAACGAATCCCGTGCAAATAATTTTGAAGTATCAAAATATTGACTCCCTTATTAACTTTACAGCTAAGTCGTAAATAGGTTTTGTAAAGGTCTGCCTGGAGCTAAATACACATGCCAAATTTGAACAACGTTGGACAAGCCGATTTTAAGTAATTTAAGAAAATCTGCATCTATTTTTAAATTAAAACTGAATAGGTAACAATGCGAAACTAGTCAAATGCTAATATACTTTAAGTTACCTATGATTTTATCATTGTCAAATGTAATTTGTTGCGCTATACGTTATAGTACCTACGCTCAGTGTTCCCGAAATGCATTTTTGTAATTTAAAACTGGTTTGAACAAGGCAAATGCCTAACGTTTAGAAAATACAATTTGACATTGGTAAAATTATAGGATGACAACATTAGGTACGTTGACATTTGCCTGGGTTTGCATTGTTGCCTGTTCAGTTTTAGTTTTAAAATAGATGCAATTTTTCTTAAATTGCTTAAAATGGGCTTGTCCAAAACTGTTCAAATTTGGCATGTATATTCAGCATACGCAGACTTTTTAAAACCTATTTACAACTTCACTGTACACCACTTACACAACTTCAACTTTACACCACCCGGTATGTTTTTTTGTCTTAATTGTTCTTACTTTTATGGCCTAAAAATATATGGCTACTTACCAATAGCAGTATTTTTAAGTTGGTAGTAGTAAAAATAGAGCCAAAGTTAATTCAAGTCAATTAAAGGTTTTATTAATATCGGGACAATTTATATTTAAATTGGTCTTTAAATGCTGCAAAAATGTTTAAATGTAACGTAGAAAAGTTAAATAAGATTTAAAGTTTACTAAGTAAAAAAGGATACATATTACTTTTTAAATAAAAATGTTCAAAATACTAATCCGAATGTCATATACTTAGACAGAAGACGTTTATGTTTACTAAGTATAGCTACTGTGTTTAAAGTATCACTTAGTACCGTATGATCGAAAAAAATGGCGTCCAGTTGGCTGGGAAATGACGATCGATGACATTTCCCATATACCTAAATTTACATATAAAATGACAGCGATCTTCATTTCATAGCCATCGTTGACGCCGTTTTTTCTCGATCATACGGTATTACCATATACGATACAGTGGCGTGCATATAATGTCAAAAAGGCGTATACAGGTCCGGTAATAGGATATCTAGGCATAGGAATTACATGCATTGGAATGAAACGCCTATAAAAAGTCTAAGCTTAAACAGAGATGGACAACAACTTCCCGTTTCCACTTCCACTACGACTGTCGAGTTAGACAAACTCCAATAAGATAACACATTTTGGAAATTCCGCCGCCTCCCAACCACCCATGATACCCATCCACCTGCCCATTATCGCCATTATCTTATGTCCCTTCCCGCACCTCCGGAAAACGCCATCACGTCAGTCCATCACAGAGTTGCCAGGTCTACCGGTTTCGTCTGTAAGCTACCGATCTACAGATTTAAACAAAAATCTAACGATACGTTCAATTGCGTCTTTAGTCTAATCGGACTTTATTATTGTTTATTAAATTTTATTTAGTAATCATAGGTCATTGTTCTGTCTAGTTGCAGAGTTACAAAGATATTCCTACAAATCCTTATTACTTTTTATTAGGCGCGGTATTGGCGATATGCCCGAAGAAGTTGATATCTTTTGAAAAGATTTTGTTTCATTCGTCTACTAAAGTTGAACCCATATTTTCCCCAAAAAAATATAAACAAGAAACAAAATCTAAGTTAAGAAACAAACTGAATACGGATAAATATTTTAGTGCTTTTCCTGTCAAAAAAATATATTAATATGAAAAAAGAGTTGAGAGTTGCTACAGCTTTCCCATTGAAATGAAATTAATTTTAGATATCACTGATCAAAATTTGTACAAAGGTAAAAAGTGACTGCTATCCCTACTTATTATAGTTTTTATTAATATATTAATATTGTTTAATTCAATATATTTTTTTTAATATTAAATAATATACCTCTTCCTCAACCCGGATTCATCCACTCCTGGATATAGGTCTCTCCTATCCTTTTCCATGTCTCCCTGTTTTGTGCTGTATTTAACCACCGTTTACCTGCCACTTCCCTAATGTTACGCAGGGACGTGCCCCTGCCCACGCGAGCCTTAGCTTATCTCCCAAGACCATACTGGAAATCACTGTCCCATCCCATTCTCATTTCCAAACCTCAAAATTTTCCAATCAAAAGCATGGCCTTGAAATTGCCAAACCTCTAAACCACGAAATGTCGAACCTTAAAACAAAACTACCCCAGGCGAGTAGAACGTATGATTCAGAATCTCGCACTGAATATAATATACCTAGCTATTTCCAATTCTTGTTATATTTATCATATTTGTATTTTATTTGAGTTATCTAGTATTACGACACAAAGGAATGCCAATTTTGGACTTAAATATTATATTTTATTTTGTTTCTGTACTTTTGATTTTTGTTGAAGATCTACCGAGAATTTTGTCCTCGTATGGAATTATAATCTAACAAATCCGGCAACCCTGTTCGGCTACTCCTTTATAAAGTTTTTTCGGCCCAATTCTTTTGTCACCGCCGCCGCCGACCGACCGGTCGGTGTCGGGGCGACTGGAAGGAAGATCGTACAGTATTGCCATTTTATAGAATTGCACTTGCTATTTTAGAAATGATTTAAAAGTTCTGCATGTTACTTTTTGTTTTAGAAAGAAGTTGTTATGTGCCTAGAGAAAACATTCTTAAAATTGTTTGGTACTTTATTTAATATTTCATTAAGTAGGCAAGATAATGGGATTAGAAGATTCGGGATTTAGGATAAGCCAACATAATTTTGATTTAACAGAATGGCAACACTGTCCTTCCTCTTTCTATTTTTTCGATTCTATTCTATTAGTAGCCGGTAGTCCCCACAGAAGCGTCTTAAAGACCCGCCCCCCCCACGCAGAGGCTCTCTCGTCGTATCACTTCTATGATCACTTCCCCTATACAATGGTAGGGAAAAGACACTTTATCCGTCTCTGTTGTACTGCAGTGTATTTTGCAGCCTTACCATCTTTTTTTATCGCATTGAAAACCTCCTATTGCTAATGAAATTTTGCCACACGTGTATATTAGGTTGGCAATGTCATAAAATCTTTTTTTATCATTACATTTTAAATTATGACTAATCCAACAAATATTCGCATTAAGCATTTTTTGTCTTATTTTTATTCTAGCGACTACTGCGTTAACGCGCAATTTCCATATAAAATTTACCATACAGGCGCTCCATATGATTTACGCGAAAGCGGATTGATTTACATTTATATTGTCTCTGTTGGGATGTTAAAGGTTGTGCTTTTGCGAATCTTCCATGTACTCTACAGACCGCAATGACTAGAAGGCCAATGTGTAAGAAAGAGATAGAATTATGAAGTAACGCCGTGGTTTAATTTTGTCGGCATCGCGCGTCGACTGCTGTCCTGTGCAGTGATGCTAAATCTGAATATTTTCCCCCAATTATATAAAAAATAATTATTTTGAATACTTAATTAGCTACTTAGTTTTTGCCGACCCTGCTTTGATTTGCACTGCAGGCCACGGATAACTCATATTTCTACTATAGTGGTGTTGTATGGTTTGTATGATTTAGTAGTAAAGATCATCAGAAAGTTCGATTTTTTCGAGTTCAAAAATCGTATTTTAAGTTATGTTAGAAACTGTTTTGAAACACATTAAGTAAGCAAATCAGTAAATGTATACATTCGTAAAATAAGTAATTTGCTGGTGTTTATGTGTCGGGATAATTGCGACGTAATAATTCGTATTCCTGTTTCTAAAATATTTCTGAACTTTTAAGTACTGTTGATACGCTTAAATACTAGTTAAAGAAGATATTTCATTTTATCCTTGTTAATGGGCGAACTAATTCATTTATTTTTATTTAAATTTTGCCATAAACAGTAACTTTAACTTTAAACTATATTTGTTGACAATTTATTAAAGGACATAAAATAATAAAGATTATTTTATGTGTAGATCATCTGTTTATTTCCATCGTTTGTTATTAAAATTGAGAGACTTGTTTATAAAAATGTGTTAATAGGTATGTCTATATGCTTGTTTGTCTGGGACGTTAAAAGGAACTAAGTCGATTTTAGAGTAAAAAGTTATTTTAATATTTAAGTTTTATATTATTATTGGGCATTTCTATTTCAATGCTATTTATGTTGGTCTCAACTAGTGATGTTAATATTTCAGAAATTTTTGATTGTTGCAGGAAATTTCCGAAACTTTCGGAAATTTAGGAAATTTTACAATTTTACATATTTTTTTTGATACAATAAAGGAATAAATTAGATAGATATTTGATACCAACAAATAAGTGAAAAAAAAAACAATAAACATAATATTAGTTGTTATATTTTTAATAAACAATACATAACTCATAAAAGTCATAAACATAACACATAACAAAAATCATTGGTAACATTTGTACTTTGTACATAAACCATGAACTATGATTATGAACTTAAAAAAAACAAAAAAGCACGAAATATAAATTTAAAAAACGTAAAACAAATAACTGAATTATTCTATTCCGGAATACTTTCAGGCACCGAGCTGGTCCCATCTTCATAGGGTATTATAGTAGTAGTAGTACTCTACTATACCAACTCTCAACTGTAATAGTAGTACTGTCTCCGTTAGTTTCTATTTCCAAATCAGATATATTTGATGTATCATCTGGTTCTGATTCTGAAGGATGGACCTCTACCTCTACGGGTTCTAGTGGTTCTGGAGGAGTTTCATGTTGAATATCATGCTCCATATCCACTTTTTGTTTTTGTAGTAATATTTTATTGTTATGAGCTACGAACATTATTTTGCCGGCTCTTTGTGCAGACTTCTCTCAGTGGCTGCAGATGAGGTTGGTAAAGACAGCAGAGCAACAGCTAAATATTTCATTCATTCTTTTTCTTCTGATTTAAGAATAGGCATACTTGATATATTTTCGTGAAATTTTTGCTCAATGTCTTGAATTTTGAAAAGAAAAAAAACAAAACATACTTACAAAATTCGGATTTTTGCGAATATTCGCGATTTTGGGACCGAATATTTCGGACATTTCTGAAATTTCCTGCAAAATTCGAATGGAAATATTCGCTACCAACATCACTAGTCTCAACAGCTGGAGTATTGCCTTCAGTGCTTTCTACCCCGACTTGTATGTGTTACGGTTAAGCCTCAATTTCCTACAAAGCGGTACCGCTAAAGAGCGACTGTAATTTGACGGCGAGCTATGTCGCTAAAAACGTGTTTGTAATTGCAAATCGGCGTGTGTAAGCGTTCGGCTTAAAAAAGCGACACCCTATTTTCTGAAATGGCCGCTCTCTACGGTGGGTTATTGTAAGCACATTTTTTGACTGTGGTAGAGTTGCCGTATTTATTTATTTCCTGAAATTGTCATTCGTTTTGACATCTTCTAAACATCTTCAATTAAAATAACAAACAACTGTCACTAATATCATATTTTTTTTGTTGGATAAAATACAGTTTCTGATTGATGAGTTTTGTTTTGGCACCATTTCTGAGATTTATATTGTGATTCGTCGAGCCTGTGTAGACCCCCGCGAACATAAATTAAATAAGAGAATTATATAAGCTACTCAATAATAAATATTATTGAGTAGTTGTTGTGGTTTACGAAAGTTGCTTAATATACTACAAACATATTTGATAGCTTTTACTTTGACTTATGATTAATTATATTTTCAGGTGTCGGAAATGCATCGATTTTTCTTTGAAAGCTGCTTGGTTGTTGGATGCTTACAGCACTGATGCAGCCTTCCCTTCCAAAAAGAAGCCACACGGTATAAAACTTCGTAATCTGATCCTTTCTGATGAATTGAGACCAAAGAATCAGCTGCTACCAACTGGCCCCAGTGAGAAAATGACAGCGTCACTTACCGTACCCATCACACTAAAGAAATCTCATTACAGATCACAGGTATTTATACATATTTTATGAAATATTTTTTTACTTAAACATTGTACTGTTTATACAGAGTGATGCTTCAGCTTTAATCACTCCATCGGAGAACAAGAATATAACACAGCTTAAGCTGTGTTTTGGCGATCTGAGTTCCGGTAGAGCCTTTGATAATGGTTGTATATGTTTTCACAGCAGACGTAGTGTAGTCAATGATCTTAGAGGAGAGAAGACTGAATGCACCTGCTTAGTAAGTCAAACTTAATTCAATATTTTTGGTCTTAAAGATATCAATAACATTTATTATATCAATTGTTCTAGGCTCCTAGACTGAGACCTGAATTGGAGTTTATGCAGGCCCTTATTTTAATTGGAAAACTTTTAAGTTCCATACCGACAAAAGAAGGCAAAACGACCAGATTAATTGCCGAACTTAACACTTTAAATTTGAACTTGCCAGCCCGGGTGTGGTTGCCTTTAAATACATCAACACCTCACCTAATTGTTAGAATACCTCCCCAAGTAGCTGCGGTATTGAATTCCAAAGATAAAGTATGCTAATTTGAAGTGGGTATTTGCTTATCCTGATGATTGTCTTTTTTAGGCTCCCTATATTATATACATAGAAATAGTAGAAGTAAACGACATATATAGTTCTCTTGTACCTAGCAAGATAATGCCTACCCTTAGACACACTAAATCAGAAGAGAATTTAAAACATGACAATGTGTCGTTATCGGCATTTAGCGTTTGCGGAAGCTGTTACGATGAAAACGATCCTGATTGGAGTCAGGAAGATGATGAAATATCACAACAGGTACAATTTACTATACTCTTTAACAAAACTACTAGTATTGTTTAGAAAAACATGGAAATAATTTACTGTTTATTCTTTAATTGTACTCTCATTTTTTATGGGTATCTTTTGATTATACTTGATATTTAGAATAAAAATTAATAGTAAATTATGAGATTTTTTACAATTGTTTTTATTTCTTTTAAGTATACCCAGATAAAGAAAACTGTAGATAGAGATACAATATCACAAATGAGCCAAGAGTCTAGTGATTCGGGTATTCCACCCATGTCAATACCTGCTAGTGAGATTCGAAGAAGATTATCTGATTTCTTCCATGAAGAAAAGAACAAACAATTTACACATGACCCTGAAGACCCGTCAGCAGCTGTATTAAAAGAACCATGGCAGGTAAAGAAATTTAATTAAAAATAAATTATTATTTAGGTTGTATTACCTATCTAATGGCCTTCTCTCTTCCGTTTCTATGAGTTGCAATTTTTATTCCAGAATACATTACAATTAATAAAATATATATCTTTATTGTCATAAATAACCAAGGAAAAGGCTTGTTTGATTGTCACTCATCTGTCATTCAATATCGTTTGTGTCTTTTGAATAAAAAGATTAAGGAAGGAGCATATCAAAAATCTTAGATCCACCGCGAAGGGACTCAAATATGGCCGACTTAAATTCCGGTTTATCAGTGCCGTTCTAATTTTATTTAAAAAGTGTAAAACTATGATGTAGGGTAGACGTGGGGTAGACTCAATAATTTGTAGTTTTATTTTACGTTGTGAATAAATGTTGGTAGTTATTAAAATTGTTATAAAAATATAAAATTCTAATAAAAATAGATTAGATAAGTTATAATAATTATTTATTAACACAAACATCCAATACGCTACTGAACCAGGTAAATAAAATTGACGTATCTAAATTCTTTGGCTAGATGTCAAAGAATTTAGATCTTTGACAAGTAGTAAATAAAAGCAAAAATGCAAGAAAAAATATATAATTAGGTAGTTAATTTAAGTGAATTTCATAAATGATTGGTTTACAACACGTATGTATATTATATAGTCACTTACTAGCGAAAAGTTGTTCCAGTATTTCACTCGATTTTTGACCGAGATCTACCGCACACTACACAACCAACTATTTTACAAACTTTTTCGATAAATCGCAATAGTGTCACTGTTAATTTAAGTTCTGCCAGAATTTCCATCTAGATTTACTACCTTTATACAACTATCAGTAATAGAATAAATAATAAATAACATAAAATAAGCCCCGTAAAGACTGACAAATCCACAAAATTTCAAATCAAATTCAAATGTGTCAAATGAATCGTCAAACAGAACTGCCAAAGATTCCCACCCTAGAGTCCTTTTTCCGCCCACCATGCATGAATACATGGATAACATTATGCTCCTTCCTTAATCTTTTCATTCAAAGTTTGTGTCACAGAAAAAAAACTTCACACACTTGTCACAGAAATAAGAACTTATAACAGTTCATTTAGAAAGTTTGTCCATTTACAAAGTATTTTTAAATATTAAACTGCATAAAATTTTCGGCATCCGATCCTTACCATAGCTGGTTAACCTGCTTTTTTACAATTTATTCAAGTCTGAAGCCTAAACTTGTAACTAGTGTATGTGAAAGTCTACCCAGCGAGTTTTAAAATTTATTTAAATGGAAGAAGCTACTGAATTTCTTATTTTTGAAACCCTTTTTTTTAAATCTTTATTTTTGACTGTAAATAAATTATATATAATAATAGCTCCCGTATATAGCGTTTAACGCCTTGGGAGTAGCAAGGTACAGCTTGCCATGTGGCTAGCACTACGCTTCAACCGCCTATTATTACCTCAGAATTGTGAATCCCAAGTACTCATTTAAGACTGAGTCGACCTAGGTACCCAAACTATTTTTATTTTAATAAAAAAATGGATAAAGCCAAGCAGCAAGAGACGTGGCAACACCGTGAGGACTACGCTACAGCTCGAAGGCTATGGCCAGTGGTAGATAGCAAAAAGACAAAACAACTACTAGAGCACAAAAGGACCTAGTACGCATAATTGTAGGTGTCGTCACTGGAAACTGTCCCACGGGGGTAAACCTCGTAAGATGGAAAGTTTCCGACGACGACTACTGCAGAGAATGCGGAGAGGAAGAAGAAACCATAGAGCACCTGCTGTGCCACTGTCCGGCACTGGAATACCGACGCATAAAACTTTAGGGCTAGGTTTTTTGGAGGGACTAGAGGAAGCAGCAGAAGCCAACATCAGCGACATCGGGAACTTTGCAAAGAGCTGAAAGTGCTTTAACGCAAAGAAAGAATGAGAGGAAGGTTTGGTAAAACAATACAGGTGTATCGCAATGGGCCCAAGGCCTCCGAGTCAGGGATCAAATATGATCCCAAACCCCAGCAACCTAACCTAACCTAGATCTTAAAAAGCTTCTAATGCACCAGTAGCACTGTATATTATGAAATCTTTTTTTAGGATAAAGAAACACGCATCCGAGAAACTTCTCCTTATGGCCATCTTTCCAGTTGGAAATTGTTGTCTTGCATTGTAAAATGTGGAGATGACTTGAGACAGGAGCTCATGGCATTCCAGTTACTCACCGTGTTTCAGAAAATATGGGAATTGGAGCATGTGCCTCTGTGGGTTCATCCTTATAGGTATAAGTAGCTTTTTGTTATATATTTTACCAGTATTACATACGCTTTATTGTAGAATTTTGGTATTGTCAGATGACAGTGGTCTAATTGAGCCAATACTAAACACTGTTTCACTCCATCAAGTTAAAAAGCATTGCCAACTGTCACTCCTCCAATATTTTAGAAAAGAATTTGGAACAGAAACTTCAGAAGCTTTTCTAACTGCTCAAAAGAACTTTGTACAGAGCTGTGCCGCCTACTGTTTAATTTCATATCTCATTCAAGTCAAAGATAGGTATGTGTTAAACTCTTAATAATTAAATATCAATTTCTTAACAGAAAGTATTACATAAATATGTTTTTAGGCATAATGGCAATATACTTCTGAAGAGTGATGGACATTTAATACATATCGATTTCGGTTTCATTTTGTCAGCTTCCCCGAAAAATTTAGGCTTTGAAAAATCTCCTTTTAAGTTGACGTCGGAGTTTGTTGAAATTATGGGTGGTGAAAATTCAGATATGTTTGAATATTTTAAAATACTAATACTTCAAGGATTGATTGCTGCAAGAAAACATCACGGAATGGTTATTGATTTGGTAGAAATAATGAGATCAGGTTAGTTAAGAACTCAGTAATTATTTAAATTAATGTCTAACCGCTGACAACGATAACGTCGAACCAACGGTCATTCGTGCATGTTATCAAATAAATTTGAAACAGAGGTTCAAAATATACTTCACCAAAACTTCGATTTTTCATTAAAAAATAATTGGCAGTCCTTGTACCGGGAGGCCAACTAAGAATGGACGCCGGCTGTAACTCAGAAACTACTTATCGTATAACTTTGGGAAAAAAATTCTAATAAGTAAATCGACCAAGAGAAATCGCTGGAAATTATTTTCAAGTTCGAAAAATGTCCGCTTGGGGGCGTTTCTCTGATAGACAATCCGAAAACAGGGGTTTTCTCAAAAATATGCAGGTAGACAGGTATTTTAAATATTACTATTGTAATCATCGAGAAATTTGTATTTTTTTTTGATAAGAGTATTTTGCTCTATCTCATAAAATAAAGTGGTGAGGGAAGGTTAAACTTGCTTTTATTAAAATAAAGATAACTCTGGTTTAAGTTAGCCGATTTAAACAAACTAGGGCTCGTTTAAAAGAGCTTTTCTTCCTAAATAATCTTCAGTATAAACTTTGTTTCTATAATTTTTTTCGTGGCAGCTTGAGGGCGCTGTTTGACATGATATTGCGCTTTTGCATAAAAAAATTAAATAGGAGGCTATATTTCTCTTTGCACAGTTAAATAGAGCACAAAATTTCCAAAATATTAGCGGAAACCGCAACTTTCCATCTTCCCTCTAACGGGAGATATTAAGAAAATAAATCATATTAGGCTGTCAAATAATAGTAGTAGGCTAGGAAACAAAAAGAAGTAAATTGGTTACGTCAAAATATCAAAACATATATTTTAATTTCATTTTAATACCATTTAATTGATATTTATCCATGTTCGTTCTTGATTCGACCCCATAAATTAAAACCCAGGCATATTGAATCCGATGACCTGGCTGGCCATGGAAATATGCCGCACCAGCATCTCTATCTACTCAAGTAAGTAAGTGGTATCCAAGAAGACACATTCATTGCAAAATAAGCAGCATAACTGCACCATCATGCTGATGAAATTGCAACAAATGTAGTTTCATCATGATGGATTCCCTAACAAAATTGGCAATTCATTTCTTATAAATTATGGATAGTTCATTTCATTCAGATAATTAAAAAAGTCCAATCATTCGATCCTAGAATTCCTGCCTAAACATTTACCGACTAACTTGGTCCTGAACTACTTGCATCAAGGGTAGATTTGGACCAGTAATTCATGTTGTTAAGATTCGCACCTTCGGTGCTATATGAAAAGTGACCCAAACGACATGAACTTTATAATATAATTTTAAATAAAACAACAAAACAAGTAAAACACGAAAACAAGTAAAATCAAGAACGAACTTGGATTAATAACTAAATAACGTTACATGAAATAAACCCCTAGTTTTCGGCCATACGAAATTCGACCGTTTTCGGTTAAAAGCAATATGGCCGCACAAAATTCCTAGAAATTTTAATAAAATTATTGATTGTCCGACTTTCGAACATTTTAATCTGAGAATTCTGAGAAATTTAATCTGAATTCTACCTACGTATAATTAACCAAGAAATTCGTAAAAATATATGGATGGACGATATTGTTAAATAAGCATGTCTAAAAATTTATGACATTTTTTAAGAAAACGCCCGAAATTCGGATGCATGAAAACTGAACTTAAACGTATTGATATTTTGACGTAACCAATTTACCTCTTTTTGTTTCCTAGTCTACTACTATAATTTTTAGACCATATAATCCTAAGCGGCATAATCCTAACATGATTTGTTCTCTTAATATCTCCGGTTAGAGAGAAGATAGAAAGTTGCGGTTTGCGCTGATATTTTGGAAATTGTGTGCTCTATTTAACTGTGCAAAGAAAAATATAGCCTCCTATTTAATTTTTTTATGCAAAAGCGCAATATCTGTTATGGTGTCAAACAGCGCCCTCTAGCTGCCACGAAAAAAATTATAGAAACAAAGTTTATACTAAAGATAATTAAGGAAGAAAAGCTCTTTTAAACGAGCCCTAGTTTGTTTAAATCGGCTAACCCAAACCAGAGTTATCTTTATTTTAATAAAAGCAAGTTTAACCTTCCCTCACCACTTTATTTTATGAGATAGAGCAAAATACTCTATATCAAAAAAAAATACAAATTTCTCGATGATTACAACAGTAATATTTAAAATACCTGTTTACCTGCATATTTTTGAGAAAAACCCTGTTTACTGATTGGCTATCAGAAAAACGCCCCTTAGCGGACATTTTTCGAACTTGAAAATAATTTCCAGCAGTTTCTCTTGGTCGATTTACTGATTAGAATTATTTTCCCAAATTTATACGATAAATAGTTTCCGAGATACAGCCGGCGTCCATTCTTAGTTGGCCACCCGGTACATCTCATAAGCAACATTAGAGGCCCTATTACTAGGGCTGCACCGAGTACCGAGTAGTTCAGTGCTCGGCCAGAATTTTAACCGAGTAATATGTATTCGGTGCTCGGCCTGGTAGGCCGAGTAAAGTATACTATAATAAGGTATAGTCGCCACCGCACCTTAAAAGAATCAATTCAGAATCCAGCACATTAGAAATATCAGTTTGCATGGGGAACCACAGAACAAAAGAATATCTCCATAAGCAAAACAAACCAGGTCATTGGTTTGTAGTCGGGGAATCCCAGCCGCTCGTCAATCATAGGCAAAACAAACAAGGTCATTGGTTTAAGGCCGGGGAATTGCGGGAATTTTAACTAGCTTTCTTTAATGTTAAATTATATATTTATATTTATATTATATATAAAATATAATATTATTGTGTTATGATGTATAGTATAATTAGTATATATTGATAAAGGTCGCATAACTGTTAAGACTATTAAAAACCCGACAATTCCACTACTCGGCAGCCGAGTACTACGTACTCGGCCATTACCTTTAGCTTAGCCGAGTACTCGGTACTCGGTCAAGTTAAAAAACAGGACTCGTTACAGCCCTATTACTGTAAATTTGATGTTTTAGATTTTGACTGTTAGATAAAATGAAGAGGTTAAGCGGGAAGTGAATGTTCAATTTCAAAGTTTTTTTATTTGGATATCGCTGGTCATTAGTCATTAACGCCTAATTTCAAAGTTATCTGATAAAAATCTCTCCAGTGGTGGTTTGTACAACGATTTCGTTATTGCCCGGTGTATCCTTAAAGCGGATTCAATACTTCAAACACATATTTATCAGTAAGACGGAGAAACTAAATAAAACAAGGATGCATTGCCTTTAAATAGGATATTTAAGGTGGTTCCTCACGAGCGAGGAATTGCACTAATTTAATTAAGTGTCAAATTAATTTCGTGGCGTTAAAAGTTTAACTTCCAAAATTTGACCGCCAAGACCGGGAATCCTGTAGTAATTGGACGAATAGAGGTTTGGTTTGGTTTGGTTTGGAGTCGCGTTACAATAGCGACCGTTCCAGAAAAATACGGCGATTTTGTAACCGTGTTTCGACTTCCAAAGTGTTGCGGTCCTCGCTTATGCAGTATTTCTGGCATTAGTACCTACCTACTCCCAACCAGTGTTGTCAGGTTCTACCAGCTGTTACAACCATTCGTGCCATAAACTTAGGTACAACTGATATTGGAAATGGAGAATTACCCTCTATAAAACCGTCCCAGATACTGGCTTTTCTCGAAGCCCTGGGACTGTATGATGAATTATAACTCAAGAAAGGGGGACACTATAGAACTGTAAAGTCGCAGTGATTAATCCCTCTCCTACTCATTCTACATTCTACCAGCTCAAAATAAATTTTACTGAGATTTACTGACTTTTCCACAATCTTTTTTCACAAACTATAAATTTTAAAAATAAAACTTTTGTAATGATATAAATTGTATTTTTAAATTTATTTTAGAAAATGATAGAAGTTCTGGCAACACTACTCCCAACCCTGCCGTTATCTCTGTACCCTTGTAAATTCATAAACAATTTCATAGACAAATTCGTAAACAGATGGCTAGAAGAATTTATGACAGTGGCGATATGTTAGGTTTCAATTTTGGAAATTAAACTATTAAATAAAATAAAAAAATATGATCTACCCCTATTACCCCAAACTGACGCCTTTGCGTTTCATCTTTCATGCCTAGTACATACCAAAAATCGCTATTTCGAAAGTAACGTAGCGACGGGAGCACCAACGCCAATAGTAACCGACCAAATCGCGACAGGCAAAACTGGAACCTTAGTAGCGCTCCAGAGACTGCTGGAACGAAGGACCTCGCCGCCGAGGTCAAGCGTCGATAGCCAGTTACAGCAGGGACCAGTTACTTCTGTTCGCGACAGACGGAACTACGGCTCTAGGAGCGCGACGGCTGGAGCGAAGTACGTCGCCGCCGCGCCGAGGTCGAGCGTCGATAATCAGTTACAGCAGTTACCAGTTATTTCTGGTCGCGACAGGCGGAACTACGGCTCTTGGAGCGCGACGGCTGGAGCGAACACGCGCGACGCTATGTACATACCAGTGCCAGTTACTACTCTTAGCGGCCAACGAAATTGGCCAAGCGACGGCTGGAGCTAAACACGTCGCTATGCGGTTACTACGGTTCGAGCTAACTTCAAGAGCGATTATAAATAATTTATTTGCAAATTATAAATTATAATTTTGTCGTCTTTATGATCGTCGTTCTTCAGTAACAGGTTCCTGATACGTTGTGGAGCGCGACTCGACGTTACAAAAAAAATACCGCTCCAAGATCGCGTCACTTAAATACCGACAAATCACTACTACAAACTAAAACAATTCCCGCCCAATTCGACTTCTCTTTTTAACATGCATTGCCTATCCCATTCCCGCGGAAACAATTCGCTAAAATGTTAAAGAAAGCGAATATTCCAAGTTATCAGTATGGAACAAACTGACACAAAGTATAACGCAAGAAATTTATGTAAAATTTCGCTTTTCCGCGCTCGTGAGGAACCACCTTTAAAGGAACCGAATACTAAGCGCATGCGTATGATGAATCGCTACAAAAAAGCTGTGCCCCAGATTAAGTATTATTTCAATTGGGAATAGATTTTTTGCAAAAGGCAATAATGCATTCGAGAAAAAAAAATGAAGTCTGACAACGCCTTAGCCCTATTAAAGGTCCGAGGTCACGGTGGTGTTTATCAGCAAGATAAAATAAGTGCCACATCTATGAGTTAATTTGTGCTTCAAAGTTGAAATATGAATGAAATTATAAAAAAAAAATATCAATTACTAATAAATCATGTTTTTTTTCCTAGGAAATCAGTTACCGTGTTTCAAGTCTGGTGCTGCTACTGTACAGAATTTAAGAAACCGATTTCATATGAACATGACAGAAGAACAACTTAGACTGGAAGTAAATAAAATGGTAGAAGGAAGCATTCATTCTCTTTCGACGAAACTTTACGATGGTTTCCAGTACTTTACCAATGGGATACTATAGCTTTGTCCTTTCCGGGAGAGTAAAATATAAAGATATGGCCAGGTAAATTCAGTTATTTGAAGAGAATCATCGTTTAGTAATTTCAAACAACTTATGAAGATATATGAGTGAAAGTTTCATTATTTTTCAAAGTTAAAAGTGAGATATAATCGTTTTTTTGCAGTACAAAAAACTGTGTAATAAAAGACACTTTTAATAAAAAACGTGTTTTAATCACAAAAGACCATGAGATATTTTCATTTTAAAGAAGTAAATAAGTGAAAGTTAAAATAATACCATTTATGTACTGTGTAAGCTTTGTTTTAGAATACTTATTTATTTACTTATATAAATATTAACAATTTTTACTTATATACAGTTGTTAAATGCTCAAAAGGTACTAATATTGTTAGTTACTCTTAAATATAAATTTCCTATATCTAAATAAAAATATGTTTATATGTGTATAAAGTATATTAATGAATATGTATAAAATTTATTAAAGATTATAATAATTATTCATGTTGCTTATTAGTTTGTCAGTGTATATTTCATCTATATTCAATCCTTTCATAAAATAAGGAGAAATTAAGCTATGTAATTTTTATAAGTATACTTTTCTCCCAATAGATAACTGATAGTTAATAAAAACAATGTTATTCATACGGGGTATGTCATGAAGTATGCATCAAATGGGTTTTTATTATTATTGAGTTATTCAAAAAGTTTATACGGAACTACTTTAGCATGCACAATGACAAAAAATCATTTTGAGGTATAACATTACATGGCGGTAATTTACAAAAATTCTCTTAAGTGACGAAATATTGAGAAAAGTCAAAGAGAAAGTTCAGAATTTTATTTTACATTTATATCAAAAATTATAAATATACAGGGACTTTTGAAAATGTAAATTTTTTTTATATTTTCATAAAACTGTACATAAAATTGTATTTTTTGTTCAAATTACATAAAACAAAGTAAATACTATAAGAGTAAATCCTAATACAGTATATTTTCTTTATTCTGTCTCGTAAGCAATTGTAGAAAATCAAAAATGTCAATTTTTAAGATACCAAACTAGTTGCTTTATGGATTGTAAAAAGAAAAACCTCAATCTTAACATATTGTGAAAATTTTCAACCAATTGTATATATCGTTTTTTCATCTAGAATTGTGTCAGAAAAATTAATCATTCCTTATCATTGTTCATTTTAATTTTTTACTATGAACCAATGCTACAAAATATATAGTACAATTTATGGCTTAACGATACAATAAAATTATTCCTTTGCAAATTAGTTATATTAAATTCGTTTTGTATGTCATTCATTCCAAAAAAATCGACTTTTTTCAACAAGTGATGGAAAAATTGGTAATATTAAGTCTATATATTTATGAAACTTGGCACATAGACATAGAATCAAAATCTGAATATGTTCTTTTTAGCTTTTTTCAGTATTTTGTCACCTAACTTCACTTTTTGCATATTACCGTATAAATATCTATGTAGTTTCCCGCCGTTTTTTTTACTCAAAAGTAATTTTTGAAGTGAAACTTCTTTACGCGCGATGGGAGTAAAATCTGAAGGCCGCTAGTCGGCCTTGATGACGGCTGCGGGATATGACCTTGTCATAACGCGAAGGTCGTGCGAAATAATCGTTGACAAGAGCCTTATTTTGATTATTTTATAGGGTAATATGGCGGCATGGCACAGGTTATGGTTGAGAATTGTTTTTTAGTTCGTTTAATTTAATAATAATTACTAAAATCAGCAGTTCCAAAAATATATTTAAAAATAAAAGATAAAAATCCAAAATATTTATTATCTATTAACATGGATTTGAACGATAATAGGCTGTGTAATAGGTAAGAACACTAAATTGATTCGAATAACGCTATTGCCTATAAAGTAATGTCGCTATTTTAATTTCTATGAAAATGTTATCTGGTTTTTCTCATGTAGTCTTCAAATGGTGTAAAAATCAGCAGGAATGACCCATTATGCAGTAAAGACACTATCGTTGAATCATTGGTAGGTCTTTTGTGGGCATTTCACGAATAAAATCAATTGTCTCATCAAAAACGGAAAATGCAAAACAGATAGTAAGCTTTATAAATATCTATACAAATAACCACAACCCATAACCACACACGGGCCACGGGTCATTCTGTCACTGAAGTAGTAAGGGGTTTTCTTTTAATATGTCGATAACATATTTTTCTAACAGAGAAAAATGCAATTACGCGGGCTTCTCTTTTTTTGTATGGCAAAATAACTAAGCTGTAACATCTCTGGAACTATGCGTATATTGCTTTCTTTGATGGTGCCTCGAATAAGGTTAACATTTGCCTATAAAGTTATGTCGCTATCTTAATTTCTATGAAATGTTTAATAAAAATTAAAAAAATCATTATAAAATTATATAGTTAGAATAGTATACGGTATTATATTAACTTAATTTTTTTTGAAGTTTATAAAAAGTATTCATAAAAAATATGTATCCTTGAAATCCATCAATTTAATAGCTGTTAGTAAGAAGTTTCACTTCAAATATGCGCAGATAGTGCACACACTGTTTTTTTTTTGTTATTAGGTATGCTAAGGTAATTCCGTATAAACTTATTTTCAATAACTCAATAATTTGTTTCCTATTTATTGCGGTCTTTTTGGCAAGTCTTGTATAAGGTAATAAGACTATATAAAAGCAGGTCTGGGCACACTATAAAATCAAGTTAAAAATGACCTGTATTATTTTGCTTAAGCTTCGTTAAATGGAAAGTTATGTCTATGTTATAAAGAGCATTTAATTGTAACATTATGCCGATAGTACATACTCACCGAGGCAGACGAGTGCGACAGGATGGTGGTGTATTCGCCTGCCTCAGGTCTAGAGACGGTCTCATCCAGCTCGTGTCAAAGGAAGTGAGAGGGTTAAAAAATGGGTCACGTGAGAGTGTACACGGTGGTCCCCTCGGCATGTTCGCACCCGGAACGCCTCGGCGAGCGTCTACTGTCGACCTTTCACTTATACCGGGTGTTGCATCGTCGGACGGGACGTAGGAAATCCCATGTAAATTTTAATGGGGTCAATTATTGGCTTCCCTAATTATTTTAGAGAATAATTCTATTTAGGTTTATTGAAGAACACTAAAACCCACATTCAAAAGAATAACTTTAGATATTTTTGATTAGCCCGTTTACGAGTTATCTCCGATTTCTTTTTAAATATTTCTCCTTTCTTATGGCCCTGTATTTACTTATGAGCACCAGTCAAGGTAAAAGATAACTGTCAAATGAAGTTGTAATTTCAGAAATTTACCTATTTAGTTCTTTATTATTATTGAAAACTCATTCCTACATCGGAAATCTTAAAGATGTATTTATAAATACAAATTAATATGAATTAAAGTAAAATAAAGTAATCAATTACAAGGCTAATTATAGTATTATTACAATATTCAATAACTTATTAATTTAGATACTATTAAATTGTTAGAACTTTAGGATTTAAGAAGATGTTCAAATATTCCTCCATCGACAACCCAGGCGATCATAAAATTCTCTTCTTACATTCGCTAGTTGGTAAACTGAAATTCTATTGCATTCGGCAGAAATAGCATTTTTTAACTCGTCTAGATTTGGGTATTTTTAATCCTTGTATATCCTGTTTTTTTAATGGCCCCAGAGAAAGAAATCATTTGTCGAAATATCAGGAGACCTTGCTGGCCAATTTACTGTATGATTTAGGCCAATAACGTTTCCGTTAAAACTATTGTCTAAATATTCCCGAACAGCCAGGGTACTATGTGCCGGGCAGCCATCCATTAGGTTCCTGATTTTCCCTAGCGGCATCATGTAAAGCAGGTAAAATATGATTTTCGAGTAGTTCCAAATAATATTCTGCATTTAAATTTCGCGTAAGAAATAATGGCCCGATAATATTGTGTCCGAATATCCCTGCCCAAACATTTACTTTGTGTGGATATTGCGTCCTTATTTCGACAAATCTGTGTTGGTTTTCTTTGTTCCAATACCGATAATTTTGAACATTGGGTTTATTATTTAAGGTAAACGTGCCTGAAACATATGTTTTTTAAAAATTCCCTATCCGTGTTTGCTCTTTCCATCATATCAAAACAAAACGCCTGCCGCCGTATTTCGTCCCCATCTCGTAGCTCTTGGTGCTTTTCATATTTGAAGGAATAGTATTTATGTCGTTTCAAAATTCGAAACGCTGTAGTGTGATCTATTCCTATTTCATCCTCAAGTTTCCTTGTGCTGATCTTTCCATGGTTCTCTTCCACGCACAATAATACTTCCAAGTCGGTATCATTTCTTGCATCTTCTCTTTGTTCCTGCCTTGCTTCACATCTGCAGTTATTTATTAGGGTAGGTACCTTTGGTCTCAAATCTGGATATTCCTTGCGATTGTAGATTTTCCAAGTATCGGTCTATTCGGATACAGAGCAGCAAACATGTCCGACACCTTTTGATAACTATTTCCTTGATAATACCATTTAATCATCAATACTTTTTCTTCCGTAGTGTAATTCATGGCTAATATTTTTGATGTAGGTATGAGTTTTTAATAATAATAATAAAGCACTAAATAGATAAATTTCTGAAATGACAACTTCATTTGACAGTTATCTTTTACCTTGACTGGTGCTCATAAGTAAATACAGGGCCATAAGAAAGGAGAAATATTTAAAAAGAAATCGGCGATAACTCGTAAACGGGCTAATCAAAAATATCTAAAATTATTCTTTTGAATGTGGGTTTTACTGCTCTTCAATAAACCTAAATAGAATTATTCTCTAAAATAATTAGGGAAGTCAATAATTGACCCCATTAAAATTTACATGGGATTTCCTATGTCCCGCTCGACGATGCAACACCCGGTATACAATGCTCCCTTTGCACATTTTGAAAATTTAAGTATACGCATATACGCGAAAAAAGTCATTACGTTAATAATTAAATTATTTGTAAGAATATAAGAAATCCTGGTCTTTCCAGTATTCTATGAATAATTTGAAGTAAGAATTAAAGACTGTCTATTTTTTATATAGATCAGACTCGAGTTGTCTTGAAATAACATTGTACCAAATTTAAGGGTGATGGTTACATACATGTATGCATATAATTAAGATTTGAAGTACTATGTGCTATTTGTGTGTTCGCATTTTAGTGACATTTTAGGTGCCATACATTTTGTAATATAAATTTTATTGTTATCCTAAAAGAGTTTGTATCACTGGTATGATTCTTTATACGGAGTGAGTCAAGTTTTTTTTCACCAATGCATAACATTAGTTTAGAAGATATAAGATATTCTGGTGTGAGATCTGTTTCATGATATTTACATTACTTATTAGTATTATTTCTTAAAAAAGTCCTATGGTTATTTCGCCGTTTGCACTGTGAGAAAATCTACAAGATAAAATAGTTATTTTTTGTAAACACCGCTGCGTTAGACAACTAAGACCAACTTGTCGGCGGTAGTTTGCTAATAAAACAAATTTGCCCAACGGACAAAAAAATGTTAAACGTTTTGGGAAGTATATCTCTTCCCGAAAAGGACTTCATAGGACTTTTTTGAAGATATGAATCCGCCACATAATGGCCTTCCAGGATGTATTACCTAAATAGGATTAATTAAAGTTTCAACATCACAATTTAAATCCAGTGTATCGGTAATCTATGCAATGAAAGAATGTATATAACAGTGGCCTTTGTATTATTATTGCGAATTTTTGAATTTTGCTTGTTAAAATCGCCTCGTGTCACTGGACATAGTTTACTTGATTGTTGACTCCCTCTGTATACTCTTATGGTATTATTCAGTATGTTAATGCACTGAAAGATAATATGTTATTTATGCTGAAGGTAGAAAATGCTATCTCTAATTTTCTTCTATTTGAAATATAGTTAATTTTATTTTGTTTGAAAAAAATTAGAAAATGTTTGTGTGATATCAAAATAATACTCAATGAAAAAAATTGTTGATACCATAATTAGTGTCAATGCCAAATAAACCTAAATAATTTTTAATATAAGATTATATTTATTTAAAATGTTGCTATATATAACTAGGTAATAAGTATGTATGTACATTCCAGTGATAAAAGGAGCTAATTCCGTTAAAGAATTTCTAATTGTACAGGCGTTTTAATAAAAAAATGATTATCTAGTTGTAATAAGATAAATTAATATTTAAAATAAAAATATATATTATTTCCATATGTTTAGCATGTTTTTATTTCTTTATTTTTATGTATGGTAATAAATTCGTTTTTAAATAATTCTTAATTATTGTAGAATATATTAAATTTATTTATCTATTGTGTTTATCTAGCTAATTAATAATTCTCCATCCATTGTGTAAAATATAAAATAACGTATAAAAATTCATGCTGATATCCAAGTCTCTTTATTAAGTAACCAATAAACAGATCCTTATCATTTTTTTTGGGACAAACAGTAATAAAAATATTTATTTCTGAACCAGTTATGATCTATGTTCTTAAATTTCTTAAAACATTTTCTGTACTGATGTAAATATCTATCATAATTTAAAAAAAAAGGTGTCTGTTACTTAATAACTTGACCTTAAAGATATTGATGCAAAAAGACTGAAATGTCACTGTAGGCTTTTTGCTGTTGTAGGACTTTTTTACTGTATTAACAAGTCGAATCAAAATAATTTTAATCCTTATAACTATAAGTTAAGATAAAATATCAAGTGTGTTTTATGTAAAGATTTTTTTTATTATATCAAATGTATAAATAAACAAATATATATACAATTAAAATTATTCTGTCTTTTATTTTTTGTGTTTCATTTCTTTAGGCTTTTTATTAGGCTGCCCTAATAGTTTCTGATACAGATAGATTTCGTCGACCATCAATTCAATTTATAGTGTTCTGGTGCAATTGCTAGATTTCATTATTTTGAAACCTTTTTTGTTTTATTTGTTTATTCCAAAAATGATAAATGAAGAAGGTTCATAATTAAATATGGTTAGGAGTTGGAGTGACAGAACGACGCATAATGGATGCACATTTGTCTGACCCTTTGAATAAGAAGACTAAGGAAGGAGCATAATGCTATGCATGTATTCATGCATGGTGGGCGGAAAAAGGACTCTAGGGTGGGGATCCTTGACAGTTCTGTTTGACGATTCATTTGACACATTTGAATTTGATTTGAAATTTTGTGGATTTGTCAGTCTTTACGGAGCTTATTTTATTGTTAAGATTTGAGCTTACAAGTTCATGATTTAATTACGTCTCGTGATATTTTATTTGTTTACTTATTAACGAGTCGTTGTAATTTTCCCTATAGCTTAAAAATTTTTAAGTGCAAATTAGAAACACTTGCATTTTTGGTAAAAATAAGTGGAATTGAGTTAGTTTTCGACAGTGATTGCGCTATTAGCTCTGAATTCAAAAATGGATATCGAAATCTATTAGAAATAATTATTGATTGTAGTTTTTTTCGAAAACTTTCTTAATATTTCTGCTATATTTTCTTCGCAGACAGTATGTGAAAATCTTTATAAATAAAAAAGTTACACGATTGCTGAAAATTGCTATGCACTTAAAGTAAATAGATGGGTTATTTAAAAGTTTTGAATAGAAAAGAGCAACCTTGTTGAATTTTTCTTATTTAAACATATTGTAAAAGATCCGATCTTCAAAATAAAAATAAAAGTTTCTAAAGTGGTTCTTCAGTTATGGCGTGTTATGTGTTAAAAAGTTGAGTTTTTAAATTATCGCGATTACTGACGTTTTTGCGTTATAAAAAAATTCACAGATTTTGCAACATGCGCAACCATCATAGGCGTATTGAAAATACCAGACACAAAAGTCGGCGCGGCGGTGGTCAGCAATCACCTGTTTTTTACATTTTATATTAACTTGTGACGTCATTTGGAAGAGCTCAATAGAAATATAAAAGAACTAAAGCTTGTTTGGAAAGCAATTTGACATTCGTGACGTCAGCACTCCAGCAGTCTAACGTATCGCTAATTGCCATTCGCAAATATATTCCAGATACGTATAGTGAACAAGTGAAACGTTCGCAACGTTAAATAATTTTGATATTTGATTTTTATCGTGATGGCTTTTTATAAAAGTGAAGAATTTAGTAAGAAAAATATTAATGATGGAGATGAACGTGTACGGATTCATGAATGGCCACGATCACGGTCACGACACTATAGAAATGTGAGGTATGTATGTATATATATATATATATATATATATATATATATATATATATATATATATATATATATATATATATATATATATATATATATATATATATATATATATTATATATATATATATATATATATATATATATATATATATATATATATAGAATTAATGACATTAATTTGCAATAGCACCTCGAACCCACAGTTTCATTATGGAGCCAGATTAAACCAATCAGAATGAGTATTATGTTACCGTAAAAGCCTGAATATTGGTTAAACGTAGGGTTACCCACGTAGGAGCCCGAAATATGCAAAAAAGGTCACTTTAGGTTAAGTTTAGATTAGGCCTATATTTTTATTAATGCAAAACCAACTAAGACCTAATTCTAATATAACCTAAACTCACTCCCTCTTTTGCATATTTCGGGCTATTACCTGGGTATTTCTAGGTTTAACCAATATTCGAACTTAGAGTGTAAATTTATGGACGGTCCATAAATTTAAATTCGCCGTACAAAAAATAAGTAATAGTTACTATAGATAAAAATAAATTAAAATATAGTTCCACGATAATTTAGTTTGCAGCTTCTTTTCATCACACCTAGTAAAAACCCGTCACAACCACTACTCATAGTATGTATACCTATGTATTTTTAAACATCATTATGAGATTTAAGTCATAGGTGCCCATAATATGAGTAGCGGTATTGACGGTTTTGTTATGATGAAAATGTTGTGTGATATGAAAAAGCAACAAAATATATTATCGATTGCAGCAACTATACCTAGTTTACATTCAGTATGTCCAATTAATATAGAACATTATAGCTATGCATGATTTTAAAAATTTGCTAGCATTATATTTTCTTAGTTGAGTTTTTGAAATTATTTGTTAGCTTCTTAAACAAAACAGACCCATAATAATTCAAATCTTTATCATCCAAGACTTCCAAGAATTGTAAAGTAATCTCACGTCAAAATTTTTTAAAATGATTGCATGCCTTAAATGTTTGCAAACTTAACAAAAATATGTCTTTGATTACCTGCAATTAATATATTTTGTCCAATTTATCAGTTCTGCATCATATCCGAAATTCAGATTGTGGCTCTGTTCCCAGACGAATCTCTGACTAGTCAGCGCGTTTCTTATTGGTTGAAATGTGTAGAAATCAGAATAACAATCAGGTTTCTAGGCATTTTAACCAATGAGAAGCGTGCTGACTAGTCAGGGATTCTTCTGGGAACAGACCTTGTGTGTGACACAACGAAGAGTCAACGTACAACGCGAACGACAAGAAAATGGCAAGTAAAAAAAAATGTAAAGTCTTAATTACTAATTACACAGTCGTTCTCTTGAGTTCTCCTGCCTAAAATCTATATTGCCTTCCCTAAGATTTTAAATATAAATGATTGAAACTCATACAAGTTTACCACAATTTAAACATAAGATAATTATTTAATTATTATAAATCCATAATTATATTAAAATATAACACTTACGAAGTTACTAAATATTAACTATTTCTAATTAATCATTTAATAATTCTGATAAAAACACGCTTGATTATTTATTTTAGAAATCATACGGGCTATAATCATTAATATGACTATATTAACAATACTTAAATCAAAAAAAGGAATGCTACTGTATTACAATAATTGTAAAACAAGTATGTAATCTCACTCTCGGACTAATTATTAAAAACTGCTCATCTTGTTATAGATGTCGGCGTGTTGTCTCTATTATTTTATTAGCCGTTTAGCTATAGTTTGATTTCAGATAATGCAGATTTTAATGTGCCATTTGTGTTTTTTTATTGGAATTATTATTTTTAGCATATTTGGTTTGGTTGAAGTTATTTTCTCTTAACTCTATGAAGTTATTTTTAAGTGCTCCTGTCCATTTTTCAATTATTAAAGTGCCTTTAGATACAATTAAAATTAATTAGTTGGTGTATAGTATTTGTATATTTGTATATTACTCTGCCCTTGTGAGTTTCTCCCCCATTCTAGAGATTGGTTGGCCACCCATCAGTAGCCATTCTCGTCACTGCTTTTGCAACGCCGTAGAATGGTTCTGAACCTATGAACTGATCTATCACTGATGAGCCTTGCTTGTATTTTCGTTACCCTTATGACCTTCGTGCCCTAATAACCCAGGCTACCTAACATTGCTATGATCACCCAAAGTATTTAGAGCACACATACAATCCCACACCAGCCTAGAATTGACCACCGTGGAACCGAGCACCTGAGTACTGCTTGGCTATATGCGAAGATGACCATCGAAGGATGTGTTCTTTGCTGTGTGTTTATTTCTTCTACACAATAGTGGATTGCCGTTACTTCCACCTGGAAAATTGTGACATCCTTAGATAGGCTTACGTGGAAATATATTCCCTGTTTCGGCCCTACTATTCCAGCTATACCTACGCCTTCCGACGTTCTTGAACCGTCTATATACCAGGTTACCTCAGCTTGAATAGGTACACCTTTTATCCAGTCTTCTCTTCCTGGTATGGTTATGTTAAATTTATTGTTAAACTATTCCTTGTAGCTGTTGCATCTAGCGGTAATCCCATTACCTTGTCTGCTTTTGGCTCTTAGCTTCTGGGTTCAGCGTTTTGACCGTGAAATAACCTGACAGCATGACAGATCTGACTTCGAATTGTATGAAAATATGTAGTGGTAGTAAGTTCAACAAAACTTCCATCGCATTTGTGAGAGTGGTTTTCATGTCCCCCGTTACACACAGGCAGCCATGCCTTTGTGTGGAATTTAACAGCGTTGTCCACCACACCACCGACCCGTAGGTTCATGGGTCTTACAACCCTTGTGTAGAGTCATGAGTCATTTTAGGGTTAAGTCCACAGTTTTTTCCACACATCCTTCTGCACCTATTTAAAGAGATGGCAGCCTTCTGTGTCGCCTTCGCTATGTGAATATTCCATGTGAGCCTTTGATCAAAAAATACCCCATTTTTGTTTCTTTGGCAAATGAAATCTCTGATTCTCCTAGCACCTGTGGTTTTAGGCCTTTTGGTGCTATCTTTTTTGTAAAGTTGACAATGTTTTCTGATCATTGACTGTCAGTCTCTCTTGTTTACACCATTTGTCTACTTTGTTTAGGGCTGTCTGCATTCTTCCTGATATCATCCCAGCAAACTTACCCTGACCACAATTAATGTGGTTTGCATATCCTAGTAGTCTAAGAGCTAGCACCGTTTTCGAGAAAGTATTTCAAGACGTCTGGCTCTTTGATATATCTTTTATTATGCTCTCTGGAACAGCATGCGGCCCGTCTGGCTGCCGATACCCGTTGCGTTCACTACTGCGCATCGAAAGAAAATCCTATATTTTTTATTAATTTAGTCCTATAAATTCTAGTATTGAATATAAATCGAACATGTCTCCATAGCCATAGCGTAGTTTCCGACCACGAACACGATGATTCGAGTTGAATTCGGGTCAGGTCAAGACTTATTTTGTTTATATTCTGATAATAAAGTATTAAATAATTCTGGTAATTAAAAAAAACAAATATTTAATACTTTACTATCAGAATATAAACGAAAATAAAATAAAAGTCTTTGCCCTGACCCGGATTCGAACTCTGAGTCATCGGTTCGTGGTCGGAAACTCTACGCACTGCGCTATGGAGACATGTTCGATTTATATTCAATACTAGAATTTAAAGTACTAATAAAAATATAAGATCTTCTTTCAATGCGCAGTAGAGAACGCAACGTTTACCGGTAGCCAGACGGGCCGCATGCTGTTCTAGAGAGCATAGTAAAAGATATATCAAAGAGCCAGACGTCTTAAAATACTTGTTTTTCCGACGTTGCTAGCTCTCGTACTATAGAGAATAAGTTTTCTTTGGACAGTTCGGTGAAGAGGTCATCTACCAAGGTTTCCCAAAATAGAGGAAATAATACTCCTACTTGTGGACATCTTCCACCCGTTATTGTTTTGATGGTAGCTTGTACCAAAGTGGATGTTACTATCCTATTTTCTAAGGCGGCGTTTATCCATATGGATACTACTGCAGGTGTACCTCTTCTACTCATTGCATTTACTAACGAGTTGATAAAAAAACTTGATAAAAAATAAAAGAATAACATAGAATATATTTCTTTACTCCACAGTATGAATAGCCATAATAAAATTAAGATTGTTTTTAAATGAAACGTTTTTGTCGAAAAATTTTTACATAAAAAAAGTGCAATTTAAAATACAAATCATCAACATGTCCGATCTTTTCCAGATAACTTTGAT
The DNA here is from genome assembly GCF_002938485.1 of Sitophilus oryzae. Classification (NCBI taxonomy): domain Eukaryota; kingdom Metazoa; phylum Arthropoda; class Insecta; order Coleoptera; family Curculionidae; genus Sitophilus; species Sitophilus oryzae. Next base: position 1,223,140 of record NW_022146106.1, read on the forward strand.
TTACTGTACTTAATCGAAACTAGAGAATTGGCCTGTACAAGAGTACATAAGCCGATCTATTCTCGAAAACCAAGAGACAAAATAGGTACAATACGTTTGAAGTACAGAGTATGAAAGGAACAAGACAATTCCTTACATATTTACAGTATAAGTAATTAATACTTAAATATAAAATAAGTACTCTATTTTGTAGATTTTCTTACAGTACCAGTGGCGAAATACTCATTGGCCTTAATATTTGTGTTAATTCCAACCTAAAAATTAATCAAAATGGCAACACTGCTACATATCTATAATAGCTAAGTTCGGTAATCACATTCAGATGTCGACGGATTTTTGTCACGTGATCACAGATTGGATGGAGTAACCTGAAATTACCGAACGGTTTGGATTGTTTGGATCGCTAAGGAAAAAATGACAAGTTTGAAATCTTGCAACGTTCAAAGACAAAAGGACCAATAATTTATTTTTTGAGTTTTGTACGTCGTTTTGCATTAAGCAACAAAATAAACAATTTAAAACTTGACAACAACTTGGAAATTAACCTCACTAATTCAAATTAATCTGTTTGCTCCGTCAAAATTCTCCGAGCAAAAAGATCACCGTCCGATTGCTCCTTTGAATAAGAAGACTAAGGAGCATATCAAAAATCTTAGGTACTCCGCGATGGGCCTCAAATATGACCGACTTAAATTCCGGTTTATCAGTGTCGTTCTAATTTTATTTAAAAAATGTAAAACTATGATGTAGGGTAGACGTGGGGTAGACTCAATAATTTGTTGTTTTATTTTACGTTGTGAATAAATGTTGGTAGTTATTAAAATTGTTATAAAAATATATAATTCTAATAAAAATAGATAAGTTATAATAAGTATTTATTAACACAAACATCCGATACGCTACTGAAGCAGGTAAGTCAAATTAACGTATCTAAATTCTTTGACATCTAATCTTTGACAAGTAGTAAATAAAAGCAAAAATGCAAGAAAAAATATATAATTAGTTAATTTAAGTGAATTTCATAAATGATCGGTTTACTACACGTATGTATATCATATAGTCACTTACTAGCGAAAAGTTGTTCCATTATTTCACTCGATTTTTGCCGAGATCTACCGCACGCTACACAACCAACTATTTTAGAGTCTTTTTCGATAAATCGCGATAGTGTCACTGTTAATTTAAGTTCTGCCACAATTTCCATCTAGATTTACTACCTTTATCCAACTATCAGTAGTAGAATAAATAATAAATAACATAAAATAAGCTCGGTAAAGACTGACAAATCCACAAAATTTCAAATCAAATTCAAATGTGTCAAATGAATCGTCAAAAAGAACTGTCAAGGATCCCCACCCTAGAGTGCTTTTTCCGCCCACCATGCATGAATATATGGATAGCATTATGCTCCTTCCTTAGTCTTCTTATTCAAAGGATTGCTCCGATTTTATTTACCGAACGGCTCAGATTTACTTCCCCTACATCTGGATGTCATAAACGATCGATCCGAGCAGTCGGACGTGAAATACCGAACGCTAAATGCTAATGCTATAAAAATCAATTCCTTCCCGCAATTTTTGTTTTTGTGATATCATGTGGTTTGCAGTTAGCAGTTCAATTACTAGTGTTTCATAATGGCATATTTTTACTAGTGTTGATGCGTTTTTGGAGATATTGTGGATATATCTGTCAACAATTAAATTTTTGAAATAAAATAATGGATAATTGGAAATAAAATTCTGACAGACGGCTTATAATTTATACTTAATTTTTATTTATTCTCTAAAGCGTACATCACGTTAAATATAAATAAAATTGGTATGTAATTAACAATGTTAGTGCAGTTATGTAGTCTCAAATTATTCACGCTTTACACTATTCGTATCCTTGTATGAGTAGGATTAACTATTTGGTCATTATCAGGAAAATAAGTTCCAATTAAGACAATGGAAAAGATACCTGTGATTATTAGTAAACCTACTGATGCTGTAACTGTATAAAGATGAGCGTAAACATACCTAAAAAATAAATATTAATAGAGATTATAACTTAAAAATTAGTCAATTCTGTTTTGACCATATCAAAAATATACCCAACGCTAAACAATTTACGATACACGTCATAGCTTTCAAAGGTATCGTTGCTAGGTTTTAAGCTTGATTTTCATGCATCCGTTGTCCGACGATACGTTGATACGATACTAATTTTATTGGTAGAATTTAAAGCCTTTGATTGGTTAGAAAATAACGCAGTTTTTAAATTTATGGCATTTTCATGCCTCCTTTTATCGGATATACGTTGGTAATATTTTATATTTTCGTTTCCATAACGATTTTGCTATTTTACTTATATTTTTATTAAGGTTACATTAAATTTGTCAAAAGTGTCAAAACGTCCGTTATCGTATGAACGGGTCCGTTGACGGGCTGAAGTAAAATATTTGGATGAAAAGTAGCGAGAAAACGCTATGACCAATCAGAGCACCGTCGGACCATAGTATCAACGTATAACGGATGCATGAAAATCAAGCTTTACACGTCCAACCATTTGGAACGAATATTTAAATGTGTGTGCACTGAGACAACATTCTAATTTAAGTAATAAAATAATAATACCATGGACAGCTAAGTCAATCATCAAATAAAAAGCCTAACATTAACATTAAAAAAAATTATTTGTTTTAATATGAAAAAAAAAAATTTATTTGTTCTAAATTTTCAATAATAATCAGAATGAAGTAAGTTTAAAATACAGTATTATCATATCAAGATTTTGTAAAAATGTAATGTTATCCTGGCAACTGTCAATTATATCCACTGCTTGATGACGTATACGAAAATTGATATGAATTGAATTTACATATTTTACTTTAAAAAAAAATCGTTATGTTTGAAGCTTTGTAGTTAACTTCCATATCAAGTAAATATAATTAGGCAGACTGATAGTAAAATCGAACATTTATCTTGCTCTAGTTTAGTTGCTTTTAAATTTGACAAATAATGATAATTGGATATCACTGTCTGGCGGATTTTTGTAAAATAAAATCTTGAATTTTGCAAAATGAAAAAACAGTAGTCAAAGGATATGTGACAGTGGCATTTGTTTTCTGTAATTTTAATTCAAAAGCGGATTGATTTTTTCTGTCATTATTTGAATGTTGTCTGTTATACATACTCTTGCTAGATATATTTTACACAGTATATTATACAGGGTGGAGCCTCTCATACGACGCGGAAGATCCGAGGAAATATGCTCACAAAATGAAATTTTCAAATAATAAAGATCTACTGACGTGAACTCATAAAAATTAAAATATCTCGGCAAATCTTTGTCTAAGGGGTAGGCAACCTTGATAATATTTTGAAGATATATGAATTCCTCATTGAACACTGAAATAATATACTGGGCGTTCCATTTAAAATAAAGGAGTAACTTGCTTTTAAAAGTGACTAATTTTGTCTCATCCTGTATAACTTTTCTGGTCAAATTTTAATTTATTTTAACATACAATGATTATTGTAATTGAAGATCAGGCTTTACAGGGTATATTAAAAAATAGGCAGCTATTATTGAAATTTAAAATTTACTCTTTATTTTCACATAATGTGAACTATGTCAAAATCATTACATTTCAGGCATATATTTTTATAAAAAAAATGCTTTCAATTAACCTACATATGCTCGAAAAATGTCATTTCGATATGAGAGGCGCCACCCTGAAGATATAGGAAGCAAACAACGACTGAAATGATTGGCAATACTATGTAAAGAATTTGCGTTTTAAGGTTAGTGATTGATACACATAATAAAACAAGTTATTATTTGAAAAATTTTAGGGTGCCCTCTTACTGGTAAATATATGTTAATCTGTGTTGAAATATATTTTATTATTTAATGGATACCTCCTAACAAGTATGTATGTGTTTTGTAATAAAACTAGTTTATGAATGAAACTAGTACACCTAACTAAACGTAATACAGGTAACCTAACCTATATTTTATAACAGACTTATTCGATAATTAAATTAGAAAACCTTCAGACTAAATCTATGTATTTCTCATCTCGTTTTGATTAGTTTCATATTATTATGGAAAAAGATTTTAAACATCATCAAAAAATTAATCATATTATTTAATTTTTTTTTGGAACACTAGTAATACGAGCCGATAAATATTCGAATTTCTTAAAGTTAATGCTAACCTAACGAGTAAAATCATAATATCCAACTATTTCCACATTGTTGATATCCCTATATATTTTCTTGCTGGAGAGATTTTATACCGTATGATATACATATGGTAATCGCAAAACAATTTCCGATGCACGTGATCAAGTTTGAGTGACAAGCGATGGCGACAGCGCTGCCAGATTGTGATGGATTTATGAGATGAATCTTAATTTAAAATTGACAAACAACATATTTATTATATCATTTTTTTTAAAGTTTAAAGAGCTCTACGTTTTATTCCTAATTTAATAACTAATATTTTAGTGATTAAGTGATTTATTTGTTTTATAGCTTATTTTACTTATTACATATTGGCAAAAACTAGTTCATTATGAAGATTATTATAAGCGTTATTATGGGTTATTTATTTATTGTTGTACATCTTACAACTCCATAAGTGGTAATAACAAGAGGGTGCTATTAATGCACAAACTAATAATCACAGAATTTAATAAAAACTAACTTTGAAAGTGGCATAATGGGCTTATCAATCAAACTTACTTCTCTGACTGCAGTCAAGGGTAATAAAGGAGCTTTATTGTCACGTTCTCATTCAAAATAGTTTATCAGGGAAGCTAGAAGCTCTTTGCTTCGACTGTTTAAATGCTTCGGCATATTTTCAACACAATTTCAAAAAATTCAATACAAAAACTCGAAAATTTAGTTCTTAAAAGAACTGTTTGTGTTTAAAAGTGCAATTTAAAAAAACTACGAAAACGGCAAAAAACGAGAATTCCTCACAACACAGATTCAACAACAACACGATATTATACAACAACGATCGACACTAGGATAATTGTCAAATAATAAAGAACAACATTGCTGAACACGGCGCAATCTGACTAACATAGCGATAATAAAATTCAGTTTAAACAAATTTTTGTAGCTTTAATTTAATTAAAATATCTGTTACAATCAATTGCTCTATAAAGTAAAATGAAGAGCTGCTCGCTATCTTAAATTATACTACAAATTTAAAAATTTTTGCCAAAAATTCATTTACTCAGGTTTATAGACTTTAGTGTCAATGTCGATATGATTGATGACGTGCATCGGAAAATGTTTTGCGATTACAATACATAAACAATTTAAATACCTGAAATACCATGCAGCTAATAGCATAAAACTAATCAAGGCAAACAAAAAGTTTCCCAGATCCCAATCAATTCCTTGATTATTATTGTTGTTGATATTTGTAACTATAGTAAATGAATGGCCTCTAAGAAGTTCCGGATTCTGGCCAATGTTCCCTTGGATTAGTTCATCGCTTATCGACGGCCTCTTCTGATGTATTAGGCAATGAACGACACAATTATTGAAAAGACCGCAGTTTTGTAAACTTTGACGATCTTCCTTTAAAACTTGGCCATTAAATATTAAACGTACAATCTTATTTGAATTTAGCTCAGTTTCAAAATGCCTCCTGCAATAAAAAAATAAGGTTATTTTTATTAGCAAAGGGAGTAAACGGACCTGTTTTTGAGTTGGTTTATACTTGGATAAGGGCAAAAACCGTCAATGTGACAAAAGTGATTTTTACAGAGAAAACTGATTTAATGATGCCGAATACCAAGAGAGTCTAGAGAATGCCGTAACGTCATCTGATCCTGTCTGTTTTGACAGTATTTGTCTTTGATGGAACAGAAGAACTAAGTAATGCCTAGCCTAGTTACAAAAGCAGCTGTGGCTCCATTGGTAAGGCGGTCGCTTCCGGGTCGAGATTCGAGATGTACCAGGTTTGAATCCATCAAATATAGATTTTTTATTATATTTTGACAGGCTGTTTTGATTGGCGTTGGTTAATATCTGGGGTTCATTTTTTTGTTTATTAGATTATTGCCTATCCCTGCAATGTGTTGGAGTTGAAGCCGAGTTAGAGGCAACTAGATAACCGGTCCATATATACTTCACATATATTCGTCTGATAGGCAGACACTGGCGCAACAGCGCAACTCCAAATATCGATTAGCCGTTACTCTGAGGATTAGATAATAATTGTCGAACGGGAGCGCAAACGAAAGCCGTACGAAGTTGGACGGAGCCGTGCGAATGAACAGCTGGTGCTAGCGTCTAGTCTCACAGGCTAGCGTCTAGTCTTTTATTGGTCTAGTTATCCGATCGATAATTCAAAATCCAGGCTTGCGCACTACGCTTGAGCAGAGCTAGCTGAGCGATTATGCCTTCAGAAGCGAATTCCTTCAGAAGATTTATATACCCATTTCACCGGCTTGGCTTCACAGAATGCAGGTTGGAGTCATGCGAAGGCTGGAGCTGACTCCTGAAAAGACCTGTATTTGCAGACTGACCGGCACAGCAAAACTGGTAGGGGCTTTGGAGGTCAACATTCTGGGAGTGCAAGTGCCAATTAAGGATTAATATTAAATACCTGGGCGTCTGGCTAGACAAAAATGGCACCTTTGTCTACCGCACTCAGACAAAGGCAAAGAACGTAGCGGAGAGTGCAAGTGCTCTAACAAGGCTCACGCCGCGCGATGGTGGCGCCGGCGATTGGGATGCAGGATGCTCGCAACTGCACAGGTGTCTACCGTGCTGTATGCTGCACCAGCATGGGCCGAAACCGCTCTAAAGTTGGCAAAGAATGTTGACACTCTAAACCGGGCACAGAGGACAGTGCTCCTGTATGTAAGCAGGGCAAACAGGACAGTGTCCACAGAAGCACTACAAGTGCTCGCTGGGATAATGCCTCTGGACCTGCAAGCTAGATACAGGAGCGAATCTTACGGGCTAGAGAAAGGTGCTATCAAGGCAAATAAAGAAAAATTCCTGGAGCTGTGGAACAGAAGATGGCAAAGCAGCGATCGGGGCGGCTGGGCTCGGCGCTGGATACCAGACCTGAGACCATGGCTACGAAGAGACCATGGGAGACTGACCTACTGCTTGGTGCAGTTTCTGAGTGGACATGGTACGTTTGCTGCCTACAGGCATCGCATCGGAAAAGCTGCCTCTCCCCACTGCGGAGCTAGTGGCGATGTAGAGGATGCCGGGCACGTACTACTGGAATGCGACCGACATGCGGCACTGAGAACTGACACGGAAGCCATCACAGGACCTCTGACTGAGGAAAGCCTCATCACGGTTATGCTGCGTGACGAGCATTGCTGAAAGGCTGTTGACCAGCTGTGTCTCGATATTCTTATTGAAGTGGACGACGTAGTGGCCGCAAGACGTGTTAGATCTGTGTAAATTGTCCTGCACGGGCTCCTGTTAGTGATAATCAATTCTGTGATAATCAAGATTAAGATTAAGAACTAGAGCGATTCAGTGTCGACGGAGTGACGATTAAAGGTAGGAGTGGATGCTTCCGTATGCCTCACGGCGATCGACATCCACACCTCGCATTTTCGCATCGAACCCCACACTTCGGCGGTAAATCGCTTCCCCTCTTCTCTAACAAAAAAAAAAGGTTGGAGTCATGCAGGTCAAATTTAGCTGGGATCAGATAAAGTTACGGTAATTTATAAACGCTTGTCTGAATACCATGTTAAAGATACAAAAAAATATTGCTGTATGCGTTATTATTTGGATATCGTTTGTTATATTCAATTACATTTTAGCATGTGTTTAGGACTTGGTATTCTCAACAGATTAAGTTGATTACTTAAAAAATTCCTATAAAATGGAAATCATCAATTTCTCCCCTTACCCTTCACTTAATCTTTACTAATTATAAAGTTCGACACAAAGTGACTTTTGGTATAGATTTTGATACAGAACAGATATATGTTAGTATACGAGGTGCATCTCAAAAGTAGCTCACCCCTATAACTTTTATATTTTTTTCGGATGAAAAAACGAGATTTGGTATGTTAGTATATGACATAAATTAGGATTGATTGGTGTATTCAATTGTTTTTGGTCACTTCCTTTTTCACCGGAAATGACTACAACTTTTGATTTTTAAATAGCAGCTTCGGTGTTTTTTTACTTTATTCGATAGAAAATGACATTCTGAATAGAATGTCATATCATATGTCAACTTTTGACATTCTCGCTTAATAAAAAATTGTATTTTATAATTCAATCTAGAGTACCATGGCTATGTTAAAAACAATAATTCTTCATCAAGGAGCCTTGGAAAAATATATTTGATGGTCTAATGTTTTTAGTGTCTTATCCTGGCCAGTTAGAAAATGCTCAAATCGTATTTTTATCATATCTCAATTTATTCAAATAGAACCAGGGTGGCTCATTAGCATATTTGGAAAAAGCATTTTTTTACGAATAATTTGGTACCATACACTTGGTATTTCAAGTCAAATTTTCGTTACGAACCGCAAGTTATAATTTCAAATAAACCATATGCGAAAATGTCAAAAGTTGACATATGATATGTCATTCTATCCAGAGTGACATTTTCTATCGAATAAAGTAAAAAAATTCCGGGGTGCCATTTAAAAATCAAAAGTTGTAGTCATTTCCGGTGAAACCGGAAGTGACCGAAAACAATTGAATACGTCAATCAATCCTAATTTATGTCATACCAAATTATAGTATCATACCAAATTTCTTTTCTTTAACTAAAAAAATAAAAAAGTTATAGGGGTGAGCCACTTTTGAGTCGCACTCGGTATATGTAGTCTAGAGAATATGATACATAAATAAGTTTAAAATTGTGTGTGCACTATGTGCGCATACTTGAAGTGAAACTTCTTACCAACAGCCATTAATTGAAAGATTTGAAGGACATGTTTGAAAAAGTGTAATTTGAAATGTTGAAAAAGTAATAAATAAACTGCTTCACTTTCACAATATTTGTATTAAAATGATAAAATTAGTACTGTATAATAATTACAATGTATAGTCTATAGTACCTATAATTAATAAAAAAAATTGATTCACTTTTTTTTCACAAAAATTTGTACTAATATAAATATTTTTGTTAAACACACGTGGAGTCGTAGACTCTCCTTACCACGTTTTGTCTCGCGCTAGCTTGTGTGTCACGGCCTTGAATTTCTACTCCCAGCGCGTGTAACGAAGTTTCACACAAAAATGGTGCGCGTGACTGATTAATGAATGAATGTTAGGATAATCAACACTACTGTATTCCGAAGTGTTTAGCTGCACAAAATGATAAAAGGTATATGCATTTAAAAAAAAAAACAATGTTAAACCTAAAACTTACACTTTGAAATCGCCGAGCGGTTCGTGCAATCTTCCATCCACGATTCTTATATCATCGTTTATGTACTTCAGCTTAATTGTTATGTTTGACGGATCTGCATCTTTATTACATCCAGACTGAGAATTACTATTTAAAACGGTTTTTACTTCCTTATCGTCTTTACATTCTCCTTCTTTTATATCAGAATGAGTAACTGTTTTTCTACCTTCCAACTGGATATTGCTTGTTGCTACTCGTACATGAAAAATAAATAAATATAGTACAATTTTAAGCAACATGGTGATAGATGTGTAAGATTTCATATTACAGCAGTGAATTTATTGTACAAATATTGGTACATGGAAAAATCCAATAAAATATTGCTGTATGCTAGAGCTGTATGCTATTGTAGTATGTAAGAGCCACAGGTCCTGTGGCTCTTAAAAAACACAAAAAATTATTTTATATTTTAGAAAGTTTGGCGCAGAATTTTGAATACCCTGTATGATTTAAGATTACGATATTTATACCAAAGTTAAATCTAGACCGTCTAAAGTAAATACCTCATATACTTTTGATTTCAGGACAGTTCTTGTATTTGTAATAATTTTTTAAGAAAGGCTGAAAATATATAATATTTTTCTTTATTTATTAATATCTCTGAAACTAACGAAATATATTTACTCATATCTTAGGATTATGTAAAGTGACCTGAAAGGAAGCCAAAAATATAATAATATACTGGATGCTACATTTAAAAAAATCATCCCAATCTACTGATAATTTTTTGGGCCACCCTGTAGAAGTTAAAATTTTTCCTGAAATACATTCTATTATAGTACATACGAGTACTTTAGGTTTGCACTTAAACAAAATTCCCAAGTTTTTTATTCTAGGGGCTTATGCCCGACGCACTATTGCCGGACCCTGTACAGGGTGGCTCGAATTCGACCTTCATCATTGGGATTTCGGAAACCGTAAGAGATACAGGATCGGTTAAATGGAGGCAAAGTTGCGCAATTTGATGCTAAATAAAATGCCGTATTGCATTTTTATTTTTTATTTTTTTTTGCATAAAATATTCTGATGATGGAATTTTCTGTACGAAACGCCGGCAAATATCAAAGTGACTATATATAGTGTTTAAGGAGTGATGACATGATTTAATAAAATTGAAAAAAAAGTCAGGTCCGTATTTAAAAAAATTAAGTTGATGATGGTCGCCAGAAGCCGAAACGTCAGTCAATATTTAATCACACAGAGTTATAGAGCAGAAAAAGTGGCAATGAAAATGTGTTTTTCATTTTAAGTTATCTTAACAAATAAAGCCAGGAAACAATAGAAAACAAAATTAAAAATTCCGTTTTTTTTCGAATATATTCGGAAGTATTCGGAATTTTTCAAAATACAATACGACATTTTATTGAGCATCAAATTGGGCACCTTTGCCTCCATTTAACCGATCCTGTATCTCTTACGGTTTCCGAAATCCCAATGATGAGCGTTGAATTCGAGCCACCCTGTACAACAGATTAATATAAATGTTATATTTAGAATTAATTAAAAAAAGCATTTCAGCTACTTTATTTACTTAAATTTTAACATAGGTGTGTTAAAGATTATTCTTCAATTACATAATTACAAATTTACAAATAAATTATCTGGAATCATTAGACCAGTTAATGTTGCTTTTAAAATTGAAATAAATGGAGAGTTACAACAAAACTGTTATAATAATAATTTAGCTTTCTGGTCATAAAAGTTAAAAATAAGAAAAAAAAACGGATAAAACGTTAAATGGTAATTATCCAAAAATAATTTATTGCGCATCAAAAATAATTTATTGCATATCAGGTATTAAAATAATACATGACATTACTTTATAGTACCAGTAAGTTTTTGCTTTTCTTTCCTTCTAAACTTGTTTTTCGAATTTAGGCTGGAAAACTGGGGAGGACTTGACATTATTCTTCAACATTGACGTACTCTTTTGACATAGTGACTCTGTCGTTATTTACAACATGCGCACAACCCTTCCATAGGTGTAAGTTCATTTCAAGTACCTAGCTTAGGACTAGATGTTATTAAATGTTCCCGAGCTAGGCATGTTCGGTCTTCCGGTATACTGGTATCAGGACCGGTACTTTTGAAATATTCCGGTACCTATCGGTATTGTCTTTTTCAAAACCGGTATATACCGGTTTCGGTACGGGTACCGGAAGATAGATTTTGGTACCGGTACCGGCAGACGGGTTTCAATCGGTACAGAAAAATAGATTCATGATAATATGAAAATTAAAAAACCTGTATAAAACGATTTCGGTACCGGTTTTTGTACAAAGCTGATTGTGTTCTTCTACTCTAGGTCCGTATGATTGAAAAAAAACTGCGTCAGCGATGGCTATGAAATGAAGATAGCTGTCATTTTATATGTAAAATTATGTGGGAAATGTAATCGATATTTATTATGCTGGTGATGCCAACTGGACGCCGTTTTTTTCGATCATTCGGTATAATACGGTCAGGAACATGCAATGTAATTGATTTTGATGTATATTTAAGGTATTGCTAGTCTAGTTTGGTCCAGTAAACTAGTCTTCTTTTTTAGTACATCTAAAATTCAAGTAAAGCATCTTACTCATGGATCACTCATCATCTATATTATATAAATTAAAATGTCCGTAAAACTCAGGCCGACATTCAATAGCGTCTACACTGTTATTTAAAATATGTAAAATAGCATCTTATTTCCGCTCCATTTATATCTCCAAGAACAGCAGTTTCCAGTACTTATTTTTTGCATTTTTCATAAGTAAAGAGAACGTTGGACAAGAAATCAAGAATATGCCGGAAATTTGAACATAAACAATGAGAATCTTAAGTTTGAACTAACTTAAGATACTATATAGTTGCAACGGTAACGGATAGATTTACGGTATATTACGAGAAATCTAATTTATCCCTCAAAATACCGTATTTATTTAACGTTCTCTCTAAAGTTCTCGTGCCTGTAACTTTCTTTTTTCCTTTTTTAATGCGATATCATGAGGTATATGCTCAATGACACAACAAACAGAACAATTATTTCGGTCTTTCCGATATTCCGGTTCATCCGGTTCAACCGGGCTTTCGGTCTTCCGGTCCAACCGATATACTGGTTTAGTATCGGTCCTACCGATCTAATTGTTGGAACCGGTATACCGGTTGTAGGACCGGTACTTCGTGATTCCGGATACCGGTACTGAAATTTTAGGACCGAACATCGCTATTCCGAGCTACATCTGACATTCTCCATTATTGGACGATCCCGTACGGAGCGTAGACGATCTCTATTTAAATATAAATGTTTATATATATATTTGGTTTTGATAGTAAACTAATTTTAAAGCATCTACAACATTAAACATGTATGACAACTCACCATTTGTACCATACATCACATATTATCTTTATTTCAGTAGTAGAGAATTTTTAAAACACTTCATTTTTTCTAATTTATTTAAGACCAAGATAATAATATTACTTATACTGGGTTGACAAGAGAAAGATCTTGGGTCGGCGTTGTATATATTTTCTTCAAACTTAAGTTGACCAATAAATATATTTGTAAAACATATCTGTTTGCAAATTTGAATCAGTATTGTGTATGAGAAATACAGGGGCGCTGTTATAGGTATATGGAAACGGTCGATTATTAGGTAAAATATAGGAGGTACCGCAAAAAGTTAAATACAAAAGTTATAGGATTTTTAAATATCTATTAGCGAGTAATAAATTTAAGTATACAGGGTCGGTCATAAAGTCGTGTCACATAAAAGTTTCATTTTTTAAATAAAACCCCCTGTATATTATTGCATATTTCAATTCTTCCTTCAATTCTAAGCAAAAATCGAAATACACATAATGTACCTCAAACCAACCGTTTCCGAGTTATTGACTTTATTGAAAATATTACATAAACAATTTGATTTAATTAATTTCGATATGTTCAATTTCATTTAACGATGCCATTCTGCCGAAACTGTGATACTGTTGTAATGAGTTTTTAAATGCCTATTAGCTACTAGTAAATTTAAGTATACAGAGTCGGTCATAAAGTTGTGGCATATGAAAATTTATTTTTTTAAATGAAACCCCCTGTATATTATTGCATATTTCAATTCTTCCTTCAATTTTAAGCAATAATCGTAATACACAATGTACATAAATTGAAGAATTGAAATGTTAAATGAAAATTTTGTAATTTCCAGACTTGATATAATCTCATTTTATACATCTATAAATGCTAACTTGAGAACTAATGTCAAATATTATTAAGTATCACAGTTTTGGCAGAATGGCATCGTCAAATGAAACTGAACATATCGAAATTAATTAAATCAAATTATTTAAGTGATATTTTCAAAAGTCAATAACTCGGAAACGATTGGTTTCAGGTACATTGTGTGTATTACAATTTTTGCTTAGAATTGAAGGAAGCATTGAAATATGTAATAATATACAGGGGGGTTCTATTTAAAAAAAATAAAACTTTTATGTGTCATGACTTTATGACCGCTAATAGATATTTAAAAATCCTATAACTTTTGTAAAATAAAGATTTAAGTCAACGTCTCCTTTTTCCTGCCAGGACTAATCCGGACGGGACCTACTTTGTTTACGCGGAATCCGAACCGCGGTTCTCGGCCATATCATGGCAATGGCTAACCGACTTGGCAAGTGTCTAAATCAACTCTTACTCACGAGATATCCGATCTCTTCCGGCCTCGAACCGGCGTGAATGAGCAGTGTGTGTCAATAGATTTTACACTTTTGCCTTTATTGGACAACAGCACGATACAGAGTTTCGAATCGGTCACCCGTCCATCCACTAGTATCGCCTTGCGTCGCTTAACTTCGGTGTTCTAATGGGAACCGGTGTTTCGACGTAGCTGGGCAGTTGCCCTATAACTTTTGTATTTAACTTTTTGCGAGACCTCCTATATTTTACCTAATAATCGACCGTTTTCATACATAACAGCGATCCTGTATATGAAATGTATTGGCAAATATTAAGTACTTAATTAGTAATTAAGGTAATAATATGACCTACCTGAATCCTCATTACTAGTTGTTGCAGTATTTTCAAAATGAGCAAGTCTTCTTTGTCTTACAGTGTTTTGTGTATCAGCATCCATTGTTTCAATTATATTTCTCTCTTCAAATTCCTGTATATTCTCCAAGTTGTTGTTTTCGGTGGTTGACTCTTCAAAATTTTCTATGTCTGTACTTTCTTCTGTCGTTTGTGAGTTATTAGAATTATTTGCCACTTCGTTAGGTTTTGGTTGAGTTTGTAACGGTTCTGACAAGTTACTGCTTGATTCAGATGATTCTGATTGCTCCTCAATTTGGCTTGATGTTGTGCTAGTTGAGGTTGATCCTATAGAAATATGCAAACATAAATAACAAATGTAATATCAACTTATAATCCATTACCTTCGGATATAGTTACTGTTTCCGTATGATTACTTAATCTTCTAGAAAATCTAATGCCTCTTAAAAAAGATCTAGCTGCACGACTTCTACGGTCTAATAAGAGAACTGTTCTATAAAGTCTTTGATCAGTAATACTTGTGGACCACCAAGCGATGTATACTAAAATAATTAAATATTCGCTATAAGCAATTTCATAATTATACGAGATGTCTCCAATATCCTTGAACACAGAAATACTACGTATTTTTTGAATTTGGACACCATTTATTTAAAAATATATTTTTTTCTTGTGCCCGTTAGAGGGCATCAATTAAAAATAAACTCAAAAGTTAATAAATTTAGAATTTATGAAACTTGTCAAAAATTATTTGTTACACTGACATAATATTCCACATTTTCGCCAACCGTATGATCGAAAAAAAACCGCGTCCAGTTGGCTTGGAAATGACGATCAATTACATTTCCCATATAATTTTACATATAAAATGACAGCTCTTCATTTCACAGCCATTGCTGACGCCGTTTTTATTTGATCATACGGTAGATGATTGGTAGATACCATATATTTTATGCCCCTACTTGATGCGATCAAAAGTATTTTTGTACGTTAGCTTCGGAAAAAGGACTCTCGACAACTAACCGAGGTGGCGTTTTTTACAAGCGACAAAATATATAATAACTAAAGGTTGGTCGCCCTCTATACCGCGGACGCGGCGCAGCGCCATATAGAAATTTCTTATGTCTGCTTGCTATGTAGTTAAACGGACCAACGCACACTAGAGCGCGCAGCGCCGAAGCGCGCCGCGGAATTTCCGTCTAGAAGTCGGAAGACTTCTCTAGCAACTTTTTTCCGTCTCCCGCATTTCGACGCGTTGCAGTGTGCGTACTCGCGACTCGGCAACGGAAATAATTTTGCATCTCGAGTCTCTTCAGTTGGCTATTTGACTGGGAACTAGTGATACGTATCAATGGTAGAATTGTATTTTTTAATTAAGCAAACAAATTTTCATAAAGGAATATTATATGTTTTTAGTCTTTCCTCACTAGAGGCGGATGGATGATATTTTTCTATCAAAGATTTTATATTACTGAGGGGTGTAGAAGCAAAACCGGCAATCTCCATTTTTTGACAAAAGTGACAATCTCCAATTTCTAATTACCTAAATATATAAAAAAGATTAGGGTTTTTTCTTCACATAACTAATATACACATCAGAATAAATAAGAATTATCAAAAGTCGTCAGTATAAGCGATTCATTATTGCATTAGTAGTATTCGATACAGTCTCTTCTGAAAAAATATGATTAGTAGACATAGCCGGTGTTTTGCTTTTAAAACACTCAATTGAGGAGTTCGTAAAGTGTTTCCTTTATATTTTGTAATACTGAAAAAAAATGCTCTTGTCTTTTATTAAATCTGCTTGTCGTTTATTAAATCAGGAAAAAGATAGAAAAATTCTCCAAACTTCTTTTTTTTTGTTAATTTTCAAATTTTGAGTCCAAACTTTCCTTTTCTTCTTCACCTGCTCTTCCTCTTCATCTGTTAGAAGAGCACAAAAAATACTGGCATTATACTTTTTATGAAAAAGTTTAATGCCAGTGGCGTAGCTAGACCCCTGCTAATACCAGTACTCGCGGGAGGAGGGTCCTCTAATAAAAAGAGCCCCGGTCGACCAGCTAAAAATTGAGGTACATATTGGGGCCAGGAACCCAATACCGAGAGTTGCGCTAGAGCTCAAAATTTCTAATCACGCCACTGTTTGATACTAGTGATTGGAAGAACCGATTAATTTCAATAATCGAATACTCGAGTATCAAGCGATTGCAATAACCGAGTGATCAGTCGAGCGATATATACGAGTGATCACTCGTATTTAAAAATACGGTTTTCATCCGTCGCATGTTGTAAGTACTCGTTAACGCCCAGCGCCAAGCAGTAAGTTGCGTGCGCAGGGCACATATTCTTTCGGTAACGAACGGCAAGTAGTAAGCAGCGAGCGATTCGCTTGATTTAATTTATTTCGAAGCATTGTCGATGTGGGTCGTAAAATTTTGTCCCTCAGATACGCAACGGATAAATATACCAAGTGCGTCTCAAAAGTGGCTCACCCCCTATAACTTTTTTATTTTTTCAGATGAAACAACGAGATTTGGTATGTTAGTATATGACATAAATTAGAATTGATTGACATATTCAATTGTTTTCGGTCACTTCCGGTTTTACCGGAAATGACTACAATTTATGATTTTTAAATGGCACCCTAGGTATTTTTTAACTTTATTCGGTAGAAAATAATATATCACATGTCAACTTTTGACATTTTCGCATATGGTTTATTTGAAATTGTAATATGCGGTTCATAACGACAATTTGACTCGAAGTACCAAGTGTGTGGTACCAAATTATTCGTAAAAAAAATATTTTTCGAATTATGCTAATGAGCCACCCTCGTTCCATTTGAAAAAAATTGAGATATGATCAAAAATACGATTTGGGCGTATTTTAAACGGCCAGGACAAGACACTAGAACATTAGACGATCAAATTAATTTTTCCAAAGCTCCTTGATTAAAAATTAGTGTTTTTAACACAGACATGGCACTCTAGATTGAGATTTAAAATACAATTTGTTTTTGAGCGAATATGTCAAAAGTTGACATATAATACGTCATTCTATTTAGAATGTCATTTTCTATCGAATAAAGTAAAAAAATTGAGGGTGCCATTTAAAAATCAAAAATTGTAGTAATTTCCGGTGAAACAGGATATGACTGAAAACAATTGAATACGTCAATCAATCCTAATTTATGTCATATACTAACATACCAAATCTCATTTTTTTATCTAAAAAAATAGAAAAGTTATAGTGGTGAGCCACTTTTAAGACGCACCCGGTATATACGTCGTGTAATTTTGCTACCTGCAATGTATGTAGAAATTCGCTCGGCTTTTTATCGAGTACGTCACATTAAAATCGGATTTCAATTTATTTCATTCTAGGATCACTTGCGTTCGTCGCGTGGTACTCGTCACTTGCATCGCTCGTTCATAATCGAGCGATGTCAGTTATTTCAATAATCGAGTATTCGAGCGAATTTTCGCTCGAGTTATCCCATCACTATTTGATACCCTCTAACGGACAAAGCACTTTCGTATAGAAGTAAATTGTGTTCAATTAACGTAATTTGATTCATGACACTTTTAATGATAAATGCCTACTATTCAAAGAGCGAAAGTCAGATCGTGTCTTAGACAAGGAAAGAGAGGGGACAGGTAACACGGCAGCTGAAAGTGAGGCAAGTTGTCACCACGCGAAATTCTCCAATGGCGTAGCATCAGAAATTAGCTTGTACCTAGACGGTACAAAATATTTATTAAAACGTAAACTAATATATCTAATATATAATCTATATAATCGTTCATTTTTTTCTCTATATAATCGTTCATTTTTGAGTAATGCATATACAATTTTGTATTTTATAGTCTCACCTTTATAATATTAGAATATCTAAGTCGATAATGCAAAATTTATTTAACAGTCACAGTGGACTGATTATCAAGACAATTATTTATTTATTAACGTGTGAATAATGTATAATTAAATAAAAAATAATGTAATAACATATGCTTTAAACGTGTATATACATATATACTGTATGATCGAAAAAAAAGGCGTCTTGTTTGTTTGGAAATGACAATTTCACAAATGAATATTAAAAATTACATTATTCATTGAATCCATAAGCAAGTGTGAAGGGAATTGACTAGATTCATTATTATACCGTATAATCGAAAGAAAAACGACGTCCAGTTCGCTTGTAAATTACGATCGATGATATTCCCCATATAATTCTACATATAAAATGATATAAAAACTATACAAAACGACATCGAAAAAAGACGGCGTCAGCGATAGCTATGAAATCGTCGGTCGTCATTTACAAGCCCACTGGACGTCGTTTTTTTTTTCGACAATACGGTATAATAATGAATCTAGCCATTCCCCTTCACACTTGCGTACGGATTCAATGAATAATGTAATTTTTAATATTTGTTACCTTCAATCATAAGAATATCCTAATTTTCCACAAAAAAAATAAACAAAGCTTTGTGTTATTTTATTTATTTTTAAATTTATATTAATTACTCACTGAGACTATTATTATACACCTAAATTAGCAAATTTTTTGAAAGAATATTTAAAAAAATATATGTAGTAACAAGTAGCCCACCACAAGTTTGTCCACCCCCAGCAAATCTTGGCAGGTAAATTTAAGTTTTATATAACAACTATACATATAGATTTTTTATCACTAGAATTTTTAATTTTTTTATAGTTTACAATTATTTTACATATTTGATAACAATACTTTATACATTTTTTTACATGTAAAATATATAAAAAAATGTTTATTGCAGAAATTGTATTTCTCTGATTACAATTTCCTACGCCACTGGAGAAATCCATGCTGAGTAGCATTATTTATAGTATCAAACATTAATTATAATAAAGGATATTGAGAATACTACTTGGAATTATTAAAAATAGTTTGGTTTGGATGTGGTACAAAACATATTAAAAGCATTTTACATATTTTTACTGCTATAATGAAAAAATGTACATTTTATGACCACATAACAAAAGTTGTGTATCGATTTTTACCTGTGAAATGTAATTCCAGCCACTTTTTTCTCGCTTCGGCCTTTGCAGCCATACGCTGAACATCTCACCATACTAAACAATACAGTTTATAAATTTAAAACAAAACAGTTGTCACAAAAAACATAAAAATTCGCTCGGTGTCACCTCGAAATCTTGTCACCAAAGTATGGCCGCCGATAGAACTTTGGCCTCACTAACCGATCACGGGAGAATATCATATAAGTATTACTTTTTACAAATATACTCAGCCTAATCTCCAAAAAGTGAAGCCCAAACAGTGAAAGAACAATATGGAATTCTACATAAGTCTATTTCACCCGGATATTCATTTAACTGAGCATGCCTCACCTGAAGAAGTTTTCATTGGTCGATGTTTTTAAAGGGAAGTGGTTGACTGACATTTCCCCTAACCTTCAATTTTATTTATATTTTTATTATTTATAACACATTATCATGGAGTTGGAAAAATATCAAAAATAGTTGGAAACAATAAACTAAACAAAATCACTCTTTTACGCGCACAAATAAAAAGTAATCCAAACAGAACTAAAACAACAATCAATCGGAGTTTGGCGCAATCGCAGTTCAATCCATATCCGGGTGAAATAGACTTATGCAGTTTTAATATGGAGCTGGGTTATGTTGTCTTTTTCTTACGGCACAGAAATTGCACACGGCGTTAAATAGGGAACCCTGAGTATATTTGTAAAAAGTAATACGTATATGGAGAATATGCGTGTTAGCCGTCCCCTCTCTTTCCTTGTCTAAGGATCGTGTCATATTTTCAAAAAAAAAACACAATCTTTTTATTAAATATCGACTTTAATTATAGGAAGTGTTTAATAAAATAAAAAGATTAAAGAAAACCTTGTTCGATTGTAATACAAAATACAGGGTGTTAGGTTAGGTTAGGTTACCATTTAAAATAGTGGAGAAAAATAATACAACATTCAGTTTTGACTAGCCCTGTATACCGGGTGCGTCTCAAAAGTGGCTCACTTCTATAACTTTTTAATTTTTTCAGATAAAAAATTGAGCTTTGGTATGTTAGTACATGACATAAATTAGGATTGATTGACGTATTCAATGGGCTCTTTCACTATATTTTGGAACTCGCCTCTACATATATAAAATGCTAATGTTTATCTGTGTCGTCTCTACTGAAGTAACGACTTGCTCTAGAAAGTTACTTTTTTTACTAAAAGATAGCTAATTGGCTCTTCTAAAAACTGTCGTCGCCGGATTTTTTGTTTTTCATTTAATTAAAAAAAAATAAAAAGTATCTCACTTTCTCACTCTCACTTTCGAACAACTTGAAGTCGTTCTTAAGAAAATAAATAAACCTTGGCTAAAAAAAAATATTTGCCGGTCATTTCAGCCTCGTCTCAGTGTTGTTTTAATTGTAAAATGTGAACGTGTATTTGGATTAATTTTAATTGTATTTGTAAGTTATGACGACCTTTTTATTATTTGTTATTTATTTAGGTACTTTCTTGTTAGGTCTGATGATGCTCGTATATGAGCGAAACACGTGTAACAGTTTAACATTGTATAAACGTTGAGACCGAGACTTTGAGTCTTTTTTCTACTTTTTTAATATGTAGATGTAGATTACACTAATTTATAATTATTATCACTTATTATAATTTAATTGTAATTGTACGCTGGTAATAAGTTATATTGTATTATTATTATTATTTGGGTAATGGTAGCTGACAATATAAAATTATTTATAGAAATATACAGGGTGATTCAAACTCATATCACTAATGAAGGGTTCACGGGAAAAACACGATAAGCTCCATTTTACTAATTTTACAGGAGAGCACTGGACGGCTGGCGGTTATCAGGTTCTACACAACAACACTACTATAAAATATTTTTAATTAGAGTGGCCACAACTAAAAAAAAAGCCAGCAGTGCGATTCTGTAAACATATTTCCTGTCTAGTGACTCATCAATCATATGTATAAAAACAACATAGGCTAGGCAAGAAATTTCTTGCTAAGGAGCTTACAAAATCCCACTGCAGGAGTCGACTCGTAGACAGCAATATCTATAGGCAGACAGTGCCACACAAAATAATTGGAAATATTATTTTATAGCGTTTTAATAAAAATATCTAAGCTCGCTCATGGGTCACTGAATCTTCCAATCGCAAGCAAGGGCGGTAGCTAAAAATCCTTGTATTTCAAAAACTACTTTACAAATCCACTAAGCGAATTTACAATACACAACTTTAGTTTAAAAACAAACAGAAAAAGTATAAATTAAAAAAAACTTTGATATGGTTATTATGGCTGCAGAACAGTTGGTTAAGAACGAGACAACTCGTGGTTGGCGTCTGGGATTAGAGTTAACTCTAGGAAGTTAACTCGTGCTTGGCACTCAACATATTAATAAGTAATAAAATTTAAATGTTGCAAAACCTACCTATAAAAATGCTAAATAAGGAATTAAGAATTACATCAATCATAATTAAGGCAGATCCCAAACAAGTAGTGATATGTCGGTATTTGAGTAACGCGATTTTGGAGCGGTATTTTTTTGCAACGTCGTGTCGCGCTCCACAACCAATCAGGAACCTATTACTGAAGAACGACGATCATAATGACGACAAAATTATAAATTATTTATAATTTACAAATAAATGATTTATAATCGCTCTTGAAGTTAGCTTGAACCGTAGTAACCGCATAGCGACGTGTTTAGCTCCAGCCGTCGCGATTTCGTCAACAGTAGTATCTGGCACTGGTATGTACGTAGCGTCGCGCGTGTTCGCTCCAGCCGTCGCGCTCCTAGAGCCGTAGTTCCGCCTGACCGCAGAAGTAACTGGTAGCTGCTGTAACTGATTATCGACGCTCGACCTCGGCGGCGACGTAACTTTGCTCCGGCCGTCGCGCTCCTAGAGCCGTAGTTCCTCTGTCGCGAACAGAAGTAACTGGTCCCTGCTGTAACTGGCTATCGACGCTCGACCTCGGAGGCGACGTACTTCGTTCCAGCAGTCGCTGGAGCGCTTCTAGTGTTTCGGTTTTGCCTGTCGCGATTTGGTCGGTTACTATTGGCGTTGGTGCTACCGTTGCTACGTTACTTTCGAAATAGTGATTTTTGGTATGTACTAGGCATTGTATAAAATAGCGTTGTTTGAGAGATGAAATGCAAAAGCAAATAAAATAAAATAAACATATTTTATTTGCTTTTATACATTTATATAAGTTTTATTGTTTATATCTATTTTTAAGGTTAGGTTAGGCCAATAAACAATTTTTTTGACAGTGTTGGACTTTGTTCTTGATTTTAACATTAAATGTATTATAATGCATTACACATAAATATGAGCCGTTGATTTTATTTAAACGAAGATTGATGGAAAATAACAAGAAATGTCATCGTTTTTCTAAAAATGAGATAAATTGGCTATACACAATTATAAACTCGATATTTGGAAAATGAGTGGCGGATAAAAGTTACATTAATCTACAAATATAGATAAGTTAGATATATTTTTAGCGAGGACCGCGACACTTTGGAAGTGGAACGTCGTTACAAAATCGCGGTATTTTGTCGCGGTATTTTTCTGAAACGGTCGCTATTGTAACGCGACTCATGTGGAACCAGTATTCCAATCACAACAAACAAGGAATAAATTTTGCAACATTTTGAAATCCACAAATAAGTGTACTAGAATAGTTTTATAGGGCATAAACCAAGGCAATTATTTATATAATATATATATTCCAATCAGCTGCTAAAACTAAATAAATAGATAGCAATAGCCGAGTTCGGAATGGTTAAAAGTGTACACTTCTTGCACTATGGACTGTTACATTTGATTCAAAATAAGTTTGGTGTACACTTTTTATTGTATTTGATAATGCTATGGAGTTTGTACTGTGTAAACACCATATGCTCCATAAGAAACTATGGTGGACTTTGTACGACACTGGTGGTTGAACCATACTTACACTGACTAAAACATACACAACACTATAATGTACCATATCGCTATTCCGAATTACCCTAATTAATATTTGTTTCCCATTTGTAGAACTTTCTTTAGTGTGAATTACAAAATCACAAAAAAATGCCTTTAGATAATACTGGAACAATAATAACTTACCATTAATACATTACACTAACTTCAATGATACACTGAACAAAATAACATAGGTTTGTAGATAAATGCTTACATATGTTTGAAAAGTCCCAACTTTTTGGGTCTTATAATTTATACATATAAAAATGATATTTAAATTATCTATTTTATTTATAAAATAAAATAATAATTACCTATGATTATACTGAAAACTGCTATACAAATGTGGGTTATTACGTCTTCAACACCTTCAATTAATGACCATAGGCGAGAGATACTGATTAATGTCATTGTTTCATAAAAACACAAGTTTTGTTTATAATTACGCACTTCTTAAATTTTGACTTTTGAATTCTAAAAAAACAATAATACTGACAGCTAAATTATTTTTCCATTTGAAGCTCTCACCTTCTAATACTACGGACTATTAAAATCTCTATAAATACAAATATTTTAGAGCTACTTATTTAGTCACATTTATTTATATGTTATTCTGGTTACACATTAGAGAAAACTCGATGAACTACTTAAAAAATCATAAAAAATTTTGACATTTGAGCATTTGACATCAGCTGGTCCACTGAATTTGACATTTGACGTATACACAAAATGTCAATCATACATGTCAATTTGGGTCATATATAAAAGTGCCATTTTCAGAGATATGGACCGACATGAACCTACTGACCCAACTGCTGACCTACATCCATAAAATAATTAACTAGAGCCTACATCCTTCCATCAGACCACAGATAACACATAATCGTTATCTGTGATCAGATCTACAAACAGCTACAAAGGATCTACATCTCTGGTTATTTTATATGATCAAAAATGTCAATACTGTCATAGATAAATTGATGAAAAGTCAAAAAATATCGATATATCAGATTTCGATATTTGTATTTAGTCCCTATTTCAGGTAAAATTTATAGCCTATTCCAGATTCCAGAGATCTCAGGCCTATTCTCTGGATTTTTATATTCGATATGTCTTTGGATATGTACATATGTGTCAAATATAATTGGCAACTGTAGCTCTGTGGTCTCATTTGTTAACAAACAATTTTATAAACTGTAATTGAAAATTTGATGATTTGCTGGAATTTATTTTATTGTTATATTATATTCTAGATTACGTGCGCTAATAATTAAGCAAATAGGAAAATTCCATTCTTCAAGGTGTTTTTCATAAGTATAAGTGGTTTATATTTTTAAAAATCTGAGTCATAAATTGAACATTCTAGTCTTGCTTCGAACTCCAGCCTCGTCTAGCCTGGAATGCGATTGAGAAAAGTTATTCTTGGAACTTGAACTTATTTTTAAAATTCGTGCTGAGTGTATGGTTTAACGTTACCTTAATAAATTGTCTTTATAGATAAATATAAAATCAAATATCTACAGACAGGAGCATAACCTATTACCAGATTACTATGGATAATTGTACGGAAAACAAAGAAATTACAGGCAAAAAATGGTATAGGAAAGCAACTCAAAGGTAAGAAGTGATTGCCGCATGTTTTGTCACACCTATATACTTTTGACAATTATATCTGTATATTAAACCTATCCTATTCCGATCTATAAAGCTGCGCCTTTAAATAAGTAAAAATAGTTCAATACAAACTAACACTATTCCCAAATGTTTCTTTTCATACTTAATTCAAAGTGATATTTGTGGATATAATCAACTAAAAAATTTCGTTTTTATTCAATGTTTGGAAAAATACATTTTTCCAAACTAACAACTTATTTTGAATATACCTAGAGTACCTACCTATTATTTTTAGATTATAGATTTTGTGTAATACAGAAAATTATAATAAAAGAAATTTAAACTAAACAAAGATAACAGATAACATCTTATTTATGTGTTAAAAAAGATCTAACAACCATCTAGGTAATTATTTTGACTGGTTCTTTCATATATTTTGTTTATGTATACCTACATATTAGTACAGTCCAGTTTTTATTACTCTATGATTTCGATTTAGATACACTACATAAAAGTCTTTTGCATAAAATTTAATTCTAGAAGATGAAGACAAATATCTTTTGCCACTTAAAAGTTTCCTTTTGACTCAGTTTATGGTCTTTTGTATACGAATCATTATAAATTGCAAAGCTAAAATGATGAATACTTATTTA
The DNA here is from genome assembly GCF_002938485.1 of Sitophilus oryzae. Classification (NCBI taxonomy): domain Eukaryota; kingdom Metazoa; phylum Arthropoda; class Insecta; order Coleoptera; family Curculionidae; genus Sitophilus; species Sitophilus oryzae. The sequence continues at coordinate 1,248,875 of NW_022146106.1, forward strand.
ACAAGAGTTCAGCTAAAACAGCAATTATTGTGCTGTTATAGATTTGGTTAACCACCCAATTAGAATGGTAAACCTTTATTAGTAAAAAGCTTATTAAAGCACAAAACTGCTGTAGATGTATACATCCTCAGATGCCTATAACTACAGCTTTCCTATAAACTAGGTGGGGATTTTGTTGAGCAACTATACCTAAATACATATATATATATATATATATATATATATATATATATATATATATATATATATATATATATATATATATATATATATATATATATATGGAAGCTTCAAGCATTTTACATTTCAACTGTGAGTATTTATTACACCTCACATTTTGTGATCATAAGGATTGATATATATATATATATATATATATATATATATAAAGATTTTCCCCACGAAAAAAAAAAAAAAAAAAAATATATATATATATATATATATATATATATATATATATATTTATATGGAAGCTTCAAGCATTTTACATTTCAACTGTGAGTATTTATTACACCTCACATTTTGTGGTCATAAGGATTGTTAAACTTCAGAAATTGTAAATTTTATAACTTAAAATACAAATTAAATCTCAAGCGCCTATAGACTTTAAAACATAGTTGTGTGTTGTGTACCTTTTGGGGAGTAGTGTAAGGGGAAAAATTGTAACACTACAATTGTAGCACCTAACACCGTGCTTTGACCGAAAAAATGGCCCCAAATGTCCCAAATATCAGTTTTTCGCAAATATCTGCCAAAATAGGCAATTTACAAAATTTTTCTTGGAATAAAAAATGAAGCTTAGGTAAAACCTACAAAAATGGTCCTTAGCAGTTTCGAGATATTCCGGCTCGAAGATCCCAATCTTCCAATTTACAAAAAGGACCCAGTATTCCATTTGGCGATCATGAATGATCATCTATATGCCATATTTCGGCCAATACCTAATGCATCCAGAGAAAACCCGTTCCTTGACCCTTTAGGGCCGTTTTTAACCGTTTTCCTGGAACTTTACAAAAAAAAGTGTCAGGACCTTTTTTGTAACGGAAGATTCATTTTTTATTCCAAGAAAAAAATAGTAAATTGCATATTTTGGCAAATATTTGCAAAATAATGATTTTTGGGCCATTTGGGGCCACTTTTTCGACGATCGTACACAAACCGTCTAAAAAATCAAGGTGTCCTTATTTATTTACCCTTAATTTGCTATAAACATTGTATTACACAATGTATTAAAGTAAGCATAATGACAATTATAAAATTAATTGAGAAGAATAAAATATCAAGAAATATATTATTTATTAAAATTGAAAAAAAAACATTCTTAAATATCTAAATACGGACAGATCTGGATTTGATCTGACTTATTGATTTTAATCAGTAGATAATCAGTACTCATACACTGCTATAGCATCTACCACACTTACTCTTACACTCTTACATTATTTTTGAATGGAAAATTTGGTTGTAGACGAGGTTGTAGATTACCTAAAGGAGCCACCGCGTTATCAGTGACACAGTTGCATTGCGATCACCTCTTGCCTGCGATTGGAGATTTTTCGGTGATTCATGAGCGTTGAGCATGTACGTACTTTTATTCTAAAGCCGGGTCTAGACCAAGCAAAGAAAACAGCGACAAGACAGAAACATGCATGTTTTACGACAAATCCAATACATTTATGCGACATTTTTGTCTCATTTTTGTTTTATTTCCAAATTCGGAGACTTTTGAATGTCCCGTCTCGAGTCGGTAACGTTCAAAGAGTCTCTGTTTTGTCGTGTATTTTACGACAAGTTGTCAGCGCAGTGTGGATGTCGTGCATTGCCAAAAGTAGGAAACCTATAAAATCACACAAATTTAGTACTGTGGAGTGCTCTTACCTCGTACTGGTAATATATGATCATTAGTATATGGCGGAGTGCTCCATCTTTATAAAAAAAATGTCGGAAGAGAGAAAGTGGAACACGGAAAATGCCTGCAAACTAATAGGGCTTTATAGAGCGCATTTATTATTATGGGAGGGTAAAAACAAGGACTACAAAAATTGTTACCTACAAGAGAGCTGGTGCATTAGAGGATATTTATTTAGCATTAAATATAAACTCGGTTGATGATGTTAAGAAGAAAATAAAAAATATTAATAGCTATATAGTGTACGAGAGAAATAAAAACAAAAACATTTGGTGTTTCTTTTTGCAACATGGGATGACGAGTCAAACACAACACTACTGAGTAAAAACAAGGACTACAAAAATTGTTACCTACAAGAGAGCTGGTGCATTAGAGGATATTTATTTAGCATTAAATATAAACTCGGTTGATGATGTTAAGAAGAAAATAAAAAATATTAATAGCTATATAGTGTACGAGAGAAATAAAAACAAAAACATTTGGTGTTTCTTTTTGCAACATGGGATGACGAGTCAAACACAACACTACTGACCAGGGCCATGTAAGTGAAATATTAAAAATGGTTCCAGCAAAAGTTTCCCAATTACGACGGGTGATGGCGCTGATCATCAAAATTTTTGTACAGGGATTTTGCTTACCGACAATACAACGTGAGCTATAGTGATGGGATCACTCGAGCGAAAATTCGCTCAGAAAAGTGGCTCACCCCTATTACATTTTATTTTTTTAGATAAAAAAATGAGATTTGGTATGTTAGTATATGACATAAATTAGGATTGATTGACGTATTCAATTGTTTTCTGTCACTTCCTGTTTCACCGGAAATGATTACAATTTTTTATTTTTAAATGGTACCCTCGGTATTTTTTTACTTTATTCAATAGAAAATGACATTCTAAATAGAATAACGTATCATATGTCAACTTTTGACATATTCGCTTAAAAACAAATTGTATTTTAAATTTCAATCTAGAGTGCCATGGCTGTGTTAAAAACACTAATTTTTAATCAAGGAGCCTTGGAAAAATAGATTTGATCGTCTAATGTCTTTAGTGTCTTGCCCTGGCCGGTTAAAAGATGCCCAAATCGTATTTTTGATCATATCACAATTTTTTTCAAATGGAACGAGGGTGGATCATTAGCATATTTCGAAAAAGAATTTTTTTACGATTAATTTGATACCACACACTTGGTACTTCGAGTCAAATTGTCGTTATGAACCGCATGTTACAATTTCAAATAAACCATATGCGAAAATGTCAAAAGTTGACATGTGATATGTCATTCTATTCAGAGTGTCATTTTCTACCGAATAAAGTAAAAAAATACCGAGGGTGCGATTAAAAAATCAAAAGTTGCAGTCATTTCCGATGAAACCGGAAGTGATCGAAAACAACTGAATATGTCAATCAATCCTAATTTATGTCATATACTAACTTACCAAATCTCGTTGTTTTATCTGAAAAAATTAAAAAGTTATAGGGGTGGTCCACTTTTGAGACGCACCCGGTATATTTATCCGTTGCGTATCTGAGAGACAAAATTTTACGACCTACATCGACAATGCGAAATAAACTAAATCAGGCGATCAAGCGAATCGCTCGCCGCTTACTACTTGCCGTTCATTACCGAAAGAATATGTGCCCTGCGCACGCAGCTAACTGCTTGGCGCTTGGCGTTAACGAGTACTTACAACATGCGACGGACAAAAACCCGTATTTTTAAATATGAGCGATATTTCGCTCGAGTGATCACTCGGTTATTGCAATCGCTTGATACTCGAGTACTCGATTATTGAAATTAGTCGGTTTTTCTCATCACTAGTGAGCTACGACGGGACCAGGACCAATCAGAACGATCAGTCTTTCTTGGACATTTGCCGTGGAAGTGTGTGTTAATTTCTGTTGTGATAAGTGTGGTTGTGTTTACAGTTTGATTTTTCGGTTTTGAAGGATATTATGTTAAAAAAAAATAAGGATATTATGTTAAAATTAATTTTGAAGTATTGTATCACCTGTTTTTATGTAATAGTACTTTTTTAGTTCTATGATCTGATATGTTATGATTTGTTAATGTTTGTTTAACAATGTTATACCAAAGAGGTTATACTTAATATATCAATTTGCATAGCATAACTTTTTAATCAATAAACTTTATAGATTTTCAGATTATTTAATTCCTTTTGTTTCCGTTTGTAATTTTATTTTTAAGACATATTATGTGATTGTTTCACATAATATGTTTTAAAAATAAAATTGCAAATAGCGAATAAAAATAATTAAAATAAAAAAGTGTATTTTACAATTCCCGCCTGTTTCGCCCGGCCCCGCACCCCTTTAGCTATCCTGTAAATGTCAGCTACAACGAGAGATGGCGCTACGAAAATGGAACCGATTTATTTCAAGGAACTTGGGCTTCTTTTTCGTTAGTATATTCTGTGCTACTGACTGCTAGTAATATAATAATATCTTCTTCCTGGTGGAAAGGCCACATGATTAATAAAACTGATTACTGAAATAAAACGCATATACTGAACTTTGTTACACTTTTGTCCTAGCGGTATAGACACTTTGTCTTAAATTTGTCTTGTCGGAATTTCTCTTTTTTGTCGCAGATTTGTTTTGTTTTTGTCTCAAAATCGTGTTCACTTTCTGTCGCCTTGGTCTGGACCCGGCATAAGATAATAAAATATTTCTAAATTATATCGTGCGATACTGTCTAACGCGGACGAGGTGTTTACTGGCATAAAATGGCCTAAGGAAATATATATTATATTTCAGAAATCTGCCTAAGGCTGAGCTCGATCCTTTCGTGTTAAACCACACCTAAAATTCCAAACACACATGCTTTAATTAAGGCTTGATTAAGGTTTGCAGAAATTGTGCATTTGCCCTAAAATAGCGATCAATTTGTTACAAAACCATATAAATTATATATCACTGTAATCTAGGGTTGCCAACCGTCCTCTATTCCAGAGGACAGTCCTCTTTTTGATCGTATTGTCCTCTTTTCTTTCACGTATTGAAAAAATTCTCTTTTTTGCATACCAAACTCAAACAAAAAATATTCGTCTATTGCCAAAATGTTTCATAAAATTGTTAATTTGGCAACAGTATGTCTCTCGCTACTCCCACTCGTTTTTACAGAAAAAAAATATTTATGTACAAGAAGTATTTGTGAAAGCGATGCATCAATAGCTTTTTTATGTTTACTTACTGTTAGCTTATATTTAATAAATTTTGAGTATAAATATTTTTGGGAAAGTAAGAAAGAGCATCAACCGCATAACGTTAACATAATTTTTGGGTAAATTCTTGACAACATTTGGAAGAGGTTTCAAAAAATGTTTCGCCTGCGGCGCTTTTCTGCCCTCTCATCCTCTATTTTTTTTTTATTTTAAAAATTGGTAACCCTACTGTAATCAAAAAACTTCAATCTATTTCCGTATTGTAACGGAATTTTAAATTATGTCTTTATTTTCGAGAAAATTTAGTCCAAACAAGGAATATTTTGTTGATGTTTGACCATCAAAATCTTAAAAATAAAGAAGTTGTCTAAAAATGTGCTACAATACGGATATAGTATAATCCTTTATCTTTAATTTTCTTCTTCATTTGTGTAAAAATACCTAGCCAGTTTTACATAAAACGTTAAATGCCGAACGCTTATTTTGCTACTTTTTCGGACTAGTGAAATCGACTCTTAAAAGAAAAACATAATCCTCGGAAGAATATATTCTTATATCAGTCTCGCACGAAGTTTGCTACCATTTAGTTAACTAAATGATTAGTTTAAACTAATGTTTAAATTTTGGATTATTCTTAAGTTTTACTGGAAAGTCTAGAATTGGACCTCAGTTATAGTTTTCACGTTTTAACAAGAATTTAAAATAGAAAAAAGGTTATTCTTTTGCCTTAAAAACAAGAACGCACAATACAGTTTGTACTACATTTTGTCTTACTTTGTTCGTTTGCATATCGAACGTAAAAAGAAACAAAAAATACTTTTTTGGCATTTTGTGACTATATTTCTGGAAAAATAATCAATATGTTAAGATTGTGGGCACAGATATCGTTTACTATCTAGATAAGTAATGACGTTAGTTCTTTACATTTCTACTTTCTGTTTATATACTTATCGGTCCACAATTATTTTTCTATCTCTTTCGACAGAGCTAATCTTCTTCGTTGGTGGCATCATAAAGGTCATTTAAGTCTGACGTATTGTTGTTTTAGTTCAATAACTATAAGCACACAGCGATTATTTTAACATTAGTATTTTATTAGCTGTTCGAAGAAATGAAGGAACCTAAGAATTGTTTATGTCAAAAATTAGACTTATTAAACGTTGCCACTACGAAGGTGACGAGAGACAGGGCAAATAGCACTGCCGAAATGGAGTACTTTACTAGAGGCCGTTCTTCGGACAGAATTGTAGCTCACAGGTAAATTTAAATCATATTGCTATAATAATTTCTTTAATAGAAAATTGTATCATAATAATACCATACGATCGAAAAAAAAACAGTGTCGAAGACGGCTGGAGAATGACAATCGATGATATATTTTTTTGGAAATAGATTTGTGTGTCTGGAAACGTTCTATCCTTTTTTAATAATTCTAATATTAGTAGAGATGAGCAAAACTGCGATTCTCCAATCACTTGAGATATGATTAAAAATACGATTTGGACATCTTTTAACTAACTGGCCAGGACAAGACGCGAAAAACAATAGACGATCAAATCTATTTTTCCAAGACATCTTGATTAAAATTAGTGTTTTTAACACAGCCATGACATTCTAGATTAAAATTTAAAATACGATTTTTTAAGGGAAAATGTCAAAAGATGCCATTCTATTCAAAGTGTCATTTTATATCGAATAAAGTAAAAAAATACCGAGGGTGTGATTTAAAAATCAAAAGTTGTAGTCATTTCCGGTGAAACAGGAAGTGACTAAAACAATTGAATACGTCAGTTAATCCTAATTTATGTCTTATGGCGCATTCTCACGACTCGTGTACTTGACAAATATTTGTAATTGGTATACACGGTGCGTCGGGCATCGACACAGAATTTCTAAGTTATTTATTATAGGAGCTACGCCGCATTCCCACCAGACCCTGTCTACCAAAAAAAAAAATACTTGCCAATAAAAAGTACACGAGTCGTCAGAACGCACCATTATACTAACATACCAAATCTCGTTTTTTTTTATCAGAACAAATAAAAAAGTGGGTCTGTTTCACTTTAGGGCTGTCAAAATTAACAAATTTTCTATAAAATAAAGTGGATATTCTGCTTTTGTAGACTAAAATAATCAGCTTGAGGTAAAGAAAAATATACGATTTTTTTTGTAAAATAAACGAGAAAAATTTTCTAACCTCAAAAATATTTTTGCGCTTCTTCATAGCTTTTCGTGCAATATTTTACGCCCAATTTCGGCAGTATTAGTTTCGTTTGCTGTTGTTATGTAGTTTCATTGCTCTATTTAACCCAAACTCTACATTTACCATAATATACATTTATTACAAACAAATAAAGAAAATCAATGAATATCAAAAAAACAAATATAAATAAGTAAAAACCAACCAACTCCACCAAATAACCAGCCTAATAACTAAATCAATCCAACCAAAAAGAGTGAAACCAATGCAATTAAATCACGCTATAAGCGTGTTTTAATAGCTATGGCAATATTGCAAAGGTAATTTGTAATAAAATGAAAAACTACATTATAAAAAAAAACAAACAATTTATTTAAATTAATTTATTCAAAAAGTATATCTTTCAGTTATATGTGTAATTATTTTATTAAAACAATCTTCTAGTTCTTCTCATACCACATAAAATGATCGATATGCTCCTGTAGCATACCAGACTGCAGTACATGTAACCTTGGGCGAAAGCCTTTCAATCTCAACCAGTAGCCTTCTACGTAATTTGTATTAGCGCCTGTTTCTAGATAGACACAATTTCTTGTGTGGTTTACCGTTTTATCTGTTACGGTGAAACTCCACGTAATGTATTTAGACTTCTGTAAGCCACATACGCATCGGTCCAAATTTCACTTCCTGGTAATATGTATTTTTCAATTTGTATCAGGATTGACTGTCTTGTACGGTCTTGTAAAAAAACTACAACGCCTCTCTTCGCTGTCACATATGCCTAACACCCACTTTTATGGCACAATTCTGCCAACTTCGTAGTATGGGTACTCTTGTCTATTTGTATAATACGCCCAACACCACCAAATTTGTATTCTTCGGGATCATTTAACAGTTTCCATGATGCGATGTCGCGAAAACACCTGTACTGCTGTAGTACCGTTCCTGGCCGTTTATTCAATAAGGATGCTGTCACTTTTAGTGGTGTTGTTAAACAGCTCCAGTGGTACATCATTTGTGAGAAAAATGATTTTAACTGTAACTCACTTTGCACCTATTGCATCTGAATACATGTCCCAATGGATCGCCTTCTTTTCTCTGTAGAGCACAATAATTTCTGCAGTTTCTTTTCGGACATCTATAGTTGAACCTATTCAGCCCAGCTCATTGTAGATCAGCCAATATAACATCATCTGGTCGTTGGAAGAAAATTACCAAGTCCTCTATACTTCTAATATCCATTATCGACTTAATAAATTTACTTTTAGAGCACTATACAACCGAATACTCCAAACGTTCAAACAGAAATAAAACTGCAGGCGTAGCGTCAATTTTAATTCGTCCATATTCCCGGTATGGGCGTGCGCGTTAGAGCAACAAGACTCCATCGGTCGAGGTCAGTCAATTACTTCCATTCGCGCAGATGTGCAGCTCTGAACTGTTCAAAAACGCGATACTCTCAGGGTGCATCTACATGAACCTAGAAAAAACGGATCGGCGTATTGACGTAACGACCTTGAAACGATTTCCAGTAGTTCTATTGGCTGAAATTTTTGACAGATGAATTTTTCAGCCAATAGAATTACTGGAAATCGTTTCAAGGTTATTACGCCGATCCGCTTTTTCTAGGATAATGTGGATGCACCTTCAGAACTATTCCGCGCCATATGGAGGCACCAGGCTGTCGCGCACAGCTCCTTTCAGAACCGTTCTCGAGTAACCCAGGGCGTAAAGCTTTGGAAACTTGAAATTCGCGAATGGAAGACAGCAAATCGGAACGTAAATATCGAACACCCGACATTACTCCGCCGCCTCCACGTCGAAAATAGTACCCATTTGTGTTATTTGTTTTATAAAACTGTTTTAAGAAATCGAATATTCCTCACCTAGTTCTTTCACAAATATCTTTTACTTTGTTTTGGTAACAAAATTTTTATTTTAAATGCAATCCTCGCGACAGCCCTAAAGTGAATCGTCCATATATATATTAACTAACGTATATTGACTCCAAACTGCATTCTGTGAAGCCGAGCCGGTGAAATGGGTATATAAATCTTCGCTCAGTTAGTGAAGCACAAGCGTTGTGCGCAAGCGTGAATTTTTAATTATCGATCGGATAACTAAACCAATCAGAGCATAAGCTGTTCATTCGTACATCTTCGTACGGCTTACGTTCGCGCTTCGTTCGCGATGCGAACACAAAGACAGTCGAATAATAAATGAGGCACTGTGATGAGGCACAGAAATGAGGATCGTGTTTGCGCTCCCGTTCGACCACGCGTTCCACAAGGCCAAGCTAAAACTAATCGATATTCGGAATTTTGGAGTTGCGCTATTGCGCCAGCGTTTTTCTAACAGACGAACTTAGGTTCCTGTAACTAGCGATGGGAACTATCGATTGAATTAGACTATCGAATGGTTACTGAATGAATGATTTCAACTATCGAATGGTTTTATTCGAATAAAATCATTCATTCATTTGTATACTAAAGCATATGTGACAACCTCGCCGTGCGACTAAATGGTTATCGTTGAGCCACGACTATCGAATGTTTTTGATAAATGAAATTTAGTATTCGTTTGATTTTTGTGTGCGTCAGTGCATTATTAGTTCTTCCAAATTTTTATAACTTCGCCTTATAAATACTGTGCTATTTTTGCGTTTATTAAAATATTTAAAATACTAAAATAGTAGTTTTTTTAATTGACGATTGTGTGCGTGTGCAGGTGGTCAAAATTTTTCCGAAAGTTTGTGTGATTTTCCGTAGCCCGATCTTTCAATTATTTAATTTTATATGGTATATGGTCTATTTTTTAATGGGAAATTTTGAGAAGTAGCAATTTTTAAGAGAGATGAGATGAACTTACAATTAATTTTAAAAATACATATTTGTATTTTAGATGTTTTAATAATATGAATTAGTTGAACTTAATAATTATATTAATTAATGTGGTTAAGTAAATGGTTATCGAACTCAGACTATGGGGTGAGAAAATTAAATTAAAAGTTTTACACGTGCCAATTTAAAAAAAAGTTAACGATGTTTGTATTTTGTTTATGCTAATTCTCTTACATGTAGTTTTTTGCGAAGAAATATTTCATTTATTTTTTAGTAAGTAAATACCAGTAAAAGTAAATATTATTATTATTAAATAGTAATATAAAGTACCGAATATAAATAATTTTGATTTCTAATTTTTATTTATATTTTCCTTGCATTACACTGCACGCTTAGAAAATTAATAAATGTTTATATTTCATGATTTTAAAATTTGTTGTTAATATAACAAATTAGTTCTGTAATTATTATTATTTAATAAACCAACGTTGCCACAAAAAATTGAGAGACTATATTATTTTTAAATAGGATCTAATATAAATAATTTTGACATCAAATTTGTTGTTTATATTTTGCTACTACTTAAAAAAAATGTTTATATTAAATGATTTCAAATTTTGTTGTTAATAGGTATAACAAATTATTACTGTTATTATTATTTATTAAACCAGTCTTTGCTTAAACACATTAAAAATAATTTTCCTACATCCAAAATAACAAGTATTATTGCAGTGTAACAACAGAATATTAATAAAAAAATATAAAATATATAGACATACTATCCCTAACTAACTAAAGCCAAACAATAATATTCTTTGCTAATATCAATTAATACCGAGACTAATACCAATATATGGCAACAGCGCCCTTCATAATGTATTTTCTCTGTAAATACTAGCACCTCAATAAAAAAAATAATGTGTCCTTATCTTTATCTGACTCCACAAAAAATCAAAGATGCCGGCTTCTTTCATAGCATTGCCACCGACCGGGTTTTTCGGAAAGAAACCTACGTCGCCGGGCGACAACTAAAATCCAGTTAATATTTTATTATAATCGATCCTGACGAATAAATGAATTTTCTAAATGAATGAATTTTATAAATGAATGGTTTTTGCTGCCGAATTACTAGAATACAATATTTCAAGGCAGATGACGCATTTATTCGATAATTTTTATTCGAATAGTTTTCAACGAATGTTTTTTTACTAGCTATCGAGTTATTCGAATGAATTGCAACTATCGAATGTTTCGATAGTATTCATTCGATAGTTCCCACTACTACCTGTAACATGGACCGGTTATCTAGTTGTCTCTAACTCGGCTTCAACTCCAACACATTGCAGGGATAGGCGATGATCCGTATAGATTTGATATGTATATGGAATCGTCACTAAAACTTATACGGGTGAACCACTCTTGAGAGACACCCTGTATGTTATTGATTGTGGCCCTAGGAAATAATACCTTCTCTATAAATAAATACTATCAGAGACAAAATACAATCGCAATTTACTATAAAATGTTACTATTGTAACATTGTTGCGAATGTAATTTTGTGGTCTATTGACCACAAAATTACATTCGCAACAATCTAGCAAATCGCAACTCCTAAAAATTCAAACTCGCAGATAGAAATCACTATCTCAGTTTACAAAATCACAATCGCAGTAAAATTGCAACAAAATCGCAACAAAGTATCAAATCGCAGCTATAGTAATACTGGTTGCCTAAATTGTAACTCGAAAATAGAAGAAATAGCAATCGCAGTTTCCTATGAAAGCCAATCGCAGGTTGCCATTGCGATTTTAAAATCGCTGCGATTGAATCGCCATTTGCGATTTCTTGCTCATCTCTAATAATTAATAATAGTTAATTTTGACAAATTTTATGCCACTTTTTAATAAATAACGTCTACAGATTGACCTCCCCAAAATTATCATCCATTTTTATTCCCCAGCCGTCTTTGACGCCGTTTTTGTTCGATCATTACAGTATAACTAATCTTTATTTCAAAATTTTGTTGGTTATCGAATAACTTTATTATTTGTATACAGTATAGATCGCGATCGCATCAAAACTGATATTTTTTTTATTAAGAATCCATTAAGTGGCCGGCCAGGGCCAGCAGTGGCAAGCAGTCGTGTGTAGATCTGCTGTGCGAGTGGTACTGGGTTCGATCTCCATGCCAGTATTTTTTATTTAGTTGCTTGATTTATTTCAATAAAAATATTTATGTATATAAGTTGAGCGACCAGTGAGCCGCTACTTTAAGGAAGGCAATGGCAATCGCGCGACCTTTATTATATTTGCTTAGGAAGCTAAAATAGTGCTGTTGGGATTCGCCGATAGTAGGTCTCGTCATAGGGTCCCGTGTACTTGTGTAACACTAATGACACACATCACAAGTACATGTCAGAGGTCGCCAACGCTCGGTATAGAGCATGGCGGAGCTCTAGTCGCAAAAGGGGGACGCTTAACACGCTAACACGCGTTACTCGCTTTCTGTGTGGTTGTTTCTGTTTTACCAGCGTCTCTTGTAAAATAATTAATATATTTCGCGATGAACAATGAGAGCTTGTTCATTCGCCTCTTATTCGCCCTAATTTGAATTTTGTGTGACAGCCCAGTCTATTTTTAATTTTGACACTATCCGATCTTGTCCATATCCTTCGATAAAATTATAACCGAAAATCAAAGGAAACAAATATTTAAGTTAATGTCTCCTTTTTGCCGACTAACGGACTCAATCACATTAGTAATAATAGGTACTACCAAATACGTTTAAATAAAATATACGGAGGGCACCGCTTAAATTCCTGTCCCGATATTGAAGGATGGCTATAGAATTTCAATGCATTTCCTACATAAGTCTATCCTTGTGTTGTAGGAGGTTTGACTAAACAAGGATGAACTTATGTCCTGAAACCATTCAGACTCGATTTTCTGTCCTTCAATACTGGGACGTAAATCCTCTCATTGCTCTTATGGGGAGGCCGTCGTATATTTTATTTAAACGTTTTTGGTACTACTTTTGTAGTAATATTTAATGACTCGCAACTAAATACAATCCTGTATTTATTTACTACTTTTTATCAAAAATAATTTTGAAAGTATGTAAAGTTTATCTAATGTTATGTTTAATTTACAAAAAAGAAAAAAATATATTTCACAATATTCTATTGTATTATGTAGACTGTGATAAGTACGGGATCTTTTATTTTTAATTTGAAAATTTTAACTACAAACTTTTGCCAGCAGATTATAAGTAGTTTGCGCAATTTTTATTGTGACAAAAATGGAAAACACGAAAAGCGTTCTGCTCCAAAAATAAACCACCGTTTTTTCTGAAGCGATGGACAATAATTGATTTGAACTGACACAAAGCGAAAATCGGCAGTATTTTAACATACCGTATTTGTCAAAGCGGCCGTACTAATCGTTGGCAAAAACGGCCGTCACATTATGGCTGCTCTTTTGTGGTACCGCTTTGTATGAAACCGAGGATTATCTCATTGAACACGAGATTATCTCATTGAACACGCATTTCCAAATTTCGAATATTAGCAACACCAGCAGATGATCAATACTATTTTTTTTGTAAAATAATTATATTGACTTTCTCTTGAATTTATTAAAATCGACCGTAATAGTCTATGGTAACAGTCCCAACAATCAATTGTCAAATTAAAACTAGATTACTAGAAACAAAAGGAATATTATCGGTATATGGCGTTGATATTGTGTTTGAACTTATTCGTTTTAATGATTTTTTATTGTTTAATAATTACCCCAGTCAAATTGGTTATAAAAAGGTCCATCGGTGGAAAAAAATCCCATAGTCAATTTTTTACTTTTTTGCTTATCTCGGAAACTATGAAATCTACCGAAAAACTCTTTATATATAAAAATAAAGCTGACAAAATTCTCTATAAAAATGACTCTATACATTTTTGTTCCCGGACTTATGGTTTCCGAACTAACCCTTCATAAATTTGGATACTAAATCAAATGGCATATTCCAAATCCGTACAAACACATTTCTTTTCATTGCCCGTTTTTCATTCAAATAGCGTTGTAGAAGTACGATATCATGATTTTTTAAGTATTAAGTATAACTTAGTATACTATACTGTGATTTTATAAATTTTATACGTGATGCGTTCATATAAATCACTCCTTGACTACGCAAGTTATTTGTTAAAATGGATAATGTTTTCTGTTCATTTATTTTGCTTTATATTTTTGTGTAATTAAAAGAATCAAAACCGACATTATGTACATAAATATATTATATATATATTAAAGAAACAAAATAAATAATAATACATTTATTAAATAATAGTGAATTATTATGTTTCTGAATTAATTTTTGTGTCGGAAATAAGAAACACCTTCATAAAATTCCTCAATTCAAAAGTCTTATAATGAAAATTAAAGCACCTTATCTTTAATAACATAGATTTTTTGTAATTTAAAATTCATGATATATTATACGATATTGTACAAAATTAAAAAATAATTTGAAAGACCTACTAAATTAAAAAAGGAAGCGATACATGCATTATTACAAATAGTAAATTAAAATCACTTTTTTTATTTAATAGAAATTACTTGTCTAAAACGGATAATGTAGAATAATATAGATAATTTTAAAGTATGGGGACTCTTACTATATGTATGTGGATATCATTATTGCATTCAATTATTGTAGGTTGAGAAGATTCAGAAATCACACTTTCATATGCGCTTTTAAGACTCTTTGAAGAAAGGAAGAAATCATCTTCAACTCTGGGCAATCATGGACCATAAACCATGATTCTGGGTTTTCGTATACTTTCTACAATATTTGCAGCTGCTCTAAATGCTGTGGTATGCTTTTTTTACCGTAAAGCAGGCATGCATTAATCTTTAACTTTCAGTTATTAAGTCCTGTGTGCACTAGTGCTCTCCAATGGAAGGCAAAAAGTCACGATGCACTGAAGACTTGAAGGATTACATCAGGACCCCTTAATATTACCATTGTTAAATGAAAGATTAAATTTAGACTTTAAATGCGAAAACATGATATGAAAAATAGTGTTAATTTTGTCAATCTTGTAACTCTTAAAAGGTTAGACCTATGAAAAAAATGCATTCAACTAATTTTGTAAAGAATTTTCTGAGCTTCATTTTTCTTTATAAGGTATTTTTTTGTAGGTGGCATATTTTCCGAGATATAAGCTAAAAAGTCATAAAAGTAACATTTAACCCCTCCCCTCTCCTCGAGCTCATCGTCTATCTTCGGGAGCTTTTGACACATGACACATATCAGCCCAAGTCTAGAAAAATCATTTAAAACCATTTTCAAAACTGTGTGATATTTTTCCACCGATTTCTCTAATTTGACTGGGCTAAATCTGCAATTTATTACGTGTTCGCTTAATTTAAAATTACTAAAACCGTATGGTCGATTAAAAACGGCGTCAGCCATGGCTATGAAATGAAGATCGCTGTCATTTTTTATATGTAAAATTATATGGGAAATGTCATCGATCGTCATTTCCAAGCCAACTGGACGCCGTTTTTTTTCCGATCATACGGTACATACATATCTATACGACGCGGACATAGGATTTATTCGCATTACCATATCTTTTTATTCTTAATCTAAGACCATATCTCAGTAAAGATAAGATATGATTTTTTTTTTCATCTAAGGGTATAGGCAAGTATAGGGATGGTAACAAAACAAAAAATATATTGACATTTTTAATTCATGATTTTTATTACATATACGATGTGAAGTCTAAAATAGGAAAATAAATATGCTTTGAAATAATTCATATTATTTTGATAATTAAATTTTGGAGATTAATAGCTTGATTTAAAAAGCCATTTCAAGTGAATAGACATTGATTGATAGATATAGATTTACTTGAATATTTGTGAATCCTTTGTTTCATTCCGGGAAAATACTAAGAGTATTGATTATTTTTATTGCATATTAGAGATTAAAAATCTATAAAATAAAGTAATTAATAATAGTACATAATCGTATTGATAAAAAGTCGATATCCCTAAGCAACAAGGTTATACTGTTTTAATTTAATACTATAAATTATTAATCAGCCTAGAAATGAAGGATTATAAAAAATATCTTTTTGTCTTTTGAGATAGATTATGGTGTTGGAGATTTAAATATATTGTCTCATATCAATTTTTAGTCTCTTAAAAATACCTTAAATATAATGATATTATTTTTATCGAACAGAGTTACAGTTACCAGCTTGTTGTTTGGGGTATTGAAAGGGGTTTGGTAAAAATACAAACTTTCTTTAGAGATTTAGTCATCTAAAACTATTATTTAAAATCTATTAATTAAAAAGTATTGGTATTTTTTTTAATTATCTTATTTTACTGGGGGTTTACATAAAACAAAGTAGGTACGTACCGGGTGCCTCTCAAAAGTGGCTTATCCCCTATAACTTTTTTATTTTTTCAGTTAAAAAAAACGAGATTTGTTATAAAAACGTATTCAATTGTTTTCGGTCACTTCCTGTTTCACCGGAAACGACTACAACTTTTGATTTTTAAATGGCACCCTCGATATTTTTTTACTTTATTCGATAGAAAATAATACTCTGAATAGAATGACATATCATATGTCAACTTTTGACATTTTCGCATATGGTTTATTTGAAATTATAACTTGTGGTTCGTAATGAAAAGTTGACTCGAAATACCAACTGTGTGGTATCATATTATTCGTAAAAAATGCTTTTTTCAAATAATATGCTAATGAGCCACCCTCGTTCCATTTGAAAAAATTGAGATATTATTAAAAATACGATTTGAGCATTTTCTAATTTCCCAGGACAAGACACTAAAATCATTAGACAATCAAATCTATTTTTCCAAGGCTCCTTGATTAAGAATTAGTGTTTTTAACATAGCCGTGGCACTCTAGAGCGAGAATGTCAAGTTGACATATGATATGTAATTCTACTCAGAATGTCATTTTCTGACATGGCAATGACATCTGTCGGAAGAGCGAAAAACCACTAAGCGTGTTTATATTGTTAAGAAGCGTGGCGACATCTTTCGGGAATTCGGGCGTTATCTCTTAGCCATTGGTTGAAAATCCCGAACCAGACAGAAATTTTGAGGAATAAAAGGAATACGACAGTTTTAAGAATGGAAATTTCGCGAACCATCTGTTACCGTATATAGAGCTCTCCCTGAGCTCGGCAGTTATTTTAGTTTTAAAATAGCGTTCTGTAATAGAAAAATGTGACAAATTGGCGAAGGTGTTAGATAATTGTGGTATTGGTGTGTTTCTAGTTAGAAAATAATTTCGTTAAGTGTTTTATTGTATGATTTAAATTCTGTTTTACTACGATTTAAATTCTCGTACGGTATATAAAATCTAAAATAAATAAGGATTAAATCATAACTCTCTGAAAATATGTGAATGTATTGTATTAAGTTAATACGAAAAAATTGAAAATCACACTTGCACCACGGATTAGGTATACTATATGTATACAGATAAAAATCTTATCCCTAATTCGTGGTACGAAAATTGTTTTTTATGACGATGTGCAAACGAGTGAAATTTCCTGTGCGCAAAAATAAACTCGCGTAAATAACAATAAATAGCATAATAGAGAGATATCGCTAAACCGAATAGCGTGCATAGACGTTAATAAGGCCAGGTGTTATTTCCTTTACGTGAGGTGGTATTAACTACAATTAACTCTCTTCATTTACAGTTATCGGATCGGAAAGAATTCTGTTCGCGTCGCCGCATCCGCTATTTAAACTTAACCTAACTTTGAATTTAAAACTTTGAAATTGTTTTGTTTACTAGGTTGTGTACTAAAGTGCTTGTTTCCAGTGCTTTATTGTTCAATGTGTGCCAGTGGGTTTAGGGCAACAAGCAACAAATTCTCTTAGAAGGGCTAAGTCGTCATCTGCTGTAAACTTAAGCCTATTTATAGGTTCTTTAATATTGGAAGAGGTGGAATCCATATTTTGGGCCATATTTATTTAATTAAAACTAATCCCAGCTACTTAAATATCAAATTACCTAATAAAACTAAAGTAATAATTCAAAACAATTCAAACATAATCTAAAATAAAAGATCTCGCCGGCCGGCCCCGGTTGTCAAATGCCCGCACATGCCCATTTAAGCAATTTTTAAACGTTATTTAGAAATAGCCCTTGGTGTAGTTGATCCGCAAATTACGTCAGGCGGTAACGTTATTAGCGGGTGTTGCGTTAAAAATTGACTCGCGCATATCGTAACTTGATCGTAACCATGATAAGGTATGCGTAAATACTGCATGACGCTATTCGGTTTTCCGATATCTCTCTAATAACTGTACCGGTCAGGCGCCGTGCACAATTTTAGAGGCCATAAGTGGGCGTGCTATGTGCGCAAACTAGTAACCTAACTAGTGCCCGATTCCGAAAATTGGAACCACGAAAAACAATAAACAAAAAACAAAGGTTATAATCTGTATGATCTGTGCTTGCACTGAAACGTGCGTATTATTGAAATCTGTTGAGATAAATTAGAAAGTCTTTTACGGTTTAATTAGGAATAATATTTAATTAGGAGCAAACACACACAAGATCTCTTATAGTTATATATCTTGTCTATTATTTATGCAGTGGTTAACTTACACTTATGTACTTAATTTACATACATATATTATCCCACACGGTATGTAGGAACTGACTGATAGCTTCACTAAAATATGGGTTCCTATACAGTGTGTATCGGCCAAATAAAATAAATTCTATAACAAATAAAGGAAAGGATATCCGATAAAACGATTTAGCTAATCCATTGACAAATTAGATATATTAGTCATTATGTAATATTTCAATACTTCACATAATTCTAGACAAATTACGTCTAGAATATACAATGTCATATACTGATCTTCAACTGTTTCGGAAATATTAAGTGGCTTTAGCAAACTGTCATCTCACAGCAGAAGAATCGTCAGTGTAAGGGAGAGCGCCCACCAAAGTGACGTAGCATATGACATTGCAC
The DNA here is from genome assembly GCF_002938485.1 of Sitophilus oryzae. NCBI lineage: Eukaryota > Metazoa > Arthropoda > Insecta > Coleoptera > Curculionidae > Sitophilus > Sitophilus oryzae. The sequence goes on from NW_022146106.1 coordinate 1,268,058, forward strand.
ATTGCCTATATATGGCAATGACATGGCAATAGCGTTGCATGATTTTTCAGGAAGCGCACATATAAGTGATGTGGCAGTTAATTTAATTAACCTGAACCAAAATTATCCAAAGCGTCGCTATTGGATACACCCCCTTTTGCAAAAAGAGACAAAGGAACAGTGGATTTAGTGTTTTTAAGGAATTGCATATTTATTCTGAAAGATTTCAAGCATTTTATAGAATGAAAAAAGAAACCTTTGATGTGCTAGTTAGAAAAGCCACAATCAGTGATACTAAACGTATATTGAAGTCCAAATCGTCCTTCATTTTTACCAAATTTGAGTAACGTGTTATTAGCACGTGGCGAAAAGCAGAACCAGTTCTAAGTGAGAGCGCCCATCAAAGTGACGTAGCATCTGACGTGGCACGTAATCTGGCAAGTAACACACATCTAGCAAGTTACGTCGAATTGAACAAACGCCAATAAGTGTATCAGCGCGCATTGAAGTAGCGCTGTCAGAAACGTGTCATTTGTCGTTGTAGCATGCCATGTCACTGCTTCAAAAATAGAACTGGTTCTACTTTTCCCATGTGCTATTAACACGTTACTCGAATTTGGCAAAAATGAAGGACGATCCGGACTTCAATATACGTTTTGTATCATTGATTAAGACTAAACCATGCATTTATGACCACACTCGTGCCGATTATTTCAACAGGACTAAACAAGACTTGGCATGGAAACGACTTTTCTAACTACCACATCAAAGGTTTCTTTTTTCATTCTATAAAATGCTTGAAATCTTTCAAGATAAATATTCAATTCCTTAAAAACGCTAAATCCACTGTTCCTTTGTGTCTTTTTGCAAAAGGGGTGTATCCAATAGCGACGCTATGGATAATTTTGGTTCATATTAATTAGGTTTACAACTGCCAACAAATCTTCATCCTCTGAGGACGACATGTTTACGCCACTGCCACATCACTTATATGTGCGCTTCCTGAAAAATCGTGCAACGTTATAGCCATATCATTGCCATGTATGTGCAACGTCATATGCTACGTCACTTTGGTCGGTGCTCTCCCTAATTTTGACGACAAATGACACGTTTCTGACAGCGCTACTTCAGTGTGCGCTGATACACTTATTGTCATTTGTTCAATTCGACGTAACTTTTTTTTGCTAGATGCATGCTGCTTGCCAGATTGCGTGCCACGTCTGATGCGGCGTCACTTTGGTGGGCGCTCTCACTAACAGGTACTATGTGTGTAATGCAAACCCTGTATAATATTTAATTTTTGGATACTTTACAAAATTCTGGATACTTTACAATGTATCTACAATGTCCTATATTTATCTTCAGCTATAACGGGTGTTTCTCGAAAGTGGCTCACCCCTATAAGTTTTTTTATATATTTTCGGATAAAAAACGAGATTTGATATATTAGTATATGACATAAATGAGGATTGATTGACGTATTCAATTATTTTCGGTCACTTCCTGTTTCACCGGAAATGACTACAAGTTTTGATTTTTAATTGGCAACCTCGGTATTTTTTTACTTTATTCGTGACACTCTGAATAGAATGACATATCACATGTCATCTTTTGACATTTTCGCATATGGTTTATTTGAAATTCTAACATGAGGTTCATAACGACAATTTGCCTCAAAATACAGTGTTTCGAGTCTCGAAAAAAAGTGTGTAGTACCAAATTATTCGTAAAAAATGCTTTTTCCAAATATGCTAATGATCCACCCTCGTTCCATTTTAAAAAGTTGATATAGCCGGCCATGACAAGACAGGAAGAACATTAGACGATCAAATCTATTTTTCCAAGGTTCCTTGATTAAAAGTTAGTGTTTTTAACACAGCCATGGCACTCTAGAATGAAATTTAAAATACAATTTTTTAAAGCGAAAATGTCAAAAGTTGACATATACATATGTCATTCTATTCAGAGTGTCATTTTCTATTGAATAAAATATTTCCGGTGCAACAGAAACTGACTGCTTCCAAAACCAATACGGGAACAGGGATCGGAGTGTTTGGGCCGAGAGCTAATTACTCCGAACCAATGGGCACTTACCCTAGTATCCTACAGGCAGAAATCTACGCTATCGAGAGATGCGTACAACTTATCTTAGATAGGAACTATCGGAAACAAGAAATAGCCATCTTATGATAGTCAAGCAGCGTTAAAGGCGATCAACTCAGTATCAATCAATTCGAAATTGGTCAAAGAATGCATAGAGAAGCTGAATAAATTAGGCAAAGAAAACAAAGTCCTCCTACACTGGGTGCCTGCTCACCAAGGGATAGAAGGCAATGAAAAAGCAAATAATCTAGCTAGGAAAGGAGCGAACACTCCACTAACTGGACCAGAACCGTTCTGCTTTCCAAGTGGTAACCAACTCAAGGCGGAACTCAAGAACTTGGAAGATTCCATCCGCAACCTGGAATGGAAATCTTGCAATGGTCTAGGACACTCGAAGAAGTTTCTGAGGGCTTATGATCAAGTAAAATCACAGATCTTCTGGGTCGAGTAAGAACAATCTTCGGATTGTCACGGGGTTTTTAACAGGACACTGTCTCATCAATGAACACCTCAGTAGATTGAAACTAAGAAGAAACGGCGAATGCAGATTCTGTGGGGAAGATGGTGAAACACCAGTACACCTCATCACTGAGTGCGCCGAGACGACAACCATTCGTGCCATGAATTTTGGTACGACTGATATTGGAGATGGAGAACTACCCTCTATAAAACCGTCCCAGATACTGGCTTTTGTCAAAGCCCTAGGACTGTATGATGAGTTATGATTCAAGAAAGGGGGACACAATGGATCTGTAAGGTCGAAGTGATTAACCCCCCTCCCACTCATTCTAAAATTCTAAAAAAATTCTAACAGAAACTGACTGAAAACAATTGAATACGTCAATCAATCCTAATTTATGTTATATACGAACATACCAAATCTCGTTTTTTTTATCTGAAAAAATTAAAAAGTTGTATGGGTGAGACACTTTTGAGAAACACCTGGTATGTACTACCTTTAGCTGTTTTGGAAATATTAAGTGGCTTTTGCTAATTGTTGTCATCTCACAGCAGAAGAGTCGTCGCGTCGCGTCGGTGTAATAGTTCTTTGAATTTCGTTACTTCTCTAGATGTTATTCTCTTTCGTTTTCTAGACGGCCTTCAGTCTTAATTTAGTTGAAGTAAAATAAACCGTTTTTTCATCTACACACAAGGCTTAACTTGATACGTTTTGACTGAACTGGTAAGACTGACAGGTATAAAGTTATGTGTAGGCGTTGCTTTACAAATTACTTTTAATAAGGGGGTATATTAAATCATTTGTGCTGTAGCATAATCTGTTATTGTTTAAAGGACGCCTTGTATATATTATACCCCACGCATCATTCGGTGTGCATTCATTGATAGACTTCGTAAAGCTTGTCGCCCACTTGGCCGTCACGTCCCGTCCCGTTCCGGCCCGTCAAAATACGGATAGGATTAAAACCATGCAAATGAATAGACTATCGCACATTAGCCCGTCACGGCACGGAACGGCGAGTCCGTCGACGGAACAGATTCCAGCTCTCCGACTCTCCCCGTCAAATGACGGCCCGTGCCGGGACGGGCCGGGACGGGCCAGCCAAGTGTGCGTGAAGCCGGCCGTCGCCGGCCGGCGCTGGCCTGCACCAACTTGTGGAAGCCTGTCGATCGCATATACATATGTTTTGCAATTATTTCGGCAGTTGTTGTTGTTGAGTCCGAGAAAGCAGTCCTAAGAAAAAAAAAAATAAAAAATGGACGATGAAAAATTAATTTGTTTAGTACAAAAATATAGGGAAATTTATGATATAACTGATAGTGCTTATCATAACCAGCAACAAAAGGACAACATATGGGAGGAAATCGCTGGAGAAATAAACAGACCCGGTATGTATTTATTTTATTATTTATAAATATATCATATATTTTTTATATATATTCAGCCAAAATCACATTTCAAGGTTTTTTCTTTTGCCTTTTCTTACTATTGCTGTTTGCCATGACACCCAGTCACTGCTACATGTAAACTAAAATAAAAAGATCTTCGCAACACACGACCGCGACGTGACGGTTTGCCGGTTTCCACCGGAAAAGTGGGCGACCAAGCTCTCCGTCGCCTGCAGGCGACGGGCAGCTACGGTCCGTGCTGTGCCGGACAAGTGGGCGACAAGCTTAAGACGTGACATCGGAATCGCCTCGCTTTTCCGTAGTAGTCAGTGGCGTGTGTAAGTGTGCGGACGTTCTACTTAGCAACAGTGCGTAATTATTTCGCATAATTTTACGATTATCGTCGTTCCGAACGTGGGGATCTGTTCACTGTGTCACATTTTGCCGATAGAGTCAAATAAACAACGCGTTATCTAGGGGTAGGAAACTTCTGGTGCGGATTATTGTTGTTTTCGCGCAAAATTAATTATTGTGAAATTTAAAGTTTATTGTGAAAATGCGTGTTACTAACGGTTTCACTCACGATGCTAGGCAATTACCCCGGAACGAGTAAGTTGTTTCTCTTTGTTTTGAAAACAAAATCTATTTTAATCGTCTTTGTTTTTGTTTATGCTGCGCTGGTTACTATTTAAAAAAAATTGTGTGTGCACTATGTGTGCGCGCATATTTGAATTGTGAATTTTTTTATAACAACTATTATTTTATAATAACTATTAAATCCAAGGATTTGAAGAACTTTAAAAAGGTGTAGTTTGAAATGTTGAAAAAGTAATGAATTAAAAAAATATTTTTTTATGCGTAAAATTAGTTTTTTACGCGTAAAAAATAGTTTTATACGTGTAAAAAATATTTTTTTTGCGTGTAACAAATAGTTTTATACGCGTAAAATAAAAAATTAATAAATATTTTTATTAACTTTCACAAAATTTGTTTTAAAATATCAATATTTTTGATAAACGACTGCTCAAAAATACACGTCGCGTCATAACGTATTTCTAAGCCGTAGGGTGTAGTAGTCCTTAACACTTTTCGTCTCGCGCTTGTGTGTCACGGCCGTCTCGCTAGCTTGTGTGTCACGGCCTTGAATGCTTATTCCCAGCGCGCCTAAAGAAGTTTCACTTCAAATCGAATACAAAGTGCAAAAATTTAGCACCAAATTTTCAATTAATATAGAATATCTAATTTTCAAGTTTTGTCAAAATTATATGAATTACAGATTGATTTTGTTCTAATATACAGAGTGGTCCGAACTGTATTCCGGAAACTTCGACAGCATATTCTGCAGATGAAAATAAGTAAAAAAGTTCGTATAAATGTATGTCCTAAAATATTTAGTTTCGGAGATACAGGGTGTATAGATAAGTTTCATTTTTATTTCGATTTTTTCCAAATAATTTCTGAAGTAACGTCAATATTTGAATGAAAATTGGTATCTGATAGTTTCGTGACACGAGAAATTTGATTTTGATGTCAAAATGACACCTATTTGTAGGGGGCGCCACCTACATGTGTTTTAACTGTTTTGAAGAGTAATAACTTTTCGTCCTTACCTGTATAAAACTAATGACTGAAAAAATATACATGTTCATGACTTTTTACGTAAAAAATGTCTCTTGGTAAAAATCGCTACGAGCAACCGTTCTCAAGATATTTAGAATGGAAATAGTCAATACATATCATTATTGACAAAAAATAAGCACACGTTGAGTATAGTTATTTGACTGAAATAATACATTTTTATTTTTTTAAATTAACCATAAATTTTTCTGCGAAAAAATGACGATTTAACAGTTTCTGTTGAACTTTTGGCACAAAAAAAATTCAAATTTATGATTTCAGTCTAATAACTATTAAGTCAGCATGTTTAATGTATGTCAATGGTGATAGGTATTAATAATTTAGATTCCAAATATCTCGAGAACTATTACTCGTAGCGATTTTTACCAAGAGACTTTTTTTGACGTGAAAAACGTCGCAAATGTATATTTTTTTACTTAGTTGTTTTATACAGGTACGGATGAAAAGTTATCACTTGCCAAACCAGTTAAAAATAGGTAGGTGGCGCCCTCTACAAGTAAGAGTCATATTGACATCAAAATCAACTTTCTCATGTCAAAAAACTCCCAGGCACCAATTTTCATCCAAATATTGACGTATTTTAGAAATTATTTGGAAAAAATTGAAATAAAAATGAAACTCTACACCCTGTATCTCCTAAACTAAGCATTGTAAGCTGCCGAAGTTTCCGGAATACAGTTCGGACCACCCTGTATATTTTGACTGTTTTAGAATTGGGTACAATGTTATTTAATATACAAAGAAAAACGTTTCGAAAGATTTCGCTAATTTTACACCAAAGTTTATTATTAATAAATGTAATTCTTAGAACTAAATAAAATGTACGTAATTTCTTTGAATTTTTGTGTTGATGTATTTTAGCTCTGAAGTACGAATATCTGTTTTAAAAATATATACGTTGAAATAAATTAATATCAACTTAATATTACTATATCACAACTTGATAAACAGACCTAAATAAAATTCTTAACACCTGTTTATAATTAATATTGATCAGCTTTAGGACTAGTAAACGAAATGCTACGCAGTACGGAATTTTAGTGAATTTTAGAACTAGTTTCAAGTAACATATATTTTTGGGAACTAGAATACTTTATGCAGAAACTTGGACGTTAGAACAAAAATTACACACTACAATATTACATTTCATCAGATGATTTGAACTTAAGCTTGTAACTAGATTCTAAAAGGATCATACTGGCGTATAGGGTTGGACAGAAATTAAAACAAGAATAAAAAAAGGCTTCTATCTTTGTTCATAGCTGAGCTGACTTTCTTAGTTGCCTTTACTCATTATCTATTATGAATGAGGAATGTGTCATTTTCTTAGTCAAAGAATGACATATTCCGATAGAGTACTGTTTATAAAGTCATTTATTTATTATTATAAGTAATCTTTTTTCTTTCGTAAATTTGCTGATTAGCATTAAAAGCAAATATAAATTACGATCTCGAGATTTATTTGTTATTAGAAATAAAAATAATTACTGGTAGTTTAATATACGTAGGAAAAATACTAAACTTAGATATAATCTTGTTACATGAAGATGGCTAATATTAATAAGTATTTAGTACATAGTACATACAGGGCGACTGTTCTGAAAATACTCGAGGTTTATTTTAGAATTTTAAATTAATGGATTTGCGTAATTTGCTGATTGTAAAAATACATTAATGTTAGAAAAATAGTTATGAAAATATAGCGAATAGTTACATATGATCCCTTTTAGGCTGAATTGTCTGCACACTTATAGCATTATTTGATTTATAGATTCACACTTAAACAAATATTTGAAGGTTTTGAACGGGGAATAATTAACAATAGATTTTTTTAACTATTTACACTAAAATGCTTATATTGCATTATATAGGTACATACAGAGAGTGGGTTAAAACTAGATGTTGTATTTTTCTTTGTTATACAGGGTGGTCCGAACTGTATTCCGGAAATTTCGGTAGCCTATTCTGCAAATAAAAATAAGCAAAAAAGTTCGTATAAATGTATGTCCTAACACAGTTTCGGAGATACAGGGTGTAGAAGTTTCATTTTTATTTCGATTTTTTCTAAATAATTTCTGAAGTAACTATTAACGTTATGGATAAAAATTGGTGTCTGAGAGTTTTTTGACATGAGCAATTTGGATTTTCATGTCAATATGACTCCTACTTGTAGAGGGTGCCACCTACATATGTTTTAACTGGTTTGAAAAGTAATAACTTTTCGTCTGTACCTGTATAAAACTATTGAGTAAAAAAATATACATTTACGAAGTTTTTTACGTAAAAAAGGTCTTTTGGTAAAAATCGTTGCGAGTAATGGTTCTGAAGATATTTGGAAACGAAATTATCAATACCTGTCATCTTTGACATAAATTAAGCATGTTGACTAAATAGTTGTTAGACTGAAATCATAAATATGAAATGTTTTTGTGCCAAAAGTTCAACAGAAACTGTTTTATCATCAAAAAAAAATAAAAAGTTCCCAAATTTATCATTTCTGTTAAATAATTATCTATCCAACGTGTTTATTTTTTTTTGTGAATAATGACATGTATTGACTATTTCCATTCCAAATATCTTGAGAACTGTTACTCGCCGCGATCGTTATCAAAAGACATTTTTTACGTAAAAAATCACGGAAATGTATATTTTTTCACTCAGTAGTTTTATACATGTACGGACGAAAAGTTATTACTAATCAAAATAGTTAAAACACATGTAGGTTGCGCCCCCGAAAAATATGAGTCATATTGACATCAAAATCGAATTTCTCATACCAAAATACTTCCAGACACCAATTTTCATTCAAATATTCACGTTACTTCTGAAATTACTTGGAAAAAATCGAAAAAAAAGAAACTTTCACATCCTGTATATCCGGAACTAAGCATTGGAAATACATTTATTTCAAACTTATTTTTATCTGCGGAATATGCTGTCGAAGTTTCCGGAATACAGTTCGAACCACCCTGTATACACACATAAATAACCACGCGATTACACACTTAACGAATTTATTTTTGCAACTATACAGGGTGAGTCTTAAATAAGTGCAAATATTTTTAGGGGTAGTATATTTCGACCCTAGAAACACGATTATGAGGTTTTTTTTCTCAAAATTTTTTTTCTTCTAAATTTGGAGTTTTTTGAAAAAAATTTGGAAATCCTTTAAGTTTTTAGTTAAAAAATATAATTTCTTCATAATATGGCAACATAGGGAGTAGTACTAATAAATAGTACTAGTAAATTTACAAAAAAGACAACCCAGAAAAGATCCAGTGGTTCTCAAAATTTAAGCAAAAAATCTTGTTTTTTTTTTGGAATTTTTCAAAGTAAAATAACTCGGTTATTTTGGACTTATTTCAAAAACGGTAAAGAGAAAATATGTTTCTTATATCGTGGTCTGCCGGCCCTGAAAATATTTGCACTTATTTAAGACGCACCCTGTATACACAATTTACAACACAATTAACTATTTGAAAACCCTTCGCCAATTTATCACAGTTTGTTCACTATTCACAAAACTTTATTCAAAACTTAACCGTGGAGCGCGGGCAACGCCTTAAATACCTCAGCGGGCGTTTCGCGTACTTTCGAGAATTATCTGTCGTATTCTTTTTAGTTGTAGATACTTCACTTTTCAGAAAAATTTTCAATTTTTTAGTGTAAATTGTTTCTGATGAAAATCAATATTTTTTCTATAGTTTTCGTTTAATGTGCAGTTTTTGATTGATTTTCTCGTTAACTGCTCTACGTATAAAAAGGCGTATAGACAAAAATGTTTCTAGAAATATTAGTGGTAGTATAAAAAATTATATATAGTCAATATTGCATGTGACAGGGTGACATCCTGTTTATGACATACCCGAACATGAGTTCTATCGAAAATTTAAAAAATAAATAGATCTTTGTAATTTTGGGATACCCTGTATAATCAAATAACGTTGTTGGGAATCGTCACATCAAAAATATTAATATGACCTCCCTCCTCCCCTATATTCAAAGACTCATTCACCTCAATTATTACTTCCCACTCAATCAATTCACCTCCCACTCATCAATTATTCGTACTTATTCATTTACACTCTGTATATTAGTCACTTTGAGTAGTTTTTTGAAATGAAAATAAACTAGATACATTAGAAATGTGACTAAATGCAATCTGCTCCCTCTTATTGATAAGATAATTAGGAAACGTCGATATGTTGTTACGATTTGTGAAAATCTGACCTTTGGAGTGGGAAGAGACTGTGACCCTGAATTATTAAGATATGACAGGGTCGACAAATCTTGCCTTACTAAACATATTTTTGATGATGCTTATTGTATAGATATTTCTAATTTAAAACTAATCAATCATGAAATAATACATAATTATTTACTTTGAATAAACAGATTAAAAAAGGACTATACTGATATCCATGTATTCGTGATGCATTGTAAATGGAATCGACATCATAGGTTTCCTTTCTTGACAGTTCTGTTTGACGTTTCACTTAAAACTTTTGAATTTAATTTGAAAGTTTATTTATTTGTTTGTTTTTAGTTAGCTTATTTTATGTTATTTATTATTTATTCGAGAATAGGTGTTGTTTAGAGGTAGTAAATCTAGAAGGAAAAGAACTTAAATTAACAATGACACTATTGCGATTTACCAAAAAAGACTGTAAAATTAGTTAGTTGTACAGCGTGCGCTAGTTCTGTGCGGTATTTCATGATCTGAAGAGTTATTCCTAGAGAATAATGGAATGACTCTTCACTGGTAAATGTCCGGGGGGGGGGGGCATAAGAAGAAGGTATGTTCAAAAAGATATAAATAAAATTGAACGAATAATAAAGTTGTGCAATAGGAAGGGTGGTAATCCTTTCAAACATTAGAAACTAGAGCATTAGAAACTAGTTTGTAAAAGTTGATATATTTATAATAACTACGATTAATATTATGCATATTATTAGATCGTACACTGATTTCAAATTCAGAATAAAAAAAAAGTTAAAAATAATATCTTTAAATATCTGACCTGGATATTACTTATTTGAATCTTTCAATTGGCTAAATTTTCCTTATTCAATGTTAATTAGCGCTGATCAATATTGTCGCGATGAATATAATAAGATTAAATAATTTAAAAAGTCGGACTTTAAATTATTTTAAATAATAATTAAATAGTTTTGTTGTTCTGAAAGTACCCAAAACAACAAAAAAGTAGAAAGTGTGACATATCATTGTACTCCGGAGACCGAGTTCTTTCAAAAACTGTAATAAAAAATGCAGGTCCGTATTTAAAAAAAAATAAGTTGGTCTTCTGAGTTGAGATCTCACAAATTATTAACTAATTTGAAAATACGAAAATACTGTCAGGTAGCCCTAATAAAGTGGCTATGAGAATGTGCAATTCATTTTGTGTTTTTCTGAAAAGTAACGACAGGAAAAAATAAAATTGATTTTCAAAAAAATCCGTTTTTTTTTTCAAAAAACTCAGCAATCCTTGAAATTTTTAAAACTTTTTTGATGGCATCTTAGTGAACATGCCAAGACGGCAACTTTAACATTTAACCATCTTCGTATCTATTACGGTTTCCGAAATACCAATGCTTGTACCTCGAATTTATAGCACCCTGTATATACTACAGTACTATAATAACACACTATAACTATAATAACACACTAGTTTGTTATAACTTCAAAAACTCAGGCGTGTGTTATTATTTATTTTATATGCATTTATACATGTGAGTAATGTCTGTATAAGTAAGCCGCCTGTTGGATAAAAAAATACTCAATATGTTGTATAATAATTTTGATTTGAAATACTGTTAAATAATATGGTAAAATTGCTAGACTTAATGAACAGTTTTGTAGTAATTTTTAGTTATTATAAAAAAGACAATGATGTAACGATCTAATTATCAAGAAGATAAAATAATTGATAACGCTGGTTGTATTAAAATAATTTGTTTTCCAAGAAAAAAATCTTATTAAAAGATTTATGACATTTTCATATTTTGGAATTTTTTTGTCATGATTTTGCTGATGTTATCTCAAACTTATCTGTATACTAAAATGGGAGTTTTTGGTTAATATTTAAATTCTATATTATCTAAATGTACCAGGTAAGGGGTAAAAGAAATCGTGTTTTTTAACAGTGGCGGGAGATTTGGTATGGACATAGGCACATGCCCGACCAACCGCAAAGATAAAAATAAAGAAATAAGTATACCATTGATGCATATTGATATTTTTATGTTACACTTTATACAATTAAGTCAATATAGAATCAATCAATTATCAAATAATAATGTCTATTGACTGTTGTACACAAAATGTATGTATATGTATATTTCTATAATGTAGTAATGTATAATATTTCTAGCATGAAAACTAGAAGAATAGACTATATGGACTAAAAATAGTAGATAAGTTGTTTCTTGTGGAGGTTGTGCCCACTCTTCTTCAGAACCTACGAGCCGCCACTGTTTTGTAATAATCATGAAAGAGAAAAGCGAACATCCCAATAAAATTAAAATGGACAATATTTATTTCCTTCTTATATCACATTAACGTGCAAGTTTTTCCTATTTCATACTTTCTTCTCAGAAAATCTATGTAAATTATATACAGGGTGGTCCGAACTGTATTCCGGAAACTTCGGCAGCATATTGTGCAGATAAAAATAAGTAAAAAAGTTCGTATAAATGTATGTCCTAAAATGCTTAGTTTCGGAGATACAGGGTGTAGAAGTTTCATTTTTATTTCGATTTTTTCCCAATAATTTCTGAAGTAAGGTCAATATTTGGATGAAAATTGGTGTCTGGGAGTTTTTTGACATGAGAAGTTTGAATTTGATGTCAATATGACTCCTATTTGCAGGGGGCGCCAACTACATGTGTTTTAACTGTTTTGAAGCCTAATAACTTTTTGTCCGTACCTGTATAAAACTACTGAGGATAAAAATATACATCTCTGTAACTTTTTACGTAAAAAATATCTCTTTGTAAAAATCGCTACGCACAACCGTTCTCAAGATATTTAGAATGGAAATAGTCAATACATGTCATTATTGACGAAAAATAAACACGTTGAGTAGATAGTTATTTCACTGAAATAATAAATTTGGGAAATTTTATTTTTTTTAAGTTAATCATACATTTTTCTGCAAAAAAATGATGATAAAACAGTTTCTGTTAAACTTTTGGCACAAAAACATTTCAAATTTATGATTTCAGTCTAATAACTATCTACTCAACGTGTTTATTTTTCGTCAATAATGACATGTATTGATAATTTCGATTCCAAATATCTCGAGAACCATTACTCCTAGCGATATTTATCAAGAGATCTTTTTTACGTAAAAACTGTCGAAAATGTATATTTTTTTACTCGGTAGTTTTATATAGGCACGGACAAAAATTTATTACTTTTCAAACAGTTAAATAATATGTAGGTGGCGCCCTCTACTAGTAAGAGTCATATTGACATCAAAATCAAATTTCTCATGTCAAAAAACTTCCAGACACCAATTTTCATCCAAATATTGGCGTTACTTCAGAAATTATTTGGAAAAAATCGAAATAAAAATGAAACTTCTACAAACTGTATCTCCGAAACTAGGACTTTTCGGAAATACATTTATATGAACTTTTTTGCTTATTTTTTTCTGCAGAATTTGCCACCGAAATTTCCGGAATACAGTTCGGACCACCCTGTATATGTAAATACTTGCATATTTGAATTTGTAATTAAATTTAATTTTGCCCATTAAATTAATAGGTTGGTAGTAGGTAGGTGGTTTATATCCACCGGCATTTTTACAATATATTACGTAGGTAATGACAACGATAAAGTCAATATTTTATTTCTTTTGAGAATTGAGGCGGGTTGACACGGTCCAAGTGTACTTGGGCCAAGTTCACTTCGATGCTGCCATATAAGTATACGTGCACGTGCGTATCACTTGTACCCTGCTTCTATCGTGTCAACCAATTATTTTATGGTGTCAACTGTTTTATACAAGTCGAGTTGGAAGGTTTAGTAAAATCCAAGTAAGTTGGCACATTCTGGATGTCTTGTTGACACGATCAAAGTGTACTTCAATCAAATACACTTGGAAGTTGCGCGCGGCTTACTTGGATGATTTAATAACGATACACTGATTTAAAATCGGTTGACATGAACCAAGTGACGTCCAAGTGAGACGCGCGCGGCCTCCAAATGTATTTGATCCAAGTGCATTTTGACCGTGTCAACTAGGCTTTACGAAGCCTTCCAACTTGACTTGAATAAAACAGTTAATACGCTACAAGCAGCGTACAAGACGCGCGCAGCTTTATCATAAGTACAGTTATATGGCATAATCCAAGTGTACTTGGATCATGTCAACCCGGCTTATAGTTTGCTTATATGGATGCTGCGCTAGTCTCACTTATACCTTGCTTGTATCGTATTCAAAACAGTGAATACGATACAAGCCGTGAATACGATATCAAGGTCGAGTCGGAAGGCTTCGTAACATCCAAGTCAGTTGGCAGCAAGCAACATCCATATATAAGTAAGTGTATTTATATGGCAGCATCCAAGTGTATTTGATCCAAGTACCAAGAAGCGTGTCAATTGTGCTTTTCTTAATATAACATTATCACAGTTTATTATTCTGATAAAACAGTAAAAACTGAAAAATTCAGAGTATATCGCAAACCATTGAAAATATATGACATAGTCAATAAAAGTTGAAATTTTTTATAACATCTATCAGAAAAAATGTAACTTACAGAGTGCGCCATGTAAAAAAACATTTTTTTTATTTTAATCAAAATATAAATTTATTTTGAACACCCTGAATCATTTAACTCAAATATCTTTACATATAGTTTTTTCTTCATCACTATAAAACTCTTCTACCAATTTTGAGAAATTCAATTTCAGAAACATTAGCGCCTCTAGTATTTTTTACCACCTTGAAATGAGTGAAACTGATATTTAAAAAAATTAAATAAGGATAAAAAAATATAGAACACTATGTTTATTATTACGAAAATAAGTTATGTCTTTTTTTACAGAAGCACAGCATTCAGAATTTAATAATTAAACAGACAAGCGGATGTTAGCTTATTTTAGTTTTTAGTAAAGATTACCCAATTACATAGATTAAACTTTAACCTTAATTTTGATACCTCAAAATAAGGCCAATTTTTTCATATAAATTAAAATTTTCCACATTTGTTAAATCATCTATGGTCTTATTAAGTATTTTGAAGATTTAAATATTTTTTCTTATTTGGTTGTTTGTAATATTTAAATTACAATATACTATAGATATATGTATATTTTAAAATACAGTATTACAAAGTTTATAGTGCCTGTAAACTTTGATATTAGAAAGACACAAATCATTTTGTTTTGTTTGGAATGGTAGAAAATATACAGGGTGTCCTATTCGTATACATATCTTTGGGTAATATTTTAAGTAATGTGATTCTAAGTAAAAAACTCTTTAAGAACCAGTTTTTAGCTATTTCATAAGTTGTAAGTTAATCAGATCTCATCCGAACCCTAACCTCCAAATTAAAATCTTAAAACACCGTCCGGCAATAGTACGTCGCTGGTATAATGCAACTGCTACAACGTGGCTCAAAAAAGTGCGAGTGGATCGTGATGATTTGTTTTAAATGGAACACCCTGTATATTATTGCATTTTTGGCTTCTTTTCTGATCAATTTACATAATCCTAACATATTATCATATTATCAAATATGTTTTAGAGATATTAATAAATAAATAAAAAAAAATTTTCAGCCCTTTTTAAACAAATTAAAAATACAAGAAATGTCCTAAAATCAAAACTATACTAGGTATTTACTATAGTTGGTCTGTACTTACTTTCCTATAAATATCGTAGTCTTAAACCATACAGGGTGTTCAAAATTATGTGCCAGACTTTCTAAAATATCAAATAGTTTTTCTTCGTTTTTTTAATGGAACACCCTGTATATTATTCCTTTTTTGTATTTAAAGTATTTCTAAATTTTTAATTGTTTTCCGCAGTAATTTTTTAACAAAGCCACCTAATGATTTTTGTCTGGTATTTTAGCGTTGAAAGAGCCATATTTAGGTAATAAAAACGCGAATATTTGCGAAACCGATAATTTTTTTTTACATGTATACAGTTTGGTCCATTAAAAGCAACGAAGAAAATCTATTTTATATTTTAGAAAGTTTGGCATATAGAATTTTGGACACCCTGTATGGCTTAAGATTACGATGTTTATAGTAAGGTAAGTACAGACCAACTATAGTAAATACCCAGTATAGTTTTGATTTGGCGATATTTCTTGTATTTTTAGTATTTTTTTAAGGCTGAAAATATCTCTGAAACTATCAAAACATATTTAGTAATTTTAGTAATATGTTAGCATTATGTAAAGTGATCAGAAAGGATGCCAAAAATGCAATAATATAAAGGGTATTCCGTTTAAAAAAATCATCCTAATCGACTGTCACTTTTTTGAGCTATCCTGTAAAAGTTAAAATATTTTCCAAAAATACATCTTAGTACGTACTTTAGGTTTGCACTTATACCAAATTCCCAAGTTTTTTATTATAGGAGCTACAGATGCCCGACACACTATTGCCGGACCCTGTATAATCTAAGTCTGTACTATCCTTTCGTTCACCCGTGTACATACTCACATCGTGTAAAGTCGCTTAACTTCAGTAGTCACGTTTTTTGACGGACAAAAGCTGAACCATTTTCAAAAACCAATATTGAATATAGAAATTATCACCACCCTATATCATCAAAACGAATATCTTTTCTTACCATCTCTTAAACAGTTGTAACGATTTTATATTTAATATTAATAATAGGTACATGACAATCTGTGCCAAACTAATAATTTTTAAACGATCCGTCACTGGTATAGAATATAATAACAGGAAGAAATGTATTTATTAATTTATTCCCCAACTTCTCCCATAATTATTTAATCTGCGAAAGTCAATTTAAAACAAACGGCTATAGTTTGGAACTTGGAACATAATCAAAAAAAGTGTTTTCTTGTGTATTATTGTCTATTTTTATTATTATTTAATAAAATATATAGTTTATAGTTTATTAAACCACTAAAGAGTTATTCCCTTTTTCTTTTTAAAATTTAATGATAAACATTTAAATATACTTTCTTCTCTTTGGCGGTACATTCTTAATCAGTTAAAATAAACTTGTGTAATCTCAGGCTATAAATAAGTCATTTAAATTAAAACTCTATGATTGCGAAATTCTTTTAAAAAGAAATATTTTCTTTGTACATATTCCGGAAGATACTATGTAGAATGTTAAACTCTAACATTGAACAAATCTTCCTACTTAATAATATTGCAAAAATATCTTCTATAATTAATAATCTTTTAAAAGTTAATCAGTAGCTGTATTTTATTTATTGAATTAATTATACAGTACGTGTTTAAAATAAGTTTTCATTGTTAAAAGAAAGCACATTGCAAAGATAACTGAATATGGTGAAATATGCGGCCTTAAGTTGCTAATTACATATCGTCGTTGTTAATTAGACCTTGAAGTTAATTATCTAAATTCTTCAGGTTTTTTAATAATAAATATGTAGTGTGTTTGTAGGTATACTGAATAATTTAAGCTTAGAACGATTGTTGCATTAAAAAATACTATTCTGGCCGATTCATTACTACAATCATCTGTTAGTGTGGGTTTATATGCATCCGTCATCCGTCAATGATTTTAAACAATTTTATTGGCTTATTTCAAAAATGACAGCTCGTATTTAAATATGATTGGCGTGATAGAACGACGGACGACGCGTGTCGTATGCGTATAAATAAATGCACCTTTAATATTATATATAGTCTGTTCAACGACAAAATTCTTGACAGTCATAGATGTGTCTGTCATTATAATTTCAAAGAAGTTTATTTTATTTTACAAAGAAATAAGTTGGTACAATTGGAACGCATAATTCATATATTTAAATTTTGAGTGACAAGTGATTACTTCAAAATATTGTAAAAAAAATATATAAAATTGAAAAAATCTATTCTTGGTTAATTAACTTTAATCTTAATTTTTTTTCTGCAGTACTAAAATGTATTAAAGTACTTGCAGTACTAAATGTACCTATCGTGTGATGTTATTTTAGAAATACTCCAATTTTATTTGTGGCTAATACAATTCTCTGGTCATGGTCTCTGGAAAACTGTGTCTCTGGCGGTCTCTGTGCACCGAATATTAACTGTAAACTATGGTCTGGGTCAACACTTAATTTTCCCTCGAGTTTTCCTCCACTTAATTTTAAAAAACACGAAACACAAGCAACAATACAGTCCAAAATGCAAAATGCAAAATATTTAGCATTTCTATTTGACATATTTTGACACTAAATTATAACCTATAATTTGGCAAGAGTTTCACAATTCTCAAAAATCTTAAGTCGAGTTCATACGCATAGGCGTTTGTCGTTCATCGTTGCGTCAAACCAATAATATTGAAATATGATCTGACATTTTTTAAATAAACCAATAAAACTGGTTAAAAACAACAAGAGACGACGCATGACGTATTTATTTATAAACGCATCCATAGTTAACTTAAAAAATATTAGAACCTTTTTTTAGTGAAATAAATGGATTGGTATGGAAGTCATCTGCTTTTTTTCTGTCATCGCCTGTCGAAATCTTACCTGAGAAAAAAAAAACAGAGTATAGATCACAGATACAGTTGTTATCTGTGATTTTCGTTCAAAGGTAAATTGTTATTTCTGTCAATTTTTGGCTGCCGTTTGTCGAAACGTTCTCTGATTCGTTTGACAGACTTTACCTCAAAATAATATCCGTATTCATTGAAAAAAAATCTGGTTTTTATTCTTACGTGCACATATGTTATCTAAATAAGTATACAGTTTTATAAAATCCTCTTCCTACAGCATTTTTGTAAGTAATTTAATCAATATAGGTAAATGAAAATTTACTAGTTAGTTTGTGCTTTGAGTTGGATTAACATATGATTTTGCAAAAGTCGGTCTAAAAGATAAAACGCTCTAATTAACCTACTGCAGTGGCGAAGCCACGGGGTGGGCTTCGGGAGTACAAGCCCCCCCCCCCCTAGGTTTAGTCAAGTAATAGGATATTATTAATTTATTTGGTCACAAACGACTTGGGTGTATGTACTTTGAGTAAAATTTTGATTCTAGCCCTCACCCACCTTTCCCGAATCCTAGATCCGCCCCTGACCTACTGTATGTTTTTCGATCAAACTTTTTTATCACACAAAAAATTAATATTTTTTATTTGTTATAGAATCTTCGTCAACAGGAGTCTTCACTTGGAAAATATAAAGTTCTATGGCTTCGATATGGATTACACCCTGGCGGGTAAGTCTTTATTAATTAAATAATGCATTTTTATATCGTATGATCGAAAAAAAACGGCTTCAGCGATGACTATGAAATGAGGATTGTCATTTTATTTTATATGTAAATTTATATGGGATATGTCATCATTGTCATCGATCGTCATTTCCCAGCCAACTGGACGCCGTTTTTTTTCGATCATACGGTAGTTGTTTTTGTCGGATTTTGGTCAAATAAAACTCAGAATTGTCTAGTAAAAAGACGACGTTTCGACAAGTGGATTGTCTTCCTCAGGAAATTAAATCAAATTTAGAAATATACCGGGTGCGGCTTAAAGTGGCTCACACCTATAACTTTTTTATTTTTATTTTCAGAGAAAAAAAACTAGAATTGGTATATTAGTATATGACATAAATTAGGATTGATTGACGTATTCAATTGTTGTTGGTCACTTCCTGTTTCACCGGAAATGACTACAACTTTTGATATTTTAATAACACCCTTGATATTTTTTTTACTTTATTTGATAGAATGTGGCACTCTAAATAGAATGACATATCATATGTCAATTTTTGACCTTTTCGCATATGGTTTATTTGAAACTGTAACCAAGTGTGTTACCAGTTGTGGTACCAAATTATTCGTAAAAACTGCTTTTTTTAAATATGCTAATGAGCCACCCTTGTTCTATTTGAAAAAATTGAGATATGATTTAAGATACGATTTGGGCATCTTTTAACCGGCCAAGACAAGACATGAAAAACATTAGGCGATCAAATATATTTTTCAAAGGCTAGCTAGATTTGAGCATCTTTTAGCCGGTCAGGAGAAGACACTAAAACATTCAATGATCAAATCTATTTTTCCAAGGTTCCTTGATGAAAAATTAGTGTTTTTAACATAGCACTCTAGATTGAAACTTAAAATACGATTTCTTTAAGCGAAAATGTCAAAAGTTGACACTTGATATGTCATTTTATTGAGAGTGTCATTTTTTGTCGAATAAAGTAAAAATATACCGAGGGTGCCATTTAAAAATCAAAAGTTGTAGTCACTTCCGGTGAAACAGGATGTGACCAAAAACAATTGAATACTCCAATCAATCCTCATTTATGTCATATCTAACAGACTAAATCTCGGTTTTTTTATCTGAAAAAATAAAAAAAAATTATAGGTGCGCGCCACTTTTAAGACGCACCCGTTATATAGGAGTTAAGACTTCGCATTACCAATATAGAATACAGCCTGAAAAATTGCCACCAACGTGCTAAATTTTTATTTTCTAGTAGGAACCATTTCTGAAAAAAAAAACAATATTGTGATTTAATGTGCTGTTCTAATTCAATTACTAATATTTATTTTTTTCTTGTTAATTGCTCCGCGTCAAAAAAAAATGTGTAGGGACAAAAAGTATTTACATTGACTACTATACACTTTTTTATTTTAAAATATAAAAAAAATATAATATAAGTGGAGTAACGGTTTGAACATCCTGTATATCACATGCCTAATGAAGAATTCTCCTAAAAACTGCATTTAATTAGTGTTTAAGTGTCATCCACACACTAAATTTTTTGTGCGAGTTGTTATTAATAATAGTAGATAGTGATAATATTTACTGATAATATACTGACTTTGGGTCACACTAACTAAATAAATTTGTAACGAAAGTCACACTGACAAATTTTATATTAAAATCTCAAAATTGCCCAAATAATTTTTGTCGCACTTAATCATGCACATCCTGTATATATCCTATATTTCTGATATAAAACGACTGTGAGGTTAAACTTTGACAAAAAACTATTTCATTGAACATCTCAGTTTGCGAAAGAATGTTTATTGTATATGGAAGATAAAAATCTATAGCATGTTTTAAATCCAT
This sequence comes from Sitophilus oryzae, assembly GCF_002938485.1. NCBI lineage: Eukaryota > Metazoa > Arthropoda > Insecta > Coleoptera > Curculionidae > Sitophilus > Sitophilus oryzae. Next base: position 1,288,885 of record NW_022146106.1, read on the forward strand.
GAAAGATTTTAGGGATTTATTAAAAATAGACAGGCAGCTTTAATCAGTTTCTAATGTCTAAAAAATTCGTTATTAGGAATAGGAAAATATTTTTAGCATTCCGAATAATGCACTATTCAAACAAAAAATAAATAAAACATTTCTTTAATTAAATGTTAAAATGGGGTTTACCAGAATCTTCTACCATATTAATATAAAAAATTAAAGAGAAAAAATATCAATTGCAATTTGCAATACAGTTGGAATTTGTCGAAATGCTATGAACTGATTCATCACACTTTTCTTGACCGTCGAAAAAATGTATAAATAGGTTCCTGAATAATATTTCCTACGTTACAATTCCACTTGAGTACGAGTTAAAATTGGAGATTTTTAGCGTGCACGAAACCCTTATGAAGTTCAAGGTGAAAACGGAAATTTTTAAGATCGTATCTGAGTTGTATTAAACCCTGATTGACATCTGACATGGAAATACCGCAATATAGAAATTTCATTAAAAATCGGTGGAGCAAACATACCTATTGTCCTATTGTGTATCACGTGATTCAAATGGGTTAACAAATCTCAAGTATTATGCAAGTAACTGATGCAAGTATTATATACATATACAGTATGTCCCGGATTGTCTTTAGAAGAAGAAAAACTTTTTTATTATTGACATTTTGAGAAAAATACATTCTTCATAAAAAATGTTGCTTGTTCTAAAATGGTTTAATCCCGTTTATACTTTTCCAAATTTCCATACCGTTTTACAAAAAATTAAAAAAAAACATGAAAATGTAGTTGCATTTAGTCTTAAAGAAAAAATTAAGTCTTAAAAATCAAAACGAGTTTCTATGTTAATGTCGGTTTCATTCTTTGATAGATTCTTATTGACAGAATTTTAATTTACGTCATATATTTTGCTGTTTTAAAATGTTAAAGAAGTACAAAATATATTTAGTTCAATGCTAGGGTAAGGGTGATTATAATAGTCATCGGGAAATGTGATACTTTAACAAACATCAAAAATATGATATCATTTAAAATTAATTATAACCATAGATAAAACAAAATAACCATGATTTGTGCCTTTTAACTTTTAGGAATAAAAATTCAACGACATTTTTATGTTTTTTTTAGTTTTCTCGAAAACGGTATGGACATTTGAAAAAGTATAAACGGGATTAACCATTTTAGAAGAAGAAAATTTTTTTATGAAGAATGCATTTTTCTCATAATATCAATATTAAAAAAGTTTTTCTACTTATATACTTCCGAAATAGATAAAGAGATAGTACTTCCGAAAATACCGGAAGTTGTAAGCAAATCTGTTGTTTTAAGTTAATACATCTATTTTCTTTTAGATTAATATACAGAGTGTAGGTGAATAAGTACGAAAAAATCAGGTAGTGATTGCCTGATGTATATTATCTGGATGTGCTATTACCCTACAAAGATATTTATACAGTGTCACAGAAAAAATCCGTATAGGCTTGGTGCATTCTCCGCCGTGCTGCCACCATCGGAGAATACAATAAACAGGGGACTAAACAAATACACGGGTTTAAATAGCGAATACACGAAAATTTTGTTATATAATTATTCTAAAAATGTTAGGAAGTATAATTTGTGGAAATTCTAAAAAACCTTTCTTCTTTCTTATTTGGGTATGCCCATATACAAAGCGTTTATACAGAAACTTCACTCGAAATATTGTATCATCATTTTTTTGTTATCCCTATTTTTGAAATAAATAGTATTTTAGTGTTTAACAGCCAATTTAGAAACTTTTTGTCCCTGCATGTTTTTTCAACATAAAACAGTTAATATAGGAAAATGATATTCATTATTAAGTTTAATAAGGTGTTTCCTATTATGTGCACATATAAACATACTACTATTAAAGTATACACTTATATTTAACGTTCTTTAGTTTTCAATAGTACAAATCATAGTACATCAATTCAAAATCATTGTTATTTAAAATATTTAAGTACGTACTTAAACATCGACGACTCCGTTATCGCTTATTTCTTTTTAAAATTATATCTTCGCACATCACTCAGTTGGTAATTTAGACTTAAAATGTCTAAGTGGTTGTCAAGTCCTGTCACCAATATATTTTTAACTTTCTATTTTTATTGTTTTTTTAATGTGATTTTTAATAGTTATAATACATAACAACTATTAAAAATCACGTATTATGCTAAATTTTAACAAACGCATCTTTAAGAATGGAGAAATAATGTGTTTATTGTCCAGCGAGAAAGTAATAAATTAAAAATTAATAAATACTTATTTGATTCACTTTCACAAAATTTGTATTAAAATAACCGTCTGTCACTCTGAGGACTTCAATCGGGTACCTCTATCCACGTGCCCACTTTGGTTCCAATTGGCCGATAATTAAGAAAAATCCTGATGATTTCGTCCATTTAGAGACATCAATTCGAAACGTCGAGGGCATCATCCTGTAGCCTGCCCCAAATATGCTGAAAGCGATCCACATTTTTCTGCAATATCAAATCTTTAGTCCCACTCTGATGAAGATGTAAACGAAACGTCGTTTCCAACTTTGCAGAGTGGGACCGTGTGCATTGTCGCTCACATAGCCTACCCACCAAATTTGGTCGCGTTCGGACAACATCAACTTTTGACGTTTCTTACGTCAAAACTAACTGTTAGTGACACGTGTCGTACAACACGGTCAAGTTGGTATTGGACCATACCATATCGTATCTTGGACTTGCCAAATTTCATAATGGACGATTTTTCCGCCATTGAAATGGGGTTTTGCTACATTCCGAGTTTCAGCCCTCTAGCTCACATAGGGCTCGAGTTACGACGCTCCAGAGACCCATCTTAACTTCCTCATTGGTTTACCAACCACTTTTTCGATCGTTACCACTTTTCGTGAAGCTAGCTCGTGTGTCACGGCCTTCAATTTTTACTACCAGCGCGCGTAAAGAAGTTTTACTTCAAAAATGTTATGTACATTTTGTTTTATGTTAATTGGTTATTCGAAAAAAATATGCGATTAAAGTATTTTTTCTACAAACGTCAGTAAAAATGTAATTTTTAACGCATGCTGTCAGTGCCTAAAATGTGACATTATGTCACTGATGGTAAAAGTCATTTACTTTTAGCACTGAAGCGAATCAATTACCCTAGCAACCATAAACTTCATGATTGATATATACGAGCATAAACTTGTTTGTAGAAAAAATAGTGTATGATATGTGTGCTAAAAACTAAAAGTGATTTTATCTTGTTCGAAGGGATGGGACACTCGCGTCGTGTCCCAAGCTTCCCTTCTCACAAAATAAAATACCACTTTTAGCACTTATATCATAAATAACTATTATTATTGTTAAAACTGTTCTAATACGATTTTATTTATATTTTTAGAATACAAGTCACCGCACTACGAGAAATTGGGATTTGATTTGGTCAAAACACATATGGTTTCCCTAGGCTATCCTCAAGAAATTTTGGAATTTGAATATGATCCGTCTTTTGCAATAAGGTAACTAACTATTGAAATTAGGCCATTTTACAAGTTATACTATTGATACATCAAGTACCTATTTCACTGACAGAAAATTCATTTTACCTGCAAACTAAAATGACAGCCAACAGTTGTTACTGTCAGGTATCTTTTTGTTGTACAGATTTGATTCTTATTATGTAAACTTTTGAATAAAAAGATTAAGAAAGGAGCATATCAACAAAATTATCTTTGAATGTGGTAGACAAAGATTCATTATTGAAGGTAAAATCATTTCGGACGATGCTAACATAAAAATTAATGTCAAATATTATTAAGTATCACAGTTTCCGCAGAATGACATCGTTAAATGAAACAGCCAACAGTTGTTACTGTCAGGTATCTTTTTGTTGGACAGATTTGATTCTTATTATGTAAGCCTTTAAATAAAAATATTAAGAACGGAGCATATGAACAAACTTATCTTTGAATGTGGTAGAGAAAGATGCATTATTGATGGTAAAAGCATTTCGGACGATGCTAACATAAAAATTAATGTCAAATATTATTAAGTATCACAGTTTCCGCAGAATGACATCGTTAAATGAAACAGCCAACAGTTGTTACTGTCAGGTATCTTTTTGTTGGACAGATTTGATTCTTATTATGTAAACCTTTAAATAAAAATATTAAGAACGGAGCATATCAACAAACTTATCTTTGAATGTGGTAGAGAAAGATTCATTATTGATGGTAAAAGCATTTCGGACGATGCTAACATAAAAATTAATGTCAAATATTATTAAGTATCACAGTTTCCGCAGAATGACATCGTTAAATGAAACAGCCAACAGTTGTTACTGTCAGGTATCTTTTTGTTGGACAGATTTGATTCTTATTATGTAAACCTTTAAATAAAAATATTAAGAACGGAGCATATCAACAAACTTATCTTTGAATGTGGTAGAGAAAGATTTATTATTGATGGTAAAAGCATTTCGGACGATGCTAACATAAAAATTAATGTCAAATATTATTAAGTACCTATCACAGTTTCCGCAGAATGACATCGTTAAATGAAACAGCCAACAGTTGTTACTGTCAAGTATCTTTTTGTTGGACCGATTTGATTCTTATTATGTAAACCTTTAAATAAAAATATTAAGAACGGAACATATCAACAAACTTATCTTTGAATGTGGTAGAGAAAGATTTATTATTGATGGTAAAAGCATTTCGGACGATGCTAACATAAAAATTAATGTCAAATATTATTAAGTACCTATCACAGTTTCCGCAGAATGACATCGTTAAATGAAACAGCCAACAGTTGTTACTGTCAGGTATCTTTTTGTTGGACAGATTTGATTCTTATTATGTAAACCTTTAAATAAAAATATTAAGAACGGAGCATATCAACAAACTTATCTTTGAATGTGGTAGAGAAAGATTCATTATTGATGGTAAAAGCATTTCGGAAGATGCTAACATAAAAATTAATGTCAAATATTATTAAGCATCACAGTTTCCGCAGAATGACATCGTTAAATGAAACCGAAATTAATAAAAATATACTCCACGGGTAGTGGAGTATATTTTTATTAATTAGGGTTTAAATGAGGTCCAAATAGGGATAAATGAGGTCCAAATTATAAGAAAATGCATTTTCTACGAAAACTTGAAGAGATAGATAAATGGTATAATACAATTTGATAGACAATTAAATTATGGATCTGGACGATGGTCCACTTTAGGTACGTCGTCAATCTTGAAGTTATTGATGTAAATTTGATATTAATATATTCTACAAAAAACATTCTCAATTAATGTTTTAACGTTTTAAGTACGGATCGTACGGATACTCGGCTAAATGTTTGAGATTTCTGCAATAAAATTATTTATTTTTTGAGGTTAGAAATGTTAGAATATAGCTTTCTTTATTAAGTTTAATAAGAGTGACAAGGAAGACGCAGATTTAGGTTTATTTGTCTTTTGCTCGCGTATATCGCTGGCGGTAACAATGAAATATTGAAAATCGGAATTTTATTTTATTTATACTTTCCTATTAATTTTGATATTATATTTTGATCTGTGTTAAAGGTAGAGAAGAGGATCACAATGGTAAAAACGTCCGCCGTAACTGAATTTTGATTGCATTGATTACAACATTCTTTTTGGGGGGTTTGTTTTTGGTGTTATTTATGGACGATCCGCACTTTTTTTGTTAGAAAATGTCATTATAAGTGTTCTTCTTCTCAATTCTGTATAGAAAATTTTAAAATTTTGACGTACCTAAAGTGGACCAGACCCTGGATCTGATTCCCATAAAATATACAGGGTGTTCCATTAAAGTAAACAAGTTATTGCCGTTTAAAACTAGTAATTATTTAATATAAATTTTTAGGCAGTCTGTATAAGGTAGTATTTTGTTTAGGTTACACAATATCTGGTCAATAAATAAACTTCAGTAAATATTTAGTATTAAAAATTTTGATACCCTTGGAGAAATGAAGCCTTAAAATTTTTACTCCAATTTCATAAAATTGAAAATATTTCAAAAACGGCAAGGTTTAAGTGTGATAAACCTTAATCAAAGTTACCTTTATTTCACTCGTAGAATCTAAAAATAGAATAATATACAGGGTGTTCTGACGTCGTTATGGCTTCTGTAGTCGCAAAGCAAGAATTTCTTTGAAAATTCTAACTTACTAGCAGACCCGTCTACACGTTGCTGTGGCTATATACATTAACTACCAAACTACGAATTACCTAAGTACCGAACTACCCAACTACCGAACTACACGTAATATATAGCCGGTGTTATTCTGATGTATAAACTATATTATTGTAAAGTTCCATTAAAATCCATTCAGTAGTTTTTGCGTGAAAGAGTAACAAAGATTCATACATCCATACATACAAACTTGCCGCTTATAATATTAGTAAGGATTTAGAAATCTCATGAGATTTAAATGTTAATTTTATTATCTAAAAAAAAAGAGAAAAATTGCTTCATTTATATTTAGACAATATAGATAACTCGTATTTTTTAACATACTGTGATAGCGGTAGAATTTTGCAAAGAGAGAATTACACTAAGTTTTTGTTTATTACTATAAATATACAAGAATCTAATTCGTCAAATCATATCAAAAATATTCCAATATTTGATAAGACACTATTCGGCATGTCAAAATGAAAATTTAAATAATTAAATGCTTCTAAAATATAAAATAAACACTTTAGATTCATGCTTTTTTATTGAATTTGTGATTCATTAAATATCTTTTAAAAAATAGCACGTTTTATGTTTATCACTAATATTATATTATTTTATTTTGCTATTTGTTAAAAAATGGATAGCCCACTTAAATTCCTTATAATAATTATAATTGGGATTCCTTTTTTAACTATACAAGGTGTCCCAATATTTTATACACATAGGACTAGGACGTATTTTTGGAATCAAAATAAGAACATTGGACACAATTTTTTACAAAGAATAATAGTAATTGTAATTAACTAATACAAAAGTACTTCGTTTAGTTTGGTTTAGTTATATAAACACATTTTTTAAGATATTTTAAGAAATGTTATTCCGATTTGAATGAGATTTGGGGCACCTATGTTTTGCTAAGCGCTGTAACATTTGACTTTGACAAAAGTCAAGAAAAAGTACGGGAAAGGTGAAAGCTGTCCCCACCCTTACATATATTTTACTAGAAATATTTTCCAACTCCACCAACCGCTGATTTCTTTTTCATAAAATGGTACTTCTAATATTTACTACATTTTTTGTCTGGAATATAGGGACACCCTGTATATCGAATAATAATCAGCCGTCAGTCATATTTTGTTCTACAAAATTCTGAATTTCTATAAGCATTCTTGATTCGTTCTTTTTGTCCTAAATTTTTTGGAACAAAATACCACATTGGGAGTTATTTAATTCTAGACCTTATGTCAACTATGTTTTGGGTTATAATTAATTAAACTAGCAAAGGAAAGGAAATCTTTAGGAGACTCTGTAATGCTGCTGCTTATCTTCGTCAAATGCAAAATATACAGGCAGTTATTTTCAGATAGCATTTCTTTAGTACTAGCTAGAATTAGGTTTCTTTAATATTGAATATTTATGCTATTTATAGGTTATAGCATATTCAGTTAATAAGGTCAGTAAGTTATTCTTACCGGTTGAGATGTAATTGGAGGTCAAGACCTCCAAAATATCCGAAATCAGAACCTTACTGACCGTAATACTTATGCTATTTTTTCCACTCTGAAATATATAGCAATAGTCAGTATTTTTCAGTGGATAAAAGTATTGTAAAAGTTTGAAATACCTTATAGACGGCGGTGGTAGCTTGTTGGTAGGTTGTAATACAAAATTATTTTTTAATTACAAAAGTGTTACATTTTAAATATGTTTAAAACACTTTGTAATATTCTTTTCGTAATAGAAAATGTCCTTGAAAATAATTAACTATATTTCATTACTATGTTTATCAGTTATTAAATATTATTTACACAATTTGTACATACATTCGGTGTCCCACTACACATTCTAATATTAAAAAAATAAGTTGGCGAAATATACACAAATATAATATCGTCATATTTTTATCAATTGTTTCATAATATGGATGAATTATTTATATTAATTTTGACTAATTAAACTAAACATTTACCATTGTTGGTTGAAATGACTAAAATGAGACAACTCTCTAATATTATAATACATATTAATTTTTGTCTTATTAGGAAAGTTATATCAAATTTATTTTATTACAGCAATTTGCTAAATAAAATATTCGTTCTTTTAATATTTTTTATATTGTTAATTTATTATAAAACCTTGGAATCAAGATTAAGAAGGCTTTACGTCCATTGTATTCTTAAGATAATAATCCTAACATATTTTTAACTAGCCATAAATGCGATAATAAAATTAATGAATCTTAAAGACTAATTTTAAACGATATTTATATCCAAACAACCTACATTAAAACATCATTAAAAAGCCGGGTCTACGTGATGTTTGAACTGTAACGATAACATGTCGTGATACCTACTTAACCATTTTTGTGGTTAAATCGATAGGATTTATGTTTTAAGGGGTTTTGGGTAGTTTTCAACTTTATAATGATCAAAAAAAATTAGACATATTCCATACATATTCAAACTCCATCCGAATAATAGTTGACGTCTTTGCCAGACTATCTCTTCATTCGACGAAAATCTTTGTTCATCGAACGCAACGATGGGAATTTTGGCGAGTACGAAAGATATTGTTACGGATTCCGTGTGTCCACTAATTCAAACTCACGATAAAATACTTAACGAATTTATTTTTCTCAGTATTTACAAACAATGTGTACTAATTACAACACACAATTAACTATTTATAAAATTCGCCAAATTGTCACGATTCACAATTTAAAACGCGGTGTTTTTAATTCAAACTCAAATTCAAAAAAACTGTCCCAACTGCCGATCGCGCTCCTTTAATATACCCTACCAACTGTTTCTGGAACCTTCTATTTCTAGAATTCTGTAGTATTTCTTTTACTTGCTAGTAAAAATATGTAGGCAACCAGCAATACACGTTGCGGTTTAGTTTCTCGCTTCTCCGACAGATGGCCCGCTACCTTAACATTGCCCCCCTCATTAGATCTGATCGTCCCGATCAAGGTTCCCAGGCTGGTATTTGTTCAGTCGATCCAGATGTACTACTTTCATCTTACTTTTAGGGCTACACAACATCATTTATCCTCTTGATGACTGTATAAGGTCCTTCCCATGCTGGAGTTAACATTGGAGACCCTTCCTTTCTTGCGCTGCCGGTTATATAACCATACCATATCGTCCTGTTGAAATCCCGCAGAAATTAGCTCTGAGGTCGTAACGAGCTTTCATCCGGTCACTGGCTAGCGCAATCTTGCTTCTAGCGGCCTTATGAATTTCCAATAACCTTTCCTTCCTAGCTATTCTTTCGAACGACAGTCCAACGTTATCTTGTAAATGTAAATGTTCGCAATAATCCACCCAGTAAAAACGATCTTTCAGCTTGATCAGGGTCTTGTTTACTCTAAGATGGGCTCCAGTTCTACCACCGTGAGTTTCTTCCAATACCTGTGCAATCTTCTTCCTTGGTACCCGTAACTGAGTTGTTACTGTTCTGCCATCCGCACTTTCCCACGCGCGCTTTAGCAATCCTTTCTCAATCACCAGTGAATCCCACTGAGCCCAGAGAGCTTTGAAAATCAGCCCTCTGACCGCAATATTCTGCCACGATGGTCTCTCGCCGTTTCCCTCCTTGAGCCGTAGTATCGCTCCGATGTCTGGATCTTCCATTTGATCTTTCCTCAATTGTGTCGTCGTCCACTGTTCGTCAGTTCTCAATTTAAAATTCCTTACTCTGATAGTGCTTTCGCGATGTTTCATTTTCTTGTCCAAGTTAGCTCGTTGTCAATCTGGCTCGTTGTCGATATTTTGTACCCGTCCTACACGGCACCCAAAGGTTTTCTCCATTTTCCCGGACACAGTCTTCTTGGTATCACCAGGTATCATCACAATTTCTGGTGATCTTGCTACCATATTTTCCGGACTTTTCTCTTTAAATACAGCAAATTTCTCATTTCCGTTTTTCAGGATGTTTCTATGGTGATCGAACGAAAATCCATGTTGACTGATCACATCCATACCCATGATAAAATCATCTTCAATATCTGCCACTAAAACGCTATGCCGAAACTTCAAATTCCCTAACTCCAGTTCAATATGGAAGCCTCTTCCCGTACAACGGCCATTTCCCCCGTAACTGTACGAAAGCACACTCTTCTTCTAAGAGGCATCAGCTTCAAGCCTTGCACTGAGTTAGTCCGCACCAACGATACCATAGCGCCTGTGTTCATTCGAATTCTTCTACCATTGACCTTCCCGTTGATCACCAAACTGTCAGCGGTTCTTTCTAGACTCCTAATGGAAAACATCCGGGGGGCTCTGTTTTCCTCAGCCAATACTCGCCCATTAGTATTGATTTCCTGGTGCCTATGTTCTCTGAATGGTAAACGGAATCGCATTTGGACGCGGCAATCCCGTTTAATGTGGCCATTCCTGCCACATCTATAGCAACTTATGTCCTGGTATCTTCCGATGTGCCGATGTTCTCTGGATGATGAACGGAATCGCATTTGGATGCGGCAATCCCGTTGGATGTGGCCATTCCTGCCACATCTATAGCACCTAATATCCTGGGATCTTCGGGTGTTGCTGACTACCTTGTTCATTAGTAGCTCACATAGTTTACTAAACATGTCCTCCAAACGTATGTGAGAACTCTTTGGCTGTTCCTCAACCGTTACCAATCTTATCTTCGATCTAGGGATGGCGCTAAAAGCAGCTTCAATTTCCAGCGCCCTGACGAGTACTTCGCTGCTGGTCGAAAATCGCGATATTTGCAGCGCCCTCTGTAACTTGTTGTCTTTCAATCCACTGATAAAGCACTGGGCAGCGAGTTCCTCCCTAAACCCTTCCGGTGCTTCTGGATATGCTAGGTGTACCCGCCGACGTAAGTCTGCTTCAAATTACTTCAGACTCTCACCGGACCTCTCATATGGGCCTGGTAAAGTTGGCGTCGATGTTGGTCGCCATATCTTCAGTCCAGTGCAGCCACCAAAGTCTCATACTCCTGCTGTTGGGCTGCAGGAATAGTTTGTAGCAGTTCCAGGGGCGCTATTCTGTACAATCGTCGGTATCGGCAAGTTACCGACAGCTATCGGTACGTACGGCTAATGAGCGTCGTGTTGATTGTTCTTGTCATAGTTACCGATCGGCCCTATGACAGATATCGCAAATTTGTACCGACGACTCTCGGTATCTTTACCGTGAGGTTGACAAGGGCACGGTAGAGATACCGATTTTCGTCGGTACAAATTTGCGATATCTGCCATAGGACCGATAGGTAACTATGACAACAACAATTAACACATTTTTACTATATACAAATACGTATCGAGAGCTGTCGTAACTTACCGAGACCGACGATTTTACAGAATAGCGCCCCAGGGCAGGGCCACGCAGCGCGATGAAAAGTACCGCTGCTTTCTCCTGGTCGGTCCATCCGTTGGCAGCGGCGGCTGTTTCAAACTGGGGGTGATACATCGGGGGTCGGGGCCTTAAGGTTTGCAGTTCCCGGAACGCCAGGTGTCCGTACTTGTACCTTAGTCTTCTGTAGGTCCATTTTCAACCTTTCTATCTTCTGCTGAAGGCGCTCCTCCAGCTCTTCTACGACTTCTTGGAAGAGGGTCTCCTGTCTTCGTTCCGAATTTTCGATACTGTTTTGAATACGGTCCTGCTCTTCAATTTTGTCTTTCTGGCGACGCATTACTAAATCTTCAACAATTTTCTCCAACCGATCTTGTCTAATTTCTTGATTTTTTAAAATTTTCTGAAGCCGCTCCTGTTCTTCTTGTTTTTCTCTATGACATCGCTCCCCCCCTCCAAACGAATTTCCAGATTACCCAACATTTTCTCATGCCGGTCCTGTTCTTCTTGCTTTTCTTGTTGTCGTTATAATTTTTCCTCTGCCTTATCTTTCCGTAGTCTTTCTTGTTCTTCTGCCTTTTCCCTTCTCATATTCTCCATAAAATCGCCCAATAATTTGCTTACTTCCTCCATTTTCTTCGCTTCCTCCCTTGTACCAACCATTCCGACACCAATTGTTAGGATTCCGTGTGTCCACTAATTTAAACTCACGATAAAATACTTAACGAATTTATTTTTCTCACTATTTACACATAATTTGTACTAATTACAACACACATTTAACTATTTATAAAATTCCTTCGCCAAATTGTCACGATTCACAATTTAAAACTTTTTCGAATTCAAACTCAAACTTCAAAAAAACTGATTAGAATAAATATGACAGACGCAACTGTCATTGCCATATTTATCTCCTCGTTGTACTGGCTATAGTACAACAATATATGTTCTCATCTTTATGAAATATCATCACATAAAATGGACGAAGGCAAAAAGAAACAAAAAACAAAAAAAAACAAACAAACAAAGCAACAAAAAAATAAGTACTAAGGACACTACTAAGGAAACATTACACTCAAAAATTGCATTCGTTTATGTATTTAGTTTGTCTTCATTCAGTTTGCCGTAATTTTATATTGGTGGTTTTTGGTATATTATTTTTTCCCTTTGAGAATTTATTCTAAACTATGCGAAATTCATGCAAGCAAACGGACAAATCAATATATAGCTGTTTAGATTATCAAATTAATATTGACCAGTATATTAATGTATTTATTATAGGAAGTAGTTGGTATTTCAGAATAATAAAAGGACTTCTTTTTTCAGAGGATTATGGTTTGATACCTTATATGGAAACTTACTGAAAGTTGATGCATATGGAAACATTTTGGTAGCAGTTCATGGATTTGAATTTTTAAAACAGTAAGTAATAATAATCATAATATATGTATGGTAGATACACGGTAGATTTTCGGGAATTTTTTGAATCAATAATAACTAAGAAGAAATACATTTACAAGTAGTAATAGCAAATACAAGACCAATACTCCCTTGTTCCTAGTCTTGGTCTTGCAGAGTCCAATCTTGGTTTTGGTTTGGCTGAAAGATTTTTGCACAACTATTTTTTAAGTCTGTCAGCAAATATTGACACATTAAAAATTCGTGAATAGGACAGTATTAAATTTAAATTAAATATTTTTTGTCAACTTAAAATTATGTTTTCATTTTTTAGCTCAAGAATATATGAATTGTATCCCAACAAGTTTCTTAATTTAGACGAATCAAGAGTATATGTCTTAAACACCCTTTTCAACTTACCTGAAACCTACCTATTGGCTTGCCTAATAGACTTCTTTACTAATTCACCGGAATATTCAAAGACTGACACTGGTGTAAAGTGTGGAGAACTTCTGATGTCATACCAATCAATATTTCAGGTAAGAAAGTTTAATATAAAATTTAACTACGTTTTAATATGTGAGGGTTACTATTAAAACTCTAATGAGGTAGACACTAATTTAAAAAAATACACGGGGCATCAACTTATACTAGTCTTAGTATTTCTAGTTTAACATAATTAAGTTACATAGTTATAACTGCATAATATGTATTTATTAATGGAAATATTAAAAAAAACATAGATTGAATAATCTGTCTAATGCCCTGTTCTCGGAACTATGTTGTGTCGCTACCTACACTGGTTGACACTTCAAAGAGTTGAGAGTTGTATTAAACTTAAAATTGACAGCTGTTTGAATTTATGTACAAATCTCATTGGTTCGATAGTGTCGCTGACGATAGTACGATGTTCTGAGAACGGGGCTTAACGTGTCAGAGGAGATTTCGACATACGACAGCCAAAAAATAACAGAAAATACAATTTTTATGTGAATTAAAATTGCAGAAACTGTCACTGTCAAGGATCCTCTCGTTGGACAGAGTATATTTTTTATAGCGCAAAATGCCTGGGATAATTATTTTTTATCATTCTTAATTCACTATTTAACATTGTAAATAAACATTATACACTACATGCTTACTTACACCTTCAAAACAGAATAGCGATCCTCATAAATATTGCACTAAGACATGTGTAAAATCGACTTCAGAAAGCATATATGATCTTAAACATAATATAAGTATGATATTATTTCAATCAAGAAGTTTTATGATCAAGTAGACATTGACTTTTAAACGAACGCTAATGTAATTTTTTATAATATTTTTTTATCTGTCATCATATACAAAGAACGTTTGATCATGTTCAATCGTGTACATTCTCTATGATCAAAAAGTTGTGTATCAAGCGGGCTTTAACTATGAGAGGTAAAAAAATTCTAATGTAACTTTCAATAATAATTGAGTTTCTGTCATAAAAATTACACTTTGGAATAAAATATATCTTTTGGTAAGTGTATTACAGGTGTTCAGTATTTTAGTTGTTCGCTATTTTAGAAATATTACCACTAAAATAAACACCTAAAATCTTCTATTTTTATAAAAATACCGAGATAAATGCCTAATATTTATTTATTGTCCTTAACTAGAACTATAAAAATTTAAATCTAGAGTTTTTATATGCTTGTATTTAGTCGTTTAGAAAAAAAATAAGGTTATGGATTATTATTGTTTGTATTCAAATATTTGTATATTATTTTAATAAAAAAACAGTAAGTGTAATTTTTTCTTTGCTTTTCATCATTTAATCTTTTATAATATTACAAAGGCAACATGGCGAACTACGCTGGTTAATATGACACTTATTAAGAAAGATTATTTCAAAAAACTAGTCCAAGTAAGATTATGTCTGAATTTTCAAATTTTGGCTATAACAGGATGGCATCACGAAATTCCTTAAAAAAAAGAATATCTTTTGAATATCGGACGTTAAAGGTGGATTTTCATGCATCGGTCGTCCGTTGATACGGTTTATTATTGTATTGTGGTGAATTTCTGTTTTTAATTTACAATAACATTAATGTCGTATCGTATCGTCGAATATCGGAAGCTTGAAAATTAGTGATGTTGATTTTCATTACTTTTGATTACTCGTTACTAATAGTTACTCGACTACTAAGTCAAAAAAAATCATTTCAAATATTCGTTATTTTGATTACTTTGTACTGATTTTGGTACTGCTGTCAACCTTTGTGTCTAATCTCACCTGCTTAAGGGATATATTTTCAAAAATAGATGCTTAGTACCCACGTTTTTCATTTAATGGACCTCTGTTTGTAGATTTAATACTTCTAGAACTGTTACAATTTTATTTACAAATATTCAAAAGTTCACTTGTGCAAAATTTCAGCCTCTTAGGGCGATGAATTTGAAAACATCGTTTCTGGGTACTTAGGTTAGGTTAGTTTGCTGGGGTTTGGGATCATATTTGATCCCTCACTCGGCCTCGCCTTGGGCCGATTGCGACACCCCTGTATTGTTTTACCAAACCTTCCTCTCATTCTTTCTTTGCATTTAAGCACGTCCAGCTCTTTGCAAAGTTCCCGATGCCGCTGAGTACTTACTTTCATCACTTAGTAAATAACTTAGTAGAATATTGTGCCCTATATTCTGTGCAAATTTTCATTCTCCTAAAAAATGTTTTTTTTTCTGAACACTCATCCTCATCTCATACCCTTAAAAGGCGAATTTCTAAAAATCGCCCCTTAGTGCTCAATTACGTTACCTACGGAACTTCTACGCAATTTTATACTTCTAAAACCGATTTAACAAATTTTTGAGACAACTTTCACTCCTGGTGGTGAGGTGACTTTCACTCCTGAGGGGGTGAATTTCCAAAAAAATCGTAATGCTGATATTTTTCGCCTTTCCTAAGGAATCTCTAACTAGGACTAATTTTAAAAAATATATACAACATTTTACCACTAGTTTCACCCCCTTAGAAGATGAATTTTCGAAACTCGCTTCTGTTTAATTAAGCCTCTGCAAAATTTCATACTGCTAGGAGAGATTTTATTTTTTCTGCATACAGCATTCAAATTCAAAATTCATCCTCTGATGAAATGAGGGGTCATCATGGGATGGATTTTCAAAAAGCCGCTTCTAAGTACTCACTTTCGTCACTTAAGGAACCTCTACAAAATTTCAAACACCTAGGACTAATTTTAAAGAAAATTATACAAAATTTCACTCCCATTTTTATCCCCTTAGGAGATAAATTTCCAAAAATAGATTTTAACTGTTGTATTGACATGACCCAAAAAACAAAATGCTCAGGAGTCCTGGTTCTGATCGTAAAATTATATTTTAGGAAAATTTACACACGAAATTATTGCACAGGGTGTTTAAATGTTAGGGTAAAAACAACCCCTCGCTTATCCCTGTATAATATGCCAAATACTAAAGTTTATAAGAAACTGAGTTTACGAATTAAAGTTGATATAATTATATACAGCTTGCTAAAAAATGCATGAAAATAGGGCTAAAAATAACAAAAATATAATACTTTAAATTTGACCAAAAAATTCCCCACGACAATACTATACAGGGTGATTCCTGTAAGTCGGTCGTGCTTTCGGGGAATGATAGGGGACGTCGAGAAATATTAATTTTGGTATAGCACACTATGGGTCGGAAATGCCTCTGACGCAAGATACAGGGTGTTAAAGTTTTTAAAAAATTAAAGATATTCTTTAATAGTTTTTTAACAGTTGAAGGGATCGTTATAAAATTTTATTATAGGAGTCTACCTAACAGAGACGCTTTAAATGTATAAAGAAGAGGTTTTAGGTTTTTCTTTAAACCAGTGGCGTAGATGTGATAAGCATCGGGTAATCGAGTTTTTTTATTTACTCTAAATACAAAATATTTTCATGGTGTCGGTCTGTTTGTCCGTCTGTCACACGATAACTCAAAAACCGCTACTATACTAACTAATAAATAATATAAAGTATGGGCGGCTATACGTGCCTCCCGGCGCCAATTTTTTACTATTAGCTCCTTATTTTTTTTTAATTATAAATTTAAACTACAATTTTTGTTATTGTTTATAATAAAATTCTTAGTTTTAAGGTAGTCATAATAATTCTCATATTTAAGGTTCTCATTAAAAAATGTATTTATTTTTACATTATTATGACAAGGAGTTAGATAGAAGGAAGTTGCAAGAGACATTTTTTCTTGGAAATAAACCAAGTAAATAAAAAAAAACTCTGAAATTTTTATTTTTTACCAGTGGCGTACTTTTTTTTTGAAAATTTGCGTATCACATCTACGCCACTGGTTGAAACTAAAACCTCTTCTTTTTACATTTGAAGCGTCTCTGTTAGGTAGACTCCTATAATAAAATTTTATAACGATACTGTAACGTTTTTAGTTCGTTACATGTCTTTTTTATATATGATATATATGATGTCTGGCGTATCGTCATCGGATTCCGTATCGTTCAGGCCTGATAATTTATTTGGCACGCTTGGCGTAATTTTTACGTTCCCTAGTCGCCAACCGTGTTATCGTTTGACACAACCCTGTTATCGCTCTGAGGAGGCGCTTTATTGTTATTGATTAGTTTTCTCTGTAGTGAAATACCTTATCCACGACTGCTCTCCGATGAAAAGCTGCCGTTCGCAGAGGTAGTTGTTTAAAAAAACGCTACAATACCTTCAACTGTTTAAAAAAACTATTAAAGAATATCTTTAATTTTTCAAAAACTTTAACACCCTGTATCTTGTGTAAGAGGCATTTCCGACCCATAATGTACTATACCAAAATTAATATTTCGAAGTCCCCTATCACTCCCCGAAAGCATGACCGACTTACAGGAATCACCCTGTATATTAGGTATACGTCCAAGTACGATACGATGAGCTAAATGATAAATACTGTAAGTAGTTTTAGTAATCAAAGTAATCGTATGGTTTTAAATTCGTTACTCGTTACGGGTAGTTAAGTAACGGGTACTCGAATAGCGAATAGTTACTTTTTCAACACTTCTATGGAAAATCCCCCTTTATCTGGCAGATTTCTACAGTAAAATTACCAAGTAATTTATTGGAGAATTTAAAATCACGAAAACTTTAAATTAGAACTTTCATTTTTTTACATGCATTCGTGAATGCTTTTGGATTAACTGAAAGTTTAGGTGTAACACCCTTATTAAAATTTTCTATTTTTAAACACTCAAGTAAAATATACGTACATTGTAATAATGGCGCATTATCTGTTTACCATTCCTTCACTTAACTTCATTGGTTTAAGGTCACATATGTCTTTCAGAAGTCATATCTACGGTAATAAAATATACCCATGTCATTCTGTAATATAACGGAAAAAGCATTGTTATGTTGGTATTTTTTTCTATTAGAAATTTTTCTAGGCATTACGGGACTGTTTTCACAAAATAGTCGTCCTGTTAATGGGGTAAAGTAATGTAATAAATTTACAATTACCTAATATTAACAAATATTTATTCTGTTATGGTTTTAGGACGTTAGAAATGCCGTCGACTTCGTTCATCTCAAAGGAGAACTGAAACAGAGAACCATCGAAAATTTAGAAAAGTACGTCAAGAAAGACGAAAGGCTTCCGACGTTTTTGGCCAGGTTAAGGGAGAGCGGTGCTAAAACGTTTTTACTTACTAACAGTGATTACAATTTTTCGGATAAAATTATGACACATTTATTTGATTTTCCACATGGAGCAAAGGTAAGCGCGTATAAACTTTTGTATTTATACATCACGTTTGCGTTACAAAATGTTTCCAAAGATAAAATTAAATATTCTTCAGAATGTGTTGTAGATTTTTGTACGTCATAAAAAGGTCTGCAAATATGTGGCTCTAATATTTAATATACAGGGTGGTCCGAATTATATTCGGGAAATTTCAGCAGAATATTCTGCAGATAAACATAAGTATAAAAGTTCGACTAAATTTATGTCCTAAATTTTTTTTTTCGGAGATACAAGGCGTAGAATTTTCATTTTTATTTCGATTTTTTCCAAATAATTTCTTAACTAACGTCGATATTTGGATGAAAATTGGTTTCTGCCTGTTTTTTTGGCATAAGAAATTTGATTTCCATGTCAATATGACTCCTACCTGTATTAAACTACTGAGTGAAAAAATCTACATTTCCACCGTTTTTTGCGTAAAAAAGTTCTCTTGGTAAAAAGCGAGAGCTACGAGTAATTGTTCTCCATATATTTGGTTGTGATATATTTGGAATCGAAATAATCAATAAATGTCATTATTGATAAAAATTAAACATGTTTACTGGATAGTTATTAGTATGTAATAAATCTGATCCCTTTTTGTGCCAAAGGTTCAACAAAAACTGTTTTATCATAATATTTTCTACAGTATGTACCCGGATTGTCTTTACAAGAGGAAAAACTCTTTATTATTGACATTTTGAGAAAAATGCATTCTTCAAAAAAATGTTTGCATAATTTAAAAAAAAATAAAAAGTTCCCAAATTTATCATTTCAGTCAAATAGCTATTTAGTCAAGATGTTTATTTTTTGTCAGTGATGAGATGTATTGATAATTGATAATTTCCATTCCAAATATCTTCAGAACGGTTGCTCATAGCTATTTTTACCAAATTCCAATTTCCCCAAAGTATTTGAAGTTTATACAATATTTTCAAAATTAAGGTTTCTTTTAAATCTCTTCTACACTTAAAAGTTTTGCCTGTCATTTAAATCTGACGTTTAGAGGTCTGACAGCAGTTCTGTAGATAGTCTTCCATCTTAGCCACGTCTAAACATAGTGTTTTATCTGTCAGAGGTTAGACGTATTAAAGACTAGTGTACACACTGGAAGTTTTACGTGCGGATTTATCAGTTATACATAGCAGTGTGTTTAGTGAAATTGAAACGAAAAGGCATAATTTTACTACAAAATTGTATTTATGGTTTAATCTTCGTTTGTAAACGCGCAAAGCTAATTGTGTAAATAACATGGTTTGATAATAATCATTAAATATATGCCTAATTTTGAAGAAGAAACAAAGACACAACAGCTCATGGACACTGTACTAAAGTGTGCGAAAGAAATAGGGGGTTCACAGCAGCGCAGCGTAACAAAAATAACAAACTGACTGATGAGACGAAAGCACTTCTCAAGAAAAGAAGGGAAATGAAAACCGAGAGCAGCATAAACAGAATAGAATATGCAGAATTATGTAAGACAATAAGATATGATCAGAGAAGACGTCAAAACTACAACGAAAAAGAAAGCAGCTAATCGCATTAACACACAATAACATCAGAATAACAGACAAAAGCGAAATAATAAGCCCAGTAATAAAATTCTACAATGGCCTATATAAAGCCCCAGAAAACATACATCAAGATGAAAGACTATCCCTGCCACAAGACGACGCCCCAGAAGTTCTCGTGGGAGAAGTAGGAAAGACTCTTGAAAAAAAATATATGAAAAATGGAAAAGCAGCAGCGAATGACCGAATAGCTGAAATACTTAAGTAGGCCGGTAGGAGAACTTGGAAGATTCTTATGAAGAAAGACTGTAAAAGAATAGAGTGGATACGACAAAAGACAGTATCAAATCACTCAAGTGGCAATGGGCAGGACACCTAGCAAGAAGGACGGACAACAGATGGACCACAAAAATTACAGCATGGTACCCACGAAGAATGAAGAGACCTAAAAGAAGACTAAACCTGAGATAGGACATTGGTATTAGAAAATTAGCAAGGATAACGTGGGCTCGCATAGCCAACAATCGACAAGAATGGGCCCAACTACAAAGAGAGTATGTGAGGGAGGCTACAGGGACAGGAGACTACAGGGAGGCTACACCATAATTGGAAATGGTTGAATAAGCTGAGAATGATGATGAAGATGATATTAAACCATTATTTTAAAATAACGTTATTTTGTGAAACTATGCAAAAATATTAGATTTTTAAAAGTAACTTATTAAAGATGCTGAAATATACCCTTATTATTTTTTTGTAAATTTACTTATATATTTTTTCATATATACGCGAAACAGTTTTGTTGTAAACTGAATGACCTCTACACACAAGGTTTTACTCAGTACGTTTTGAATAAACAGGCAAAACTGACAGGTATAACATTATATGTAGAAGGGGCTTTACGTTGGACCTTTTAGTTGGCTTTAAGTTAATAACATATTATTCTAGCCCGACGAACCCCACAGAAATTGGAAAACATATTTCGATGTCGTAGTAGTCGATGCGCGCAAACCATTATTTTTCGGCGAAGGTACAATTTTGAGGCAAGTTGATACCTCCACCGGTGCTTTGAGGGTTGGCATTCATACGGGTCCTCTCCAGAAAGATCACGTGTATTCTGGTGGATCGTGTGACGTATTTACTAACTTCATTGGTGCTAAAGGTAAATAGAAGATAACATTTTTAAAATTCGTTGGTAATAAAATTTACATATCAAATATATTTATAGGAAAAGACGTATTATATGTTGGAGATCATATATTTGGCGATATATTAAAAAGTAAGAAGATTAGAGGGTGGAGAACATTTTTAATAGTTCCAGAATTGGTTCGCGAACTTCATGTGTGGACCGATAAATGCCAATTATTTAATGAATTACAAAATTTAGATGTCAAATTAGGAGAAATGTATAAGTAAGTTATATTTTGTTAGTATCCATCAAACATTTTTTTCTTTTCTAAATTTCTCGACTTTTATTAAACAATAAAGAAATTGGAAGTAAATATTGCTATCAAATTTACTTAAAAATATATCAGACACGTTATTTTTTGTCTGTATATGTTTAGTTAAATTATATATTAGTATAGTAACCGTTATCTCTTTTTTTTCTGTAGTATCAAAATAATATTCTCCCCCAGGATATATATTTATAATGGTTTTAGTATTTATTTTAAATATGCTGGTGATATTTACCTATTTATTTTATATTTCTGTTTCTGTTTAGAAATTTAGACAGTAGCACTAAAGAAAAACCGGACATTTCAAAACTCCGAAATTGTATTAGAGACGTTACACATAAAATGGACATGTCATATGGAATGATGGGTAGCTTATTTAGATCAGGCTCTAGACAGACCTTTTTTTCTTCACAAGTAATCTAAATATAATTATTAAATATTTTAAATGTTGATTGCATTTTTTTTTTCAAGGTTGTTAGGTACGCAGATCTCTATGCTGCCACGCATCTTAATCTACTGTATTATCCATTTTCCTATATGTTCCGCGCTCCCGCTATGCTGTTGCCACACGAATCAACTGTGGCACACGAACAACATTTTGCTGCTGAGCTGCTTCCTGATCCTAATAACGATACTGATGAAGATAAACACGAACGAGTAAGTATCAGAATAAAGTGCATACAAATCAAATACTAGCTTCACATTCTTTCTATGGTCTGTACTTTAATGCATACGGCGGAGATAAATATAAAAAGCGGCAAACAATATTACCGGTTCGTAGTGATGGGAATACCGGTTCCACACACATGAGTCGCGTTACAATAGACCGTTCCAGAAAAATACCGCAACAAAATATCGCGAGTTTGTAACCGAGGTTCCGACTTCCAAAGTGTCGCGGTCCTCGCTAAAAATATATTTAACTTATCTATATTTGTAAATTAATGTAACTTTTATCCGCCACTCATTTTCCAAATATCGAGTTCGTTACGTTACTCAAATACCGACACATTACTACCGGTTCGTACGAGAAAGGAAATAATAAACGAAGATAATAAATTTAAGCTATTCAATAATGCTCATTTATGTTACAGTTGTTTAAGAATCTATTACAGCTGTAGTAAAATGAGTAACTAATTGTGAAAAATAAAGTTCCAACCCAAAATACAATTTTTAATGCATTCTTAAACACCTACTTGAGCGGTTTGAAATTTTGATGCAAAATCGCAACCTAATTTTTATCTCTTTTTAATACATTTTATTTTTCATTTAAGCTGTCTACAACACATTTGACAAGGACACGCTTAAATTTGTTCTCTCTTAGCGAGTCGTAGTAGACAGTTAAAGCATGGCCGAAGACGTAGACGTAAACGTATCGTTTGACATGTGCTTGCGCAGTGAGAAATTTACTTACGTTTACGGATACGTAGCTTTGCGTGCCTACGTACGTACAAAACGCAAACGTATTGAGCCAAAGGAGTTTCGATTTCACCCGATTGATGCCGAACGTACAAATTCACAAACGACTCGTTTCAATAACTGGCTAGTTAATTAAGTTATTTCATAAATTTGTGGGCCTGTGTAACAGAAAATACAATAAATTTATACACAATAATACAATTTAATACAATAAATTAATAACATGAAGATATTAAGCATCATGACAAACTTTAAGGACTACTTTCTGTAATATCATAATTCCCATTAATAATTTTCTTCATCTTTCGATATTATTATAAATTGAATGGGTAATCAGTGGAAGAATAGGTATCAATTTGTTACGTATTGTGCTATGCTTTAACTGTCTAGTATTGCTTGACAGTTGCGATCGAATATCCTTATAAGGACCTTTTTTTCTACATATCTCTTTTGCCTATCATTCATAGAATTGAGGCGGCAACAATGTGAGCGTAACGTACCGTCGAATAACGTTCAACTGTTGTAGAAGTACATACAGTTGAACAAATATAGGAAGAGACTTGGGGATAGCACCGGTCGCGTGTTATTTTATATTTCTCACGTCTCTAGCTATACTTGTTAAGTTGTACATAAATTCGACAAGGTCTATATTATATACATTCCGGTTTTTATAATTCCGGGCACTGTATTATATACAAGGATTTTCACATAAAATCTTTAATCTGCACAAGTAAGTTAAATATTCAAGAACAACGCCAACTATGGAATGGAATTGCTAGAATAAAAATTTAAATCCAGTACCATAGATGAAAGTGAAAGAAAAATCCAGTACTTAGAATTTAATGGAAGGGTATACATCATGCGTCCAGCGTCACAATTATAATAATAATAATAATAATAAATAATGTTTATTGTGCAAATGTAAAAAAGTACAAACATATAACAAATTGAAGGCAATAATTAATCTACATTCCACAAAAAGGTTGGAGATTTGGTGTTACCCATTCTTCCACTCCACCTTATGAAAATTAATAAAAAAACATGTTTTCTAGACCTAAATATTACATTAAAAAAAAATTAAACTAAAACTAAGATTCTAAACCTAAGGTATTAATTGAAATATGGTGACATCCCAATTTTAGATAGTACATTACTTTTAAACTGTGCCAAAGGCAAACTCAAGTCATCTATAAATGTATTTAATAAGGTAGGAGCCATATAGGAAAAACAATTCTTATATTTTGATGTAGTGTGCTGAGAGACTGTAAAAGAATTAACTCTGATGTTGACACTATGAATTTGAGATCTGTTAATAATTAATTTTATTAAGTAAATGGGGATTTTATTTTTAAATATTTTATATAATAACATCACATACAAATATTCCAATCTTTCGCGCATTTCTGGTTCCTTTAAACGTTTTAGGTGAGGACTAATATGATCTCGATAAGATAAATTGCACACAAATCTCATACCGGCGTTCTGGATTCTTTGTATTTTTAGCTTATTATATTTGGGTAAGAATGCATAATATACTTGGCTGCAATAATCGATATGAGGATAAATCAGACT
This sequence comes from Sitophilus oryzae, assembly GCF_002938485.1. Classification (NCBI taxonomy): domain Eukaryota; kingdom Metazoa; phylum Arthropoda; class Insecta; order Coleoptera; family Curculionidae; genus Sitophilus; species Sitophilus oryzae. The sequence continues at coordinate 1,313,523 of NW_022146106.1, forward strand.
TTTGGCTAGATGTAGCTTACTAAATTCGTCAAGTTGTTTCTTAAGAGAATATATTGACTTGAGCTTAAACATGGACATTTGATAGACTTTATTACACTGATTCGAAAAGCTCAAGTCATTATCCAAATCGACACCCAGGCTCCTTGCACTGGTAGTCCATTGAAGTATAACATTATCAATATTTAAATTTAAATTGGACGTAACATATGTGTTAGTTTTTTTATTACCAATATAAAGAGCCATAGTTTTGGCTGGATTTATTCTCAATCCATGCTCACTACACCAGTCTGAGAACAGGCGAATGTCGTTGATAACATCTATAGTGTCCCGAGCCCCCTCAATGGAACAGTCTAGATACAGTTGAACATCAACAACATATGTATATGACACTGCTCAACTGCTTTAGGCAAGTCAAAAGTATAAATCAAGAACAATATAGGCCCCAAAATGCTGCCTTGCGGTACGCCACTAGAAGTTTCTCCCAATTCAGAACACGCATTATTAATTTTAACTCTCTGAGTGCATCCATAAATATAGTCTCTAAACCAAGCCTCAGCAACAGAGTCAAAACCAATGTATTTTAGTTTTGCCAAAATTATTTCAAAATTTACCAAATCAAAAGCTTTACTTTGGTCCAACAAAACCAAAATTGTACTTCCTGACTTATCCGCCGCATAAGCAATGTCATCAACTACCTTAAGAAGTGCAGTAGCCGTATAATCCAGACTGTTCCATTGGTAGGATTTTATTTGCATTCAAAAACTGCGTAATCTGTTTTGAGATGATTCGCTCCAGCAGCTTCGACATGGCAGGCAAGATGTTAAGGTCTTAAATCACTGAAAGTTGAGGGACAAGATTTCTTTGGAATTGGAACAATATTTGCAGTTTTCCATATACTGGGAGAAATACCGCTGCTGATAGAAGAACTGAAAATATTTTTTACAACATTAATGCAGTACGGTATCACAATGTTAATCATGTTTATATTAATATTGTCAAAACCATATGATGCAGATTTAATGGACCTCAAGCTACTATAAATATCACTTTCCGTTACAGGGCTAATGCTAAATACATTGTTTGTTTAAGTTTGTTATTTCTGTAATAATTTAGTATATCAGCACTAATATTAGAGTGATTTGTAATATTTAGGAAATAGTTATTTATTGCGTCTGGATCACTCAAATCATCAGGAAGCTTATTGTTAGAACACTGTTTGGAAGCCAAACCACATTTGCGTAAATTATTCCACAACATCTTATTATTGTTTTTACTTGCATTTAGAACATACTTAATGTACGCATCTTTCTCCTTTTTAATTGCAGTTTTTAAATAGTTTCTCAAATCAACATAATATTTCCTTGAGGTTATCGATCTTTCTCTAAGATATTTATTATAAGCTTTTTTCTTTAGTTTTATTATTTCTTTAATATTGTACGTAATATGAGGTTGGTAAGGGCGTTTAAAATTGACCACTTTTAGCGGTGCGTGACTATCGAATAATGATAATATTATATTATTTAAGCACTCCGTTTTTAAATTTACATCTGCTAATTCATTAACACTGTTCCAATCCACTGAAGTTGCGTCACAAGCAAATGCATCCATGTCAAAGTTGCGGAAGTCTCGATAATAAACACATTTAGGAATCATCATATAACATTCAAACTTAAAGAACAAGAAACGAGCATATGATCAGTATTGCAGAGCACATCTCGGGTGTCCGATTTATACATTTTTAAATCTTTGCTTACACAAATTATATCAATCAGTGATTCACTTGTCTCCGTTGTTCTAGTGGGTTTATTTACGATTTGAACTAAATTAAATCCATTTATGACCGAATTAAACCTACTTGCTGAATGTGAATTTGAATCTAAAAGATTAATATTTATATCCCCCATTAAAATAATAGATTGAGTTTCTAAATAAGTAATCTCAAGCGGTTCAAATATTTCATCTATACAATTTATGCTTACGCTAGGCGGCCTATAAACCACTCCTACACCAATTTTTTTACTTTTCATACTGATAAGAACCCACAATTGCTCAACTCCATCATCACTAATATTTGAATAAAGAGTCTTAATTCTGAAGGATCACCTTGAATATACAGCAACACCGCCATCTCTAGTTGGTCGATCCAGTCTACTCAAGTTGTAGCCGTCAAGAGCAACAAGATTTTCCGGATAATCTTCATTTAACCAGGTTTCCGTAACAGCCAATATATGAAAGTTTGAGTCCATAGCAAAATTACGAAACTCGTTGAAATTTGAAAGTAGAGATCTATTATTTATATGACCAAGCTCAATCTCAAGTTTTTTGACTTCTCAATCTTTGGTACACCATTAATATATTTAATAAAAATATTCTGCTCGCCATTTTGTTTCCTTGCTAACAATTCTGTACGAATTTTTTGATAATATTCTCTCTGCATTTTCGTCTGATCTGTAGTAATAACAACGCTTTTATTCCTTAAATCCTTTTTACATCTCAGCAAGGTTAGAACGTCATCCGTTGGGGATAGTCCCACACGAAGAGGTGCCGGTTTTCCATTTTGACCATTTCCTAGTCGGGCTGTAGTTAATTCTTCAACTCTTACATCTGGTGTAATGGATTTGATTATACTTATTACGTTTTGGCGGTCTGAAACATCGGGATTCACAGTGAGTCCATAGAATATCACATTTTTTTATCTTTTTTGACGTTCGGATATTTCTGACATTAAATTTTCGTTTTGTTCTTCAGTATTATTAACTCGATCATTTTGGAGCTGAGTTATCTGTTGTAGCAGTTTAACTCTTTCCTGTAGTGTTTCAATGGCTTTTATTAAATGACTATTATCATTTTTCTGTTCGGCGCACCCGGTACATCTCCAGTTGCATCCATCAACACTTGATAAGACATCAAACTGGTTTTTAGATATATTCACGCACCTAATGTGATAAAAATGTTCACAAAAACAACATTCCAGTCCGGGCGAACGCTGACTGAGTGCCGAATTGCAGGTATGACAAATATTTTGCGGCATTATTAATATTTTATACAAATAAATAAACTTTTATCGGAGCAGGACAAATACACGTCGAACGCGTTTGACTCTCAATTGAAGACGTCGTAGCAATAAACGTGATACTCTACTAGACTAGGGAAAGGCGCACCTGTATCTCCGATAAATGTGGCAACGCCGCAACAGCATATCGTACAAACACCGTCCCTTTTTCTTCTCTCCGAGATCAACGACGCTTTCCGACCCGGTATAGATTTCAGCTGTTATTTTTGCTGCTTGAAATAAAAGTTTTGTTTATCCCCGCTTTTACAACGTTTTGGTGTTCACGTAGGGTACATACATAAGTAGGTTTATTGACAGATATTTCTTTTTCAGATTTTGGAAAGAACACAAAGCATTATTCCCCATATTCGACCGGAAACACCACAAACTGTTACACATACGCACGACGAGGATTGTAGCGATGAAGATAGCGATGAAAGAAATGCCGCCTCGAAAAAAGTCTAATATTTAAAAATTACAAATCTTTTAAAAGCTCAACGTTAAAAACGCTTAAAGAAGAGAACGATGTAATAAGAATAAAAAACTTGAATAGTTTGTTAAAACATGTATTCTAAAACTCTTTAGAGAGTAAGTTGTTATTTTTTAGTATTTATTATATCTAAATCTCTATAATATTACCTGCCCTTTAACACTAAAAGCAATTTTTTGTCATAAACAAAGAGTAAGATATGGCCTTAATATATAAAGAAAAGGTAAAAGTAAAAGATAATAGTTTATCTTTCTAAAATCCTGTTAGACAAATATATAGTTAATATTTTAGTATCTTTTTATGTGGAATGATTCTGAAACATTTTGATATTTATTGTGATTTTAATATGTATTTTATTAACAGGAGATCTATGTGTCTAGACCTTTTGAAATTCAGAATAATAATAATAATAAGTTTTTATTGCTCAGTTATAGGAAGTAATAAATGTAGATAAATGTATTTATATATATGATAATGTGTTAATTGTTAAATTTTCTATATTTTACGTGAATCCTGTGTTTATGTTGTTGACAATATACATTTAATTTGGCGGATTTAAAACAATGCGAGTTGTCAATACTATTAGTTTAGGTTCTACATACATATATAATATATTCCCATTTTAAATATTTTATGCATTTAATTGTTTTTTATAATATAAAATTTAAATGTGTATGGATTTTATTTTTAATACCTATTCCCGAATTCACTACCTACTTTCAAGCTATAAAAACAGCAAGACTAAGTAATGCGAGCCCTAACAACTAAATATTCGGACAAACAAAAATTTATTGAAAACTCTAATTTACATAAACTGTATTATCAAATTTGAGTACTAAATTAATAATATATTAAAAAGTATCATTTCTAATGAGTATTTACATAATTTGGTTTCTATAAACGTTAAAATAAACTCTAGGCAAATAAATAAACAAAAACATTACATAATATCGTGACAACTAAATGTTCGGACACTTTAAGAAATAATTGTTTATATATGTCGTTACATCAGCATGCTATTTTACAACCACTCCAAGCCTACCTGGAATTGTTTTTATTAAAGTTTGACACACATCAGAGTAAAAATTTTGCCATAATTCACCTAATATCGTCAAATGGGCAACGGTTCTTTGGGGGTCATCACGCAATTTCTGTTTCATTTTATGCCACAAAGTTTCGATAACATTAAGATCCAGACTGTTTAAAGGTCATGAGAGTACTTTGGTATTATTTTCCCTAAACCACTTTTTAATTTTTAATAGTTTTAACCGTATGGCATGTACTACCATCCTGTTTAAATAAAAAATTCATGTTCTGGTAAATGTCTACCACACTTGGCACAAAAGTGTTTTTCAAAATTCCTTGATATCTTGACGCATTAATGGTGCCTTCTAACACCTCATACACTCTTAGACCCATTGCGGACATACGCCCTAAAAACATAATGCTTTTAGGAAATTCACTATCCTTTTGAGGCAATCTTTATAAACTGATAATTTCAATCGTAAATTGCAATTGCCAGTGCACATGAGCCAGTTTGATATCAATAAAATAAAAATAATCAAACACCGCTAGAGTGCGTATTTGATAAAGAGCGCCTCAAAAGTACAGTGAAATTTCCTAGAGGCATTATGGTTTGAGTTTGTCCACAATGGGTCTAGGAAGGTATGAGGTGGTAGAAGGTACAATTACTGAGTAAAAAAATCAAGAAATTTTGAAAAATTTTGTGCCAAGTACGAGAGACCTTTACCAGGACATGAATTTTATATTTCAACCGGACGCTGCTCTATGTTATATGGCTAAAACTACTAAAAAATGGTTTAGGGACAATAACATTAAGGTCTCTTCATGGCCTTCGAATAGTCCGAGCCTTAATGTTAACCAGACGTTGTTGCATATAACGAAACAAAAATGCGTGATAATTCACAACAAACCGTTGCGCATTGGACGATGATATTAGATGAATTATTGCAAAATTCTGAAATTGGCTTATGTCACTCATTAATAAAAATAATGCCAGACAGGATTGCAGCGTTCTAAAAACATATATCGATGTAACGCCATATTAAAATAGTTTTTTCTTAAAATGTCCGAACATTTACTTGTCACGATATTGTGCAACATTTTTGTGTTTATTTATTCGCCTACAGTTTATTTTAATGTTTATAGAAACCAAACTATTTAAATACTCATTAGAAATGATACATTTTAATGTAAGTATTGTTAATGTTGTTCTTAAATTTAATAATTCAGTTTATGTAAATCAAAGTTTTCAATAAATTTTTGTTTGTCCGAACATTTAGATGTTAGGGCTCGTAGTTTACATATGAGGCGTCAAGCTGCAAAACCCGCCTTATCCATTTAAAAAAAAATGGCCTAATGACATATATTAATAGTGGGACTCTGAAATCTACATAAACATAATCCCAAACTGTAGTAAAAGTCGCCTATTCCTATATAAAATTCACTACAAATTACGTTACTGCAGCAAAATCCGTATTATCCACTTATATTTGCTTTTTTATTATCATTATTGTTACAAATCCAGCATTTTTCATAAGCTTTTTACTGTGACTACTGACGTCTTTTCAAATCCTTACTTAATTTTAATAAAATAGTATATTTAATAAATCAAGTTAGGATGCAAATACCGTATGATCGAAAAAAAAGGCGTCCAGTTGGCTAGGAAATGACGATCGATGACATTTCCTATATAAAGTTAGATATAAAATGACAGCGTTCTTCATTTCATAGCCAATATGTATCATACTGCAACAAAATCCACCTTATCCGAATTATTTTTGTTTCTTCTGTTTAAAAATTAAATATTAATTTTTATTTCTAGTTCAACGAGATACAAACAATGGACACTCAATGGAGACGTTTTTTGTAAATTAACGCTTCAAACATTTGTTAAAACAGTTTTTGCTTATTATCGAAACGTTTCACACTGGCCGAATTTAATCAAATCATGGCATAAATAGAGTTACGCGTTTTATTTTATTGAAACTATAAAAAATCAACATAATTTACCTAAATATATAAATTGATTTTGTTTTAGTTTCATATTTAACAGAAATTGTATTATACAGGGTAACCTAGGCTAATCAGAATACCGTTTATATGAACTAAATAGGCAACATTTTAATTATAGATTCTTCCACTGAGGAAGAAATAGTAGCATATGCTAGGGTGGAATGTGGAGATACGATCCCCACTTTTTTAGATGTTTAAATTTTTATGATATTACTAATTCTAGTTTTAACAATTTACATTTAACACAAAATGGTAATACCGAAAAATAAATTTATAAAATGATGTTCCTAATATTTTGAATTTTAACAGTTTTACGTTTAACAGGAAAAATTAATACCCTTTTGTCTAAAGAAAAAAAAATAAATGTATGTAAATATCCTCTGTATTGTTTACATTTACCATACTCCACTATATTAATAGTCCAAAGCTAATAAAGCAATGTTAAAGAGGTTTAGAAAAATGTTTATCTGATGATTAAGATTTACAACTAGATTTTTTTGCACGTTTTATTAGCTCTTTTGGCCTTTTTACAATATGTCTACAGTAAAAAAATTCTTAAAATAATTTGAATGCAGATAAATCTAACAAATATTGCATAACTTAGTCGAAACTAAGACTTTTAGATTACACTGTATAATTTTATTGCGGGCAACTTCGGGCAACCTTTGTTGGTGGATACTATATAGAAAGGCATTGAATAATATAGAAAAAAATATGGGACATTGGAAATATGGTGAAAACACAAACAAAATGCTTTTTGTATTTTGTTTTTTTAATAATTCACTTAAGAACATAATATTACCTAGCTTATTATCTCATATGATTTTTAAAATACAGACTTATACTATCATTTTTTGGTACTAAATAAGTCTATAGCTCAGTAGCCCCATTCCATAACTGTAGTTTTAATTTTTTTAAAAAATAAAGCTTTTTAATACATTTGAACATATCAAATGTATATCTATTTAACTACACGCTTAAAACTTGCCAACGATTTTAATCAAGTTTGACCTAAATTAAAACAATAAATCAATCATTTATCGTGTCAAAATCATGTGTAACTAGTCTTCTCGAATAGTAGAGTATCAACACTGACATTTTTGTGACCAATTATTAAAAGTAAATATTTCTATTTATGCCATGATTTGACCAAATTCGGCCAGTGTGGCGTTTGTGGGATAAGGCGGGTTTTGCAACTTGACGCCTCATATAGTGTTGTAATAAAAGGAACGTGTCCTTATAAGTGCATGTATGAGCACAAATTAAAACGTTCCACGTAAAAATGTGTGACGTAAATGGTGGTCATGCTAAACTTTGAATTCAATAATCAATATCTCGAAATCCATGAGAAATAATTATTTGTAGTTTTTTTTATAAAACTTTCTTAACGTTACTACTATATTTTTTTTGTAGACGGTATGTGAAAATCTTTACAAATAAAAAAGTTATACGATTGTTGAAAAGTGCTACGCACTAAAAGTAAAAGGACGCGTTTTTTAAATTTCTTGAACTGAAAAGAAACAAACCTGTGGAATTTTTCCCATTTAAGCATCTTGTAACCGAAATTCAAAATAAAAAAAGAAGGTTTAATATCTAAAGTAGTTTTGAGTTATCGCGTGTTGTGTTAAAAAATTGAGTTTTCAAATTACCATGATTACTGACGATTTTTCATTATAAAAAAGTGGTTACCCTAACGATATTCTTATAACTCAATTTCAGATACCCAGAAGCATATCTAATTATTTTATGTAGTTATCTTTACGAAAAAAAGCTTTCGACCGTGATTTTACTCCACTAGACAGGGAAAGACTGTATCTCTGAAAAATGTGGGAACAATGCGACAGCACACCGTCGCATTTGTGTCACTCCGACCTAATAAGATCCGTAGGCGAAGAGTTGCCAACGGTGTATAGACAGAGTATAGTTATTATATATGTATATGTTAACTATTATATGTTGTGTAGTATTAATATTGCGTATACTACGTGATACAGTACAGCAAAAATATATCGTCGAGTTCTCCGACTCCTCAGTTAGCGGTTACATACCGGAAGTAAACATCTTATTTCCGATGCTTTTCTCAAGTTGGTAGTTATTACGAGCAGGTTCTGAGTCGTTTGCTCTCTAATGACACAAGACTTAAAGAGTGGGCCTAAAATCTTCCAAATTAAAATGGCGGTATTACATTTAGCGAAAATGTTACGAGTTAGAGATACATTTGAAGTTGAAGAGGTCAATGGAGAATATTCTGAATCAGCCCAAATTCTTCAAAAAATTGGCACAAAATTTGATTACAGATCTTCCGTTTCTGGACGAAGATCGATAACGGAACTTCAAGCTCACTAGAATTACGTATAAGAATCGAAAAAACATATATGGTACTAATCAATGGTCACTGGTACTAATGAATATGATACATCGGACGATAACGACGTAGACAATTGTCTGAAAATACGAACAAACTGCTATAAATATCCACCAAGGTTATGATGAAAGGCTCATTATTGAAGTAATACAACATACTTCAAAACGAAAAGGGCAGAATGCATCCACAGTATAATGCACATATCGTCGGTTTACAAGCAAAACACACTAAGTCCAATTATTTTAATTTTGATTTATTTATATCATTTGACTAGATTTCTTCCAGAATATAGATCTATATCCAGGAAAAATCTACTATATCTTCTAAAAATTATTAGTTTAATTTTTAAATTACTTTCATATTCATAATGGCGCTATATTAGTTTATTAAAAATGCATTAAAATGTATTCGTTTTTGGACTTAGTGTGTTTTGCTTGTAAACCGACAATATTATCATATATGCATAGCTGTCGGCCCGTCTAAGGACTCCACTCGGGTAACTCTCTCTACGTGCCGAGTTTGGTTCCAATCAACCCATAATTAAGAGAGAGAAAAATCCTCATGATTTCGTCCATTTAGAGGCATCGGTTCGAAACGTCCAGGGCGTCATCCTGTAGCCCGTCCCCAATTATGCCAAAATCGACCCACATTTTTCTTCAATATAAAATCGTTTGTCCCCCCCCTGATGAAGATATAAACGAAACGTCGTATCCAACTTTGTAGGGTGGGATCGTGTGCACCGTCGCTCACATAGCCTACCCACCAAATATGGTCGCGATCGGACATCAACTTTGTTGTCAACTTAATGTTTCTTACGTCACAACTGTCACAGTGACACGTGTCGTACACGGTCAAGTTAGCCTCGCTCCAATCTGTCGACATACCAAATTTCATTTAAATTGTAGTGCACGAAACGTAGTCAAAATATCATGAAAAGATGGGGCTCTTATCTACATTCGGAGTTTCAACCCCCTAGCTCACATAGGGCCCGAGTTAAGGATGATTCACGGTACACCGGACCGTACCCGAGCCGGGCACGTTCCGTAAAGTAGACACCGAGCCACGTCCGGGCCTTCAATATATGCAACACCGAGTGGACAACGGTGATCATGTCCGTGCCGATTATATTCTAGAAAACAGTGTTGCCGCAGTGGTACATTTGTACCAAATTTGATACTTTTAATTCTATTTGGTACAGTGGTACATTTTCAAATCCAGGATGATTCGATACAATAATTATTTCCCACGCGCACCGAAAATGAATAGATATTTAATAATTATCGTCGTTGATATTGCATTAAACGCGCTTACCGATACCATTCGGAGACAATCCGCATTAATTAACGACGTATTATAAACGTTGTAATGTCTATAGGGTTGCCTATATTAAATAACCCGAAGAAAAAACTTAAAAATTTACTGTTTCTAACATGCTTCTATATTTGCGTTTTTTTTAATAAAATTTAAGTTTTCCAAGTATCGTGTGTAGTATTAGAATTACTTACATTTCTTCAACCTATACTTACTTATAATTGGGGTTTCTGAATTTCTATTTCACGTTTTTCGTCTCGATTTGTGTCTTTCTCCAGGAAGTTTTTTTAGGTAGAAATTTATGAAGAAATTCACAACGACCAAACCGGTTAAAGTCATTTGCAGATGTATTTTGTTGTGCTTTAACAAATTGTACCAAAGTGGTACATTTTTAGTTTATAATGCTGTACGCGCTAAAAGTTGGGTGCGGCAACACTGCTAGAAAACAGTCGCTATAGGCCCGTAGACGAACGAAGTATTTAGCCGCGGCGGCTCATTTAGGATGATTCACGGTACACCGGACCGTACCCGAGCCGGGCACGTTTCGTGAAGTAGACACCGAGCCACGTCCGGGCCTTCTGTTTATGCTACACCGAGTTGCTAACGGGGCTCGTATTAGTTCTGAGTATATTATAAAACACAGCCCCATAGACACACGATGATTTAATACGAACAATGCCAAAGTTCTCGCAAGTGGAATTGGTACCAATTACAGTTGATGAAGAAAGAACAACATCTGCTCAAAGGGCAAGATGAAGGACCTATCTTTTTCATTACATCCTTTCATTGCGTTTTATGCATTCCCTGTCATTAAATACTGCTGTAAGATTCACTACCTACTACAGACATGATAAAAAGTGTACTTTGTTTATACCATAACTGCAGATTGCAGTGGGGGCACCAGGAAAAGTATATTCATGCTTTCCGCAACGTGGCGGGAACGGACCGTATCCGAGAAAAAATGTACGCCGACATTTCTGGGACGGGGCACGGACGAGTTCCGGCGAAGCTCGGATCGTGCTCGGCCTGGCATAAATGTATATGTGTAAAGAACACTTGACAATGTTTGGCCGTGTCTTCACCGACTCACGGCTCGGACCCGTTACGATGTACCGTGAATCATCCTTTTATGTTTGCCGCAACGGGGCCGGAACGTAGCGGATCCGAGGAAAAATGTACACCGACATTTTTTGGACGGGGCACGGACGCGTTCCGGCGAAGCTCGGACCGTGCTCGGCTTAGCATGAATGTATAAGTATAAACAAAGGTATAAATAACATTTGACAATGTTTGGCCGTGCCTTCACCGTCGCACGGCTCCGGCCCGTCACGTTGTACCGTGAATCATCCTTTACGACGCTCCCATTAAATAGGACGATTGATGATGGGGTTTCATAATACACAAAACGTCAGCAAAATATCAAAAAATCCTACATTTCGAGTTTCAACTCCTTAACTCATATAGGGCCCGAGTTACGACGCTCCAAGATCGTTACCACTTTTCCTCTCGCGTCTCCTGTGTCACGGTCTTGTCGGCTCGTGTGTCACGGCTTTAAATTTTTATTCCCATCGCGCGTAAATAAGTTTCACTTCAAAAATCTGCATTGATTGTGCAGATAGGCGATCAGATAGGCGATATCAACTATTATACATCAGAATCAATGTTTATGAAAATATCATTTTTATAAATTGTCCATAATTAATAAAAATGGCCTGGTTTAAGGTCTGCTAGACGAGAGACATGGCAGTACAGTTATTTTTTGTCGTTTTAATTAACAGATAAATTATATTTTATATCATTTTTTGATGTCGGCTGTTGAAAACTTCTGACTCGCTAGAGACACGTCGGAAGTGGTTAAATTATTTCAATTATTTGTTTATAGTATAGAGAAGCAAATCTATAGCTATTTGAATTCTTTGTAAAAACTCTAAATGCATTTACTAAATAATGCTGTTGGTTTGTAATGATTTAACCTTTGCTTTGTAAAATTACATTTGCAAAAAAAGTAAATATACAATACATTTTTTGGCATAGATGCATTTTTCTATAAAGGGTATGGGGAAAAAACAGATGATGTCGATTTTATGGAATTTTTAAGTAATCAATTTTATTTGTTGAGAATACCAAATTTTTTATACCGTTAATTTTTATTAAATAAAACTTTAAGGCGCGTTTACACGAGTCAAGTGAATTGATTCACTTGTATTGAATTCGCATGAATGCAATATGAACGTCTAAACTCGATAAATCATGTCAATTGATCAAGTGAGTTGATTCAAGTCTCAGTTAACTATTGTTTAAGTTTTGACGTTCAAGTGGTGTTTTTAAAATGGCGGCGGCAAGTAGGTTGTCAGAAGAAAATTCTGTAAATTTTTTTCTGTAAAATTCTGTTATAACCCCTATAATTTTTTTTTGTCAGATAAAAAATGAGATTTAATTGGTACATAAATAATTCCTACCATACCAAAAATGAGATTTGGTACATACCATCCTAATTTATGTCATATACTAACATTAGTATATGACATAAATTAGTTCTTGTTTCACCGGAAATGACTACAACTTTTGATTTTTAAATGTCACCCTCAGTATATTTTGACTTTATGCGATAGAAAATGACACTCCGAATAGAATGACATAATATCATATGTCAACTTTTGAGATTTTCGCTTTAAAACCGTATTTAAAATTTCAAAATAGGGTGCCATAGATGTTTTAAAAACACTGATTTTTAATCAAGGAGCCTTGGAAAAATAGATTTGATCGTCTAATGTTTTTCGTGTCTTGTTCTGGCCAGTTAAAATATGCCCAAATCGTATTTTTAATCACATCTCAATTTTTTCAAATGGAACTAGGGTGGCTCATTAACATATTTGGAAAAAGCATTTTTTGCGTATAATTTGGTACCTTGGTATTTCGAGTCAAATTGCCGTTATGAACCGCATGTTACAATTTCAAATAAACCATGTGAGAAAATGTCAAAAGTTGACATATGATATGTCATTCTATTCAGAGTGTCATTTTCTATCGAATAAAATAAAAAAAAACGAGGGTGCTATTTAAAATAGAGATGGGCAAAGATTGAACGAGTCGTTTACTTGAACGAGAGTATTAAAAATGAATCGTGAGATTCGATTCGATGCTTGCAATCCGGTTCGTTCAATTATATCATGGCCAGCACAGATCCATAACATTTGAACGATGATCCGTAAAAAAGAATTGTGAGAATTGAATCACAATGCGATCGTTCGTTTCTAGGGCGCGGTGCCGGGCGGCGGGCGGTGATATAGACATAAATGCAATAACAATTGAATACGTCAATCAATCCTAATTTATGTCGTATACTAACATACCAAATCTCGTTTTTTTATCTGAAAAAATAAAAGTTATAGGGGTGAGCCACTATTGAGACGTACCCGGTATATATAAAAAAATATGAGTGTTTAGAGAACACACAGACTCCAAAATACAAAATTAGTTAAAGAAGAGTAATTTCAAGTTTAAGTCGAGGAGAAATAGCAATAGGCATTAATGTGTCTTTGTTTTTTAACTACCGGTGCAACTTTTCCCAAGAAAAAAATAAATTGGTTTGCATCCACTCTTAATTTTCTTTATAATCTCCAGGATTTCCTAACCGTATCTCAGGTAATAAAGCACTATAAGTAGTTTTGCGGCTAATCCATTTTCTGACCATATATTTTTCTTTTACATCTTGATTTTTTACGTAATAAACTTTCTGTTAATTCTAAAGCTATAATTTGGCAGTTTGTAGTACAGCCTTAAGCTTCATTCAGAACCTCGCAATTAGTGGATTAAATTAGTGGTCTCAATTACACTTTATACTTTTTAGTTTACGATCATTCACAATGTTTAAAAAACACAATTAAAATTAATAGAATATCCTAGCAACAGCTTACGCTAGTCAGTTGTATCCATAGAGAAAGCCTAATATTTAGCTTATAAAACAATCAACTTTTGATTTCTAAACACAATTTCTCTTGAAGGAAGATAATCAAAGACGAAAATGACATTTCTCCCAAATTTTGAAGTATAATTAGTGGAAAAGTTAAAAGTTTGATAACTTTTTCTACTAATTGAAAATGCCTACCACTAATTTTGACGTTCTGTAAAATTAAAGGAACAAACTTCTACGCTAATTGAAACCACTAATTGTTACCAATAATTGCGAGATTCTGAACGAAGCTTTACGCACTCTCACTATTCTGAATGAACTAACAGAAGCTTTTTGACATGATATGTGTAAACTCGGAATATGCTTTGTCAGTTGAATTCAAGTAACTTGATCAATTCACTAGACCCGTGTAAACGCGCCTTCATTCAAATAAAATTCTTAATTGTTATTACTTATATTTTAGATCTTGTGATATATACTTTTCAGGATCCGTCGCGAAGTACAGATATACACAAAGTCTATATCATAAATTCTTAAATATTTTATACTAGAATTACAATAAATTAAATCAGCTGCATTATTTAAACAATTTGAAAATTTCGTGTGTTATATGACACAAAATATCACAGCTAGTTACACAAAAAAATCATAAAAATATAGAAGTTTTAAACAAATTATCGCAAAAATTACAACTTACAGCTAAATAATAGTAAATTTGATTTAAATTAAATTGAATTCGCATTTTTCACGCTTTTGGACTAACTAAAATTAGCTGCTCATTTTTGTATAACTTAAACTTTTTGTAAAATTAATATAGAGGCAAACCTACAGCTAAATAATTCAATTGACGATTTAAATTAAACTAAATTTGCAATTTGTTTACAATTGGACTTGATATGAAAATAAATAATTCATAATTTTCGTCTAAGTAAAATAAATATCTTATTCCTAAAAAAACTATTTTAACTAGTTAGAATCTTCATCACTACCAGACTCTCTTCTTGACGAAGATGGCGTATCCTTTTCTTCATTACTACCAGTGTATTTTCTTGATGCAGATGGCCTACGCATTTCTTCATCACTACCAGAGTCTTTTCTTGAGGAAGATTGCTTATATTTTTCTTCGTCGCTATCAGTATCTTCTCTTTTTGTAGATGGCTTACGTATTTCTTCATCACTACTATAATATTTTCTTGACGAATATGGCTTATATCTTTCCTCATCACTACCAGTATATTTTCTTGATGAAGATGGTCTATATTTTTCTTCGTCACTTCCAGAATCTTTTCTTGAAGAAGACTGTTTATACTTTGAGTCGCTTGGACTGCGAGATCTGAATCTCTTTCTTGAATAACTTTCAGGCGATTTATTATCTAAACGGCGGAAATTACTAAACGCCTTAGTTTTATTCCTTTTTTGTCTCTTCATACTTTTAGCGATGACTCGTTTTTGATGATCTAGTTGGGGAAACAGGTCTAAAAAAGAAATATAACTTTAACTTCGCTAAAAGTACGCATGTCCTTTAACTACTACTAAAATACTTCATTTTAAGACATGCATTTGCGGATTATTACCCCGTAGTTACAACAAAACAATCAATAAGAAAAATTAATAAATCGATCATTATGATATGGCACGATTAGGGTTTCCATAAAGGGCTTTTGGAAATTCCGGACAAGTGAACCCCGAAATCCGGACAAAACCCGGACGTCGCAAAAATGAAACTATAAATGTATTTATGAACCTTTACGACGCAAATAATAGCCCCGGAATCAACAAAATTTAAACCAAAAAAAATATTCACTTTCCAGGAGTGCACCAAAAGCGAAAAATTTGAGCGCCAAAGTATAGAAATGGGTACTTTCAAACATACGTCGGTTTAGCATCATAGGTACTAAAATATTCAACAAAGTAACTGAGAAATTAATTCAACTCTATAAAGCTTCATTCACAACCTCGAAATCAGTGGAATAAATTAGTAGTTTCAATTAGTCGTAGAAGTTTGTTCACCTAGTTTTAATGTAAGAACGTCATAATTAGTGGTAGTAACTTTCAATTAGTGGAAAAAGTTAACAAATTTTTGACTTTTCCAGTAATTATACTTCAAAATTTGCGAGGAATGTCATTTTGGCCTTTAATTATCACCCGTCATGAAAAATTTTGGTTAGAAATCAAAAGTTTATTGTTTTACGAGCTTAATATTATCTTAATATTATGCTTTCTCTATGGATACAACAGACTGCCGCAAGCTGTTGCTAGGATATTTTATTAATTTTAATTGTGTTTTTCAGATATTGTGAATGATGGTAAACTATAAAGTATAAAGTGTAATTGAAACCACTAATTTATTCTACTAATTGGGAGGTTCTGAATGAAGCTTAACTGTCAACTGTTTTACTGAATTAAATTGTTTTTGAGGTCAGGTTTCTCTAACGCTTTTAGCTTATATTGATATAAAATGGGTAATAGACAACCAATAAGTATTTTTATTGGATATTAAAGTAATGTGTGTTATGTGAGAAGAAAGTAATCTGTACATTATGTGAGAAATATAGTTGTATAAAATAAATATATAAAATATGGCTTATCTGTAATAAACATTTAATTACCTTGTGAAATTTCCAATGCTTTTTTTGCCGCATTCATTTCAGCTTGCTGTATACTATGTCCCATAGCACTGGCCAGTCTTTTACCTCTAAAATATACAGCTACAGTATACACTCTAGTATTTGTAGGTCCTTTGCATTCAATAACCCTGAAATTTACAAATATGCTGTAGATCACCACACATATTATAATTTTAGCTGTATTATACTTATAAACTGGAATATCTGGTTCGCCACCTTCCATTGTTCTTAAAGTTAAACAACACTGCTGTAGTTTCGATTTAGGATCATTCCAGTCTTGATTCATAATGAAGTCTTGTAATCTGGGAAATAGAGTTACTTGACAAAACACCTCGCAATATTCCATTCCCTATAATAACAAATTTATTCATTCCGTTCGGTAAATAATAGCTGAACATCATCACTAATTGTTAGAAATACAATTAAACTTGCCTGATCTACATACAAAGCTCCTATAAATGCTTCTAACAAATCAGCCCTATCTTTAGTTTTTAGTTCTGGTTTTGGATTGTTGTATAATGCATATTGTGCCATTCCTAAATCGTCACAAACCACAGCTTGAGTTCTATTGTTAACTAACGAACTTCTCAATAACTTAAAAAAAATAGCGGTAAAAAATGATAATTGTTTTAATTGTTGTATTCTTACAGATAAATGTCCCTCATGATGTTCAGGAAAATACTTATATAAATATTCTGAAGCAATCAACTGTAAAACTGTGTCCCCTAAAAATTCCAGCCTTTGATTAGAACCCATAGTTAGATTTGTGTAGCCGACACTCCTATCAGTAAAAGCTCTAGCGAGTAATCGAATGTGGTTAAATTCTATATTTATGCTTTTTTCAAAACCAGTTAGTTTCTTCAAAATATCAAATTTTTCTATCCAGTGTCGATCGCCCAGTGGTTCTTGCTCTTGTAAAGGGTGAGGCGGTAAATTTACCCAAACCTAAATATACAGGGTGGAAAATTAAAAAAAAATCGTGAGATGTGTTTTTACATAAGAGGGGGGTGTTTTTGATTTGGCGTTTCGCTCTACAATGTTATTAGATTATATAAGGTGAACAATTTTCAGTATACTGAAATCATTATACAACAAACTAAAAAATAGTAAAATACTGCAAGTACAATAACTCTTGTAGATGAGAAATACAAATTATCATTCTGCTTAAAAATCGATTTGATTGAAATTTAACTTTTTGGTGTAAAACGTTTTTGAAAAGTCGATAACATTGTGATATTGGTTCACCCTATACAAGGTTTGTTACACATAAATTCAATAAAAGTTTTTTATGATATAGTTTAGATGCAAAACAGAGTGTTTTTTGGTTAACATTATTTCGATATGTACTTTCTTTTTAAAATATTTTCCATTTTCTGTCACTTTTGGCTGAAAGTATGTCAAACGAGAATACATGACAGTGACTGTTATTGTCTGCAATTTTAATTCACAGATAAATTGTATTTTATGTCATTTTTGGATGTCGTCTATCGAAATCTTCGATGACTCGATCGCCATAGAGACTTAAGCAAAAAGTGGCTAAATTATTTGTTTATATTAAATAGAAACACTATATTTTAAGATGTTTAGATTCTATAAAAAATTCTAAATACGTTTAGTGTATAATGTTGTTTACTTATAAGTTTAGCCGTTTTTAAGCATTTTCTGTCAAAAATTACATTGGCAGAACAAAAGTGAATAATAGATTTTAGGCAGCAATGTATTTTTTTATAAATATATGTTGCCTGTCTTAAGTTTTACTCCACAAATTTTTTTATAGTAATTAAATATAATACATGGTACCCGTAAAAGATACATTCGAAAATATTGAAAATATTTGGAAAACGATTGGTCTTAAGTAGAGACATCATTATAGGCTTGGTGCATTCTCCGCCGGTGCTGCCACCATCGGAGAATACTGTAAACAGTGGACTAAACAAATATACGGGTTTAAATTGCGAAAGCACGAAAAATTTGTTATAGAATTATTCTAAAAGTGTATGGAAGTATTATTTGTGAAAATAATTCTAAAAACAAAATAAGTAATAATAGCAATTTTGATATCCCCAGAAGGTCTAACTTGTATTACAATTTATTATTCAAGCTAATAACTTTTTTTTAGATGAGTTCAACTACGGTAGCGAGGATAGTTTTACGCACCGGTTTTGCCAGTGGGGCAATAAATGGGGCTATTTAGGCTATAACGAAATTTTTTAAAGGTACATAATTATAATTCATTCATCAAGATGTTCATAAAAAATTTAAGTACTAGTGGATTAGAATGAGTGAGGGGGGGGGGTTAAACTGCGACCTTAAAGATCTATTGTACCCTTAAAAATCTATTGTGCCCACTAGTTGACTAAAAAAAGTATACCATTAATATTGCAAATCATAGTTTATCCTCTCATAGTATACACTATTTAGTTTTTTGATTATGTAACAGGTATTTTGTTTACTCACTTGTTTTGTCGAACTGCTCGAATCCATTTTTAGTTTTGATCAAATCAGTGTGAGAAGATATAAAATTTTGTTTAGGGAGAGTTGAATATCCAGGAGAGTTGAGTTATTGAATGTTATTGCACCCAACAACCACGTAATTACGCTCTCCTTTATGTGTCAGCATTTTTTCGGCAAATTTTTTAACATTTGGAATTATCACTACAGTACGTCTGTCCGTTCTGTGGCTACGGGGTATCCATGAGAGGGGAAACGATATTCTCTCGATGTTTTTCGTAAAAAATTAGACGACGCGTCCCATCAATAAAAAATCGACAAATTTGCAAGTAGCCAATAAAATGAGTGGGCGGAGCGATTTGCGGTGACGTACTCGTCAAGTCGACGTATAAAATATATTGCTGTTTATTTAAATGTTTTTTGTCCGCATTCCTTTCATAGACACAGGTCGAACTGTATACAACGCGACGCCTAGTTTAGGTTCTTTTTCACTTAATTTTTACTACCCGAAACAGCGTTATCTCTATCGTCACATAAATCTCGTACCTGAGTGTTTTATAGTTTCAATAACTGCACTAGTTAAAACTAAAATACTTAAATATTATGACAAAGCTACAAGTTTAATATTGTTTCAATACGATCGACATGAACGGTAACGGGACTGCGTGAAATACTTTAACCGAGCACTTCTAATTTCTGCCGTATCCGAGCGCTGCGGTCGGAATTTTTAAAATCAACTGAAATGCACCAAGCCTATATAATAATGCCTCTATCTTCAATGCTTAATAAAATTAAAAAAAAACACAAATACGTGTTTTTTATTCTATTATTTGAAATACAGGGTGGCGCACCTCATTCGCCTCGGTTGATTATACGAAAACGGAAAGATGTAGAAAGGAAATATTCTATGGGTTTAAGTGGGGAGACAATGTGCACAATTTAAAATTATTTTGAAATATACAGGGTGTTTCAGAACTAAGAGCCATACCAAAGTTATATTTTTTCTTATGTTACACCCGAAATTTTATTTAATTTTTGGATTCCTGTGCCCCAAAAAAAACCTTTTTTATGAGGGTTAAATATGTTTAAAATCTTTGGTTTTTGAGATATTTAAAGATATTTAAATTTGCATGCTACAATAGAATAGATACCCTGTCCATTGCTATTCCGAATTAATTCTTAATTATTCATGAGTTTTAAGGTAGAGAAATAAATTTTACTGAAAAATGGTATTGCTTCCTTAAATTTATACAGGGCTATCAAAAGTTGCTGATCTGTTTTAAGGATATATTTTATATAAAACTCCGTTATTTCAAATGCATTTTTTTTTGTATTTTATATGTATTTTTTTAAATAAATCTAAGCAGATTCAAATGCTCTTTCAAACTATATTAGGGTTTCCTATACCTATCTAGCTCAGATTTTGCATAAAAAGCGATTTTTAAATAAAATTGCAATCAAGATGGCTGGTATCGCTATGTCAATTTTATAGTGACAATTAGTAACTATTTCCAAAGTCGACATTAGTTTAAAGACATTATCATTTATAATTTATAACAGTTTACTTAAATTTACCTACAATAATTTAATAAGTATTCATTATTTTATCAAGAAAAATACAGCAGTATCTGCTGGTGGGCGAATAGATATGTTACTAGTGATTTTATTTTGTGAAGAAAATTGCTTCTTGGCCTCAAGGGCTTATGCTTAAAGATATCCAAATACGAATCCTGCGTGTGGTTACTAAAAAAACTATTAGGCAGAAACCTGTCGTTGGAAGTGAAGAAAATGAATTTGCCATAATTGGCTCTTTTATAGAAAATCCATATATCTGCAAGTCAGCGTAAAATAAATTAAAGAACTACTTCTTCGTTTTTCTTGATAGAATAATAAATACATATTTAATAAATATTATTTATTAAACTATTGTAGGTAAATTAAATAAAAGTAAACTGGTATAAATTTAAATAAGTCCATAAACTAATTTCGATTTTGAAAATAGCTACTAACTGTCACTAGAAACTTGCCATGACGACACTAGCCCTCTTGGTTGCCATTTTATTGAAAAATTAATCTTTATTCAAAATCTGAGTTAGTTAGGTATAGGAAACCCTAATATAGTTTCAAAGAGCATTTGAATCTGCTTCGAATTATTTTAAAAAATACACAGGGTATCCTATTTGAAATAACGAAGTTTTTATGTAAAATATATTCTTAAAATAGATCAGCAATTTTTGATACCCCTGTATAAATTTAAGGAAATAATAACATTTTTCTGTAAAGTTTATTTCTCTACCTTTAAACTCAGCATAAGAATTAATTCTGAAAGTAATGTACAGGGTATTAATAATCTATTTTATTGCAGCATGCAAATTTAAATATCTTTAAATATCTCAAAAACCAAAGATTTTAAAGATATTTAACCCTTAAAATAAATGCCTTTTTTTGGACCTAAGAATCCAAAAATGAAATAAAATACAGGGTGTTCCATAAGAAAAAATATAACTTTGGTATGGATCTTAGTTCTGAAACACCCTGATATTTCAAAATAATTTTAAATTGTGCACATTGCCTTCCCGCATATACCCACTAAATATTTTGTTTCTACATCTTTCCGTTTTCGTATAATCAACCGAGGCGAATGAGGTGCGCCACCCTGTATATTAGACGACATTTGTAGTCTTTTTTTCATTTAATTTTGTCATATTTTTATGGGCATATTTTGTGTAATAATTAATCGATTACTATAAAAATTAAAGTATAGTAAAACATTTTCGAAAAAAAACAAGCAGATATTTCAACAAATGTTTCTATTCATACCTGAAGTAGTTCCGGGTCGTTTTTATATAACGTGTTTGAAAAAACTCGGTCTGCCACATCAATACCTCCATCAAGGAACAGCGCTCCCATTAATGCTTCAAAACAATTTGCCATCGCATGTTCTAACTCCAAATCATGACATAGATCGGAGCCATGAGCATACAACATAAATTGATCCAATTTCAGCACTTTTGCTAATAAAGCTAGATGTTGATTCTGCACAATTGCTGCTCTACAATGTTAGAGATACATTTCATATTAACATCACTCTAATAAAAATATATGATATGGATAATAAGTTGCAAGTTTCGAATTTATTTAAATTAAACATACTTTAAGCTTCATTCAGAACCTCGCAATTAGTAGAATAAATTAGTGGTTTCAATCCTCTAATTTGAGTGTAAACATTCAGAACGTTAAAATTAGTGGTAGGAATTTTCAATTAAGCTTCATTCAGAACCTCGAAATCAGTGGAATAAATTAATAGTTTCAATTAGTCGTAGAAGTTTGTTCACCTAATTTTAATGTAAGCGTTCAGAACGTCATAATTAGTGGTAGTAATTTTCAAATAGTGGAAAAAGTTAACAAACTTTTGACTTTTCCACTAATTATACTTCAAAATTTGCGAGGAATGTCATTTTGGCCTTTCATTATCACCCGCCAAGAAAAATTTTGGTGCAAAATGCAACAAGTTTAGATTGGAAAGCCCGTAAAAATTTTAGGTCGCGAAATTATTTTGGGTCGCGACCGTTATACGCGATCTGGCGCTGCTATAGCGGTTACTAAGAACAACGGCAAACAAAAACAGAAATAATTTTCTCTTGTCAAAGTCAGAATCTTCAAAAATCATAATAATCTTTCAAAATCCAAACCGCTCTCATTAAAGAAAGTCCAAAAAGTGTTCATAGCGTCCATTTTCAAAGTAATAATTGCTATCTTGTGAGTTTAATTCAAGTTTTATTTACTCCAACCGGTGATAATTGTGAAAAAGTGGCATTAAAAACTTAAAAAGCTGTGCTGTGAACTGCAAAAACCATCGTGGATCGTGGCATAACGTCGGTTTCCAATGTTTCATAGGTATTTCATAAATGCGTCCTTATATAAAATAAAGTTTCTTGTATGCAACACACTGTCTTTTATTTATAAAATTAAACGAAAATAATAATAAATTTGAATAAACAATATTTGGCGATATAATTCCTGAAAAAGCCGAACCGCTCCGAAATCTTCAAAAGTTTTGGGTCGCGACCGTTGCAAGCATAGCGCCAAATAGTGTTCACATTGTCCTTATGGGCACTTTCCAATCTAAACTTGTTTCATTTATCTATGATTTTAATTGTGTTTTTAGACATTGTGAATATGTTGTGAATGATCGTAAAATAAAAAGAATAAAGTGTAATTGAAACTACTAATTTATTCCACTAATTGGGAGGTTCTGAATAGGGAATGCAATCCCGCAAATGCTGGATCCCGCAAATGCGGGATCACTCTAAGATTCCGCGGGATTTACCGTGCGGGATCCGCGGGATTGACACTTTACTACTGGGTAACCGAATCGATCGCGATCAAGGTCAAACCGCTTCGTTCCGGGCCGATGCGTCGACGCTCGGAACCCGGGGGATTCCCCTTACGGCTTGACCATTAAAAATAAGTGAAACAAACAGGTTAGTTGTTAGATTTCTTTCTGGCATGTTTCTGGCGTATGTGTGTAAGTGAAGAAAAGCGTTTAACTAGTACTTGTGGACAATTTCGTCAAATAAACTGCCGGACATTTAATTATCTAATATCGGATAAGCAAATAAAAAATAAAGTTAATAAACTTTTGACTTTTCCACTAATTATACTTCAAAATTTGCGAGGAATGTCATTTTGGCCTTTGATCATCATCCGTCAAAAGAAAATGTGATTAGAAACCAAACGTTAATTCTTTTACAAGCTAAATATTAGGTTTTTTTCTATGGATACAACTGACGAAAAATAACTGTAAAAGTTATAAAAATGTGTCCTAGAAAACTATAAAAAATATTTCTATAACATAAATACCCTATATCCATTCGTTAAATAAAATGTTACACTTGCTATTGTAACGTTTAAATACGTTTAATAAATCGAAAAAAAAATTGTAAATGTTATAAAACTATATAAAAAATGATTTGTATAACACATATACCTACCACATTCATCAATTAAAATGTTGGACCGATTTTTGAAGTAATTTCGTGTGAATCCATTAGATTTCTAACTTCTAAAGGGCAGAGATTTATTTTGAAATTTATGTACAAGTGACAAAAAAATGCTGTTCGAAAAGGGAATCTTTTGATGTTAGACTATATCTTCAAATCGTTGTCAGAAAATATGCTGTTTTATATCTTTTAATTTTACACTTTGACAATAGATAATACTAATTTCATTCTCGACTTAAAACTATTTCCGAACAATAGTGTATTGTGTAAGGAGTAAAAATTATACTGTTTTTGACGAGATTGTACGTTTGACGAACTAGCGTAAACAGGGAGGCACAAAAATACATTTTTACTCCGAGTAGAATCTATACTAATATATAAAATCCTTAAGTGACTGACATACTGATTAATCACGATCCTGCTCAAACCACTCAACGTAAGAAGCTCAATTTTGGCATACAGGTTGATTCTAGGGTGTAGAGGTTCGATAAGAAGGGATTTTTCGAAATTCCAGTTCCAAGAGGGTGAAACCACCCCTCAAATATTACAATATTTTTTATTTAAAAAACAGTCAAGTTTCCGAAAAAACGCTTAAACACGTATATTTTATTTGGTTTTTTACATATTTTAAGATTTTTTAAAAATGTATACAGGGTGTTTCGAAAAATCTGGTCACTGATTAATCACGATCCTGCTTAAAGAGCTTGACGTAAAAAGCTGATTTTTGGAAAACAGATTGACTTTAGGGTGTAGAGGTTCGATAAGAAGAGATTTTTCGAAACTCGAATTCTAAGGGGGTAAAACTATCCCTCAAATATTAAAATATTTTTTATTTAAAAACCGATGAGTTTTTCGGAAAAACTCTTAAACACGTATATTTTATTTTGTTGTTTTACATATTTTAAGATTTTTTATAAAGTTATACAGGGTGTTTCATAAAATATGACCACTGAGTAATCACGATTCTGCTTAAACTGCTTGACGTTTAAAGCTGATTTTTGGCAAACCGATTGACTGTGGGGTGTAGAGGTTCGATAAGGAGGGGTTTCTCGAATCTCAAATTCCAAGAGGGTGAAAACGCCCCTCAAATATTATAATATTTGTTATTTAAAAAACGGTTAGTCTTTCGGGAAAAAGCTTGGCCAAGCATAATTTATTTGGTTTTTTTACATATTTTCAAATTTTTTAAAAAATCATACAGGGTGTTCCAAAAAGTTGGGTAATTTCTTAACCACGATTCTGCTTGACGTAAAAAGCTTATTTTGGGCAAACGGATTTTTCGAAAACCAAATTCCAACGAGATGAAACTACCCCTCAAATATTACCAAGTTATATAATAATATCGCCATATTGTTTTTCCTCATGCTGACATAAATGCGAGAAAATTTTATCCAGTTTGTATGTTAATGGAAATTCATGCTTTGCTTTATCATCACCAAATGATTAATTCGACGCGAACGAAGTCGCTGGTTGGTACACGCTAGTATACTATATTTTTACAAATTAAACATTACAAATAATTTTTTGATCAATTTCAAACGTTGCGAATAATATAATGTCAAGGTGTATTACTGGTTGCATAACTGCATACTGCTAAATAATCGCAACGTGCATTGAGGAACCTGGCGCATTCGCCAGAAAGTAAAAGAAAATTATAGAATTCTTTAGAAAATTCCAGAAACCATCGCCAGGGGGTATATAAGGCCCGCGCTTTGACAGTTGGACAAGTCTAAAGTCTGAAGATAGTCTGAAGTCTGAAGTTTGAAAATACCGCGAAATACCGTTAGGGTAATAGTAGTTGCATAAGTTGTGTTGTAAATAGTATAAGTTGTGTGTACAGAGTGAAACAAATAAATTCGGTAAGTATTTTATCGTGAGTTTAAATAGTGGACCCACGGAATCCGTAACAATTGGTGTCAGAAGTGGGATTCAAGAGAATTTTAAGAAGAAATTAAGTGGATTGGAAGATTTTTAGACCGAATTTAAGTATTTTTATTGTTGGTACAAGGGAGCAAGCGAAGAAAATGGAGGAAGTAAGCAAATTATTGGGCGATTTTATGGAGAGTATGAGAAGAGAGAAAGAAGAGGAACAAGACCGTCTACAGAAAATACTTATGGAAAATCAAGAAAAAAATGTTAGAAAGTTTAGAAGCGCGTCAAAAGAAAGAAAAACAAGAACAGGACCGGCTTGAGAAAATTCTCGAATATTTCAAAGTTCAACGAGAGCACGACAAACAAGAAGAACAGGACCGGCTTCAGAAAATTCTTGAAAATCAAGAAATTAGACAAGAACGGTTGGAGAAAATTGTTGAAGATTTAGAAGTGCGTCGCCAGAAAGAAAAATTAGAAGATCAAAACCGATTTAAGAAGAACTTTGAAGAACTGGAAAAAAGGCAAGACATCCACCTTCAAGAAGCCGTAGAAGATCTTGAGGAACGCCTTCAGCAGAAAATGGAAAAATTAGAGATGGACCTACAGAAGACCAAGGTACAAGTAAAGACACCTGGCGTTCATGGAACTGCGAACCTCAAGGCCCCGACCTACGATGGACAAACCACCTGGACGATGTACCACCGCCAGTTTGAAGCAGCGGCTGCTGCGAATGGATGGACTGACCAGGAGAATGCAGCGGCACTTGTCATCGCGCTGCGTGGCCCTGCCCTGGAACTCTTGCAAACTATTCCTGCAACCCAACAGCAGGCATACCAAACTTTGGTCGCTGCACTGGACAGAAGATATGGCGACCAACATCGACGTCAACTTTACCAGGCCCAGATCAAGACACGCATGCAGAGGTCCGGAGAGAGTCTGCAGGAATTGAAGCAGACTTACGTCGGCTGGTACACCTAGCGTATCCTGAAGCACCGGAAGGATTTAGGGAGGAACTCGCTGCTCAGTGCTTTATCAGCGGACTGAGGGACAACGAATTACAGAGGGCGCTGCAAATATCCCGATTTTCTACCAGCAGCGAAGCACTGGTCAGGGCGCTGGAAATCGAAGCTGCATTTAGCGCCATCCCTAGACCGAAGATAAGATCGGTAACGGTTGAGGAACAGCCCGGAAGTTCTCACATACGTTTGGAGGAGATGTTTAGTAAACTATGTGAGTTACTAGTGAACAAGAGTAGCAACAACACCCAGACAGAGAGCTATAGAAGATCCCAGGACATAAGGTGCTATAGATGTGGCAGGAATGGCCACATCAAACGGGATTGCCGCGTTCAAATGCGATCCCGTTCACCATCCAGAGAACGTAGGCACCAGGAAAACTAAAATCAGTCAATACTAAGGGGCGAGTATTGACTGGGGAGAACAGAGCCCCCAGGATTTTTTCCATTAGGAGTCTAGGAACAACCGCTGACAGCTTGGTGATCGACGGGAAAGTCAATGGAAAGGGAATTCGAATGACTGTGGATACTGGCGCTATGGTATCGTTGGTGCGGGCTAACTCAGTGCAAGGATTGAAGCTGATGTCTCTGGGAAGAAGAGTGTGTTTACGTACAGTTACGGGGGAAATGGCCGTTGCACGGGGAAAGGCTATCGTCGAACTGAAGTTAGGAAATTTGAAGTTTCAGCATAGCGTCTTAGTGGCAGATATTGAAGATGACTTCATCTTGGGCATGGATATGATTCGTCAACATGGATTTTCGTTCGATCACCAGAGAAATATCTTAAATATTGGATATGAAGAGTTCATGTTATCTCCAGACGAGGGACCAGGCAGAATGGATGTAAGATCAGCGGAAACTGTGGTGATACCTGGTAATACCGAGAAGATCGTATTCGGTAAAGTGGAGAAAATCGCTGGGTGCTGTGTTGGACTGGTAAAAAGTGGCGACAAGAAACAAGATAGGTACTTAGTAGGAAAGTCATTGGTGAACACCGACAAGAATATACCGATCAGAATTGCGAATGTTTTCCCGAATTGTGTCAAGATTCAAAAAGGTGACAAGATAGCCATCTGCGAACCTGTAAGAAGTGTCACCCGATGTGATGAAGTGTCGTCAGCTGTTACACAAATGGCATCCAAAGAAACACTAAAACATCTAGAACAGCCATGGGATCACCTAACACCTGAGGAGAAACAGAAGGCCAAGCAGTTCCTGCTAAAGCATGGCAGTATTTTTGAGAAGAACAACAGTGGAAGAACGGATTTGTGAAGCACCGGATTAATACTGGTCATGCTCAGCCGATTCGACAACGTCTAGAAGGGTGCCCCTTTCCAAACAACAAGAAATGGAGACAATGGTAGATAAGATGTTAGAAGATGGAGTAATCGAAGAATCATCAAGTCCATGGTCATCTCCTGTTGTTTTGGTGACGAAGAAAGATGGTAGTACACGATTCTGCGTGGATTATAGGAAGCTCAATGACGTCACTAAGAAAGATAGCTACCCACTGCCACGTATAGATGACACATTAACAACTCTGGCAGGTTCGTGCTGGTTCTCCACTCTCGACTTAAAGAGTGGATACTGGCAAGTGGGTCTAGACGAGGAAGACAAAGAAAAGACGGCTTTTTCTACAGGAAACGGACTATATCAATTCAAGGTCATGCCGTTTGGATTATGCAATGCTCCAGCCACTTTCGAACGTCTCATGGAGGTGGTGTTAAGAGGATTAACTTGGAAAACGTGCTTGGTTTACCTCGACGATGTATTGGTTATGGGAAGAACTTTTTGAGGAGCATTTGCGAAATTTAGAAGAAGTCTTCGGCCGCATAAGGAATGCGCACCTGTACTTGAACCCGAAGAAGTGTAGCTTATTCCAGCGACAAGTGGAATTCTTGGGTCATGTAGTTTCGGCAGACGGAATTTACACCGATCAGAAGAAAATCGCTGCAATCAAGGATTGGCCTAAACTCGCGACAAACATGAACTTAGAAGTTTTCTGGGTTTATGCACCTATTACAGAAGATTTGTCAAGGGATTTGCCAATATAGCTGCACCCTTACATAGACTTACAGGTGATGAAGTCGGCTACGAATGGAACACCGATTGTGATGTAGCCTTTGGAAGACTTAAGGCGGCTTTATGTTCAAGTCCTATTCTAGCCTACCCGCAACAACAAGGGAGGTATATCCTGGATACCGACGCCAGCAATATCGGCATAGGTGCAGTGCTATCACAAGTGCAAGATGGCGAAGAACGAGTGATAGAATATTACAGTCGAGTTCTATCCAAACCAGAAAGGAATTACTGCGTTACCCGGAAGGAGCTGCTAGCAATTGTGAAGGCAGTTGATCATTTTCATAAATATCTGTACGGCCAAGAATTTTTAATTAGGACAGATCATGCGGCTCTCAAGTGGCTTATGGAGATGAAACAACCTGAAGGTCAAATAGCACGATGGCTCGAGAAGCTCCAACAGTATCACTTTACCATCCAACATCGTGCTGGAAAAATGCATGGTAACGCAGACGGTTTATCCAGAAGACCCTGTCAAACCGATTGTAAGCACTGCTGTAAAACGGAACAACGTGAAGGCACTGTCATGATAAGGAGTTTAAACTTGGAACCGATGAACAGTGGACGACGACACAATTGAGGAAAGATCAAATGGAAGATCCAGACATCGGAGCAATACTACGGCTCAAGGAAGGTAACGGCGAGAGACCACCGTGGCAGGATATTGCGGACAGAGGGCTCGTTTTCAAAGCTCTCTGGGCTCAGTGGAATTCACTGGTTATTGAGAATGGATTGTTAAAGCGCACATGGGAAAGTGCGGATGGCAGCACAGTAACAACTCAGTTACTGGTACCAAGGAAGAAAGTTACCCAGGTATTGGAAGAAATTCACGGTGGTAAAACTGGAGCCCATCTTGGGGTAAACAAGACCTTGAGCAAGCTGAGAGATCGCTTTTACTGGGTGGATTATTGCGAAGATGTCAAGAAATGGTGTCGACAATGTAAAATTTGTGCAGCCAGCCAAGGACCAAGCACTCGATCTAGGGGAAAAATGAAACAATATAACGTTGGACTGCCATTCGAAAGAATCGCTGTTGACATTGCAGGCCCATTCCCTGAAACGCACAAGGGCAACAAGTACGTTTTAGTGGCGATGGATTATTTCAGTAAATGGCCAGAAGTTTTTGCCATTCCAAACCAAGAAGCATCGACTGTAGCTGAAGTATTAGTCAATAATGTCTTCAGTAGATTTGGAATTCCTTTAGAGCTTCACACTGACCAAGGAAGGAACTTCGAGTCAAGACTGTTCCAGAAGATGTGTGATCTGCTTGGTATTCACAAGACTAGGACAACAGCTTTACATCCGCAGTCTGATGGGATGGTCGAGAGATTCAATAAGACCATTGAAGAACATCTCTCGAAAATGGTGGATGAACATCAAAGAGATTGGGATCAGCATATACCACTATTCCTAATGGCATATAGAAGTGCAGTTCACAACACCACCGGACTTTCACCATCGAAGATTTTATTTGGTCGAGAATTACGGTTGCCTTGTGACTTGGTGTTCGGATCACCAGACGACAGCACCACGAACGTAGAGGACTACGCGGATGAACTGAAGGAAAGGTTATTGGGAATTCATAAGGCCGTGAGAAGTAAGATTACGCTAGCCAGTGACCGGATGAAAGCTCGTTACGACCTCAGAGCTAATTCTACGGGATTTCAACAGGACGATATGGTATGGTTATATAACCCACAGCGCAAGAAAGGAAGGTCCCCAAAGTTAACTCCAGCATGGGAAGGTCCTTATACAGTCTTCAAGAGGATAAATGATGTTGTGTACCGGATTCAACGCAGCTCTAGAAGTAAGATGAAAGTAGTTCATCTGGATCGATTGAAGAGATACCAGACAGGAAACCTTGATAGGGACGATCAAATTTGAGAAGGGGGCAATGTCAAGGTGTATTACTGGTTGCATAACTGCATACTGCTAAATAATCGCAACGTGCATTGAGGAACCTGGCGCATTCGCCAGAAAGTAAAAGAAAATTATAGAATTCTTTAGAAAATTCCAGAAACCATCGCCAGGGGGTATATAAGGCCCGCGCTTTGACAGTTGGACAAGTCTAAAGTCTGAAGATAGTCTGAAGTCTGAAGTTTGAAAATACCGCGAAATACCGTTAGGGTAATAGTAGTTGCATAAGTTGTGTTGTAAATAGTATAAGTTGTGTGTACAGAGTGAAACAAATAAATTCGTTAAGTATTTTATCGTGAGTTTAAATAGTGGACCCACGGAATCCGTAACAATAATATAAAAAGTAATGCCTTGTAAGTAATCGAGTAACAATTTGTACACTCGTTAAAATCGACGCTTAATATCAGTTTAATAATATATTTTTGTACTTTTGTGCTTAGGCGTAAAAGTGCTTTACTTTTATGCCTAGACGTTGAAATGACAAAAATTAATACTCTTGTGGAATTTCAAAAAAAAATCCTTTTCATCTGATGCGAGCGACTTTTTTTGCCGAACATATTAGTGACCGATGAGGGAAAATGACACGCGCCGTAGAATTGTTAATGTTGTCAGTATTGGGCAGAGTTATGAAGATTTAGCCATTTAGGATATGACTTTAATTGGAATTAAGTCCTAATTATTTGGAAATCCGATTTAAATAATGTTTTCTATTAAAATCAAAAAAATCTGATTTAAATAAAAAAAAATCTGATTTAAATAAAAAAAATCTGATTTTTTTAAAAAAATCATGATTTTTTCCAACCCTGCTCCTACCCCTTTCACTATACAATAAGGGTAATAGTTTCCACAAAACATTTAAACAATTTTTCACAACAAAAAAAATTAAATTTTTCTAACAATTATTATAAATCTTTTCAGTAATAACTAACTGTAATTATTGTATTTGTTCTTGTAAAATCAAATGTTTTTATGAGTTATAATAACTGTATTAAGTGAATAATGAAAATCTGGCATAATTTTATTGTATGGCATAACAGTATTATGCGTGTAACAGCGCACAAACGAAATAATGGTATATTAGAATACTGTCAAAGTGGTACGCGAATATTTCTATCATGTTCTACACAGGTACTACATTTCTAAAGACTAATTTTTCCATAAGATATTCTGAAGTTTTATTTTTAAAAAGTCGACACATAAATATGTATTATGTATTAAAATTGAAACAAATATGGTATTTTAAGTCATTTTCGTGGATATATTATATCTTAATATTGCGGCATATTCGTAAATTTAATTTAGGATAACTAGAAAAATATTAGCAATAGAAGATTGTATGAAGTTTTAAAAACTTTTTCAATATTTAGCTGGTAGGCTATTAAGATCGGCAAGAAAAAAGTTTTTTTAATTTCACTCAAAATGAGTTATTTGGGTCATAAATAACCTAAATACAAAATATTTTCTTGGTGTCTGTCTGTCTGTCTGTCCGTCTGTAACACGATAACTCAAAAACCGCTAAACCGATTTTAACCAAATTTGGCACAAAAATACTGTGGCACCCGAGAATCTGGCCATTAGTTTTTGGTGGGGGTGGGGGATTGGTAAGGGGGTATGGGAGGGGGTTAAAAATTTAAAATAATCGTAACTCCAAAATTACAGTAGCTAGCGAAGCGCGGTTTTCATTTTAAGATTAGGAATAATATTTGCAACAAAATTTGTAATAACATCAAAATCACTCAAAGTCGCAGTTTTTGAGATAAAAAAAATTGAAAAAATTCCTGAATACTTTGAAACTAAAAGAACTGCCTACCAACTTTTTATTAACATATTTAGTATGGGCGGCTATACGTGCCTCCCTGTGCCAATTTTTTTACTTTATTTCATACGCAGATACTATGAAAAATTCCTTCAAATAAAAAAGTTCCTCGCTTACCGAAAATCATGATACAATAAAGTTAATGTTTGAAGTTTAATCCATTTTCCAAAAAAAATACACTCACTATGGAACTTTAATTGCTTCAGCTATCACCGCCTATGTGTTCTCAATCGATTAAAAAAAAAGAGTATGTGAATAAGTTGATTAGTTTAGGAGTTATCGCGTAGAAAAAGAAAAAAAACATGGTTATAAATTATTGACTGATTTTTGACATTTTCCTGGATAAAAAATTTCTTACCCCCCCAAAAAGGTCGTAATTAGTGATTTCAACATGCACAAAGATAATAAGATAAGATAATAAAAAACTGATAATCCTGTATAGATATCATGTAGTTATACCTCCAAAAAAAATTTCACACATTTTCATATCGTTTTTACTCCACTAAACAGCAATCTTCATCTCCACATCACGGTTTTTTATTGTATGGTATTTACACCTTCAGTAATTTTATTTGTACCATACCATCGAAAAAAAAATGTGTAAAAGGTGACTTGGTCGAACTGCCAGTTCTTGTTATTTTAAGTTGTTATATTTAGGTGTATAGGTAAAATTATTTATAAACTATTATTTTTTAGAAATTTAATGTTTAATATACTGTATTGTCAAATAATATATTGTTACGGATTCCGTGGGTCCACTATTTAAACTCAAGATAAAATACTTAACGAATTTATTTGTTTCACTCTGTACACACAACTTATACTATTTACAACACAACTTATGCAACTACTATTACCCTAACGGTATTTCGCGGTATTTTCAAACTTTAGACTTCAAACTTTAAACTTCAAACTTAAACTTCAAACTTAAACTTCAAACTTAAACTTCAAACTTAAACTTCAAACTTAAACTTGTCCAACTGTCAAAGCGCGGGCCTTATATACCCCCTGGCGGTTGTTTCTAGATTTTTCTAAAGAATTCTATAATTTTCTTTACTTTCTGGCGAATGCGCCAGGTTCCTCAAGGCACATTGCGATTTTTTAGCAGTATGCAGTTATGCAACCAGTAATACACCTTGACATTGCCCCCTTTTCAAATTTGATCGTCCCGATCAAGGTTTCCTGTCTGGTATCTCTTCAATCGATCCAGATGAACTACTTTCATCTTACTTCCAGGGCTGCGTTGAATCCGGTACACAACATCATTTATCCTCTTGATGACAGTATAAGGACCTTCCCATGCTGGAGTTAACTTTGGTGACCTTCCTTTCTTGCGCTGTGGGTTATACAACCATACCCTATCGTCCTGTTGAAATCCCGTAGAATTAACTCTGAGGTCGTAACGAGCTTTCATCCGATCACTGGCTAGCGCAATCTTACATTTAACGGTCTTATGAATTTTCATTAACCTTTCCTTCAGTTCATCCGCGTAGTCCTCTACGTTTGTGGTGCCGTCGTCTGGTGATCCGAACACCAAGTCACAAGGCAACCGTAATTCTCGACCAAATAAAATCTTCGATGGTGAAAGTCCGGTGGTGTTGTGAATTGCACTTCTATATGCCATTAGGAATAGTGGTATATGCTGATCCCAATCTCTTTGATGTTCATCCACCATTTTCGAGAGATGTTCTTCAATGGTCTTATTGAATCTCTCGACATCCCATCAGACTGCGGATGTAAAGCTGTTG
Organism: Sitophilus oryzae; assembly: GCF_002938485.1. Taxonomy (NCBI): domain Eukaryota; kingdom Metazoa; phylum Arthropoda; class Insecta; order Coleoptera; family Curculionidae; genus Sitophilus; species Sitophilus oryzae. The sequence continues at coordinate 1,348,218 of NW_022146106.1, forward strand.
TCCTAGTCTTGTGAATACCAAGCAGATCACACATCTTCTGGAACAGTCTTGACTCGAAGTTCCTTCCTTGGTCAGTGTGAAGCTCTAAAGGAATTCCAAATCTACTGAAGACATTATTGACTAATACTTCAGCTACAGTCGATGCTTCTTGGTTTGGAATGGCAAAAACTTCTGGCCATTTACTGAAATAATCCATCGCCACTAAAACGTATTTGTTGCCCTTGTGCGTTTCAGGGAACGGGCCTGCAATGTCAACAGCGATTCTTTCGAATGGCAGTCCAACGTTATATTGTTTCATTTTTCCCCTAGATCGAGTGCTTGGTCCTTGGCTGGCTGCACAAATTTTACATTGTCGACACCATTTCTTGACATCTTCGCAATAATCCACCCAGTAACGTAGCACTTTCCACGTGCGCTTTAACAATCCATTCTCAATAACCAGTGAATTCCACTGAGCCCAGAGAGCTTCACGGTGGTCTCTCACCGTTACCTTCCTTGAGCCGTAGTATTGCTCCGATGTCTGGATCTGCCATTTGATCTTTCCTCAATTGTGTCGTCGTCCACTGTTCATCGGTTCCAAGTTTAAAACTCCTTATCATGACAGTGCCTTCACGTTGTTCCGTTTTACAGCAGTGCTTACAATCGGTTTGACAGTATATTTTACGTGAATGAGATACGCAATTTAATTGTCTATCAAATTGTATTATACCATTTCTACCTATCTCTTCAAGTTTTCGTAGAAAATACATTTTCTTATAATTTAGACCTCATTTGTCACTATTCCCATGGAATATTGACATTTTAGATTTTTTAAAAGCGACATATGTACAAAATGTACAGGTAGTAAAACTAATAATATTGTAAGCCCATTTGTTTACAAAAAGAAAACTATTTAAATCTTTGTAAAAGGGTGTATCAATTAAATATACCACCATTATTTCCGCTCAAAAATTAGATAATTACATAACAAGTGGTGAACAACCCTGTAGAAGCCACATGCACAAATAACATTGTTGCAGAATATTACTTACATGGATATGAAAAATATGAAACCTTATGAAAAAAAAAGGATGTTCAGTTTCCAAACCTAGCACCTGTTATTATTGTGTTTTTTTAGTAAGTCTTGTTGGGGCATCAGGGGGCATCCCATTGTATTTACCCCTTACTTCTGCATGCGGGGCTCTGTAGAAGTGGACCGACTATCCCTAGCGACTTCTGGGAACACTATGAGATCTAGTATTAAAACACCACCGGTGAAGCTGTGGGGAATCCCCCTAGTGACACTGGGAACATTACAAATGAAAGTGCCAAGGGACCAAATCCAAAGGAAACTACAGGAGGGGCGGCTGACACTTGCTTGGAATCATCCTCCACAAGTGGCACACAAGCTACCACCTTCTCCAGCAAGGGTCGGGAGCCTACCTCTAGACCCAATAAGCGACATAAGCTACCGTTTCGTCTACACAGCCTAGGTCGACCAGGCGGGCTAGACGATCCTCTGAGAGTAGGTCTTAGCGGAGCAGAAGCACGGAGATACCTCCGACTTCTCCACGAAGGACTTGCTCCAGAGGAAGCAAAAGTGAAAACACTCCTCCGAAAAGGGGAGAGTAAAGAAACCAAGAAACCTGACTCATCTCCATCAAAGGGCAAGCTCTCACCTCTTCTCCGGCAGAGGAGAAAAAAGCCAGGATGGAAAGCCGTCCAACACCGGGAGGCAAGCAGGGACGTATCACCAGCTTTGCCGCTATTGCTGGACAAGTGAAAATGGCGGTGCTGCCAAAGGATTTCCCAGAGGTTGCTCTGACCACCGACCAGCAAACGTCTCTAGAAGAGACTATACTTGACGAAGTAGTGGCGATCAGATCGCAATACAACGATCTACAAAATGTGGGTCAGCTGCGTTTTGCGGGGATACACTTTCGGGTGGGCATGATCCTCATAGATTGTGTCTCAAGATCTCAAGAATCGGCGAATTGGTTGGTGAAAATCGCACCTAAGCGTAAAAATTGGCAAGGGCCGGAAGCGTAAAAACTGGCAAGGCCCAGTGAAGGGAGAAAACATCCCTAAAGGGGCGGCCATAACGGTCTTTCTGCCGAGGAGCAAGGGCAAAGACGCCACCTAGCTGCTAAGCCTTATCCAAGGTCAGAACTTCAATGTAAGGACATCGAGTTGGCGAGTCATCAACTCGAGGAAGGAGGGTCATGGTCAGGTCCTCAAAATAGGAATTGACCTCAAATCCAAGGAGGCAATAGAGAAAGAGGGACATCTCCTCTATTATAGATATGGGATAACACCGGTATCAGGTCTAAGGGGAGACCAAGTTAAAGAGGTGAAGAAAAGGGAGACAGATCCTCCAGCCTCCACCTCACGGGTTCCTCAGCCGGAGGCAAGCTCCTCGACTGTAAAGAGCTGAACGGAGGGCCAAACTCCAACCGTGGAAGGGTGTGTACCCTCGGAGAAAGAACTGTTGTCAGAGGAAGATGGGAAATACCCTGTTCCTTCTACAACAGGGATATGATGGGTTATAGATTGTGTGATGACTCAAGGAAGGGGGGCACAATAGATCTTTAAGGTGGCAGTGATTAACTCCCCCTCTTACTCATTCTACATTCTAGTAAGTCTTGAGGAGTGAATTGTACTTTTTAGTTGTTATTAAACTAGTTAAATACGCTATCATGTTGAGTATAAAAATTAACCAATTTCATAAAGAATATAATTTTTTTTAAAAATTGGCGCCGGGAGGCACGTATAGCCGCCCATACTAAAATATGTTAATATCTCAAAAACTGCAACTTTGACTGATTTTGATGTTATTACAAATTTTGTTGCAAATATTATTCCTAATCTTAATTTGAAAACCGCGTTTCGCTAGCTACTGTAATTTTGGAGTTACGATTTTTTAAAATTTTTAACCCCCTCCCATACCCCCTTACCAACCCCCCACCCTCACCAAAAACTAATGGCCACATTTTCGGGTGCCACAATATTTTTGTGCCAAATTTGGTTAAAATCGGTTAAGCGGTTTTTGAGTTATCGTGTTACAGACGGACAGACAGACAGACAGACACCATGAAAATATTTTGTATTTAGGTCATTTATGACCCAAATAATTCATTTTGGGTGAAATTAAAAAAAAACGTTTTTTTTCCGATCCTATTGGTATGGTCGGCTAAAAATATATATCGTGTATATGGTTTGGTTAACTATTATAAAAATTTACTGGATAAAGTTATCAAATGAAGATTCTGATTTATGCCTTGCATATGTACTGACTTAAATACCATTCTTGTTATTAAATGATAAAAAGTTTGTCCACAATGCATCTATTACCTGTAAGTTGCTAGACCTCCCTCTTCTAGATGAGGAAAGGAAAAAAATAAATGAATTGATGACAAAAACTCCACAACAGCATCACCCAGAAATTCCAAACGTTCATTATGTCTAATATTAGATTCAGTCACTCGTTGTTTACCAAATCGCGACATAATGTTTATTAAAGTATTTATCCCTAAAAAACAAACAATATAGGTATGTATATTCATAAATTTGTATATGAATTTAAAAAAATACCCCTTTTTCTAGTATTCATGTAATGTATCCTTCTATCTCCATATTCTGGCTGTCTAATACCACAGTTGGTTAAACTATTTCTAGCATGGTCTGGATTAGTACCAAAATTTTCTCTATATGACGGATGAGTCAGCGCTAGTTGCAATAATCCACGATTCTTAAATTTATAGTCAACTGACTGTTCCAGTATATTTAAAGCATAATGAAATCTTAGATGACAAACTAAGACAGGTATCAGCATTGCATGCTGAACTATGTCACACATAATGCCTGTTCTATAAAAGCCTTCTGCAGACACTGCAACTGTAACATCTCTCTTCATTTTTCCTTGAGTTCTCATCTCTTGAAGTTTATTCTCTTTTGCTTCGAGTTTTCTTTTATCTTCAAAAGTTGGTTTTGACATGTTTGCAATTAAATGTCTAAACTTAACATACTCTCGCCATGCTTTTTGGTAATCTGGATTTCCAGCATAACTTAGTTGCGGCGGTCGAATTCCAAAATGAACAATTTCGGGAAATTTGTAATCACCTTCTTTTTGTAGTTCAATATTACGATCTAATTGATCCACTCTAACCGAGGATGGTTTTTTTCCAGGATATGTAACTACCATGCCCTTTAATTCATCAGCAAAATTCTGCCACTCATATTGAGACATGTTAACCATACTTCCTAATTCTGACTGGTCTATTAATGGTACTGAACTTTTCAATAAATACTGTAAAACTTCCTGCATACATAAAATTTCTTTACCATTATCTGGTATCTCTCTAACAAATCGTGGCATGAAATGATATTGGGAACAATATTTATTGTCTAAAGGTGTAGTTAAATCTAAATCGACTAATTCTAAAATTTCTTTAAAAAGAAAATCTGTAAAGAGATCAAGTTCACACACTGTAAAATTATCAGGAATTTTCTCTTCATAATATAGAATTGTATATTCGATATTAAACCTGATAACTTTGCATGGAGGTAATTTTACTAAAGGAGAGTGAGAAAATATTGAAAATCCCTCAAATATAAATTCATGTTCATCATACTGGATAATAGTAGGAGCCTTTATTAAAAAGTTTGTCGGAGGTGAAATAATAATTCTATAGTGATACAACTTCTCTGAATTATTACTATTAATATCACATTTCATTATTGGAGTCTCTCCAGGGTAAATACCATGTCTGATGCCAGACTTTTTTGATTTATGGGAACATCTGCATAATGGGCCATCATTCATTTCTCCAGAGTCATTATACCACATTTCTTGATGTAAACGATCTGGATGTCGCTGCTTTATTTGTAGTTCTTCAATGGAATAATCTTCTTCATCTGTCAGATCAATCTCTGAACTATCAGAATCCGAACTACTTACTTCTGTTTTATGTTTACAAAGTCTGGCACGATTTTTTCTGGGTGGCGGGGTATATTTTGGCTTTAAAGAATTAACTTTCAAAGCCCTGTTAACTAAAGTGTCTTTAAATGTATCACAGAGGTTAATAAGTTTAGATGTAGCTCTAATGTTTTTGTAATCATTTATATCCCTTTCATAATATAATTCTGAAGGTGTAGATCGGATCCAAATATTTTTTTCTGTATTTAAAATATCTTCAGTTTTTTTATTATACATTTCCAATTTTTCACTAATCTGTTGCTCAGTATTACAATAATTTCTTTTCCACTGATCCAATATTTCATCTCTTTCCGTAAGTATTTTTTTATCTTGAGGCCTTGATGTATTGTATCTATCACTATAATGTTTTGTAGATCTATCCTCTTTATATACTGTTCTGTATCTTCTATAATTATTCCTTTCTCTACTGTCATCTCTATATTTACTACTACTCCTATGTCTACTTCTACTCCTATATCTACTTCTACTTCTACTCCTACTCCTTATTCTGCTTTCTCTATCCCTAGTGCTTTCTCGATCTTTTGTTCTACTTTCTCTATATCTTCTATCCTGATCTCTAGTTTTAGTCTCTTGAGCTCTAGTCTGACTATCTTGAACTCTAATTCTAACAGCTGGATCTTGACTTTTATATATATTTTCTTGACTTGTAATATTATTGAGATTTGCATTGGTAGGACGGTTTTCATTAAAAATTGTTATATCTTCAATTCTAGCATTTGGTCTTTCAGAATATGAATTGTTGACACTTCTGGTAGTAATGGATCTCGAGTAAGACTAGAAATAAAAACGAAAATAAAAAAAATACTTGATAAAATATCACAAATGCAATATTTACCAAGGAATTACAATTTTCATAACTATATGTTTCTCTTTTAACTCTGTATTCTTCTACATCTTTATTAGAATTAACATGGCATATCGAAGGGTTATTGATGCAAGGACTTGAAAAAAATAATTTATCAATAGACATAGAAACTGTGCAAACGCCAAAAAAACTTACAAGTAGGAAGTAGTTGGAGGTGGTATATTAGGCGGTGGAATGCTATAAGGATTTACACCAACTGGGGAATAAGGTGGTGGAATAGATGTATAATTAGGAATAGCCCCAGTTCCCCAATTTTGATTCCAATGATTTGTATAAAAATATTCAGTCTGCATGCCTTGTACAGGCATTTGATTAAATTGATTTGGTTGCGATTCTTGTACAGGGACTTGTGAATATTGTTGATTATAATTCCAATGATTATCCATGTTTATCTTATTAATTTATTAAATTAATTAATTTTAATATTAGCTCTGTTATCTATTTCTCAATAATTTTTCTGAAGAAAATCTGAACCATAAAATATCTGAACCACTAAAGTAAGGTTATTTTGGGCCACAGATCTATGGATCTGATGACCACAGGACATGGTCGTCATATAATAGGTATTATATATGATGATCAGAATTTTAAGAAACTAAGGAGAGTAGACGGGTAGACCCAACCAGACCCAACTTGGGCAAAGGGTAATGGTGTGGATCCGGTGGCTGACCTTGAAACGAGTTTTTGCTGCATATAGTCACAGACACTACGCATGCGCACATCTTCGATGTTGCCAGATTGTGAATTATTTTGGAATTATTTTCAGTAGAAAACAAATATGTGCTTTTCAGTGTTTTTTTTGTCAATATATACCGTATGGTCGAAAAAACGGCGTCCAGTTGTCTGGGAAATGACGATTGAGGACATTTCCATAAAATGACAGCGATCTTCATTTCATAGTCATTGCTGACGCTATTTTTTTTTCAATCATAGTACGCGGTATATTATTTTAATATTTCGCACAACACGTGAACGCTTATTATGTATTTTCAGTCAATAAAATTATATAGAAATAAAACTCTAGATTCCTATCTAGATTATTATGCTACGTTTAAAAAGTGCTTTATTAAAAATTCGGGAAATTAAAAGGGATGTGTCCAAATTTTTTCTTTTTTTTTAATTTTTAAATGCTGTAGCTCCATGTCATGTTCATAATAGATTTTTTTTAACATTCCATCAAAACTACGGAGGCCTTAAAAGGCCTTTTAGCCTCCGTAATTAAAATTGTCGAATCAGCTTCAGCAACATTAACAGTTACCTTGTTTAATTCTGCTTATACATATATTGCATTAATTTTTCTGTTGCATTAAGATTTCTCTATTCTTACACCTAATTTATGTGATTTTCTTAGCATATATGATTTATAAACTATATTTTTCCTAATGGAAGGATGAATAGGATATGCAAAATTAAGATATTTTAACATTATTTAAACAACTTAAATTCCAGACCAAGCATAATATAGTATTAAGATGAAGACATAACAAATATTATAAGAAAGATCTTAATATAAATCACAAACTAAGTCTTAATTTAGTCTTGTATTTCTATTATTATTATATTATTCTTATAAAACTAATAAGATCAAAACTCAACCTTCACCATATTGTCAAGATTTGGCATTATAGGAAACAAGAAATTACAGTAAATTAAGAAAAGAATAACAAAGTATACGATATTAAATACTGTAATGTATTTTACGATACAAGCCATCTCCCTTCTAAAGAGAAAAAGATAAAACATAAAGCTTATTTTAGTCTTATCAACACACTCTTCGATAAAATCCACTAACTTGATATCTATGCTTGATATTTTTAAGAAATTATGATACAAACATTAATTATAATCAAAGTATATTATATTACATAGTAACATTATATAATAGGTAAAATGTTACCTCTATCTCCGATTGACGTTTATTGTTCTATAATAAGACCCGTCATGGTAGTACTTCAAAACATCAATACATGCATATAATCAAAAATATTGTTGCCTGTAAATAACTAGAAATTAAATAACTTGAAAGAAATAAAATAATTCTAATAAGTTTAAAACCATTAAGAAAAAATCCGTAAATGATAAATTTTAATTCTAATGTAAACATATAAATAAATGTTATTATTATTACAATTTTATATATTATAATACTTTCATTTCCGATTTGAGATCGTTCAAATCAAAACTAGTTTGATACAGACGAACTGCTGTCCGCATATTGTTCCCGAAATTTCGTTCTGAAATTAGAATTTAGTTATTATTGATTAACACGCAAAAATTACCTGCGTCCTACACATACTGGGTTTGGCCGGAACATGTGCTAACGAACTTTTCGTGATCAGCAGCAAATATTTCGGGCCCACACCTTCAGCCGGGCAGGAGTTAAGACTAAGACGGTAAAGGTGTGGATCCGGTGGCTGACCTTGAAGGCCATATTTGCAGCATTTGATCATCGATACTACGCAAGCGCACATCGTCGATGTTGCCAAATTGCAGTTTATTTTCGAATTATTTGCAGTTGAATTTTTTTTTTGAGTGTTAATCAATAATAATACAAATTCTATAATTAATTTTATAATTTCAGATTTATCTTGATATCCAAAATTAAGGTAAGAAGGATAATGAAGATTGTGAAATGAAAGTATTATGAATATATAAAATTGTACGTAATAATAACAGAGATATGGAAGTGGTTGAATAATAATAACATTTATTTATATATTTACATTAGAATTAAAAATTATCATTTACGGATTTTTTCTAATGGTTTTAAACTTATTAGAATTATTTTATTTCTTTCAAGTTATTTAATTTCTAGTTATTTACAGGCAACAATAGTTTTCATTATATTATGTATATTGATGTTTTGAAATATTACCATGACGAGTCTTATAGAACAATACACGTCAATGGGAGATAGAGGTAACATATTTTACCTATAATGTTACTAATATAATATACTTTGATTGTAATGTTTGTATCATATAATTTCTTAAAAATATCAAGTTAGTGGATTAATAGCAATTTTAGACATATATTTTATCGAAGAGTGTTGATAAGACTAAAATAAGCTTTATGTTTTATCTTTTTCTCTTTAGAAGGGAGATGGTTTGTATCGTAGAATACATTACAGTATTTAATATCGTGTACTTTGATATTCTTTTCTTAATTTACTGCAATTTCTTGTTTCCTATAATGCCAAATCTTGACAATATGGTGAAGGTTGAGTTTTGATCTTATTAGTTTTATACCTGTGTTTATACAAGACCAAATTAAGACTTAGTTTGTGATTTATATTAAGATCTTTCTTATAATATTTATTATGTCTTAATCTTATGCTTTGTCTGGAAAATAAATGTTAAAATATCTTAATTTTGCATATCCTATTCCATCCTTCCATTAGGAAAAATATGGTTTATAAATCATATTATAGCTAAGAAAATCACATAAATTAGGTGTAAGAATAGAGAAATCTTAAAGTAGCAGAAAACCTATTATGAACATGACATGGAGCTACAGCATTTAAAAATTAAAAAAAAGGAAGAACTTGGACATATAATTTCCCGAATTTTTAATAAAGCCCTTTTTAAACGTAGCATAATAATCTAGAGTAATTAGATTAATTATAGGAATCTAGAGTTTTATTTCTATTTAATTTTATTGACTATGAAAATACATAATAAGCGTTCACGTGTTGTGCGAAATATTAAAATAATATATAAATTCTTGATATAAATAATATACCGCGTACTATGATTGAAAAAAAAATAGCGTCAGCGATGACTATGAAATGAAGATCGCTGTCATTTTATATGGGAAATGTCCTCAATCGTCATTTCCCAGCCAACTGGACGCCGTTTTTTCGATCATACGGTATATATTGACAAAAAACACTGAAAAGCACATATTTGTTTTCTACTGAAAATAATTCCAAAATAATCTTGAATAAGTGTCTGTGGCTATATGCAGCAGAAACTCGTTTCAAGGTCAGCCACGAGATCCACACCATTACCGGTAAGACTAATCTAGATAGATAGTCTTATCTACTCTTTGACTTGGGGTAGACTTCCATTCTTAAAATGTAGAGTAACCAGTAATATACCCTGTAAACTAAGCCTAAACATGGCGGCTACCAGGGATGTTCCTCTGATGTTCCTGGATTACGGAGGGCCAAATACGTTTAAAATAAAGAAAAATTTATTTAAACGTATTTGCGGAGGGCTTATTGCTTGTTCTTGTTAGCGCCACCTGTGGCGCCACTGTGGTCAGGTATTTAGTGAATAGCAAATATAATATAGTCTGTCCAACGAAGTCAGATTTCTTCTGCTTTTTAAATATTACTCAGTTTTAAAGCTCAACTTATTATGACTTCACCAACCTTGATATTTGAAAGTTACATACATAAAGTCACATAAACTACACCTTACATAAACTACATTAACTACATGTAATGTAGTTTATGTAGTTTTTAAAAGTAGCATGCAGTTTTCCGAACCCTGATTACCGGTAAGACTAATCTAGATAGATAGTCTTATCTACTCTTGGACTTGGGGTGACTTCCATTCTTAAAATGTAGAGTAACCAGTAATATACCCTTCTGTAAACTAAGCTTCAAACATGGCGGCTACCAGGGACTGGTTAAAAACAACAAGACACGACGCATGACGGATTTATATTTAAACCCATCCATAGATAACTTAAAAATAATTAGAAACTTTTTTTAGTAAAATAAATAGATTGGTATGGGACGTCATCTGCTTTTCTTCTGTCATCGTCTGTCGAAATCTTACCTGAGAAAAAAAACAGAGTATAGCAAACTCTTATTCTTTCTATTCTCAAAGAGCTATTGTGGTGACCGGGTGACCATAGGTGGTGAGTGGTGACCACTTTTTCAAATAGAGTCCCTTAAGGAAATATTTTCCCTTACCTCTACCCTCCATCAGGGTTCGGAAAACTACATGTTACTTTTAAAAACTACATAAACTACATTACATGTGGTTAATGTTGAGTTAATGTAGTTTATGTAGAGGGTGTAGTTTATGTAACCTATGTATGTAACTTTCAAATATCAGAGGTTTGAGGTGAGGTTATAATAAGTTGAAGCTATAAAAACACATAATGTATTTTAGAAAACAGAAGAAATATGGCTTTATCAATACATAGTTTGTTCACGTAGATGTCATGTAGTTAATGAACGGGAATAGACGTAGTTTTTGAAGAAAAACTACACGTAGTTAATCAGGTAAATTACGTCTTAAAGTTACTTCCGAACCCTGCCCTCCATAGTCGAAGCTCATTACGCTTATACCACCGTGCTACCACAGTGATTTTTTACCCTACCCACCTATATCTATGATTTATCTTTGCAACATTTGTCTGTGGCATTTATATGTCAATATTTTTGCACACTTTTTATGGTAAATTCTTTTTAAAATTTACTTGAAAAAAAACACAAGTAGGTATCTGCAAGTATTAGGTATGAATTCTGGAAGTAAGTGTGATTCTCCTGATTGTGAGAATACGGCAAAGCTGCAGTGCCCAACATGTATAAAACTGGGGATTCCTGGATCATTTTTTTGTTCCCAAGAATGTTTCAAAACAAATTGGAAGTCTCATAAAGTTATTCATTCTTTAGCTAGTAAGTAAGGTTAGGTATGTATGAAATATAAAACGAGAAAAGTCATTTTAACATGTTCAAATATTATTTTCATAAAGTTTTCGTATATCTTTTTGGTAATTTGTTAAACAATATTATTATTATAAAAAGTTTTCAAGTATTTTTTTTTATAAAATCCATGGAAACTAGACTTTTCCTTACTCATACTGAAAGCTCGGACACCCTATCTCTGACCCTATTAGTTCCTAAGCTTTGAATATGAAGCGCAGTTAAGACGTTGCATTCATTTAGAAATGATAATACTAAGCTATTATATTTATGTATATACTTAATTCTATTCGCTCATCAATATTATATTTAATCAGCAGTGAATTATTTGTTATTGTCATTAATTTTTTTTATCAGAGGGTGAATGTAATGAGCAGAAGGACAAATCATACAATCCATGGCCTTATTATAGTTATACTGGCAAGCTTAGACCTTACCCTCAGAGTTCAAAACGTACAGTACCTTTGACCATTGGTCGACCTGATTATGCTGATCATCCACAGGGATATCCGTTAAGTGAACAGGCTGTGAAAGGCTCTGGCTTAATTAAAGTGTTAGACGATGAGGAAATAGAAGGTATATAAATTACATTGTTTATTTCTTCAGACAAATTCTCTTGGTATTTCCCCACTGGAAAAATTATCAAAACATAAATTTATAATATTATGAAAAAGCCTTAATTAGATAATCATATTGATGTAACATGCATATATAATAATTGTGTGAAACTAGTAGTATTTTTTCAATATACCCTACTAGTCCAGTGATTAGCATTAACGTAATGTAACATTTTTGAGATATTTTCTTATCCAAAACATTTTAGTATAAAAATGGGTGAGTCATCCAGAAGTTTATGTTGAAATGTGGTTTTTAGGTATGAAAGTAGCATGTAAACTAGGAAGGGAGGTGTTGGATGAAGCTGCTAGAGCTTGTGATGTTGGAGTAACAACAGATGAAATAGACAGAATTGTTCATGAAGCTTGTATTGATAAAGAATGTTATCCATCACCATTGAATTATTATGAATTTCCAGCATCTTGTTGTACTTCAGTAAATGAAGTTATTTGCCATGGTATACCAGATACAAGACCTTTGGAAGATGGTGATATTTGTAATGTAGATATTACTGTTTACCATAGAGGCTTTCATGGTGATTTAAATGAAACATTTTTTGTGGGTAATGTGAATGAAAAAGTAAAAAATCTTGTAAAAGTGACACACGAATGTTTAATGAAAGCCATTGAAATTGTAAAACCAGGTGAAAAATATAGGGAAATTGGCAACATTATTCAGAAACATGCACAAAGTCATGGGTTTTCAGTGGTTAGAAGTTATTGTGGTCATGGAATACATAGATTATTTCATACAACACCTAACGTCCCTCATTATGCAAGTGAGTGCAATCAGTATTCAGAATATAGCTTTAATTGATTATTGTTTCAATTTGACTATATTTAAAAACATTTTTTACGGGTTTCAGAAAACAGGGCTGTTGGTGTCATTAAACCTGGACATTGTTTTACTATAGAGCCAATGATTTCGATGGGAACTTGGAGAGATGAAATGTGGCCAGATAAATGGACTGCTGTGACTGCAGATGGTCAATGGTCAGCTCAATTTGAACATACTCTCTTAGTAAATGATAATGGATGTGACATTTTAACCAAAAGAAGAGATAAAAATGGACAACCCCATTTTATGGACAAACTGTAATAAAAATATAGTGTTTTTGAAAACAGAACAATTATGTTTTTAATGATTTATCAAAAAAAGTGTAAACTGCAAACATATTTATGATCTAGAAAGTATATTAATGAACAATACAATTTCTTGCAAGAGTGACATTTTTATTTAAAAACATTTTTAGCAGCATTTTTTAAATAAATATTTAACCAGAATCATGTCAATTTAATGAAATACATTTTGTCTTGAAATAAAAATATATTGTTACTGAAATATAGTAAAGGTACATGTCAAATGCATATTAATTTTTACTTATTAAATATTTATACAACTTTCTCTTAATGAATGTTATTCTCCTCATGCTGTACATTATTACTTTTGTTTTTTATTGAATTTCACCACATGCTGATATGGTTACTTTATCGGTAGGTTTACCAGTCTTTGTACCACATTTTTCAATTCTTTTCACTACGTCCATTCCACTTATTACATGCCCAAAAACTACATGTTTTCCATCTAACCAATCAGTTTTAGCTGTACAAATAAAAAACTGTGAGCCATTTGAATTAGGGCCTGAATTAGCCATAGATAATGTACCAGGGCCAGTATGTTTTAGTTGAAAATTTTCATCGGAAAATTTTTGCCCATATATTGATTTTCCTCCAGTTCCATTATTATTTGTAAAATCGCCACCCTGACACATAAAATCTGGAATTATTCTATGAAATGTACTACCTTGAAAACCATATCCTTTTTCATGTGTACACAAACAACGAAAATTTTCTGCAGTTTTTGGAACAATATCTTCCCTGAGCATTATAGTTATTCGGCCAATTTCTGTTTTCCCAATTTTAATGTCTAAATACACTTGAGGGTTTTTTACTTTTTTTGAAGTGGTATTTTCTACAGTAGTTTCAGCAATCTCTTCATTCATTTGGTCATTTTCTATCATCCTATCTTTAATTGTTTCCCCTGCATGTTTTTGCAGCCATGAATCTTCAGACCAGACAGGTCTAGTTGACCCTTCTTTAATTTTTTGTGGCTTTGCCAAGTTGACACGTATGGTTCTACCAAAAAGTTCTGAGTCGTTCATGTTATCGATAGAAGCAGCTGCATCTTCAGCAGCTTCAAATTCAATGAAGGCGAATCCACGGTGTTTCTCCGATTCGTAATCTAATGGAATTTGTACGTCTACAATATCTCCAAAAGGAATAAAAGCTGCCTTCAATATCTTTTCGTCCACTTCATCTGCTAAACCACCTACATATATAGTCCTTTTATGTGTTTGAGACATCTTTACGATGTATTTAATACTCTTTAAGTAATTCAGAGAAGTAATTGTTTTTGTACAAATTGTTATTATAGGATGTGTGGTTATGATCACTCGATCACTGTCACACAACACTGTCATCCATAGCTGTCATCTGTTGTCCACTGTGCAGCCACGCAGCCACACTATCCTGAAAACGGCGTAACGACCTTGAATTGATTTCCAGTAATTCTATTGGCTGAAAAATTCATCTGTCAGAAATTTTATCTGTCAAATTCATCTGTCAAAAATTTCAGCCAATAGAATTACTGGAAATCGATTCAAGGTCGTTACGCCAATACGCCGTTTTTAGGATAGTGTGGCTGCACCTTTGAATAAGAAGACTAAGGAAGGAGCATATTAAAAATCTTAGGTACACCGCGATGGGCCTCAAATATGGCCGACTTAAATTCCGGTTTATCAGTGTCGTTCTAGTTTTATTTAAAAAATGTAAAACTATGATGTAGGGTAGACGTGGGGTAGACTCAATAATTTGTTGTTTTATTTTACGTTGTGAATAAATGTTGGTAGTTATTAAAATTGTTATAAAAATATATATTTCTAATAAAAATAGATAAGTTATAATAAGTATTTATTAACACAAACATCTGATACGCTACTGAAGCAGGTAAGTCAAATTAACGTATCTAAATTCTTTGACATCTAATCTTTGACAAGTAATAAATAAAAGCTCAAATGCAAGAAAAATATATAATTTAATTAATTTAAGTGAATTTCATAAATGATCGGTTTACTACACGTATGTATATTATATAGTCACTTACTAGCGAAAAGTTGTTCATTATTTCACTCGATTTTTGCCGAGATCTACCGCACGCTACACAACCAACTATTTTAGAGTCTTTTTCGATAAATCGCGATAGTGTCACTGTTAATTTAAGTTCTGCCACAATTTCCATCTAGATTTACTACCTTTATACAACTATCAGTAGTAGAATAAATAATAAATAACATAAAATAAGCTCCGTAAAGACTGACAAATCCACAAAATTTCAAATCAAATTCAAATGTGTCAAATGAATCGTCAAACAGAACTGTCAAGGATCCCCACCCTAGAGAGCTTTTATGGTGGCTTTTCCGCCCACCATGCATGAATACATGGATAGCATTATGCTCCTTCCTTAGTCTTCTTATTCAAAGGGCTGCACCCAGGGGCGGGGAAGTGAAATAGCAAAAGCGGTTCCACCGTTTCCACGGAAATTTCAAATAAAATAGTTCCAGCCTCAGGCGCTAGGTGGTAGTGCAATTAATTTTTAGGTTAAGAAGTTGCTACTAGTTATTGCCAGATGGCGTTAAATGAGATTTTTTTGTAGTTTCCATTGTTTCGAACGGCCATTGTCATACTATTATCAAATTCTCAAAAAATATTGTCGTTGTCATAGCGCCAATCACAATATTATCAAATGATTATCAAAACGTTTTTCAAACTATAATTTGTTATATGTGTTTTAAGTAGACAATTCCTTTTGTTTGTGGCCCTAAAAATATAATGTAAGTCTTTTGTTTTTGCCATCTTTTAAGTGCCTATTTATATTTACTCCATTTACAAAACTTTGAGCGTATTACGTTGGTCTTGTTTTATTATAATAAACGATGTTTAAATATTTGACATGATATTTGACTTGTAAATAAAAACTTTGGCACATGTTTGGCTTTAATTTCATTTAATAATTGTATAAATTATACTGTTAAATCTTATTTTTTACACATCACAACGATACTTGTTATTAGTATTGTTGAATTTGTGTAAAAAATAAGATTTAATAATCAAATTTAATTATTTTAGAGTAAAATTCAATAAATACGCTCATTTAAAAAGCCCGCGCTTCGATCCGTTTAAAACGAGCCCTACTCAATAGATGGCGCCACTTCTGTAGGATCATTTTTCAGTATGGCAGAGTCCATTCTTTTTCTAGCTAGGTATATTCTTTGGCTGCACCCTCAAGGAGGAATAAGACAGGGGAGACGCTACTATACGTATTTTTGTAGGATAAAAACAGTATCAAGACTATCAGGGGGCGGGGCAAAAAAGTACTTATTGCACAGGACCGGATCTGTGACCGGATTATGATAAAATTTCAAATAATAAAAGTAAACAATGGGCGCGTTCAGGGACAGTCAGCGGCTGAGTGGAGTGGCTGAGTCTCTGGGCTGAGTAAGCGACTTCCCTAAACGGTCTCTTTTTACACACAAAAACAGTCAGCCGCTAGCAAAAAGCAAAAGTCTCAGCGGTCGGTCAGCCGCTGTGTTCCCCGAACGCGCACAATGATTAAAATTTGCCTTGAGCTAATATAAGGTCCTTCTGTTCTCAGAAGAATCCCTGACTAGTCAGCATGTTTCTCATTGGTTAAAATGCGTAGAAACCTCATTGTTAGTCTCATAGGCTTAAAATAAAATATAGACTGAGCATCTCATTCATAAATAGCTGGAACATGCGGTCAGACGATGTCTTGTTATTGTTGTGTTATTGTTTTAGGTTATAACGAGTGCGACACGAGCGATAGATAGGTTGTTTCTGTCGTAACGGTCGTTCCCTCAGTCACTTTCGAGACCGGTGTAGAAAAAAGAACAATCGCAGACTAAGATTGAACGAAGAGAAGAATTTTGAAGTATCTTTAAGGGAAAATGTATTGTTAAAGTAGCATAAATATGCTTAGTTTGTAGTTAAAATATAGGACTGAAGGAAAAAGAGAGTTATAATAACTGTTAAGGAGGGGGGCGCCAGATAGGGTACTCGCCCGGTCTCAATATTTTTATTCCGCCGGCCCTGCCTATAGCGGCTCCTGGCGGCTCCCCTCTCTTATTGCTCCGTGATTTAAAGGATTTTTATTTTGTTCTATAGCATTCTCTTAGCATTCTATAGGTCCCGTTCAAACAAGGACCGTTCAAAAAGTTTAAACCAGTTTAAAAGTCTTTGGTCGATTTGGTTTGGTACCGTTGGCTGTGCCGTGTGCAGGGTTCGGAAGTAGTTAATTAAGACGTAATTTACCTAACTACGTGTAGTTTTTCTTCAAAAACTACGTCTTTTCCCGTTCATTAACTACATGAAAACTACGTTAATAAACTATGTATTGATATTAGGAATAATTTTCCTTTGTATGAGGTGTAATAGAGATAATATGATGTAAATATTATATTTAAAGCCATATTTCTTCTGTTTTCTTAAATTTTTAAAACTTCAACTTATTATAACCTCACCTCAAACCTTTGATATTTGAAAGTTACATACATAGGTTACATCAGGGGGGTGACAGTGAAATAGGAAAATTGGAAACAGTCATTAGTGTCATTCCTGTCATTCTCCTCACGACAAGTATTCTCCAGTGAACAAAGATAGAGGCCAAAATCTGATCGGCGGTCTAACTTTGGTGACAGATTTAGGTGACATTGACAGATTTCAGTTTCAGAGACAACTTCAGATTTGTTCTAGAAAGATGAATTTAATAGATAAAATTTCTGACAGATGAATGTTTCAGCCAATAGAATTACTGGAAATCTATTCAAGGTCATTACGCCGTTACGCCGATACGCCGTTTTTAGGATAGTGTGGCTGCACCTCAGGGTTCGGAAGTAGTTAATTTATACGTAATTTACCTGATTAACTACGTGTAGTTTTTCTTCAAAAACTACGTCTTTTCCCGTTCATTAACTACATGAAAACTACGTTAATAAACTATGTATTAATATTATGAATAATTTTGCTTTGTATGAGAGGTCAAAATAATATGATGTGTGAATTGTAATCGAAATTATTATATATTTTATAGAAATTGTGATATTTTTAATGTATTTAACAGAAATTATTATATTTTAAATCTAATCTAACTGATTTTTACAACAACTGATTCCGACGCTCGAAAACCAACAAGTTCCGACATTCAATTCTTTTTTCCCCAGCCTACTCTTCACTCCGCTACTCCAAAACATTCGCCGGCACGGGGTGCCAGGCACGGAGACGGCGTGACGTTGACTGCCTCCTCGCAAGGATCATAGGCGTCGATAACAGAATATTATATTCAAAGCCATATTTCTTCTATTTTCTTAAATACATTGTGTTTTTTAAAGCTTCAACTTACTATAACCTCACCTCAAACCTTTGATATTTGATAGTTACATACATAGGTTACATAAACTACATCCTCTACATAAACTGCATGTAATGTAGTTTATGTAATTTTTAAAAGTAACATGTAGTTTTCCGAACTCTGCGTGTCGTTCTTGCAGTAGTTGGTATAGAGATGATTATAGAGCTACATCATGGTACAAAGAACAAGGTATGATCGATAGCGGCTCCAAATTCGTTAAGTTTGCGCATACCACCTGTGACGTCATACGCCATACAAAAAAATATCCATATTGTTCAATTGCCACTAATAAAAAAAGACCTAAAATAGGGAAGAATTAGGACATAACCCCAAAAGTTATGTCAAATCATCGCGCTTGACATTTGAACAAATACGTTTTAACGTATTTGCATTTGAAAAATTATTTTCACATTTTGACACATTCAAATTTCACAGATGACACAATCTGTTTGACAATTTGAAATTGGCGCGCATAGCTTGCCGACCAATGGTGGCGTTTATCACCTGTGACGTAGTGACCAACCTGCGCAATATCATACCACAGAACAGATACAAATTTGTATCTGTTCTGTGATCATACCTTGTATTCTTTGTATTATGGAGCTACAGCATTAACTGTGATATTAAAATTTCATGAAATTTGTTATTGAGTTATAACTATAACCCCTTCGTAGTTATAGCCCGTTATAGCCAAGATATTACGTTTTATTTTCATGTTCATGTAATAAATTATAGGCATGGACTTTAATCTTGAAGATCTAGAAACACCTATAAACGTGTTAAATAGATAATCTTTGTATAACATTTTATATGTTATATCTCGTCTGTTATACCGATTAGGAATAGTAAATTTTTCACAGAGAAGTTTTTTATAAAACTGGAATTTTTTAAAATGTCTTCAGGTAAAGAATTATTACTGTTAGTTATATGTTATTACATAAGCTTGAATTGGTAAATTGTTTATGAGGTCAAGGTTAAATACTTGAATTTAATTTGTTGTATGTGTGAAATGGATATCTTACATAGACAAATAAGTAAATTACTTGTCTGAGGATTTGATTATGCTTTATTTGTAATATATCACTTTTGGTGATTTGGCAAATAATTACAATATATTGTTATTTTATTTAGAATTTGGAGAACTGTTTTTAATAATTCTAAAATAATATAACGATTGTCAACAGATTTACCAGTTAAGACTTTCTTTTCATTTAAAAAAAAATCTTGATGAGATCTACCTATTATTAAAATTCGTATTTTTTATTCATTCATGACTACCTTTGAAGTTAAGAATGGCTCCACACAATTGTAAAGGGTGCTTACAATCTATTCTTGCTAACAAAATGTCCCAAGAACCTCAAGCAGGTAAATCTAATCAATCCATGGAGCAGGACATTAATGGAGAGGCAAATGGGTTCAACAATAGTGATGTTTATAATCCAGGTAAGTTTTTAAATTTGCATATTAAAGTTTTTCCTAAATTTTCAATTGCTGAAATACGAATATCCATATTCTTTCATTATGAAGATTATCTTTGATCTTTAAAAAGGTCACAAACAAAAAAATCTTTGACCGTACAGTTTACATAATTTATCTATACATTAAATTTCATTAATTCGTGTTGTGTTCGTACCATGAATAGAGTTTTTTAAATACAAGTAATTTATAAATTTTGGTTTACTAATGATTGGTTAAGTAGTGTATTTGTGGTATTCAGTATTTATAGAAGTGCATTTATATTATTCAATTGTAATTAGTATTTGATAAAAAAATCGGATAGTATTGTGGTTTATTGGTTAGGAAACTATATGGAGGGGAATACATATAATTAACTGTAATTTATGTTTTATATGATTTTGTTGACGAAAATATTAAATGCCATTTTTTTAATCCCTAACGTAACAAAATAATGAGTCCTTTTTAAGGTCAATGTTAAATTTTATTTCAAAATATTATAATGAGTACTTCATATCTTAAAGCTAGATAAATGATATTTTTAGATTAAAATACCATATCTTTATCAAAAAAAATAATTGATAATAGTCTACAGTTTACAAAAAAAAAACTATATTAATTATTTGTTTTAATACATAAGTTTTCTACAAATGTTGGATAGAAATATAGTACCAATGACTTCTGTAAATTCGAGTAAGGAGTTAATGAAGTAAACATATTTTTTTTGTGCAACATAATGCGTATCTTTTTAGCAATGCCTTGGTTTGGTATGGATATAGGAGGTACTCTTTCTAAGCTGGTGTATTTCGAACCGAAAGATATGATGCAAGGTGAATCTGAATCAGAGATTGAAATTTTAAAAAGTATTAGAAAGTACCTAACAAAGAATTCATCTTATGGTAAAACAGGACATAGAGATACACATCTACAAGTAAGTATTGTAATTTATTTTATATATTCTATAAAATATTATTCATGCCTAAAAGTATATGTAGATGTTAACTTAGTAGTTCTTGTCTTTAGTACTAAGATTTAAGGTTGTGAATGTTGTGATATCAGTAAAAGAAATTTAAATTTTTACATATTCATGTATTCGTGTTTGTTTTTGGCATACAGTGTTATTTTGTAATCGGAATATTGGGATATTTTGCTTGTCATATTTTTTATGTATTTGAATTTTTTTGTCTCTTTAGTGAGAGAAGGCACAATTTCGACAGATGACAATCAGAAAAATAAGTTTATTTTGAATTAAAATGACATACAACTGTCACTGTCATAATTATATTCACTTGTTGATCGTTGAATAGACTTAAGCATATATTTATGTAGACATAACTCTTATACCAGGTGGTGCATCGTCGTTGGAAACAGGAAATCCCATGCAAATTTTGAACTGTCCTAATATTGGCTGCCTTGTTAATATGTTTTTTAAAGGTCTGCGGATGCTGAATACACATGTCAAATTTGGACAATTTTGGAAAAGCCGATTTTAAGTAATTTAAGAAAAACTGCATTTATTTTTAAATTAAAACTGACCAGGTAACAATGCAAAACCGGGCAAATGCCAACATACCTTAAGTTGTCATCCTATGATTTTGTGGATGTCAAATTGTATTTTCTAAACATTAGGCTTTCGAACCAGTTTTAAATTACAAAAATTTATTTCAGGGACATTAAGCATAGGCATAACGCAGTAGTGTAGACAGCGCAACAAATTACATTTGACAATGATAAAATCGTCGGGTTACAAGCAAAATACACTAAGTCAAAAAACGAATACATTTTTGATGCATTTTTAATGAACTAATTAGCGCCATTATGGACTTAATTAATATAAAAGTAATTTAAAAATTAAACTAATAATTCTTAGGAGGTATAGTAGATTTTTTTCTGGATATAGATCTATATTCTGGAAGAAATCTAGTCAAATGGTATAAATAAATCAAAATTAAAATAATTGGACTTAGTGTGCTTTGCTTGTAAACCGACGAAATCATAGGTTGACAAGTTAAGGTATGTTGGCATTTGCATGGTTTTGCATTGTTAGCTCGTCAGTTTTATTTTAAAAACAGATGCAGTTTTTCTTAAATTACTTAAAATTTGCTTTTCCAAAATTGTCCAAATTTGTCATGTCTATCTATTTACGACTTCGCTGTAAAATCAGTAGAGGAGCTAATATTTGAACAGTTCAAAATTTGCATGGGATTTCCTGTTTCCAACGACGACGACGATGCACCACCCGGTATAGGTACAAAGGTTTAAAATACTGTTGTTTGTTTTGGTATGTTCTAGATATGTTTTATTTTTCCTATTGATCGAGATATTTTTAGAATGCTGTTTTAGAAATAATAATTGTTTTTTTTTGCCACTAAAACAGAAAAATAAAATATTTGGTTTTTGTAAAATCTGATGGTGGGTTCATACTTCGAGTATTAGCCCTAACCTTACCCTTAACATTAACCCTAAGAAATTAACCTTGAGAACTTAAGGAAAGGCCGTTCATACTTCTCCTACTTGTCTTAAGAAAATAATCAATATTCTCGTAAGCGTTTGCGCTCATATAAAACATATGTTTTGAACTAACCTAAATTCACAATTATTTTTAAAATTTCTAATACTAGAGAAACTAATTTTTACATTAATAATTTCTAGACCAAAAAATATATAATTTATTTACATTTATAAACCGTCAAAGTCAACATGTCAGAAATTATTTCGAGAATTCTTAAGACTCCTAGCTTTGAGCATGCGCGATTCAGTTTTGAATTAGCATTAGCCCTAAGAATATAAAATATCCCAACCTGTTAGGACTAAGGCTAATGTTAGGGCCGATACAACGAGAGCATGAACGCTAGCGTTCGTTAACGTTGATTCATATTCTTGGGATTAAGACTAATGTTAGTGTTAGGGCTAAGATCGGAAGCATGAACCCACCATGACTGTTATTTTGATTCGACACAAACCAGCTTTTCATTGTTCTTTCTATTTGATTTAAAATTTTTGCTTAAACAGAAAAAAAACACATCACCAGTTAAATCGTAAATATGTTTCATGTAGGTCTGCGTATGCTGAATACACATTAGGACTCTAACTCACTGACGACCAGGTCGCAACGACCTGGCCGTCGGCTGGCCGGATGCATTGCGTTTATAGCTGCGGCCAGATGAACGACCAGTTTCAACAGAGTTGTCAGATCTAACGATTTTTTACGTTTTACCAATTAGAAAATATTGTTTTCAGAAATGTTAAAATTTCCGAGTTAACTAAAAAGCGAAGTTGCTATTCATGAGCTTATTAAATGTTCTAATATTAAATAATGCATTTAAAATATTCTTGGATTTTTCGTTAATAAATACTGGTGTGGTAAATGGAGTAAGTAAAATCTCCAACCCCGACAACACGATAACGTCGTTATTTCCATGTTTTTCAAATCCGCGATGCCTGCTATTCCATCAGTCGTTTCATAACAGAATATTCTACATCTATGTAATTTAATATGTGTAGAGTGAGACATGTACCTAACTCGTGAGATTTTCAGCATTATATCAATAAAGGACAAAAACAGTAATGTTCCTAAAGGTGCGTCCGGACTTGAGCATTTTAGCCCGAACGAACCGAGCGCGCACGAACAAGCAGAACAAATAGGCCGAACAAAAAGCATTGTGTACGCGCGACCGACAAAAAGGGAGATATTTTGTTTTTTTCTACTGATATGGGACTTCTACTGATGGCTCTTATCGACTTTAGAAGTGTTAGAAGTAAACATATTAGGGCCATCGTAAAAAAAGGTCGTCAGACACTGGCTCTAAATATAAGCAGGTAGAATGTTTAGCTTCCAGTTATTTCAATGTTTACAATATAAATTCCTCTTTTTTATTGTTACTGAGAATCTACAACAGTAATTACTTCCATTTTTATGAATGTTTAAGTTACTTTTACTCTTAATTTTTTTTTTAAAATAATATATACCTAGTAGAAATATAGTCTAATGAACCCTGTTTGAAAAACGTTAAATTAATTATAATATTTAAAATACAGTTGTCCTCCTTGTACATGACTACAATACAACTAAAAAAACTAATTTAATAAAAAAAACAAGTGGTTGCAGAAAAACTTTAAATATGATTTTTTTTTAATTTTTTTAACATCGAAACTCAAAGGTATAATAACAGGTATCATACCAACCATAAATAGAGTAGATATGTCATATAAAAATGTTTTGAATTTTTACTAGAATCGACCCTTGATAAAAAAGGGACTAGATTTAAGTTTATCTTTGATCCAGTCTGTATACTATTTCTTTGGATTTCTGCACGTGTGCAAAAACTACACTAAAACACTATATCTTATAGAGAATAAAATATTGTGCTTTGAATTTGAGTGATTTCATCTGAAAAATTATTAATTTGGAAGAAAATCGGCAACAAGCGGCAGAAAATAATAATATTTTAGTGCAGTCTACTGGTCGCAACGACCAACGGACGGCCAGGACGTTAGTGTGCGCCGTATCATTTGATTTAATGGTTTTAGAGGTAGCAGCGGCCTGGCCGGTGCGACCAGTGTGTTCGAGCCCTTCGTGTGGTCTTCAGTGTGTTCGAGCCCTTAGGGTGGATCAAAAAATCTCAAAAATGAAATTTCGGCTTGCTATACGGTGCAAAAGTTGCCCCACAGAGAAGAGGTGAATCCCACAGAGAAGAGGTGGTGGCGATATTTTTGTAGTGCTCCAATCTATCATTTCCGTGTAATCAAATGCGTCAAATTTAAGTGACGGTGTGTGAAAGTTCCTAGTGCCTTTTCCAGGCATTAGTTTTCGCTTGGTTTCGCCCATAGTTTTCGCTTGGTTTCGCCCATAGTTTTCGCTTTTACTCTAGTAGGTTTTTTTGCAGTTGTGGTTTTTGGGCCGAAATTTTATTTTTTAGATTTTTCCATCCACCCTAATACATATGCCAAATTTGAACAATTTTGAACGTGCCGATTTTAAATAATTTAAAAAAGTGCATTTATTTTTTAATTGAAAATGAACAGCTAACAATGCAAAACCACGCAAATACCAATGTATCTAAGATGCCATCCTATGATTTTCTGAACATTACTTTTTTGAACCAGTTTTAAATTACAAAAATTCATTTCAAGGACACTAAGCGTAGGTACTATAACGTAGTAGTGTAGACAGCATAACAAATTACATTTGATAATGGGTGCGTTCACCAGATGACAACAGTTGAGTAGTTGAGTAAGCGACCGCGTTTGTCAGCCATGATGACTAGACGCTGAATAGCATCTGCTGCGATTTTCATGAAGCTCGAATAATTTGTGCTGACCAACTCAACATAGACTTGACATATGACATAATTGACATGTGATGATCGTTTGTTGTTGTTTGTTTTGGCGGTCTATGGCTTTGTGTTACTAATAATTGGGTGCGTTCAGGGAACACAGCCGCTGACATTCAGCCTAGAATTTCGCTGACCAGCAGCTTATGATATTCCCTAAACGGCACAAAGAAGCAGAAAGAACAAGAAACAGTAGCTGTCTCATGCGCTCTCTGTCTACTATAAAAATTTGAGAGAAATATAATAAATCGTCTTCGTCAAATCGGTCTATAATCGATCTTTAGTCTTTAGAATAAAAATGATTTTGAAAAAAGAACTATTATTACTGGCTGGGGGATCATTTAACAGTTGAAAATATATTATTTGACAATACAGTATTAAACATTAAATTTCTAAAAAATAACAGTTTATAAAAATAATTTTACCTATACACCTAAACAAAACAACTTAAAATAACAGGAACTGGCAGTTCGACCAAGTCACCTTTTACGCATTTTTTTTGCGATGGTATGGTACAAATAAATAAAATTACTGAAGGTGTAAATACCCTACAATAAAAAAACGACGTCAGGGGTGATGTGGAGATGAAGATTGCTGTTACTTATTATAGGGAATATTATCGATCGTTATTTATAAGCCAAGTAGGCGCAATTTTTTTAGGTCCGACGGTATTATAATTACAATCAAAATTATTTATGCTGATTTAGATTTTTTCAGAAAGTAGTATTTTTTCTTAATTTCAATGTATTTAGAAAATTCTACATGAGATGGAAATCAAGTTGAATTTCTTTATTTCTTTAACTTCTTCGATCTCTATTTACAAGTCTTTTTCGAACGTTTTAGATTAACCTACTGCTTTGTAACTTTTTTGGCAACAAATATCTCCTATTTTTTAAAGATTCGATTAACTACGATTGACTACAAACAAACCATAAAAAGTAAACAATAAACTGAGAACATTAAAGTTATTTTTAGTTATTTTACATTAGTTGACCACAGATAAGCAAATAGATTAAGGGTGACTTGTCTCAGCCTAAATATTTACCGCTGAGAATTTTGCACAGCGGCTGACTGTTGCTGTTCTTCAGAATAGACCGTTTAGGGAAATCGCTTACTCAGCCACTCAGCCGCTGACCGTCCCTGAACGCGGCCAATGTTTATTTCATTATACAAAAACGTACTATGGATCCTAATACAGAAAATATGTAATCCTACAGTTTGGTTTGTTTTGATGGTGTTTTCTGAGGAGGATCAGCAACCAGTAATTCAAAATGTTAGTGAAATCTCCATTGTAACGTTTTTAGTTCGTTACATGTCTTTTATATATGATATATGATGTCTGGCGTATCATCACCGGATTCCGTATCGTTCAGGCCTGGTAATTTATTTGACACGCTTGGCGTAGTTTTAACGTTATATAGTCGACAACCCTTCATTCCCGGTCATTTCACTGCTTCTGTTGAGGGCTGTCAACATTGTTTCAAGGGGCCTCTCTGCATTGATTGAAAATAGATGCAGTTTTTCTTAAATTACTTAAAATCGGCTTCTTTAAAACTGTTCGATTTGGCATGTGTATTCAGCATAGGCAGACCTTTAAAAAACCCATAGCTGTAAAATTAATAGGGGTATAATTTCGGTATAACTTCAAATGTGCAGATGTTTAAGTTTAAAAATATGTCATATTTTAAAACCAACTCTGTATATTTATGACAAATCCACCGAACAAAAAACATTCAGCGTTTCATTTAATAAACTACGATTTTTGTATAAAAATATACTTGAATCGCCCAGTATATCCATTAAGACTTTTTTCAAACGTGGCCTATTATTGCCTGCATATGCTACTGATTGTAGCGAAAATCGCTGAAATGGAAGCCTGATATAGATCTTTTCAGAACACTGGGTCACTCTGTAGACTTTTGGAAATGTAAATTTGAGGTATTTACTGTTGCAGCCATCAATCATTAGTATATAGTTTAAAAGAAAAGTAACGCGTTCTCCTTGACAATGCGTTTTTTAACGAGGGAAAATATATGTAATTAATTTAATTTGCTTAAAAACTAACTTTGTTTTTTTGTTTGAGCAGTTAGTATGACAATTAGTTAATTGTTATCATACAGTAATTGGAGCATTACATTATTCATTATATTATTAGATAAAAATATAAATTAAAATATATAAATTAAAAATTTCAGACCTTGAAATTTTAGTTGTAAAATATGTACCTATTTAAGGTTTAGCCAAACAGTTGAAAATATTAGTATGAGATTCTGAGAAACAATCTAATCCTTTTTTCGCAAAACAATAGATTATTTTCCTCTTAATAATAATGACAAATCGCCTGATTTTACGTTTTTATTATTCACTACTTGAGCAATCTACATAGATTATGAAAATGGAATAATTAGTAAATGACACATACAGGGTGATTCACGGTGATAGGATTTTATTGAAAATTGGGATTTTTGCGTAAAGGTACCTGCTTCATCTGTCTAAAATATTTTCAGCTTTACAATGTTGCCACATTTGAAAAGTGGTAGCATCTTTGTTATTTTAAACGGAATACCCGGTATATTATTACATTTTTGAAAACTACTTTGATATCTCATAATTTTTATATTATACTAACCTATACCTATTTCTGATAGTTTTCGAGATAAAAATAAAACGTGTAAAATTGACAAAAACATGATCTTGAATAAACATTGGTTAAATCATAATGTCGACATATCCAATCTGTCTAAATCAACTGATTGGATATCAAACAGGGAGATCAGAAAAAAATAATTATTTCCGTTTGTTGTACAATTACTGAAATCTTTCTCATTTTAAATTCAACCCTACCAATATTATTTAAAAAATAAAAATCCAAATAAAATTGCTTTTCAACGATATATCATGTTCCTATACCGTTGGTTTCTTCAGTAAAACCATTTAAAAGTTTCTCTTCTGGTATCTTGAGTAAAACCATTTAAATATATAATTGTTTCGTTTAAAGAAAATCGTTGCCATGATAAATATTCAAACTTTAAAAGTATTAATTAAGCTTCATTCGGAACCTCGCAATTAGTGGAACATAGACAAACAAATAAAAAGAGACTGACAAATCCCATGGTAAATAGTGGAACCGCGTTCCTGTAGCGCAACTCAGAATAACAATTTTGAAACCAATTAGCAGCACCATGGCAGGACGTACGTCTTTATTGCTATCTTTCTTTATTATGTGTGCTTTATATGAAAAAGAAAGAGATAGGTATAAAACGTATCGTAAGACATTACCGCACATTCTGGCTGGTGGAAAATTTAAATTAGCCATTAAAATTTTCACTTAAACTGATTTATTCCCTATACCACGTAAAGGAAACGTGGTGTAGGGAATAAATCAGTTTAAGTGAAAATTTGCAGTTTCTTTCAGAACGAAAGAATACTACTATTATAAGGGAAATTATAAAAAAAGCAAAAATTGTACTGTTTTATAAACATATTTATTTATACATAAAAATAAATAAACTTTTTATAGTATAATAACAAAAAATAACAGTGTTTGTTCCACCCACCTACCAATTTTAACTGCAGAAGAACTGACTGTTGCAGGAAAAGATCGGCCAATTTTTTTAAAGGGCATTAAAAATCTCATTTTCGAAAAAATTGCCTAATTGCAATTACAAAGTGAATATCCAAGCAAAGAAGACTTTACGAGAATCATGATCCTGAACCATTTTCAAGTCCAGTTTTAATCCTAAAACATAAGTAAAATAGGTATATTAATAAAGTTTCTGGTTACTATAAACCAGCTATTAGGCAGTAGGTAGTTTATACCTACCCAAAAAATGAAAAAAATTAATTGTATTAATTTGTTATGTTAAGAAAGGTTCGAAATATTTTGGACACTACTATACTTCTACTTTTTTCTTAATAAGATGATAAATATATAACTACTTACTTTTATTTTACCGGATGTTTTTAACATATCTATCAGAGAAAGAAAAGAAATAAAAGCAATTTAATTAGCCTTTTGATTTTTTGAATAATATTATACCGGGTGCGTCTCAAAAGTGGCTCACCCCTATAACATTTTTATTCTTTCAGTTAAAAAAAACGAGATTTGGTATGTTAGTCTATGACATAAATTAGGATTGAGTGACGTATTCATTTGTTTTCGGTCACTTCCTGTTTCACCGGAAATGACTACAACTTTTTATTTTTAAATGGCACCCTCGGTATTTTTTTACCTTATTCGGTAGAATAACACTCTGAATAGAATGACATATCATATATCAACTTTTGACATTTTCGCATATGGTTTATTTGAAATTATAATTTGCGGTTCGTAACGAAAATTTGACTCCAAATACCAAAATATGCTAATTAGCCACCCTCGTTGCAGTTGAAAAAGTTGAGATATGATTAAAAATACGATTTGAGCATTTTCTAACTAGTCAGGACAAGACACTAAAATCATTAGACAATCAAATCAAGATACGAAACATAAGACACGAAAAACATTAGACGATCCAATCTATTATAAGGCTCCTTGATTACAAATTAGTGTTTTTGACATAGCCATGGCACTAATAAAATACAATTTTTTATTAAGCGAGAATGTCAAAAGTTGACATATGATATGTCATTCTATTCAGAATGTCATTTTCTATCGAATAAAGTAAAAAAATATCGAGGGTGCCATTTAAAAATCAAAAGTTGTAGTCATTTCCGGTAAAACGGGAAGTGACCAAAAACAATTGAATACGTCAATCAATCCTGATTTATGTCATATACTAACGTACCAAGTCTCATTACTTTATCTAAAAAAATAAAAAAGTTACAGGGACTTTTGAGACGCACCCGGTATAGTTGAATTTAAAATAACAGCGATTTAAGTAATTTTAAAACAAACGGAGATAAATAATATTTTTGCTCTCTCTGTGTAATATCCAATAATTGGTTTCTTTAGACAGATCGACTTTCGTTAACTTATAACCCAAATTTCAATTTTAAAAATATTTAATTTATGATTTTACCAATGCTTATTCACGATCATGTTTTTGTCAATTTTACAAGTTTTATTTTTTATCTAAAAAATATTAGAGATAGGTATAGGTTAATATAATGGAAATATTATGAGATATAAAAGGAGTTTCAAAAAATGTAATAATATATTGGGTGTTCCATATAAAATAAGAAAGATGCTACCACTTTTCGAATGATGCGGCAACACTGTAATGCTGAAAACATTTTAAGGTGCGTATTCATTATCCGCACGAACGAACGAACGAACGAATGTTCGCTAGTGGTATGGACGGGGACCGCACGATAGGACCGCACGAGAAGACCGGAGGCATTTGTTGGCGAACGCCTTTGATGTACCGACTCGAAACGGATGGTCGAGCGAACGAACGAACGAACGGCCGCATGCGTTCGGTCCCCGTCTAAATATACCGCACTTTCATTCGTTCGTTCGTTCGTTCGTTCGGATAATGAATACGCACCTTTAGAAAGATGGAGCAGGTGCCTTTATGTAAAAATTCAAATTTTCAAAAAAACCACCGGTTCTCCATGAACGTCTAACGTGTCATCGCACAGTGGTTCCCCTTAATTAGCTGCGCGGTTATAACTGTTATATATCTAGATATAGCTTGACTACACCTTTTTTAATAGAAATTCATAACAAATGCTAAATAAATATATATATAAAAAAATTAATGTAATATGTATTAAAAAAATGGGCCCAGTTCGTGTGATTTGCATTTTAAGTTCTAACTATTCGGAAATGTATACAGATTATGTTTGCACATATGTACATATTATTTCATATTGAAGAGGTCAAATTTATTGTAAATGTTGACAAAATAAAAGAGACAGTTGTTTCATTTTATAAATACAATTTTATTGTCAATTGATATACAGTATGTCCACGAAATAAGTTGACACGAAGAGGAAAAAATAAGTTACTTTTATTTTAAGACAAAAAGTCAATCTTTAACCACCCGGTATAAGATCCGGCGGCAATTCGCGGCAGCCAATGGCAATTAATTTATGTGCAATATACTTTAAGCAACAAGTATTTTCATGCCGTTTAAGAGCATTTGAAAGGGAAAGTAGTTAAAAGTCTTAAAGAGTGACAAGCACAAATGTAAAAATACTATTTTTGTTACCTTCAAATAAATTGCCATAAACTAATATTACTTAGGTTTTATTAAGTGCAAAAAAGAAAAAAACAGTTCTTTTTATCTTCTTTTCGAACGTCCATATACAGAAAAGGCAACAGCTTTTATCAATTTAAATAAAATAAATAATTAATTGGCGTTATCTGAAAACTGTTTATGTCAGCTTGATACCAGTAGCAAAAATGTGACATTTCTATTAAAAAAAGCGCTACACTAGGCTTACTTGATTTTGTTATTTATTATGTATCATTTACAGGGGAATATAAGAAAAGTATTAGCAACAATTTCATGCAAACATTTTGAAATTAATATTTCTAAGTAAAGACCTATCTGTGCATCGCCGTGAATCACCCTATACAGGGTGTTTCAAAAAACATGTGCCATCTCTCGTGGGGAGATTCCTCCGTAAAAATACGATTTATTTTTCATATCAATATATCATATAGGTCCGATTCTGCTTTGTTTCGTAGCTACAGGATGTTAAAGTCTTAATAATTTTTCGATTTATTATAATTTTCTTCCAAGTACTTTCTGTGATTCGAATGAAATTTTGAGGATAAAAATTACTATAAGTGCTACATATTTTAATGCTAAAAAAGTGTGGATAAATTCATCAGGGACGTACATATGGGTTATCACTGAAATAATTTAAAAAAACATGTGCGCCACTGACTTTTTTCTTTTGATACCAAAATTATGTAGGCCGTTTAGTGCCAATTAAAAGTTATCTCTTGATATTTTGTCGAATTCGGCCTCCTTGATGAGATAAACGCAATTTTATTAATCACAATTAATAAAATTAAAATAAAAATGAAATTAATAAATTATATATTTTACCTAATTTATTATTAGATATTATTACTATTAAATATTATTACTATTAGTCCAACATACAGTAATTTCAAATAATAAAATATTGGTTATTAAGATAACAACAAAAAACCTAATTTAAAAAAATTTTAACATCCTGTAACTCTAAAACTATGCATTTCCATACCCATGTTTATAGGAACTTTTTTTCATATTTTTTGATGAGGAATCAATGATTACTTCTTTAAAACTTTCTCAAGTTAATGATGTTATTTTTTTTTAAAGATTGCTATTAGAGTTGGATCAAGACAAATTAATAAAATTGCGTTTATCTCATCAAGGAGGCCGAAATTGACAAAATATCAAGAGGCAACTTTTAATCGGCATTAAACTGCTGACACTATTTCGCTAACAAAAAAAAAAGTCCGTAGCGTACCATTGCGATAAAAAAAAAGTAGTACAAGAATTAGTAGTCCCAGATAGAACTCCTGGTCTATAAGGATATCAAGAAGTGGATATCGTCGAACAATACAATTATGCCACCGAACTTTTTAGGCGTTACCATGAATTTAGTAATAACTGGTAGGTATACGTGGCGAAATAAAAGTTTAAAAATCCACCTACCTTTTAAAAATGGGCAATTTTTCAATTTTTTTTTATTTTATTATAGACCAGCAGATTAAATCATATTTTGTTGTATTTCTTTTTTTTGATCGCAATGGTACATGCTTTTTTTAGACAAATATTCCAGTGATAACCCATATGCACGTCATTGGTGAATATGGCAACTCTTTTTTAGCTTTAAAATATGTCACATTTATAGTAACATTTACCGTCAAAATTTCATTCGAAATGCCAAAAGTACTTAGAAAAAAAGTATAGCAAATTGAAAAAAATATTAAGACTTTAACACCCTGTAGCTAGGAAACAAAGCAGAATCTGACCTATGTTGATATGAAAAATAAATCTTATTTTTACGTGAGGGAATCTCCCCACGTGAGATGGCACATGTTTTTTTGAAACATCCTGTATATTATGATATGTTTAGTAAATGACACACACATTATGATCGTTGTTTTGTCTTTCGATTTAACAAGTATATTTCTATTTGGGACAATACTAACAATACATTCTGCTTAGTAAGTCAGTGGAATCCAACTAGGCTTGTGTTAAGATTTTTTCATTTCGAGTTTTAATAAAAATTAAGATATTTTAAAACGGAAAATATAATGCTGGTATAATTAACAGATACTGTTACCTTGTTAACCTTGGAACTTCTATTCCTTATACATATTTTTTTCTTTCCTTTACAAAAATACATATATTTCTTTATTTATGAAAATTTTTCAATTATGTACATATATCTATATCTGGAAAATAATTATTAGTATACCGGGCGCGTTTCAAAATTTTATTTTTTCAGATAAAAAATAACGAGATTTGGTATGTTGTATATGACAAAAAAATCTGTTGCTTCCTGTTTCACTGAAAATGACTACAACTTTTTGTTCTTAAATAGCAGCCTCGATATTTTTTTTACATTATTCGATAGAAAATGACACTCTGAATATAGTGACATATCATATGTCAATTTTTGACATTTTCATTTAAAAAAATCGTATTTTAAATTTCAATCTAGAGTGTCATGGTTGTGTTACAAGCACTAATTTTTAATCAAGGAACCTTAGAAAAATAGATTTGATTGTCTAATGTTTTTAGTGTCTTGTTTAAATGGAATGAGGGTGGTTCATTAGCATATTTGGAAAAAGTTTTTTACGAATAATTTGGTAACACGCACTAGGTATCCTTGGTATTTCGAGCCAAATTGTCGTTATGAACCGCATGTTACAAATTCAAATAAACCATATGCGAAAATGTAATAGTTAACATATGATATGTCATTCTTCATTCACAATAATTGTATAAGTCAATCAATCCTAATTATTTATGTCATATACTAACACATCAAATCTCGTTTTTTTATCTGAAAAAATAAAAAGTTATACGGGTGAGCCACACAAAAAATGTAATTCGAAATCTGTTACATATTTTCTTCTAATTTTAAATATTTCATTAATACGATTATAAATAAAGGAAAAGTCAAGTAAATTTAATATATAACAAAGCAAACAGATAAAGGTTTTTGATCTAAGTTATAAAATACATGAGAAATATTATAACTTATTGAATTGAAATATTAATACTTATTAATTTATCTGATATCTCAGGTAACCGGAACATTATGTCATATATTATATTGATACGATATTAAAATTCTTTTAACTGAAAAATTGGTTGACGTAGTTACAGACCGATATTGCATTATTTGGTACATTTTGATTGAAAACTCTACCTTATAATATTAATAAGATCATTTTAAACGTATGCTAGAAGCTGAGAATTTAAACCAATTATAGAGTGAAAGACATTTTCTGTACTCGTGAGAAACTAGACTTTTGAGGCTAAAATTAAGACTTATCCCAAGCGTTGACTATTGTCTGACTCAAAATTATAGTTATATTTTGTTGTGTAGTTAGGCCGACCATACCAACAGGTATGGTAGGCTATTAAGATCGGCAAAAAAAATATTTTTTAATTTCACTTAAAATAAGTTATTTGAGTCATAAATGACCTAAATACAAAATATTTTCTCTCTCATGGTGTCTGTCGGTCTGTCTGTAACACGATAACTCAAAAACCGCTAAACCGATTTTAACCAAATTTGGCACAAAAATACTGTGGCACCCGAGAATCTGGCCATTATTTTTTGGTGGGTGTGGGGGGTTGGTACGGGGGTATGGGAGGGGGTTAAACATTTTAAAAAATCGTAACTCCAAAATTACAGTAGCTAGCGAAACGCGGTTTTCAATTTATGATTAGGAATACTATTTGTAACAAAATTTGTAATGATATCAAAATCAGTTAAAGTCGCAGTTTTTGAGATAAAAAAAATTGGAAAAATTCCTTTACTTTGAAACTAAAAGGACTGCCGACCAACTCTTTATTAACATATTTTAGTATGGGCGGCTATATGTGCCTCCCGGCGCCATTTTTTTTTATTAAGTCATTGCTTTTTAATATTTTTAGAAGTAAAAAATGTCTATACCTATGTGGCGGATTCATCTCTCCAAAAAATCCTATATGGGTATTTCGCCACTGCAAGAAAATCTACAAAATAAAATAGTTATTTTTTGTAAACACTTCTGCGTTAATCCAAACGGAAACTACCTTTCAGAAGTTAGGTTTACAGATATACAAATTTGCCTAACGAACAAAAAAATGCTTAACGTTTCGGAAAGTTTATCTCTTTCCGTCGTCGGAAGCAAAAAAATACAAAGAATAAAGAAAAAAACTATTTAAAATATTTAAATTCAACTATTCGAGAACACTTTAGTTTTTAAAAACAGATACGTCTACAAAAACCGTTGACGTTCTGTTAAAATGACTTATATATCAACTTAAACTTCAAAATTAACAATTACTACCTGATAACAATTACCTCTCCAAAAAAAATCCTTTATGGGCATTTCGCCACTGCACTGCAAGAAAAATCTACAAAATAAAATAATTATTTTTTGTAAACACTTCTGCGTTAAACCTAAATGGACACTGCTTGTCAGAAGTTATGTTTACAGTAATAAAAATTTGCCTAACAAAGAAAAAAATGCTTAACGTTTCGGAAAGTTTATCTCTTTCCGTCGTCGGAAGCAAAAAAAAATATAAAGAATAAAAAAAAATTATTTAATATATTTAAATTCAACTATTCGAGAACACTTTACTTTTTTTTAAACAGATACGTCTACAAGAAACCGTTGACGTTCGGTTGTGAACAGAATCTGTTTTAAAAAAAGTAAAGTATTCTCGAATAGTCGAATTTAAATATTTTAAATAGTTTTTTTCTTTATTTCTATTTTTTTGCTTCCGACGACGGAAAGAACTATTTTGTAGATTTTTCTTGCAGTGCAGTGGCGAAATACCCATAAAGGATTTTTTTGGAGAGATGAATCCGCCACATAGATATAGACATTTTTTAACAATTGCCTGTGACAATTACTTAATAAGGTAAAACCAAAAAGCCCCAAGCTTTCTGTATGATTAATGTTATGTTCTTTAAAATCAAAGAAGCGATTGCCATACATTACTAACATCTACAGATGCATGAGCAATACACTTATTTTTATTAGATTGAATTAAAAAAGCCTCTTTTATTTTTCTTTTAGAGGCTATTGCTTCTTTCTTATAATTTTGGCGTTATTAAAATTTATTCTGTGCCCTCTGTCCCATGAATGCTGACAAATCTTAGATTTGTGAAAATCTCCCTTTCTTAAATAATCTTTATGTTCTTTAATTCGAACATTTTAGGGTCTAGATGTTTCACCATTGTAAAATTTATCGCATTCACATGGTATTTTGTATATTACATTTTTTGTTTGTTGTTCTGTATTCATTGGTTTAGTATGTGATAAAATGGATCTAAGTGTATTTTGTGTTTTGAAAGATGTTCGTATTGTTACGGATTCAGTGGGTCCACTAATTTAAACTCACGATAAAATACTTAACTAATTTATTTTTTATCACTCTGTACACACAATTTATACTGATTATAAAACACAATTTATGCAACTACTATTACTCTAACTTTTCTGGCACCTTCGCCAATTTATTCACAATTTAAAACGCGGTATTATCAAACTTCAAACTGGTCCAACTGCCGAGCGCGGGCTTTTATATACCCCTACCAACTGTTTCGGGAACATTCTATAGAATTGTGTAATATTTCTTTTACTTTCTGGCGAATTCGCCATGTTTCTTGACACGTTGCGGTTTATAGTTACTCGCTTCTCCGACAGATGGCGCCACATACACCTTGACAGTATGTTATATTGTTTTCCTATCCTTCTTATTTTATCCGAAACGCCTCGTATGTATGGAATTGTAAGTTGTACATATTGTGTATTGTTATCATTGTGTCTATGATTTGGGGTTTGTATTTCGTTTAATGTTTGTCAATAAAATATGGTGGATAGTCGTTTTTATTAATGTATTTTTTATGCGGTTTATCTCTATTTAGTGAAATGTCGCCTGAACATATTATTTTTTCCCTATCATATAAACCTTTTATAACTATATCTATATCTTTTTTACACTTTTAATTACAGTATAAGTGTAAAAAAGGTTTTTTACACTTATACTGTGATTAAAAACTACTATAAAGAGATAACATATCACAGTAATACAACACAGCATCAAAATACATACACATATAATACAGACTTACAAACATGATAGTCATAAATATACATTCACGCTAATAAAAACAAATTAAATTACAGTTAAAATTAATTAAATTAATAAAATGGCTGCTTCTTAGCCGAAATATTGTTATATATTTAGTCAGTTTATGTTGTGCATTTTATTTGTTATATAACCAATTGCATCATAATATGGTTCGGTTTTTTTCTCATTTTTAGATGGATAATGTAGTACTAAGAGGAATTGTGGGAACACTTCATTTCATACGATTTCCAACATCAAAAATGAAAAATTTTCTAGTACTGGCTAATCAAAAAGGTATGGCTAAATTGGTAACAACTGTATGCGCAACAGGAGGAGGTGCATATAAGTTTGAAGAAGATTTTAAAAGGGTATGCTAACTTTATTATCCATTAAAGTTGGTTCTTATAATAACCATTGAGTACAAGTGGTAATAGTTAAGTATCGACTTATTTGTTAGTATTGTAAGAAATAAGGTTCAATCGTTCTTCTCGTTTAGTGTTTCTCATTTGGACTTTTATATATTTGTATTTGTGATTTAGGTTTTGACATTAGTAAATTACTTGGTCTTTTTTGCAAATTTCTGTGAATATCAAAAAGAGAGGAGGTCTACCGTATCCTGTTGACATTCTAATAAAGGTTCTGACATCATTAGATAAAATTAAATTTTCAGTTCAAAATTCTTTCCTTCAACAGTTACTTATTGATAGTTAGATATTTAGTTCAACAAAACCGTTTCGAGTCGCGAAAGACGACGTGAGTATTTGCTTGTCAGTTACTTAGATAAATGTTTTTATTATATTCATAAGCTGGGAGATGTGTTGTGTACTCGAATTTGGCCTTTTTTTTTTCGTTATGACAATTAATTGTAAAATAGCAAAATAAAACACTAAATCACCACAATACACCAAAACACTTTTACTTTTACACTAGACGCGCGTTTCGCTAACCATGTTAGCATCATCAGCAGATGATTATAAACTAAAATACAATCTACAATTGGAGCGTTTATATACTCGCTCAGTGGACACAGAGTGGGCGTGGCAAGATCTAGCCAACCGAGTCAGAACCCACCGAGCGTAACAGTTAGATTTCCGCCACTAGAGTAGTAGGAACAAAGAACTTGAAGGAATTGGACCGTTGTCTCTGTTCATACTATCTTTACATTTATTAATTCTGATGCTTTCATATGCATCTAATTGCCTGTAATTTGAGACTTGTTTAAGTAATTTTAAGTTATTAAGATCTATACAATGTTCTTTATCAACAATATGTTCGGCAACGCAAGATTTATCAGGTTTACCATATCTTATCTGAGCTAAATGTTCTTTAAATCTAGTTAATATTGATCTTCTAGTTTGCCCAACATATTTCTGATTACAATCTTTACAAGAAATTTCATAAATACCCGACCTTTCCAGTAGATGTGTTTCATCCTTTGGATTACTTAATAATTGTTGTAATTTATTATTAGCACTATATACAAGTTTATAATTGACATTCTTAAAAATTCCTTTTAGGCCACGGGATAACTGCCAAACCAAACCAAACCAAATCAAACGGTATTGAAAAATATTTTGACGTATCTTCCTCCACTTGAAAAGTCGAATTTTCAGAAATCATTAACCTATATCTACGTTTTCTAATTATTTTATCAACTAGTGAAGGAGAATATCCATTACACTCAGCTACATTCCTAATGTAATCTCTTTCTATTTCATATCTTTCGTTGGAAAGTGGAAAACTAAGTAATCTATGAACTAAGAAATTTAAACTAGCCATTTTATGTTCAATACTATGATATAACTCATTAGGAATATATCTGCGTGTGGTGGTATTTTTCCTATAGATATCAAATTCCAGGCAATTATTAGTATTTCTAATAACTAGTAACTGTCGTTGTGCTCAATTTCATGTGTAAATTTAATGGAAGGAAAACGATTATTTAACTTAGAAATAAAATTATCTATGGTGTCTGAATTATCTAGGGTGTCTGACTTTTCATTATTTTTATTAAATTATTATCATTAAATTTCTTAGTTCATAGATTACTTAGTTTTCCACTTTCCAACGAAAGATATGAAATAGAAAGAGATTACATTAGGATTGTAGCTGAGTGTTATGGATATTCTCCTTCACTAGTTGATAAAATAATTAGAAAACGTAGGTATAGGTTAATGATTTCTGAAAATTCGACTTTTCAAGTGGAGAAAGATACGTCAAAATATTTTTCAATACCGTTTGATAGACAGTTATCCCGTGGTCTAAAAGGAATTTTTAAGAATGTCAATTATAAACTTGTGTATAGTGCTAATAATAAATTACAACAATTATTAGGTAATCCAAAGGATAAAACACCTCTACTGGAAAGGTCAGGTATTTATGAAATTTCTTGTAAAGATTGTAATCAGAAATATGTTGGGCAAACTAGAAGATCAATATTAACTAGATTTAAAGAACATTTAGTTCAGATAAGATATGGTAGACCTGATAAATCTTGCGTTGCCGAACATATTGTTGATAAAGAACATTGTATAGATCTTAATAACTTAAAATTACTCTCAAATTACAAGCAATTAGATGCATATGAAAGCATCAGAATTAATAAATGTAAAGATAGTATGAACAGAGACAACTGTCCAATTCCTTCAAGTTCTTTGTTCCTACTACTCTAGTGGCGGAAATCTAACTGTTACGCTCGGTGGGTTCTCACTCGGTTGGCTAGATCTTGCCACGCCCACTCTGTGCCCACTGAGCGAGTATATAAACCAATCCAATTGTAGATTGTATTTTATTTTATAATCATCTGCTGATGATGCTAACATGGTTAGCGAAACGCGCGTCCAGTGTAAAAGTAAAAGTGTTTTGGTGTATTGTGGTGATTTAGTGTTTTATTTTGCTGTGTAACCCCAAATGTTCCAACCCTCAACTGTAACAACTAATTGTGTTGTTACGACAACTAATTACTTCTGAAGATGCCAGAAATATATTGGCGAAACGTCAAGTAAAATTGATTATTTTTAATTAAAGAACCTCAATAACCCAAAAAACAAGTTAAAAAGTAATTTACGTTTTTAAAGTTAAAAGTATA
Organism: Sitophilus oryzae; assembly: GCF_002938485.1. Lineage (NCBI taxonomy): Eukaryota > Metazoa > Arthropoda > Insecta > Coleoptera > Curculionidae > Sitophilus > Sitophilus oryzae. The sequence continues at coordinate 1,388,948 of NW_022146106.1, forward strand.
TTCACTATAATCTCCGTAATGCATTAATAAAATAATTACATTTTATTAGTACGTTGCGTTACACTACAAAACATAATCATTACAGGTATAGTAGTCGTCACATTATTACGTTCCGAAGCGTTTTCTGACTCTCCCTTAAAATTAGTAAAATGACACTTATCATGTTTTCCCCTGAACCCTTCATATGCAAGGTGCAAATACCATGACAACTAATGAAAGGATTAAAATATTTCAAGAACAAAAATGTGTTCTTTTTTCTTCAATACAATTTTACGGGTTTTTCTTTTTTGACAGTTCTCTTCATTTTTTTAAGTGTTTTATTCTGTGATCGACATGACATAGTTGTGTTTTTACCTGCATTGACATTTGACGAAACACCGCTTTCTAGGTTTCTGAGTAAATTATGTTTAAATTTCAAATTTTATTTAAAGAACCTGTCGTACATTCAGTTTACATAAAACTAAACTTACCATTCTTAACTTTTCAGGAAGTTAATATGAAATTAGCTAAGTATGACGAGTTCGAGTCGCTTCTCAAAGGATTGCTATATATTGACAAAAATAATCCGACAGAATGTTACTATTGGTCCAATCCCACTGATGGAACTAAATGTTCTAAAGTGCAGTATGATTTCTCAAGTCCCTATCCGTTTCTACTGGTTAATATTGGTAGTGGTGTCAGTATATTATCCGTAAATAGTGCTACGGAATGTAAGAGAGTTTCTGGAACAAGGTAAATATCCTAATAGTACATTATTAAGTTTTTCATATACACTAGTTTTCGTTCCCAAAATAAGCAATATGAAATATATTATAGCTGTTTATATTTTTTATATTTTGAGTATTATTATCTATTATTTTGTTGAACAAATCATTATGTAGTTTATCTGCAAGTTGATTTAATATTTAGTGTTAAACCAAACCAAACCAAACGAGACTTTGTAATTTTCCCCACGAATAATAACGGCGTCAGCGTTGGCTATGAAATGACGATCGATGACATTTCCCATATTATACATATAAAATGACAGCGATCTTCATTTTCACGCCGTTTTTATTCGATCATACTGTACTTGCATTTTTGGTAAAAATAAGTGGAATTGAGTTGGTGTTTGACAGTGGTCGCGCTATTAGAACTCTGAATTCAAAATGAATGGATATCTCAAAATCTATTAAAAACAATTGATTGTAGTTTTTTCAAAAACTTTCTTAACATTTTTGCTATATTTTCTCGCAGACAGTATGTGAAAATATTTATAAATAAAAAAGTTACATGATTGCTGAAAGTTGCTATGTACTAAAAGTAAATGGATGGGTTGTTAATATTTTTTGAATGAACAAAAACAACCTTATCGAATTTTTCTTATTTAAACATATTGTAAAAGATCCAATCTTCAAAATAAAAAAAAACGTTTCAATATCTAAAGTGGTTCTTAAGTTATGGCGTGTTATGTGTTAAAAAGGGGCTGCAAGCCCCCCCCCTCTCTTGAGCCCTTGATAATAATTGTATTATAAATTATTAATTATTATAATAATTATTATATAATATTATATACTATGTATTATACAAGGTGTCCCAGAAATCAGTGCAAGTATTTTAACTGGTAGTATAGTTCAACCCCAGAAACACGCCTATGAGGTTTTTTCCGCGAAAAAAAAATTGAAAATTCAGAATTTTTTGAAAATTTTTTTGGATTTTTTTTAGTTAAAAAACATAATTTCTTGATAATATGGCAATATAGGTAGTAGATTAAATTTACAAGAAAGAAAATCCAGAAAAGATCCAGTGGTTCTCAAAATTTGAACAAAAAATCATTTTTTTTTGGAAATTTTCAAAGTAAAACAACGGAGTTATTTTGGACTTATTTGAAAAACGGTAAAGGAAAAATATGTTTATTTTATCGAGATCCCCCTTAAAATACTTGCACTTATTTCTGGGACACCCTGTATATTATATATTATTAATTTATTATGTGACAAACAACTCTAGAGTATGTACTTTGAGTAAAATTTTGAGTCAAGCCCCCCCCCTTTCCAGAATTCAAGTGAGATTAAGCTTGTTAACGCCATATTAATCGCCAACCTCAACAAAGAAGGCACCTAGGAGGAGGAGGATAGCTAACAATATATGTAGAAAGTTTCAAGTTTCTTATTCGGTAATAAATAACACTAAACATTGTTTCAAGGATACAAGAAATTCTCGTAATACAATAAATAAACATCAGTTTAGCTATAATTAGAAAATAATTTCCAATCCAACCAAACGAAGTTTGCAATCTCACGATGATAAAACATTTTCTCGTACAAATAGTAGTTTAGCTTTTTTTGTCAGTAAAATACCGTGGGATCGAAAAATACATCGAGTTGTTTTGAAAATGATGTTCATTGACATTTATCAGACAATTTATATAACGTATAATATGACAGCGATCTTTATTTGCAAGCTAACTCGCCGCTTTTTTTCGATCATATGTGACAGCGTCCAAGTGTACTTGAACCAAGTACACTTGGACCACCGAGACAACCTACCTTTAGTGGGCGCTATAATAGGTTTGCAAACAAATTGATCGATCTTTTTCGTTTTTGGCGGGCTGTATGGCTATAAGACGTACAGCTGGTTGCAAAAAAAATGAATACGACTCTTTACACACTTTTTTCGAATATTTGGGCAATATATTGTATATTTATGTGTCAAGTATTTTGACATGTTAAGGTGACATTGTATAAAACAACTTTGCTTTTGACAAAGTGGCAAATAAATTTTTCAGAACGTCAGCATGACATGAGTAGAGAAATGGGGGACTGGTATCATAGAATATACTGCCCGAAATAATAAAAATATGTTTTAAATCGTATTCAATTTTATTGGAACCAGCTGTACATTTTGCCCAAGGTAAGAAATGCCATACCTCATAGACGTACGTTTTAATGAATGCGGTTTGATATTTTTCGAGTCAAGAATAAACTACCCTTAGGACAGTATTTATTTGAAATCTGATAAATTATTTTGAATCCTCCTTACCTAAGATACTTAAGTTCTAATTTTTATAAATATTGATACAGGGTGTGTCATTAAAATAAGATATTTTTATTTTTATTATTATTTTTTAAGTACTTACGACGCACAGTGGAACGAGCTTATGGGAGCGGTTGGACATGAGGTTTTCTTCTCAACACTTTTAATCCAAAGGACGAAAAAATGATTTTTATATACCGTAATAATGTATAAACAGAATAATTTTAAATTTTAATGAAAGAAAGTGGTTGACTCATTACAAACCATCTACAGGGTAACCTAAAAATATAGTATGTTTTGGAAAAATCTTAGAATTTTTAAATGCTAATAAACTTTGCCAAACTGTCGTGAAATGTTTTAGTTTTGATTCTTTTAAAAAGAAATATCTTTAGATTTTACCACTGAAATCTAGGATTACTGATACCGTATTATAAAAATATGACGCATATATTTATGTGTATATGGTACACTGCTTATATTTTCCTATTTAATATAATTTTGCTAATATCTTCGGTTTGAAAGATATCAAGATGCGGTTTTCACTGACTTTTTAAGCTTTCATTACTCTTTACTGTCAGCTAAAATTACATATACCATCGCATTTAATTTTTTTGAAAAAACGCGCAATGTTTGTTAAATTGTAAGATAGCGCCCCCTAGCGTCTACGTTCAAAAGCTTACTATTTGTTTATATGGTATAATATAGAGTAAGAAACGCTCTTTTAAACGAGCCCCCATTAGTTGGATTCTGTCCATTCAGTCCGGAGTTATTAATATTTAAATAAAAACAGATCTAACCTTTCCCCACCACTTTATTTTGGCAGGTAGGGGAAAATGGTTCTAACAAATAATATTCAGAATTTACTGAAGATTATGAAGCTATTCTTTATAGTACCACTTATCTAGGCAAAATTGTGTAAAAACTCCATTTTCTTATTTTTCTATAGCAGTTGCGCCCTCTAGCGGCCATTCTACAAACTTGAAAATAATTTCCAGCAATTTCTCATAGCCTCTTTAGTTATGAATATTTTTTTCCGCAGGCCTCACGGCTAATACTTTCCGAGATATAGCCGAGAGCTATTCTTAGTGGGACACCCTGTACACTAACTTTATTATAAGCAAAGAATATAACAGTAAATCTACGCACTAGAATATTTTTAACACAAACAAAAAAGCTCAACGCTGCACTTTAACCCTTTTTCTTTTTCCAATAGTTTATAAGTTTTCCATATATTTGTAGCACCCTGTATCTGTTTTTGATTTAAGCGTCATTTTGTATTTATCCAATTAATAATTAAATATTAATAAATTTATAAGAAAATAAAGATAATTTGACTCTTGATAAAGATAATTTGATTTATTGGAATTGAAAAGGTTTTTGATTTTAGTATAGCATGTATTAGTAATATATTAAATGGAAATTTTTAGAGGGGGGCAAGCTGGGGCAAGATATTAAATTAGTTTCGTTATTAGAAAGGCTTAATCTACCTTGTGACATATATAAAGTATTGGCCAACTTTGGCCATTTTTTTATTTTTCTACATACATATTTTTTTGCTACTAAATCTAGTATTTAGTAGCAAAAAAATGTTTATGTATCTCTTATATACAATAATTGTTCTCCCAAACTTTTGTGACAATATATATCTTTTATTTTAAAGTGAAAACAATCGTTTGTACTAATATATGTATGGTTAAAAAAATTATTAATGTCTTTGCCACTTTTTATAAAACTAGGTTGTTTCACAAGAAATGAATACCATAATTAAGTCAGTGTAATATCTTCATTTGAAACTTTTCAAACAGACATATAATTAAAAATATTTTTTTGAGTTGGATAAAATATCGTTATATTTTAGTCTGGACTTTAAGTAATTAAAATCTTCTACCAAAATTATTTAATTTAAAATTTTATTTTTAAGTCAATGTCCAACATTTTATATTCTTTTATAGTCTTTCCACCGTGCGACGCCACTGGATAAATAACTGGTTTATTATTAATAACCAATTATATTCAATTATCAATTAATAATCGATTTAAGTTTGGTCGAAGATGGTTGAAGATGTTGACTTTTAGTTCGTCATAGTTTTATAAATCTTTGTTTAGAAGCATATTTTTCAAAGTTAATAATAATTGTTTTAAATACCTATTTGGATTATTTAAAATATTCCTCAATAAAACGAATAATTATTTCAGATTCCATTGAAAACTGGGTTTTTAAATTATTTTGTAACTCATTTTATTCATTTGTATTAGCAAACTTAAAAAACAATTTTTTAAAGTAAACAAAATAGATTGAAAGTACTTAGTTTTTTTGTATCGTATTTTAATTATTATGGAAGCTATCTGAAAACCTGAATCGATTATTAATTGATAATTGGTTATTGACAATAAACCAGTTGTTTATCCAGTGGCGTCGTAAATACTTAAAAAAATAATAATAAAAATAAAAATGTCTTATTTTAATAACACACCCTATACCAATATTTATAAAAATTAGAACTTAAGTATCTTGGGTAAGGAGAATTCAATATAATTTATCAGATTTGAAATAAATACTGTCCTAAGGGTAGTTTACTCTTGACTCAAAAAATATCAAACCCCATTAAAACGTACGTCTATGAAGTATGGCATTTCTTACCCTGGGAAAAATGTACGTCTTATAGCCATACAGCCTCCTGCCAAAAATGAAAAAAATCACTCAACAAACAATCAAGATATTGGCTTGTATCCATCTTAAGTAGGACACCCTGTATATGTAGATTGAGAGGAAGAGAAGAGGGACCTATTGAAACTTGTCTGTGGTCTTTGTTTAGTTCGATATTATATAAGGAAAGTAACCGTTCAATTATGTCGGGAGTAGCAAGTAATCGTCTGTTGACATATATATTGACGTGTAAACTAGGGATGGGAAGACCCGGTTCATTCCCGTGACCCGTGTCTCACCAGGTCATTCATTGAAATGACCCGTTCATCATGATTCGTTCATATGAATGATCGCTTTACTGTATTTCAGTGTAACTTATTCAGAACATTCGAAACTTGGAACGCTGAATGAAATGATGCATGAATGATTTTATCTTAATCATTATGAAGAAATATTATCGCGATCGCGATAACGCGATGCCAAGCTTGATTAACTAATAATGTGAAAACAATATAAGACGTAAATTACGGTAAATTAAATATTAAAATGCGGCTCGGATGTTTGCGTTGATCGTTGAACGGGCCGGGGTTTAATTCGACGCAATACGTGAAAAGAGTTCGTTTGGTTCGTTTTTCATTTCAATCTTCAATGATCCGATCGTTGTTTTAGGTTCAAATTCAGTAAGACACGTAGGAGAGGATTTTGTGTTTCGGGTCATATGATTGATAGGGTCACGTGAGGTGACAGAGTCAATCACGGGTCTTTCTAAAGATTCGATCATTGTGATGATCGAATCATTCACGAACGACACATCTCTAGTGTAAACAACTGCGGATTTATTAATGACTTATTTTATTACTCTTACTATTATTCAGAAATATAAATGTCTATCTTTCCTTTTATAGTTTAGGTGGTGGTACCTTCTTAGGCCTTTGTTGTCTTTTGACAGGATGTAATTCATTTGAAGAAGCTATAGGACTGGCAGCTGAAGGGGATCATACACATGTAGATAAATTAGTTAAAGATATATATGGTGGAGATTATGCTAAATTTGGTTTACCTGGAGATTTAGTAGCTAGCAGGTTAGTGAATATTTTCATTTTATCTTTATACAGTCTAAAGAAGCATATAAAAGTTATGTTATTTCGTAAAGATAAATTGTTGTAAAGTTAAAAAACAATGTTATTTTGTACATTGTTATATTTAGTACATTTTTAAAATGCAAGAATAGCAAGTATATTATAAGACTATATTGCTCGTAGCGCATTTACACAATGTGTGAAAAGCGAAATCGAAGAAAAGAAATAGGGATACCAATCTTGCATAAGTCTATCCTTTTGGTTCAACAGGGTTTTCGTGCGCACGCATCAAATAAAACGATCTGATTCGTCTACTTCATCGCTGAACGCTGTCACCTGCTCGCGCACTGTTTTAAACTCTAAATATTAATAACACCTGTTTAGATATTCATGAAATATAGGTATCTATCCGTTTCTTATTTTTGTTTAAAGAGATTAAATTTAAATGTATAAGTAAAAGCACGCAGATGCTAACTTGATTTACATAGTAGATAGAAACCCTGAAAACTACTTGTATTGGTTGGTATGAAAATAGATCAACTAATCGCAACGCAATTTTCACACTTGCGTAGTTCAACGCTGTTGAACGAAAAGGACCGACTTATGTAGGTTTTGTATAGCTCCATCTCAAAAATTTGGCTTCAATTTCTGTTCCTTACTAGCAACATATGACGCAATGATTTTCATGAAGAATTCATAAAACATTTAATCACTAGTTGATTAAAAAAGTATACCATTAATATTGCACACACACACAAATTATATTTCATCCTCTCATAGTATATGTCTATTTAATTTTTTGATTATGCAACGAGCACTTTTTTACTCACTTGTTTCGTCGAACTGTTTGAATCCATTTTTGTTATTGATCAAATCGGTGTAAGAAATTATGAAGCTATAAAATGTTGTTTCGGAAGAGTCGAATATCCGGAAAAGTTGAGTTATTGAATGTTATTGCACCCAACAACGCCCTAATTACGCCCTCCTTTACGCGTTAACATTTTTTGGGCAATTTTATTAACATTTGAAATTGTCACAACACAACAAGACGCCTAGTTCGAGTTCTTTTTCACTTAATTTTTACTACCCGCAACAGCCTTACATCACACAAACCTCGTACCTGAGTGTTTTATAGTATCAATAACGGCACTAGCAAAAAACTAAAATACTTAAATATTAAACAAACTGACAAAACGCCGATTTCAATATTATTTTAATGCGATCGATATGACTGCGGCGTCAACTATATGTTGATCATTTCTGATTTCTGCCGTAGAGTGCGCTGCGGTCGGAATTTGTTGAAATCAACTGAAATGCACCAAGTCTATAAAAATTATATTTTCAAGTGCATTTGTACTAAATAAGCATATTACTCTGTTCTAGTTTTGGACAAATGAATTCTAGAGACAGGCGAAGCAAAGTAAGCAGGCAGGATCTAGCGAGGGCTACTTTGGTTACAATAACTAACAATATCGGGTCAATAGCGCGAATGTGTGCCATTCAGCAAAAAGTAGAAAGGGTAAGTTAATTATTATTTTTACACAAAAAACTTGTGTAATACAATTTTTTTTAATACAACTCGACCAAAATACTTTAGGTTTATTACTTTTTATCAGCTCTTTATATATTTTTTATATAATTTGAAAAAACCGTCATATTTTTGAATAGTCTACCATGGGTGGCACGCTGTAAACGAAACAGCGATCCTTAGTGATTAAGAATCAGGGTTGGCATGATTTAAATCAAATGACTTAAATCATGATTTAAATCAAGTGATTTTTTTAATTTTAATCATTGATTTAAATAAAAAAATAATAATTTTATTAAAACTTTATTATAAATCAAAAAGTAACTGTAAAAGTTTTAAAAATGTGGCCTAGAAAACTATAAAAAATATTTCTATAAAAGATATAACAGATAATAAATCGAAAAATAAGTGTAAATGTTATAAAACTATATAAAAATCTCTATTCATCAATTTAATGTTGGACCGATTTTTGAAGTAATTTCGTGTGAATCCATTAGACCGCTAAACGCAGGGATTTATTTTAAAATTTATGTATAAGTGACAAAAATTCGCTGTTCGATTACATATCATTCGCAGTCTAGTGCAGAACTAGCTGATATAGAGATTATATCTTCATTCCCGAGAATCTATAATAATCGTTGTCAGGAAATATGTTGTTTTATATTTTTTTTGAAATGGTTGCATTATTTCAAAATTCTTACCGAAATTTTGATCTGCAGTAAGTATTTTACACTTTGACATTAGATAATACTAATTTCATTCTCGACTTAAGAGTATTTCCGAACATAGTGTATTGTTTTATTAGGAGTAAAAATTATACTTTTTTTGATGATGCTGTACCTTTGAAGGATCATCGTAAAGCTATTCCGACGTTACAAGGAAGCACAAAAAGTACATTTTTACTCCTAATAGAACATACATACTATTTTTTTAAAACATTATAAATAATTTTTAATCAATTTCAAACATTACAAATAATATAAACAGTAATCGAGCAACAATTTGTACACTCGTTGAATATGACACTTAATATCAGTTTAATAATATATTTTTGTACTTTCGTGCTTAGGCGTAACAGTGCTTTACTTTTATACCTAGGCGTTAAAATGACAAAAATTACTAGTTTTAAATCCTTTTGATCTGAAGCGAGCGACTTTTTTGCGAAATATATTGGTGACCAATTATTAATGTTATCGATAAAGGGCAGAGTTATACAGATTTAGCCATTTAGAATAGGACTTTAATTGGAAATAAGTCCTAGTCATTTGGAAATCCGATTTAAATATTGTTTTGAATTAAAATCAAAAAAATCCGACTTAAATCAAATAAATCTGATTTTTTTTATTTTTTTAAAAAAATCATGATTTTTTCCAACCCTGTTAAGAATACGCTTGCCGTTTAGTTTCTATGGCCAAGCGACAGTATTTTTCATCGCTACCAATCTCTATTTATTTACCACCCCATTCTTCTACCATGAAACCAGCATTCTGTCAATATATACATGGTGAATCTTAAATAAGTGCAAATATTTTTAGGGGTGGTATATTTCGACCCCAGAAACACGTCTATGAGCTTTTTTTTGCAAACAATTTTTTCAAAATTTGGAATTTTTTTAAAAAAAATTTGGATTGGTAATAAAAAAAAATTTAAAAAAACATATCTTCATAATATCGCAACATAGCTAGTAGATTAAATTTACAAGAAAGAAAACCCAGAAAAGATCCAGCGGTTCTCAAAAGATATGTGCAAAATAATTTTTTTTTTATTTATTTTCAAAGTAAAATATCTCAGTTATTTTGGACTTGTTTAAAATATGATAAAGAGAAAATATACGTTTCTTTTATCGAGATCTACCAGCGCCAGCGCTTAAAATATTTGCACTTATTTAAGACTCATCCTGTATATTTCTTCAGAAAGCAAACTCCCTTTAGTGTCGCATAAGTAAACGTCATTAGCGTTACTTGGAATTCAACTTTGTGTCATTTTTTTACAGAGGAAAAAATGCCCTCTTTTAAGCTTCTCTGTAGTGCGGTTAAATGATCCAAAAATGTTAACAAAATACAACACATTAATATCAATTTTATTTCAGGTCGTATTCATAGGAAATTTTCTGCGCGTTAATCCTATAGCTATGAAATTATTAGCTTACGCTATGGAGTATTGGTCAAATGCTTCTATGAAAGCATTATTCTTGGAACATGAAGGGTACTTTGGTGCTGTAGGCTGCTTACTTCAGTATCATGGCGAGACGTGAAGTCCTCCATGACAAACCGTGAGCAGACTCGATCAAGTGGCTTATTCAGTTATTTTATTAAAGTTATATGTACCATTCCATTATTTGGATTTTTATAAGTTTTTATTTATATTAAGACGTATTAATGTAAAGGGTATACTATAGGTCTATATCTACAATAGGTTTTTAATATTTATTTTGTGCAATGGGATATTTTTATAAACATTTAGTAGGTTACATTTTTTAATACCCATATAAATGTATTTAAATACATAAATTAAGATATTTAAACTATGATTTCATGTTGAAGATAGCTTTATATCCATTTTAGAAACGAAACAATTTTTAATATTTGTGCAGGAAGTTTTTATACATATATTTTTTAATTTATGATTTAGTTCCTTAAAATGGGTACATATTGGTGTTTTTATTGAAAATATAAAACAAAAGTTAAAAAAATAGATTTAAGGATTATTAAATATGTTTTTTTATTTATTAAATTATCATTATTTTAAGTATTGCTTTTATTTAATTCACAATTTTCACCTGATTTTTAAAAATATATGACATTAACATTCTAATTATAAAAGAGGTAATTCCCCAAGAAAGAAAGGTATGTCAAGATGATATATGTCAAAATAATTTTTTTTTATTAGCACACTGAGGAATTTCCGATTGCCGAATTTCTTTTTTCTCTTCAGGGCACCTTGTATATTAACACCAAAATAATCATATACGTACTTTTTACAAAACGTTATTCTAGACTAGACTCTTCAATTTTTATTGGAATTCATTACTATTTGTATTTTTAATAACATTTAAAACAATTTAAATACAATTTTTGTAAAATTTAATGTTACCACAGAAAATTACTTAACTTAGTTTAATTGTTTTTAGCAAGTTTTTATATTCATATTTTGATTAATATGATCAAAATATACATAGTTGCGAAATGTGCGTCAAACGTTTAAAATTAACTCTTCAGCGAGTACAGTTGTGGCATTAATCGAGGAGTTACAAAGTGAAGTTTTTTTACAAAAATATATTTTTTTACTTATTTGACATAACGATTTTATATATAAATAATATAAAAAATTGTATAAATTCAATAAATAATCATAAATTAATAACTATTCTGCTTGAGCATTTGGACTTATTAAACTCTCAGTATTATTCTTACTTTCAGTTGCAGAACTCCGACTAGAAATACTTTGTGTAGAGTGACTTTTCATGTGTTTTTTCAAGCTGGTTGAATCATAATATCCGTTGCCACACACAGCACAAATAAATGGTGTTTCTCCTGTGTGTATTCTTATATGTACCTAAAACAGTATGCAAAATTATATTATCAAACGTTATCATACGATTTTATGTTACTCGTTCTTTTTTCAAAAAAAAAAAAAATTAAAATCTAATAGTTAAAATTATTGTATTTACTAGATATTGGTTTATGGTAAGTGTCATACATTTTCCATCCGAATTCAAACAAATTTTGACAGTAATTAGTCATCCGTTGCGTAGAACATAACTAATTTACAATTGCATAGAAAAATATTAAAATTATTTAATAATGTCCAAGTCACAATTAATAAAAGTAAAAAAATCAACAGTATTTAACATTCAAAGTACTACTACAAATTAGGTATACTATATGTATACAGATAAAAATCTTATCCCTAATTCGTGGTAAGAAAATTGTTTTTTATGACGATGTGCAAACGAGTAAAATTTCCTGTGCGCAAAAATAAACTCGCGTAAAATAACAATAAACAGCGTATTAGAGAGATCGCTAAACCGAATAGCGTGCATGGACGTTAATAAGGCCAGGTGTTATTTCCTTTACGTGAGGTGGTATAAATGGCTCTCTTCATTTATACTTATCGGATCGGAAAGAATTCTGTTCGCATCGCGTCCGCTATTTAAACTTAACCTAACTTTGAATTTAAAACTTTGAAACTGTTTTGTTTACTAGGTATTTTAACACTAAAGGGCTAAAGTGATTATTTCCAGTGCTTTATTGTTCAACGTCTGCCAGTGGGTTTAGGGCAACAAGCAACAAATTCTCTTAGAAGGGCTAAGTCGTTATCTGCTGTAAACCTAAGCTTCTTTATATGTTCTTTAATATTGGAAGAGGTGGAATCCATATTTATTTAATTAAAACTAATCCCCGCTACTTAAATATCAAATTATCTAATAAAACTAAAGTAATAATTCAAAACAAATCAAACATAACCTAAAATAAAAGATCTCGCCGGCCGACCCCGGTTGCCCTGGTTGTCAAATACCCCCACATACCTATTTAAGCAATTTTTAAACGTTATTTAGAAATAGCGTTTGGTGTAATTGATCCGCAGATTACTTCAGGCGGTAACGTTATTAGCGGGTGTTGCGTTAAAAATTGACTCGCGCATATCGTAACCATGATAAGGTACGCGTAAATACTGCATGGCGCTATTCGGTTTTCCGATATCTCTCTAATAACTGTGCCGGTCAGGCGCTGTGCACAATTTTAGAGGCCATAAGTGCAATGTGCGCAAACTAGTAAAACTAGTGCCCGATTCCGAAAATTGGAACTACATCTGTATAATCTGTGGTACTAGTACACCAATGCAGAGTTTTTTGAAAGGCGTATTTTTGGAATCAAAATAAGTTCATTGGACACAATTTAGCTCTATAGAAAAGTGCTTCGTTTGTCTGTTAGAGGGCATCAAATAGGGGTTAGAGGCATATACTTATAAACTAAACAAATTATCGCCTATCCTTGCAATGTGTTGGAGTCAAGCCGAGTTAGAGACAACTAGATAACCGGTCCATGCATATTTCACATAACTTCGTCTGTTATGCAGACACTGGCGCAATAGCGCAACTCAAAAATTTCGAATGTTGATTAGCCCTTACTCGGAGGAGCCAATTGTCGAACAGGGGCGCAAAAAAGTTAAACGAAGCCGTACGAATGAACAGCTGGTGTTAGCGTCTAGTCTCTTATTGATCTAGTTATCCGATCGATAATACAAAATCCAGGCTTGCGCACTATGCTTGAGCACGCCTAACTGAGCGACTTATGCAAATTCCTTCAGAAGATTTCACCGGCTCGGCTTCACAGAATGCAGTTTAGAATCGATATAGTTACTTTATATATGGTTAGAGGGCATCAGATATTTTAAGAACCGTTATTCCGATTTGAATGAAATTTTGGGCGTCTATGTCCTCTAACATTTGACTTTCACAAAAATCAATAAAAGGTACGAGAAAGTTGAAAGCTACCCTCACCCCTACATAAATTTTAGTATAAATATTTTCCAACTCAACCGACGACCGATTTTTTTTTGTAAAACGGTCCTTTTATTTACTACAGTTTTTATCTCTTTTTAAAAAAAGGCCACCGCGGATACTTTTTGAGAAAAAAAAAATGTTTTTCCGAAGCTAATTTCCAAAAAACGTTTTTTGCCACATGAAGCTATGGAGGCGCATAAATAAAAATATATTATGCTCTAATAATCTAGTTGGCGAAAATATGGAATTTTATGTTAGTAACACAAATTATACTTGACAATAAGCTTCATAAAAAGTTTAATCAATAAAAAAAAATTAATAAATTTTAAATTAATTCACGTTCGGGTTTATTTTTTATTGATGGTCTCTTAACGGACAAACAAAGCACTTTTGTATAAAGGTAAATTATGTGCGATTAACTTATTTTGATTCAAAAAATACGTAATTCTTCTATGTCCACGGAATATTGGAACTCCCTGTATATTTTGTAGGTTTGCTTTGGTAATTCTCAAAAAAAAATTCAAAAACTATGCGATATAGCGTTTTTTTACAAGAGACAAAAAATGTAGTAAATACTAGAGGGACCATTTTACGAAAAGAAAAGCTGTCGTCGGTGGAGTTGGAAAATATTACAACTATATCTTAAAAATGTGTTTATTTATTTAAAGTTTGATGCCCTCTAGCGGACAAACGAAGCACTTTTGTATAGAGGTAAATTGTATCCAATGAACTTATTTTGATTCGTTAAATATGAAGTAGTTCTATGTCCATAAAATATTGGGACACCTTGTATATTAGATTATAAAAAATACCGGATTTCTCTAATACATACCTTTAAATTACTTTTAAAAGCAAATTGTTTTTCACAAAAGTTGCAAACAAAGGGTTTTTCACCAGTGTGCGTTCTCATGTGAACTTTTAAGTGTCCAGCTTGAGTGAATAACTTTTCACATATTTCACAGCGATAAGGTTTTGCTCCGGAATGTGTAAGTTTGTGATTATTGTAGGTACTGTATTGACGGAATCTTTTGCCGCAATCGAAACATTCGTAAGGACACTCTCCGGTATGCGTTCTGATGTGTGATTTTAACTGAGCTTTGGTGACGAAATCTGAAAATATAGATAAGTAAAATAATTTTATAATAAACAAGCCTATGAAATGAATAAAATTATTATACGTTTACAACTTGTGTCTATCGATGAAGCCAAGAGAATAGTAGGGTTGTAGCAACCGAAGCTGAAAATACAAGGCATATGGAAATGCAGAAGGCTAGAATTAGACCCTGAAACCCTGAAAAGACCTGTGTTTGTAGAGAAACTGTGACCTTTTTAATTTATTATTTTAATTTATAATGTGATTTAAAGATTACGGTATCGCTCATCTCTATCTTAACTGAGTAGGCGAAGTAGTAGCCGCAAGCCGTGGTAGGTCTGTATAGATTTTAAGGCTTGTCTGCGAACATGTGTTGATAATCACTGTGATATGTAGCTGCGAGGGTCCTTGACAGCGAATAAGCATAAATGCATAAGGCACTAAAGTTGTTAAGGATTCATAAAACTCAAATGCCCTAAACGAGCTCCTTAAACCCAAAAAGTGCCCAGAAAATAAAGAAAATCATTCGCGATAACGATCACGATCACGGTTACACCCTGTAGGTATACATAGGTATAAATTAAACATGTGAACTATTATACAGGGTGCTACAAATTCGAGGTACGAGCATTGGTATCTCGAAAACCGTAATAGATACGAAGATGGTTAAATTGGGGCAAAGTTGCGCCTTGGGCTGTTCACCAAGATACCATCAAAAAAGTTTTAAAAATTTCAAGGATTGCTGAGTTTTTTGGAAAAAACGGATTTTTTTGAAAACTATTTTTTCCTGTCGTTACTTTTTAGAAAATCAAAAAACTAATTGCACATTCTCATAGCCACTCTATTAGGACTATCTGATAGTATTTTTAGATTTTCAAATTATCTGATAATTTGTGAGATACAGAGGCCATCTTATTTTTTTTTAAATACGGACCTGCATTTTTTATGTAGTAAATAGTTTTGTATGCAAAAAAAAGTTCTTTGGCGCATCAGAGAACTTTAGCATTTATTTCTCTTGATTTTCTCATTTCATCCCGAATTTCAAAAAGCAAACAAAATAACGACATAAGTATACTACTCTTAAGTTCAAAAGAAAAGTTACAATAAATAATAATTGGCCTTTAACTCTGATGGTACGCTGTTCCCTCCAGACTTGTCAAACCAAGTGGCATTGCTTCATTTTGATGAGACGGCAAAAGACCGACAAGGTATGACAGCATAGACTTAAAATAAAATATAGAGTGAGCATCTCATTCATAAATAGCTGGAAAATGCGGTAAGACAATGTCTTGTTATTGTTTTAGGTTCTAACGAGTGCGACACAAGCGATAGATAGGTTGTCTCCGTCGTAACGGTCGTCCCCTGAGGACTCTGACGAGAAATGCAACACTGTCTTTCGTTTCTCAGTACACCTGAACTCTCCCTATCATAGCCGGTTAAGTTATTTTTTTTATTTTAATGAAGCTATAATGCAATTAAAAATATATCGTATTTAAACTTTTTTATATTTTATTAAGATTTAGGAGAGGTTATTTAAATAAAAGTTTAGAAAAAAAAACGTCTTGAGTCCAAAAACGATAAAAATAATAAAATACATGTTACAGAAGAACTTTTAATAATCGAAATTACGTATTTAATTTTTGAAATGAATAATAAATTATTAATTTTAGTCAAACATTTACAACCCTAATATTAATCAAAACAGGATCTATTCTATAGATATAATAGAATCGGCGACAGGTAAAGAGAAAAAACTTTATTTATACTAATTTTTTTCTGGTAAGTGATGTCTTATTATGTAAATTAGAGAAAACAGAAATCTGTTCCATTAAAGCAAGCTTTTAGGAAGTGGATAAAAGGAAGACTACATTTATTTAACTCGGTACTGTCTTTATTATACCGGGTGCGTCCCAAAAGTGTCCCATATTTTTTTTATTTTTTCAAATAAAAAAATTAACAAGATAATAACAAGATTTGGTATGTTAGAATATGACATAAATTAGGATTGATTGACGCATTCAATTTTTTTTGGTCTATAACTTTTGATTTTTAAATGGCACCCTCGGTATATTTCTACTTTAAGCCCCGTTCTCAGAACAACGTCGTGTCGCTGGCGACACAGTTTGACATTTCAAACAACCAATGGGAGCTGTACTAAATTTAAAATTGACAGCTGTTTGAATTTTGTACAAATCTCATTGGTCCTCTTGACGTGTCGCTGGCGACAGTCGCTGTTCTGAGAACGGGGCTTTATTCGATAGAAAATGACACTCTGAATAGAATGACATATCATATGTCAACTTTTGACATTTTCGCATATATTTATATATCGGTTTAATTGAAATTGTAACACGCGGTTCATAATGACAATTTGACTCGAAATACCAAGCGTGTGGTATCAATATATTCATAAAAAAATGCTTTTCCAAATATGCTAATGAGTCATCCTTGTTCAATTTGAAAAAATTGACATATGATTAAAAATACGATTTGTGCATCTTTTAACCGGCCTAGACAAAACACGAAAAACATTAGACGATCAAAACTATTTTTCCAAGGCTTCTTGATTAAAACTTAGTGTTTTTAACACCGCCATGGCACCGTGGATTGAAATTTAAAATACGATTTGTTTTTAAGCGACAATGTCAAAAGATCTTTTAATTAGTTAAAAAGAAAGTTAATCTTTTTATTCAAAGGTTTATTTGATATTTTACTAATTTTTATTTAGTGTAAAGTTTATCTGTTCATTGTACAATTTATCATCTTGTTATTAAGTAATATTACAATTTTGTTACCAAAATAATAGGTGTTTTATATTCTTATTTTCAGAACAAAAAATTGAATTTAATTGTTAGATAATTCAAATCTATTAAGGGCGAAAATATTGGAAGATGACACCTATATAACCAATACAAATACTTAATATATGGTAAATTAGAGATACCTTTTCCACATTCATTGCATAAAAATCTCTTTTCCCTAGGTTCGTCTTGATGCAAAGCCATGTGATTGACCATTCCTCTTCTACTCGCAAACACCTTTTTACATATGTTACATTCCAGTTGCAAATATAATTGTTTGTCCTCAGTCTTGTCAACTTCACCATTGATTAATTTATGACGGTAAACATGTATAAAGTGGTTTGCATATCTTTTAAAACCTTTTCCACAGTAAGTACATACATAAGGAGTATTTCCAGTATGGATGTTCATATGCTCGTTCTTGACTTGTGCTCTGGAAAAAGCTACAAAATGATACTATAAGTATATCATTTATAACTGTAATCTTATATTTATATTATATAACATTACAGTAAAGCTGCATTATATAGTACCTTTCCCACAAATCTCACAGATAAATGCCTTTATTCCTTTATGGATTAGAGTATGTCTTTTCAAATTTTGCTGAAATCGAAAACCCTTTCCACACTCTTCACATTCATATGGTTCTTCTTTTGTGTGACTTCTCATATGTATGACTAGCTTATGTCTTTGATTAAACACTTTGCTACATTCTGAACAGTTATAATGATGATGTGAACATTCTGGATGCTCTTTAAAATGCTTATGAAGCTTTACTCTTGATAGGAAAGTAGTCTCACATTTACTGCAGGTGTTGTCCTCCTTTTGTTTATTGTCACTTTGCTAAAATTCATTATTTTTTTATTAAATCTGCATATTAAAAGACATAAACAGCACAAGATACCAAACATACATTTTTAACAATTTACCTTTTTATCATTGAAACAGTTTCTTTTGTTTTTAAGCAATTTACTTCTTTTTTTCCTTTTATCAAAACTTTTTCTAATTAATTCATTTTCTTTAATATTCAAATTTCCACCTTCACTGGTATAACTCGAATTAGATTCTTGCTCTACACAATAATCAATATCTTTGTCTTTTAATTCAGTTAGATTATCTGTTGATACAGGTATTTTCTCTGTGTTGATAGATTCATCATATACAGTTTGTAATAAATTAATATTATGCTTTGCTTTGTCGACAAACACAGAAAAGTTGTTAAATAATTCTTCACAAACATAACATATATTTTCTGGAGTTATACATCTAAGCTAAAATGCAGATCTTTAGGTTTATATTAAAATTGGTTAAAGGGTTGTTTAAAGTAAAGATCAGTACCTCTATTCCGGTAATTATTGTGAATAAATTAGTAGATGGAATGTCTGTAATCAATTTTAGATTGTTATGTTTTTCTAAACAAAAATAACACAGGTACGGTATATCTTCTCTGCTTATTTTTCTATCCATATTTTCCGGTTCTTATTTAACACAGCTAATTTAATTTAAAAAATAATATTAGATAATATAATACATATCATTAAAACCACTATGATAAAAACATTCAAAAAATCAAAACGGCCTTCAAAATCAAAACAAACAAAATTTTGAGGTTAGAAAATAAATGGGATGTCCATGCAGTGTTGCCAGTATTGGTTCCAAATACGTTTAAATAAAAAGTCGGACTTTATTTTAAACGTATTTGATTGGTTCCAAATTTGTTTCTGAGTTTGCACCGGTTTGCACACTGGGGACTGAGGTTCCTAGATATTGGATATGTACAGGGTGAGTCTTAAATAAATGCAAATATTTTTAGGAGTAGCATCTGGTATTTAGTATATTTCGACGCGACCCCAGAAACACGACAATACGACTATGAGGTTTTTTTCGCAATTTTTTTTTTGGAAATTCGGAATTTCTTAAAAAAAAACATTTTCCAAAAAGAGGGATTCTGAAAATACCTTATGACCGAAAAAAAAACGGCGTCCAGTTGGCTTGGGAATGACGATCAATGACATTCCCCATATAATTTTACACATAGGAACGAAGAATATTCAGGAGGGGGGTTAATCACGGCGACCTTACAGATCTATTGTGTGTTCCCCTTTCTTGAGTTATAACGGGTTATAACTCATCATACAGTCTCAGGGCTTTGACAAAAGCCAGTATCTGAGACGGCTCCACAGGTGCTAGCTCACCATCTTCGACATCAGCCGTATCAAAGTTTATTCATGGTACAAATGGTTGTCGTCTCGGCGCACTTAGTAATAATAAGGTGTTCTGGTGTTTCCCCATTTTCCCCACAGAATCTGCATTCGCCGTTGTTTCTCAGTTTGAGTCTACTGAGGTGTTCGTTGAGGAGACAGTGTTCTGTTAGAAACCCCGTGGCAATCTAAAGATAGTTTTTACTTAAATCAAGGAAAATATTTTTTTGTTAGCGGTCGTAAGTTCTCAAAAACATTTTCGAGTGTTTTAGACCGTTGGAGGATCCAGTTAGTGGAGTGTTCGCTCCTTTTCCAGCTAGATTGTCTGCCTTTTTATTGCCTTCTATCCCTTGGTGAGCGGGCACCCAGAGTAGGAGGACTTTATTTCTTTGCCTAATTTGTTTAGCTTCTCTAAGCATTCTTTGACTAAATTCGAATCGATGGTTTATTGAGTTGCTTTTAGTGCTGTCTGACTATCGGATAAGATGGATTTTGCTGTTTTCGATAGGAATCTAAGATATAAATTGTAGTTACGCATCTTTCGATAGTGTAGATTTTTGCTTGAAGTATGCCGGGATGGGTGTCCATTGGTTCGGAGGATTTCGTTTTCGGCCCAATCCTTTTTTGTCCAATTCTTTTTATTGCTCCATCCACTGGAAGTTGGGAGAGTGGAATTTTCTTTTTGAGGGTTGTTGCACGCCCCTGACCTGAGAATTCTCACAGTACTGTTTCCGTCAATGGCCATTCTAATCATAGGCATAGGCATCATTGGCATATCTATCGACGACAATGTGTAGTAGTGTTAGGTCTAGGATGACCTTCATCGCTGCTGTTGGGCATGTTCTTATGGCACCTGTGATGCAGATGTATGTCAGTCTTTGTACTTTACACAGGTTTTGCCTTGCTGTACGTTGCTCTAGTTTTGTGTACTGCGCAAAATGTTAGGGGCGCAGCCCCATCTATAATCTTTTGCATATCCTGATATACGAATAAGAGCCTTTGTGACTTTGCTGGTAATGTTCTTAATATGCCTGTTCGAGGGAAGTTTAGTGCCCAGGGTTATTCCCAGATATTCTACTTCCTGTGATGGCAGTATTATCTTTTCACCTAGATGGATTCTTTTCAAGTTTTCCAGGCGTCGCTTCTGGTGAACGGCACTACCGCGGTTCTGTCTGAGTTATTGCTCAGCCCGCCAGTCCTGCACCATCTCTCAGTGATACGGAGTCCACTTTGGATAATATCACACAGGGTGTCTTTATGTTTACCCCGAGCGGCGCGGCGTAGTCTTACAGCGCATTAAGATGGAGCGGACAGTCCGTCCGTCGTGTTTTTTCAAGACAGCCGTCGGACGAAATTATCCGGACGCGACCCATGTGAAATTGTCCATATAAACTCTTCTAACCTCTTTGATATAAACCCATAGTACTTGCTCGAAGTCGCGGACCGGACGGTCCGCTCCATCTGAAAGCGCTGTTAGCTACAGGCGAGGCGTTTGAAGCGTAGTCTTAGCCCGTGGTTACATTGGATGCGTGTCCGTGCGTTTTTTTGGTCGTACGTGCTCGGACGTGCACGCACCAAAAAACAAACAAATGGTATTTACGCAGGCGGTTACATTGCATCGGAGTTTGCGCGTCCGTGCACGTACATCATTTCCGTTGGTCGGATGAAAACAAACTGGTTTGTTTTTCTAATACGTGCACGTCCGAGTGTTCGAATTTTTATATCTCTGGGCCCAATACATTCCCGAAAAATTTGAATATTTTTGAATTCCAGGTTTATTTTTATTTTAGATGTATTAATGTTGCTGGAAACATTCTAAAATATTCAAAAAAATTGACCGATTGCTGTTTTAATTCACCAAATATTTTACAAATTCATTTTCTTCCCCTTTTCTTGCATATAAATCATTTACCTAACATTTTTTTCT
Source organism: Sitophilus oryzae (assembly GCF_002938485.1). Classification (NCBI taxonomy): domain Eukaryota; kingdom Metazoa; phylum Arthropoda; class Insecta; order Coleoptera; family Curculionidae; genus Sitophilus; species Sitophilus oryzae. The sequence continues at coordinate 1,410,745 of NW_022146106.1, forward strand.
GTTCAGAAGTAGTTATTTTAACATTAAATCCTCAGACAGCATCAAAGTAGTGGCGTCAGTTTTAACAAACTCGACACACAGGACACCATGAACGCGCATCTAATGTAACCACTAAAATAAAATAGTCGTGCGAGTAAATTCCGTCAGAGCTCGCACGTTTAAAACAACGCACGGACCCGCGTCCAATGTAACCGCGGGCTTAGCCAGTGGCAGATCCACGGGTGTGGGGGGCTTTGGGAACTCAAGCCCCCCACCCCTCTTTGAGTTCAGTCAAATGATACGATATTACTAATTTATTTTGTCACAAACAACAAACGACTCTGGAGTATGTACTTTAAGTAAAGTTTTGAGTGTAGCCTCCCCTTCCGGAATGCTGGATCCGCCCCTGGTCCTGGCTTTTATTCTTAATCTAAGGTCCTGGCTACATTAAGGTTCGTATTCATTATCCGAACGAACGAACGAATGAAAGTGCGGTATATTTAGACGGGGACCGAACGCATGCGGCCGTTCGTTCGTTCGTTCGCTCGACCATCCGTTTCGAGTCGGTACATCAAAAGCGTTCGCGTCCAGTCTTCTCGTGCGGTTCTATCGTACGGTCCCCGTCCATACCACTAGCGAACATTCGTTCGTTCGTTCGGATAATGAATACGCACCTTTACCTTTCTTGTATACCGCACAGCTCCAGTACTCCAGCTCCAGTGGAAGCTGTACCTTGATACTCGCAATGCGGGTAAATGCTATATACGGGAGACTATTATAATTTATTTTTACGACTTTTACGTTTAGTTACATTCGTGATTAATATCTTTGGTTTCTGACACCTACAAAAATTTTATTTTTCCTTCTAAAATATTTTTTATGGGAAATAACGTTTTTCTCTTTAATTTTTTAACTCTTCAAATGCATTTTTCGCGTTTTGATCGCTAACCATTTTCCAATATTTTAGAATTCAAGCAGGAGCGTAATAATCAACTAATATTAATTCAATAAATAATTTATTAATTCTACAAAAATTTAAAACAGCCAATAACAAAAATTTATAGAGAATATTGTCAATTTTAATTATTTTACTTAATTTAACAACAATATGATTCACATTCATAAATCGTAATAAATACCTTCAATGTTGGCATATACAGGGTGTTAAAAAATAGTGTATAGCCCTCGAAAAGTTAAATAAAAATAATATATTCTGTATATCTTTAAGAACATTGGTAAACCGTTTTTCTTGAAATTTGGTACTCACATTTCAATGCCAAAGCGAATGGCAATCGTGTAAAAATCCGTAACAGCCTTGAAATGGTACTTTCCATTAGGTTAAGGAGTACTAATGGTGGTACTTCTTTTATCTTTACAGTTACAGTAAGTTTTTTTACATTTTATCATTTCACTAATATTAAAATCGATGCATCGTAACTTTTAAACGCAAATATCTTGGAAACCGTTCACCGTTTCGAACTAAGCAAAGAGTATCATTTTTGCTTAAAAGTTCTAGATTTTTATGTCATTTATTGAAATTACTGTATCTATAAAGATAAAAGAAGTACCACCAGTAATCATTCCTCTCAAGAACAAAGGTAAGAAAGAAAGTACCCTTTCAGGGTACTTTCTTTCTTACCTTTGTTCTTTGAGTACCTTCGTTTCTTGGATCCACACCGTCCTCGAAAAGGCGGAACGGCGCCGGCGCCGGCGTATCGTCTTAACGACCTTGAATCGATTTCCAGCAATTCTATTGGCTGAAATTTTTCGAAAATTCATCTGTTAAAAATGTCAGCCAATAGAATTGCTGGAAATCAATACAAGGTCGTTACGCCGATACGCTGTTCCGCTTTTTCTAGGATGCTATGCATGCACCCTCACGGATGTTACGGATTATTACACTGTCGCCATTCGCTTTAGTATTAAAATGTGTGTAAGAGTATCAAATTTCAAGAAAAATCGTGTACCAATATTTTTAAAAATAAAATATATTATTTTTACTTACCATTTCGAGGGATGCAACTTTAGGGCATATGTTCATAGGAACTGTTTGTTTTATTTTTATTTGTAGAATCACTCAATAAAGTCAAATACATTATTTTTTCGACACCCTGTATTTTATAAATAATATACATAAATATTTTATTTATGTATATTAATATGTTTTATTAATGTACATAAATAATTTATAGGAAGAAAAAAGCGTGTTTAGTAGCTTATATCAAACATTTTATATAGTTTAAAATTTTTAATATGTATATGCTTCTAATAAATCTAAAATAAAATATATAATAATATTATAAATAATTATCTTACCCTTTATACCTACCTTACCTAACTTTTATAAGAGTCGAAATTTGTTAATAAGATAAAAGTTTAAAATAATAGCTGTCTTAAAAAGAATATTAAATTTTTACTTATTATATTATGCGTATAGTTAACCTATACAGGGTGTCCCAGAAATAAGTGCAAGTATTTTAAGGGGTGGTAGATCTCGATAAAAGAAACATATTTTCTCTTTATCGTTTTTCAAATAAGTCCAAAATAACGGTATTATTATATTTTGAAAATTTCCAAAAAAATGATTTTTTGCTAAAATTTGGAGAACCACTGGATCTTTTCTGGATTTTCTTTCTTGTAAATTTAATCTAATACCTATATTGTCCACCAAGAAATTATGTGTTTTAACTAAAAACTAAAAAATGTCCAAAAAATTTTTCAAAAAATTTCGAATTTTTAAAATGTTTTTTTCGTAAAAAAACCTCATAGGCGTGTTTCTGGGGCTGAACTATACTACCAGTTAAAATATTTGCACTTATTTCTGGGACACTCTGTATATTATCAAGAGGTCAATTTATTATGAAATGTAGGATTTTTAATAAGAAATTAACTCTATAAAATGTATGTACAGGGTGGGTCAAATTCGACGCTTTTAAATGAAAACACCCTTTTCTGTAGGAGATAGACAAAAACTAATATCGGTATCTGGAGCTCAATTTTTGTCAAAAACAAGATGGTGAAAACCGCATATCGATATCTGTTACCGTTTCGGAGTTACGGGGTGTTTTTCAAAAATATGCATTTTTAACAAATCGCTGTAACTTTTTTGCTATGAAAAATTTTGTATTTTTATGAAAACATTTCCAAAGCACCTTTTTACGTAGAATTTAATGGTTTAAGTATAATTTTTTGAAAATTAATAATTTAAGAATTATCAACAGAAGATTTGATTTTTTATATGGCACACCCTGTATATTTTTACTTTATTGAAAAGAATTTAAAATTACCTTTCCAAAAATATAACACAGTTGATATTTTGCGCGATTCCTCTTCGAGATATAGAGTATATAAAAATTCGCCCGCTTTTAAATAAGTAGGCTTTGAACGGCACCGGCTGTAATGCAAAAAATCTAGCTGTGAGCATCAATTAAAACGAAAAATAATATGCCATGAGAGATGCAGAATTTTATAACAATTTAAAATATATTTAACCAACATCAACACATTTAAACTATATCTAATAACAATAAAAATAAGTAGCAAACCAAGACATGAGTTTTTGCTACAGGTGTCTGCTACAGCGACATATCGACCGTCTTCTGTTATGGGCAGACGGGGCAGTTTTGAACATTTCTCGCGGTATTCATTAACTCAGTGGGGTGAAAGATACCCTCATAACTGCCAAGTATTTTTAATTCTTGTTTAGATCAAGGATTATACGGAAGAGTAAGGGACCTTTATTCTTCCGCAAATATATCCATAGGATTAGATCCATGCTGCATGGGTACTAAGTCAGGCGGCCTCGACGGCCACAACGGCTGAAATCTTGGTTAGCTATCCAATTATTTTGAAATTGGCTGCAAAAATTTGCTGATAACTTCAGCGTTCAGAGGTGATGCGTCGTCTTGCTGGAAAAAATATGTTTTCGAGTTCCATTAAAGGCATATCATCAATAAGGGGCCCAAAGCCTACTAGTTAAAAGTGGCGAGCTTTTAAAAATTCTGTATTTCGAAGAGGATACAAAATATCCAGTGTGCTATATTTTTAAAAAAATAATTTTAAATTCTCTTCAGTTAATTAAAAATATATAGAGTGTCCCAAATAAAAAATCAATTTTTCTGTTGATAACTCTTAAATTATTAATTTTAAAAAATTATACTTAAACCATTAAATTCTACGTAAAAAGGTGCTTTGAAAATGTCTTCATAGAAATACAAAATTTTCCATAGCAAAAAAGTTACAGCGATTTGTTAAAAATGCACATTTTTGAAAAACACCCCGTAACTCCGAAACGGTAACAGATATTGATGTGCGGATTTCGCCATCATGTTTTTGATGAAAATTGAGCTCCAGACACCGATATTAGTTTTCGTCTATCTCCTATAGAAAAGGGTGTTTCCATTTAAAGCGTCGAATTTGACCCACCCTGTACCTTTAAGACAGGTCTATTTTTTTTGAAAAAAATCCATGTGGCATTTCGCTACTAAAACAGAAATCTAAAAATAAAAGTTATTTTTGCAAAATTACACTACTGTTTAGAGTCGCCACGGAAACGATAACTGTCATTACTGTCATCAGGTACCCAGTAAGTGTAATTTGAAGTTTGATTTTATGTAATCACAGCTTATGAGAACCGTTAATGGTTTTAATAGACGTCTGCAAAAACTAAAGCAGTAAAATTACATTTAGATATTTTAGATAATTTTGATTCACTCTTTCCTTGTACTTTGCTTCTGGCGACAGGCGAGATATATTCCCTGTTTTTGCATGTATTTTTTGATGGATAGGTAAATTTGTTTACAAGTAAGAAGACATTACCAGCTTGTTCCCATTTTGATTCCAGAAACCACAGTGGCGTTTTAGAAAAAGTAACTTTTAAATTCTTTAGAATCATGTAGGAGTAGCCGTGAGAATAACATTTCATAGTTTTACACAAACTTACTTCGGATTTTTGTTACCAATTCTGAACCGTTCTATATATTCTCTACAGCACCTGCGTAGATAAAGAACTGCTGCATATTTCCTTCTGTGCAGGAGTAACACAGTTCTAGGACGGGTCAGAATCGGTAATAAGAATAACCCGAAGTAAGCTTATGTCGTTTACTGATGATCTTGATAGTTTGTGACTCAAATGACTCCGTGCCTACTGTGACATAGTTTTACTATAAATGAGTCTTAAGAGGATTATTAAACTGGTGTTAAGCCCGGAGCTAGCGGCGGAGGTAATTGATTTTGGAAGATTTTATGTAGTGGAATTTCACTCAACTTTTGATCAACCGGAATTCGAGTGTCATACAGCGACGGGGCCTGGAATATGATACCGCAAGTACCGCTAATACAAGCCAGGGTGAACACCCAGAGAAAGAATCTATCCAGTACCATGGATACGAATTTCCAGTCTTCTATAATCTGAAATTATAGAGTTAAACTTATTACCGATTAGATTTTATACAGACGAGACGTTATATAATAAATACCCAAATTAATGTATTATACAAGGCGTTTAAAAAAAACATGTGCCATTTCTCTTGGGGAGATTCCTTGTGCAAAAATAATATTTATTTTTCATATCAACATAGGTCAGATTCTGCTTCGTTTCGTAGCTACAGTCTAAGGTAGCTACAGGTAGTTATAGTCTTACTTTTTTTCGATTTTTTGTAATTTTCTTCCAAATGCTTTTAGCGATTCGCATGCAATTTTGAGGGCAGAAGTTACTGTAAGTGTAACATATTTTAATGTTAAAAAATGGTTTCACCAGGGATGTGCAAGTGGGTTATCATTAGAATATTTTTCTAAAAAAACATGTGCGCCACTGACTTTCTTTCCTTTTGTTAGCAAAATTGTGTAGACCGTTTAATGCCTTGATAAGATAAACCCAATTTGATTAATTTGCCAATCCAAGTCTAATAACAACCTTTAAAATGTTTTAATGTCGTTAACCGACCAAAGAGTTAAATAAGTATTAAGTGATTCCTTGTAAAAAATCTGAAATAAAGTTCTTATAAACATGGGTGCGAAAATGTAGAGTTTTAAAGTTATAATACAGACATACAGAATGCTAAAACTTTTAAAAAATAAGTATTTTAATTATCGTCGTAATTATCTTAAATACCATTATTCTTTAATTTGAATTTGATGTAGATAGGACTAAACATCAGTGTTATAAATTTTAATAAAATTTAATAATAAATTAGATTAAATAAATAATTTAATATATATTTTTATTTTAATTTTATTAATTGTGATTAATAAAATTGCGTTTATCTCATCGAGGAGATCGAAATAGACAAAATATCAAGAGATAACTTTTAATCAGTATTAAACGGCGTACAGAATGTTGCTAAAAGAGAAAAGAAAGTCAGTGGTGCACATATTTTTTTAGAAAAATGTTCCAGTGATAGCCCATATGTACGTCCCTAGTGAATATGTCGACCCTTTTTTAGCCTAACCCAGCCTAACCTTAATTTTTTATGTTGATAATTTTAATGTTGATATGAAAAATAAATCCTATTTTGATATGAGTAATCTTCCTACGAGATATGGCGCGTGTGTTTTGAAACACCCTGTATTTATCAGTTTCTTAACATACTTTATTAGCTTTACCTGTGTGTGAGTTGTAGGTATAATTAGAATCTACATTACATCAACACAGCTTATGCACAATATTATTGTATATTACCTCATTATCTTTATCAGCATCGCGTATATGTTGGGCAATGAATCTAACTCCTTCCAAGGCAGCTAAAACGTTGGCAGAGAGATTTTTTGGAGTTATGTTCGTTGATGAACCGCCCACTAAAATTTTATAATATTTAATATTATAGAATAAAAAGAACATGAACTTACTTGAAGAATGGGCTTTCATTTTACCCATGTCGTCTTGATTAGTATTTTGTAAAACAAAACTAGGTTCTCTAGTAGTAATTTTAAAGTCGCTGGTAAATGGTTCTCCCATGTTGAGCCTATTAACAGATTAATTATTGCTGATATGTCTGATATATTGCAATACCGAGTGCGTCTCAAAAGTGGCTCACCCCCTATAACTTTTTTATTTTTTCAGATAAAAAATCGAAATTTGGTATATTAGTATATAACATAAATAATTAGGATTGATTGACGTATTCAATTGTTTTCGGCCACTTCCTGTTTCACTGGAAATGACTAAAATTTTTAATTTTTAAATAGTACCTTCGGTATTTTGTTATTTTATTCGATAGAAAATGAAACTCTGAATAGAATGACGTACGATAATCAACTTTTGACATTTTCGAATATAGTTTATTTGAAATTGCAACATGCGATTCATAACGACAATTTGACTCGAAATATCAAGTGTGTGTATCAAATTATTCATAGAAAAATAATTTTTCCAAATATGCTAACGAGCCACCCTCGTTCCATTTGAAAAAAAATGAGATATCATTAAAAATACGATTTGGAAATCTTAACCGGCCAGGATAAGACACGAAAAACATTATACAATCAAATCTATTTTTCCAAGGCTCCTTGATTAAAAATTAGTGTTTTTAACACAGCCATGGCACTCTAGATTGAAATTTAAAATTCAATTTTGTTTGAAGCGAAAATGTCAAAAGTTGACATATGATATGTCATCCTATTCACAATGTCATTTTCTATCGAATAAAGTAAAAAAATACCGAGGGTGCCATTTAAAAATGAAAAGTTATAGTCATTTCCGGTGAAACAGGAAGTGGCTGAAAATAATTGAATACGTCAATCAATCCTAATTTATGTCGTATACTAACATGCCAAATCTCGTTTTTTTATCTGGAAAAATAAAAAAGTTATATCACGCCTATAATGGCGTGAGCCACTTTTGAGACGCACTCGGTATATGTATACCAAGTGACAATGAAATAGTTACACAAACCGCCAATTTACTGCTTTTTATCGAATAAATTTTGAGGAGAATTACATTAAATTTTCTACTCAAATATAATATATGAAATGGATAGTTTAGTTAGATTTTATATTAAGTTGCCAAAATAAATAATTTGAATTAAAGCAGTATATTTAGTTGTACTTCGAAAGAAAAAAATCTTAATTTTCCTCTTCTTTCCTCTGGCGAATTGATCTTTCCTCTGAACCGATCTTTCCTCTGACGAATTTAGTCAGATAGCTAATTTTTTTGCAATGAAAAAGAAAACGAATGACGTATAATAATTGTCAAATCGGAAAAATACCCTCCTTGAGGTGGTTAATTTCGTAACAATAATGACAGATATTTTTCAGCGACCGTTTTCTGTAATAATAAAAATTTCAAAGACACAAAAACAACATAAAAACGGAACACAAAATCATAAATAAGCTACGAAAGGAAAAACCAAAGACAATAAAAAATTATATACCGATCTGGTCATCGAAACTGCGTGGTGGATTTTAAAGTGTAAGACTGTGTATGTGAGTGATGTAGCTTAATGACAAATCAAATTTATTAAAAACAGATAAAAGTTGGGTTGATATATTTCCTTTATGCCGTATTGCCGGATTTAGCATCTACATTTCAAACCGTACATGTAGGCGTTTACGAAAAATGTTGCATCTAGGGTTGGTACTTTATTTTTCACAATTAGTTACTTATTTTACTACAGCTGTAATAAAAAAATACGTGCAAACCGGCAACACTGTATGCCGGTTTTTATTTTCTGTCTGTCTGTAAAACCTTAATTAAAAATGGCTGTTTATGCAACGATTTCAATTTCCACCAGCATATTCAAAGACTTAAAACATACTGTAAATCCATGTCTCCGTTTGAGTAACCCCTCGGTGGTTGAGAATCGTCATACTCTGGTATAGTGTAGGTAGTTCTTCGCATTATCAACATTTTTGGCATTATATGGAGAAATATTTTACGGAATAATGGAGACATTTTGTGCGTAGAGGGCGATCTAATTAAAAATAAAAATATATTTGTCCAATAAAACTTAATAAAGCACAAATGCCAGTTTAGTTAATATAGATAAAAATTACCTAAAATGTACATTTAATACACACACTGTAACCCAAATTGAAGATGTTACTAATATCATTGTAAACAGTAAATATTTTCCTAATAACGGTACAGCCAAAGAGGTGGGCGGAATGATTTCAGCTAATAGCAAGAAAAACACAGTCAAAGATAAAAGTATTGATACACATAGTGTCACCTAAAGAAATACAAATGTAGTTTTAACGTTTATCAAGATAATACTGAGTTGTTACCTTTTCTCCCGAATCAGACGGTAAGTAAAATACTAATACCGTTAAGAAAGTAATTCCAACACATGGAATGATAAGATTTACGGTATAAAATAGAGTTTTTCTTCTCATGGTGATCTTGAAAGTAATATCTAAAAATATAAGAATTAATTTCTAAATAAAAATTAATAACATATAAAATACATTTTTCCATAGGTAGATAGTTAGTTAGTTAGTAGATAAAATAGAATAGTACTTTAACCGCAAGGGTAGATTAAATGATACTTTAACAGCAAGGCTAGGTTAAAAACTTTTTTTCTTCTCGCACGTTTTTTAATTGCTTCCATTTTTTTGAAAATTTTCGTATTCGTTTTCATAAGTTATTTGGGATTTCAATGGACGTAGTTTGGATACGGCGTTTGTCGCCTCAGCCTGAATATCTGTTGGTAATTTACTTATTTCGTTTTGAGCCATTTCTGGCTCCAATTCAATCATGATTCATCAATTCATCACACCCCTACGCGAAATCATAGATTTTAGTAGGTTGTTTTTGTTTATTTGCCGTACATTGTTAGTAATTTTGAGTTTATATAATTTACTGTTATGCTGATTTATGATCAATCATTGTAATAATTATTGTAATTGTACGAGTGAAATAAACTATATTATTATTAAAACAAAAAAATCAGCAATCGACACGAAAGAGAATTAAAAAATATTGACTCAAAACTCACAACTAAAGCTTGTTTCATGTAGACGCGAATCGCCAAAAAATATTCGTCAAATTTGGACCTACACACACACCGGAAAAGTCTAGGGATATTACAATTTTATCCAGCCATCGTCAGTAATTTTATTATTTGCATTTCTGGTATAATAAAATTAAAATAAACAAATAGTTTACAGGACGTATTGGAAATAAAAATGCGAAATTTACCGAATTTTTCAAATTTACCTTGATTTTTATTGAACTCAAAAAAGACACACATTTTTTTATTCTAAACTGTGAATTAAAAAAAAGATAAAACCATTTTTACTTAATAAAGGGTATAGCCTCCTCTACTGTTCATTACAGCCCTACATTGTCTCTCCATGCTCCTGATAGGTTGTCGATCTCTTCTTGAGGTACAGCCTGCCACGCTGCATTCACGGCCCGAACCAGATCCCTACGAGTTTCACGAGGCATACGCATTCCCAAAATTCTTCTTTGGACCGCGTCCCATACGTGCTCGATGAGGTTGAGGTCAGGAGATTGTGCCGGCCAGGGTAAGATGTTTAATTGATGAGCATTGATAAACTCACTTACCACTCTGGCTGTATGAGGCCGTGCATTGTCATGCATGAAAATGAAGTTTCTCCCAAAATCATTAGCATAGGTCATAGGTAACAGGACAGGCTCAAGAATTAAATCACGATATGTGATTCCTGTTAGAAACCTTTCAAGAAAAACGAGATCGGTTTTTCGGCCTAACTGGACTCCTCCCAAGACCATAACTGTTCCACCTTGATAAGGGTGCACTTCCTGAACATGATCTAACCGAATAAGATTTCCCGGTTCTCTCCATACCCTAAGTCTTTTCGAATCCGGATGAATTCCAAAGCGTGACTCATCCGTGAAGAGAACATTGGCCCATTGTTCATTCGACCACTGAACATGATCTTGAGCCCACAAATATCGTACTTCTCGATTTCCTCTCGTTAAGGGTTGAGCTCTCCAGGGGCGTCTACTTCTTAAGTTGACCTCTCTTAATCTATTGTGAACAGTGTCAGGACTAACGGTTACATTATGTGTTTCCTGGAGAATTAAACTAAGCTCTGGTGCTGTAAGAGTCGGTCGGCGTCGATCATTTAATTGTAAAAAATGATCTTCCTGAGGGGTAGTAATGCGATGTCGCCCTGTGTGCCTTTCTGCAACATCACCACTTTCACGGTAGCGTGCACTTAATCGCGATATTACACCTTGCCTTGTATTTAATGCTCTAGCTACGTTGATTTGGCGCATTCCAGCTTCGAGCATACCCATGGCCCTTAGCATTTCGTCTCTGTTAAGATGTCTACGCTCCATAATGTAGTTTAATACTAAACAGAGTTATTTGAATGAATTCTGGCCAGTTATCATAAAAAACATAGCCAGTACAGGTTAAATTCGAACAATTGATGCTAGTTCTTTTTTATACATTTGAAAAAATGCACAAACACTTCTGCAAATATCCCAAATTTAGAAATAACTAGTGTGACTACTTCGTTTCAATCGAAGTAGAAAGAATCGGCCTACAAATATGTGGTTGTTTATTCAAAACATTTATTTTTAACTTTAATAAAATGGTATCCCTAGATTTTTCCGGTGTGTGTATTTCATACAGTCGCGAATTTTTAGGGACATTTCATTTTTGCTCTACTGAAAGTTACCAAAAAAAATCATAACCTGAGACCGCCTGAGATAACTTAATTTGTTTTTTATTCGTGTTTACGATCTTTATTTTATATTTTATAGCATACAATATGAGTTTAAATTTGTTTAATGATTATGAATATCGATTACGATTGTGTGATTGGAACAGGAGGCGCAAAATTGCCATTTATTTATTGTTAAAACGTAGAAGAGAACGGGTTTATAGGTCATTTGGGACATGTGAAATATTTAAATTTCGTAAGCAACAAGGTGCTGATCGCCATTTAATTCAAGATATGAGGACAAAAGATGAGAAAAAATGTAAGTATTTTCACAGATTGTCTGTACAGGAGTTTGATAATTTGATTGAAAAATTGTCGCCATATATATCAAAAACATATTACGCACGAGAACCCGATTTCACCTGGAGACATGCTTTCAGTTACTTTGTGGCAGCGTCGTCAAAATAATCGATAACCGGATCACAGCACCATTTTGGGCAAACGCGAACCTTAAAATCGCGCGAATATCCGCAAAAAGTTGAAAACACTTTAACCTTCCCGCCCACCAAATTTTAAATCTTGCGAATCGCCAAAATCTTAAAATTTCTGACAGCGCAGCCATGATCATTAAAATTGGACCAATGAGAGCAGTTTGGCAAAATCGCGATCCGCGATTCGCTTCTACATGAGCATGGCTTAAAGAGACAGCTTTATATTTTTTTTCTTACATTTTCGCTTTTATTTACTACTTGTAAAAAAAATATACATACGTCAATTTGGCTTACGTATTTCAGTATCGTAGCTGGTATTTGTATTATTAAATAATTATTATTATACCATATTTAACAATTTTAATAAATAATAACGTTTAATGACAACGTAAAAACCAACAAATTATCGAGTTTACCCTATATTTTATTTTTATATGTTTTTAAGTAAAATTAAAGCGGCTTGATAAACCGCAATATAAGTCAGCCATATTAATCTACCATTACTTTGCCATTACGCTTTTTTTATATGTTCCTTCCTTAATCTCTTTATTCAAAGAAGGAACTGTAAAATACAAGATTTATTATTGAAATTTACTATTTTTTTGTAAATTATTCTAAACACGTTGTATACTATAAAACGGAATTTTGATATGTGTACGGAGCATATTAGAATATTTTCCATTTAGAAAATGATGTATTATATTTAGTATTTATACTTAATCAAAGAATTTTATAGTTAACACAATAGAAAACCCATCCCGTGTAAAATTTTTGGAACAAAAAGGAGCCCGGCTTTTTGAGCCGGGATCCATCGAGGCGCCGTAACGTTAAAGCAGAGTACTTAAACCACGTGATCTACGTACTCTGGTTAAAGAGCGATTCCTTCCTTGTCTATGTTGCCAAATCGTACGCCAAATGCTACCGGCACACGCGGCGGCCCGACGGCGATCATCAAAGCCTGCCGTATTCCCCCGCACCTCGTTGTGAAGGCTTCGTGGTGTGCTCATTTTTTATATTTTGAATTGTGGATTTTGCTTTATTATTTTGAATTATTATATTTTGATTTAAGTTTTCGTGTTTTAAAAATATGTCGGACAATGTATGTCAATATTACAATTGCAGACTATCAAGGAGGGACAATCCTAATTTAAAAATGTTTAGGTTCCCTTATAAAAATCGAAGTATATGCGAACGTTGGATTTTAAATTCGGGTAAGCAGAGGCGTGACTGAATATTATGCTGGATATCTTCAAAAAAAATGCAAGATAAGTTTAATTGTTTAGAGTGCAGTTCAAAATTTCTACACCAAGACCTTATTGCTCATCAACTTGATCCAAAAAAAACTCTTTACTGAACAAAAATTATGAGGTGGACAGACTTTTCCTAATTGTACCATGTACATACAGTATTAGCATTTTATTTTGTCCCATTTTTGCTAGGCTATAACTTTTCTATTTTTCTATAGAACATTCATTAAAAAACAAATTTTAGGGTCTTTAGTCAAGTTTTATTGTTTATTATAATCAATAATGTCATAGAAGTTGCCAAATGTCACCGTTATTGGTATGAACTATTTTTTTAAATGGGACACCCAGTATGTTTAAAGTGTATTTATACAGGGTATTTCAAAAAACATGTGCCATCTCTCGTGGGGAGACTTCTCCCGTAAAAATAAGATTAATTTTTCATATCAACATAGGTCCAATTCTTTGTTTCATTAGCTACAGGGTGTTAAAATCTTAATATTTTACGATTTATTATAATTTTCTTATATTACATTTCTTTTCCATATACTTTGGCGTTTTGAATGAAATTTTCAGGGTAAAATTTACTATAAATGCGATATATTTTAAAGCCAAAAAAGTGTGGACATATTCACCAGGGACGTGCATATGGGTTATCACTGGAATATTTTCTTAAAAAATCATGTACGCCACTGACTTTTTTTCTCTTGTTAGCGAAATAGTGTAAGTAGTTTAATGCCGATTAAAAGTTGTCTCTTGATATTTTGTCGATTTCGGCCTCCTTGATGAGATAAACGCAAAACGATATCCTCATCAAAAAATGTGAAAAAAAGTTCCTATAAACATGGGTATGGAAATGCATAGTTTTTTAGAGTTACAGGATTTTTTAAAATTAGGTTTTTTGTTGTTATCTTAATAACCAATATTTTTTTATTTGAAATTGCTGTATGTTGGATTAGTTTGATGTATTATTACTAGTAGAATAATGACATAGTAATAATTTTTAATAATAAATTAGGTAAAGATATAATTTATTAATTTTTTATTTTTATTTTAATTTTATTAATTATTGTGATTAATAAAATTGCGTTTATCTCATTAAGGAGGCCGAATTGGAGAAAATATCAAGAGATGCCTTTTAATTGGCATTAAATGGCCTACACAGTTTTGGTATCAAAAAACCGTCAGAGGCGCACATGTTTTTTTGCACGTTCCTGATGAATTTATTGACGCGTTTTTAGCATTAAAATATGTAACACTTATAGTAACTTTTACCCCAAAAATTCAAATCACTAAAAGTACTTGGAAGAAAATTATAATAAATCGAAAGATTATTAAGACTTTAATACCCAGTAGCTACGAAACAAAGCAGAATCGGACCTATATTGATACGAAAAATAAGCCGTATTTTTATGTGAGGAATCTCCCCACAAGAGATGGTACATGTTTTTTGAAACACCCTGTATAGTACATTTTTATTCTGTTATAAAAAGTAAATGTATCACACATGTTCTTTCTTTTAACAGTTTTATCGAAATTCGAAAAAATTATAAACCAATGTTAATATGTAATTTGTCTCAAGTTCGGTAGTTTTTAAAGGGACACCCTGTATATTTTTTTATTTTATTTGCCTTGTTATGAGCTTTCTACAACTATAATATACTTATTTGTCACAAACAAGGTAAAATGCATTTTTAACTTTTTAACATGAATAAACTTGTTTAAAAGATTATTATTATTTTATTTTATTTAATCAGATAATTATGCTTTCCACGGTGTTATCTTAATAAACTGCACTGAAAATGAACTTGTCTAATTTTTACATAACACGGCTGTCAATCAGAGTTACAGAAATTGTTGATGCACTTGTGCAATAATTTTACACACAGAAGTGTGGAATAACCAACATCTAAAATTTGAAGTCGAATAAATTATTCGATGATTGTATTGATTACGCAATCAAAACAAGCCGCGTATGTGAAAAGTTAAATATAATGCATTTTTTACCTTATTTATAAAAATAAATATAGATTACCTAAATTATATTTTAGAAATCCCATAGGGAAGGCAAATCAAACGAAAAAAAATAATAAAATACTAAATAGTGAAAACGTGAAAACCTCATCTTTGTACCTCTACTCATAAATGATAAACCCTGTAAAAACACACGAAAATGGGACACTGTATATACTATAAATATCAAAATGAAAAATACATAAATTTTTTCTCCTCTATAAGTCAATATATTTAAAACTTCTTTTCATTTAACTAATTTTTAGATTTGACTCGACAAATTTTTATTTTGTTTCTTTGATTGTCAAATGTTGTTATATAGCTTTTTGTAAAAATGAGTGTTATCTATTAAAATATGTTTAGTTTTAGTTTTTTTATTTCAAGTTAACTTGTATCAAATTTACAAAAAAATTCTAAAGATAAATGCTAAATTCAATATAATTTTCTAACTAAATATAGATTTCTTCTAAAATACAGTTATTGGCAACGCCGCGTCTCGTTCACGAGGGTTTCCGCACGAAATATTAAAGTTTACGTGTGCATTGATGTCTTTTGGCCGGTTCCAGCCGTCCCTTTCATGTGGGTTATCTATTCGTAGTAGAATTATCTTTGACTTAATGTCGGTTTCATAATTTATAAAACTACGATCCACGATTACTTGTAATTTTTCCTAATTTTAATTTCCTTGTAATTTACTTCACTGTGATAATGTTAATACGATTTAAATTTAAAAAAAATAATAAAAAGTTACCTGAAAAAGGTTCTTGACTATCTGGATAATATTCTTCGTTTCTTGTGGCGGGAACAGCCAAAATGTCCCATTCTACTGATAAGTAAAATTCGGATAAATCTATACCAACTTTAATAATATTACTACCAGCATGTTGATCCATATGTTTTAAATCAACCTGGAAATTACATTGTGTTTTATATGCCAATTATACACGGTGTTAAATAAGTGTAAATATTCATAGAGGTAGTATATTTCGGCCCCAGAAACACTTCTATAGATTTTATTTCGCAAAAAAATTGAGCATTTTTTTAGTTTTTTAGAGGACCGAGGCTTTTCCTCAACATAATTTCTTGATACATACATAAATTTTCTGCAACATAATTTCTTGATAATATGGTAACATAGGTAGTAGATTAAATTTACAAGAAAGAATCCAGAAAAGATTCAGTGGTTCTCAAAATTTACGTAAAAAATATATTTTGTTAAATTATCAACGTAAGATAACTCGGTTATTTTGGAGTTTGAAAAATGGTAAACAGAAAATATGTTTCTTTTATCGAGATCTACCAGCCCTGAAGATATTTGCACTTATTTAAGATTCACCCTGTGTAAGTAATATTTAAGATAAAATAGAATTTTTAATAAAATTTATATAAATTGTCATGCCAAATAACGTTTTAACCAAAAATTTTAATTAGGATGTTCATAATTTGCGAATTCATGATTCATCTTTATTTTGGTTTAATAATTTGATATACCGGGTGAGTCTCAAAAGTGGCTCACCCCTAGAACTTTTTTATTTTTTTAGTTAAAAAAACGATATTTGGTATGTTAGTATATGACATAAATTAGGATTGATTGACGTATTCAAATGTTTTCGGTCACTTACGGTTTGACCGGAAATGACTACAACTTTTGATTTTTAAATGACACCCCGGTATTTTTTTTACTTTATTCAATAAAAAATGTCACTCGGAATAGAATGATGTTTCGGTTTGTAACGAAAATTTGACTCGAAATACCAAGTGTGTGGTATCAAATTATTCGTAAAAAATTGCTTTTTCCAAATATGCTAATGAGCCACCCTCGTTCCATTTGAAAAAATTGAGATATGATTAAAAATACGATTTGAGCATTTTCTAACGGGCCAGGACAAGACACTAAAAACATTAGACGATCAAATCTTTTTTTCCAAGGCTTCTTGATGAAGAATTAGTGTTTTTAACATACACTCTAGACTGAATTTTAAAATACAATTTTTTATTAAGCGAGAATGTCAAAAGTTGACATATATGATATGTCATTCTATTCAGAATGTCATTTTCTATCGAATAAAGTATAAAAATACCGAGGGTGCCATTTAAAAATCAAAAGTTGTAGTCATTTCCGGTGGAACAGGAAGTGACCAAAAACAATTGAATACACTAATCAATCCTAATTTATGTCGTATACTAACATACCAAATCTCGTTTTTTTATCTGAAAAAATAAAAAAGTTATAGGGGGTGAGCCACTTTTGAGACGCACCCCGTATATTTTATATGCCAATTATATAAGTAATATTATTTAATATAAAATGAAATATTTTTAATCAAAAATTTTAATTTTGAAATTATAAGAAGTATGTTCATAATTTGCGAATTTATGATACATTTTTATTTTTGATTTGTTATTTTTGATAGCAACTTAAAATACAGGGTGCTACAAATTTGAGGTACGAGCATTGGTATCTCGGAAACCGTAATAGATACGAAGATGGTTAAATTGGGGCAAAGTTGCGCCTTGGAATGTTCGCCAAGATGCCATCAAAAAATTTTCAAAAATTTCAAGGATTGCTGACTTTTTTGGAAAAACCGGATTTTTTTGAAAATCAATTTAATTTTTTCCTGTCGTTACTATTTATAAAATCAAAAAACTAATTGCATATTTTCATAGCCACTTTATTAGCGCTATCTGATAGTATTTTTAGATTTTCAAATTAGCTGATAATTTGTTAGATACAGAGGCCAACTTAATTTTTTTAAATACGGACCTGCATGTTTTATTCCAGTTTTTGAAAGAACTCGGTCTCCTGAGTACAATGATATGCCACACTTTATACTTTTTTTTATTTCGGACATTTGGAACACAATTTATATAAACTAATTTCAAGTCCGGCTCTGTTTTTTTTATGTTTAATCTATTCATCGTTACAATATTGATAAGCCTTCAAACTTAACGATGATGTGGGGCAAGACATTGAATACGGAAAATCAAATGCAATAAAAAATAAAAAATTCCAAACCAAACCAAATTAATATTTTTCAACATTTACAATAAAGTATAAAATACAAAATGCATTCGGAAGTATGAGAAGGAGATATGTTCAAAGAGCTATAAATAAAACTGAACGAATAATAAATTTGTGCAATAGGAAGAGTGGAACCCTTTCAAAACATGTAGAGCATTAGAAAGTAGTTTGTTAGAAGTTGATTCATTTATAATAACCACGATTAATATTATGCATATTATTAGCCATACACTGAGATTTCCGATTCACAACAAAAAAAAAGTTAAAAATAATATCTTTAAATTGCTGACCTGGATATTATTTACTTATTTGAATCTTTCAAGTGGCTCGATTTTCCTTATTCAATGTTAATTAGCGCTGATCAATATTGTTGCGATGAATATAATCAGGTTAAATAATTTAAAAAACAAGAGTCGGACTTGAAATTATTTTAAATAATAATTAAATAGTTTTGTTGTTTTTAAGGTGCACAAAACAAAAAAAGTTTAAAGTGTTGTATATCACTGTACTCAGGAGACCGAGTTCTCTCAAAAACTGAAATAAAAAATGCAGGTCCGTATTTAAAAAAAATAAGTTGGTCTCGCTAATTTGGAAATCTAAAAATACTATCAGATAGCCCTAATAAAGTGGCTATGAGAATGTGCAATTAGTTTTTTGATTTTCTAAAAAGTAACGACAGGAAAAAATAAAATTGATTTTCAAAAAAATCAGTTATTTCCAAAAAACTCAGCAATTCTTAAAATTTTTGAAAATTTTTTGATGGAGACTTGGTGAACATTCTAAGACGCAACTTTGCCCCAATTTAACAATCTTCGTATCTATTACGGTTTCCGAGATACCAATGCTCGTACCTCGAATTTGTAGCACCCTGTATAATAAAAATATAATATATTAATTAATTATTATGTTTGTAAGTCTAAGACATCGTAATTGTTTCACTATTTGAAATGTATATCCAGTAGAACATACTTTGATAAGAAATAATTAAAGTGAATTCATTTGTATAAAATAGTTTTTACCTGAAGACCATTGTATGTCCAAGAAGCAAATTTCATCAAACAACTCTGTTCATCAAATGGAAAATATTGAACGTTTATTTCACAGGATGATTTATAAATTGATGGAGGTTTCCAGACGACATCTCCAGTATATTTTAAGGTTGCTTTTGTCATAAGGGTCACTTCGTAGTTACCATCGGCACTTGTAAAAAAATAATTTTAGATAGAAGCTACCTTTAAAAGTGATAGATTAGTAAATAGTAAAAATAATTTAAGTAATATTCAATATTATGTGACAGATATGCTACACTGTAGTAGATAGGATTGACGCTATTAATAATAAACGCCTACCTTTGAACAAAAAAGAGCAAAAGTCAGGTATGGTCTTATACAGGGTTGTTCACCACATACGGCACGGAATATTGTAGCTAAACGATTAGATTTTTACAAATTGTAAGTTTTGGGTTCGTTAAAGGACTATTAGAGCTACAATTTAAAAATATTTTTACAAGACACAGAGTGTCCCAAATAAATAAAAAAAAAAATATCAAAGTTGTATTTTTTTAAATGGAACACTCTGTGTATTATGACATTTTAGTTTCTACGATTAAAATAAAGGTAAATTTTATTAAGGTTTATTACACTTAAACCTTACCGTTCTTGAAATATTTTCAATTTTGTGAAATTGCAGTATCAATTTTAAGGCTTCATTTCTCCGAGGGTATCAAAGTTTTTAATACTAAATATTTACTGAAGTTTATTTATTGATCAGTTATTGTGTTGCAATAATAAAAATTTTACTACCTTATACAGAGTGCCTAAATATTTATTTTAAATAATTATTAGCTTTAAACGGCAATAAGGCAATAACTTGTTTAATTTAAATGGAACACCCTGTATATTTTATGAGAATCAGATGCACAATTTAATTGTCTATCAAATTGTATTATACCATTTTTTATCTATCTCTTCAAGTTTCCGTAGAAAATGCATTTTCTTGTAATTTAGAACTCATTTATCAATATACCCATGGAATACTGACATTTTAGATTATTTTTAAAAATGTACCAAATTTTTAAAGAGTACTACTAATATTGTCAATATAGTTCGTTTATTTCATTAAAAAATAAATAAAAAACTGTTTAAATATTTGTTAAAGACGACCAATTAATAAGATTCCAGTATTCAAAATACATGAATTGACTGTTTGCGTTGATTAATAATAATTGCTCCAAATACTAAAAGACTGAATTATGTATGTGTATTAGACAGTGTTGTAAAAAACTAACACCTAAAAAATGATATTTTATTTTTTGATAATTGCTTATTTATAACAACAGAGACGTTCATTTTCATAACTTATTATTATATTGATTTATGATTCAAATCCACATTTATTTAGAATAATTTATTAACGAACACAATTAAGTATGTAATTAATTAGTATTTGGTCGGAAATACTGGTGATATATTTAATTAATGGTATATTCTTTTATAAAGATTTAAATAGTTTTCTTTTTGCATACAAATATTGTGTATGTTAATAATGCATGTAATGTAATAATTTGTACAGTTGTTGTTTTAAAAACAATCTAAAATGTCAATATTCCATGGGTATATTGATTAATGAGGTCTAAATTATAAGGAAATGCATTTTCTACGAAAACTTGAGGGATAGGTAAAAAGTGTTATAATACAATTTCATAGACAATTAAATTGTACATCTGATTCTCATAAAATATACAGGGTGTTCCATTTAAATTAAACAAGTTATTGCCGTTTAAAACTAGTAATTATTTAAAATAAATTTTTAGACACTCTGTATAAGGTAGTATAATTTTTATTATTGCAACACAATAACTGATTAATAAATAAACTTCAGTAAATATTTAGTATTAAAAACTTTGATACCCTCGGAGAAATGAAGCCTTAAAATTTATACTGGAATTTCACAAAATTGAAAATATTCAAAACGGTATATTTAAGTTAATAAGTGTTAATCAAATTTACGTTTATTTTAATCATAAAAACTAAAAATGCAATAATATACAGGTGTTCTATTTAAAAAATACAACTTTGATATTTTTTATTTATTTGGGACACTCTGTATCTTGTAAAAATATTTTTAAATTGTAGCTCTAATAGTCCTTCAACGAACCCAAAACTTACAATTTGTAAATATCTAATCGTTTAGCTACAATACTCCGTGTCGTATGTGGTGAACAACCCTGTATATAAAAAATACAATTTTCTCATTAAATATTGATCTTAGGCATAGAAAGTGCTTAATAAAACCAAAAGATTAAACAAAACCTGGTTCTATCCAAACCAAACCAAATAAAACCTTGTTCTATTATTATACCAAATACAGGGTGTCCCATTTAAAATAGTGGTGAAAAATACATTTAGTTTTGACTCGCTCTATATATCATCTATATATCAAACAAGAATGCAATTTTTGGTAGACTGAATTTTGAAAAAGACATTATTATACAGTATTTCCTGTTAAGGGAAAGCTAGGCTAGAACCGGAGGAACTATGCTCCCATCCTATCAAGGACCTGCATAAGTTAGTGCAGGGCACAGGGATAGGAGAATGGGTGCAGATATAGAAAGGGGACAAACACAATAGACCTCACAGGTCGCAGTGTTTCCGGCAGAGGACGGCCCCTTATTGTGGGGAAAAAAAATGTATAGTATTCCATTTAAAAATATACAAATATGGTTTGAATATACATATATTTGAATCGCCGTGTATGCTGACAAAAATATTTTCAAAATGTGCGTTGCGAGGGTAACCCACACCACCCCATATTATGTAAAAAAATGAAATTCACAAACCAAAAAAAAAATATAGGGCTTTTTTGGAAGTCTGAATCACCCTGTATGTTTTTGAACTAAATTTACTGCTCATTTAAAGCCCTCTTAAAATTCTAAATTCGAATCATTTTAAAAATTCACAACAGGAAGTACTGTATAATAGTGGCTTATTCAAAATTCAGTCTACCAACATTTGCAATCTTGTTTGATGAATATACAGGGCGTGTCACTAACACAAGAAAATATTAAGTTGCTAATGAGAAATGGTAGATTGGTAATATTGAAAAAGTGCTTCTCTAATATAATTGACTGAATAGTTCTAAAAGTTCTGAAACCTTAGTTTTGCTTACAACAAAGTTTTCTGTAAACGAAAATCAAATATTTTTTTTAGAATTACTCAAATTTGTCAAGAAAACTACGTCAATTATTTTGTTGATTTTTTGCTTTTAATTACTAGTGACTAGTCCAAAACTAATATATTAAAACATTAAAATTCATTCTTACTTATTAAACAGCACAATATCCGGTAGCCAAATATGTTCGGATGGTACATATAACATCTCGATTCCACCATACTCTTCAGGATCCCACCTTAACTTATAGTCATTCCATTTCTAAAATTCATGATTGCAGATAAACTATATAAAAATATTACACTTTAAGTTAAAATAAGAATAACTAGGAATATACGAAGTAAATTAATATTTTTAGAGTTTGGTTTAATATTGTGTTTTGTACTATTGTATTTTATACTATTCTAGATATCGTTTGAATAGACTACCTGAACTACCCATAAATTGGTAGTCATAACTTGATTTTTTAAATTCATCTCGATGAGTTGTGATAATTTAAGACTAAGCCACACTGTAAGTGTCTCCGTGTGATTGATCACAGGTCTAATGAGGCGATTGTAGTTGCTGAGCAGATCATCGTAAAGCCTTTTGGCATCTGGATTGGCTTCTATATGTTTTACCTCAGCTAAAAAATGCAATAAGTTGGTATTAGTTTCCATTATTAGTATTAATTTATTCATACTACTTCAAACTCTATAGTTTTTTAAATTCCAGCAGATTATTTTAAATACCGGGTGCGTCTCAAAAGTGGCTCACCCCTATAACTTTTATATTTTTTCAGATAAAACAGCGATATTTGGTATGTTAGTATATGACATAAATTTGGATTGACTGAAGTATTCAATTGTTTTCGGTCACTTCCGGTTTCACCGGAAATGACTACAACTTTTGATTTTTAAATGGCACTCTCGGTATTTTTTTACTTTATTCGATAGAAAATGACCCTCTGAATCGAATGACATATCATATGTCAACTTTTGATATTTTGGCATATGGTTTATTTGAAATTGTAACATGCGGTTCATAAGGACAATTTGACTCAAAATACCAAGTGTGTGGTATCAAATTATTCGTAACCCTCGTTCCATTTGAAAAAATTAAGACATGATTGAAAATACGATTTGGGCATCTTTTAACCGGCCAGGCCAAGACAATAAAAATATTAGACGATCAAATCTATTTTTCCAAGGCTCCGTGTTTTTAACACAGCCGTGGCACTCTAGATTGAAATTTAAAATATAATTTGTTTTTGAGTGACTATGTCAAAAATTGACATATGATATATCATTCGATTCAGAGTGTAATTTTCTATCGAATAAAGTAAAAAAATACCGAGGGCGCCATTAAAAAATCAAGAGTTGTAGTCATTTCCGGTGAAACCGGAAGTGACCGAAAGGAATTGAATACGTCAATCAATCCCAATTTATGTCATATACTAACATAACAAATCTCGTTGTTTTATCTGAAAAAATAAAAAAGTTATAGGGGTTAGCCACTTTTGAGATGCACCCAGTATACATTTTTTATTTTTTATTTAGTATTTTAATTTTTATGAACATTGTTTTTGTTTTTTTGTTTTACAGTTTTTTTTCATCACAGATAACTAAGTTACACTTAATATGGTAGTAATGTTTAGTAGAACTGTAACGATTACGTATCTTGGGTGTATGTATACGAGTACAGACAGCATACAGTGTAGTATGCTGTATGATAAAAAACATCATCTTAGAAAGTTATCTTAGAAATAACTATCGGTGCTATTTTATATGTAAAATCATATAGGAAAATTCATCGATCGTCATTTCTAAGGTAACTTAACGCCGTTTTTTTTCTTTGATAATACGGGTATTTAATACTAATATTATTTTTTTCTAATCGTTAAAAATCTACATATAAAATGCTAATGTTTATCTTTGTCGTCTCTACTGAAGTAACGACTGGCTCTAGAAAGTTGCTTTTTTTACTAAAAGATAGCTAATTGGCTCTTCTAAAAACTGTCGTCGCCGGATTTTTTGTTTTCATTTAATTAAAAAATGATGATGTCGTGGCGGATGCGCCAAGCTTGAACTAGTATACCGGGTGCGTCTTAAAGTGGCTCACCCTATAACTCTTTTATTTTACAGTTAAAAAAGAGATTTGGTATGTTAGTATATGACATAAATTAGGATTGAATGGAGGTATTCAATTGTTTTCGGTCACTTCCTGTTTCACCGGAAATGACTGCAACTTGATTTTTAAATGGCACCTTCGGTATTTTTTTACTTTATTCGATAGAAAATAATACTCTGAATAGAATGACATATCATATGTCAACTTTTGACATTTTCGTATATGATTTATTTGAAATTATAACTTGCGGTTAGTAACGAAAATTTGGTTCGAAATACCAAGTGTGTGGTACCAAATTTTTCGTAAAAAAATGCTTTTTCCAAATATGCTAATGAGCCACTCTCGTTCCATTTGAAAAAATTGGGATATTTTTAAAAATACGATTTGAGCATTTTCTAACTGGCCAGGACAAGACACTAAAAACATTAGACTGTCAAATCTATTTTTCCAAGGCTCCTTGATTAATAATTAGTGTTTTTAACATAACCTTGGCACTCTAGATTGAATTTTAAAATTCAGTTTTGTTTTAAGCGAGAATGTCAAAAAGTTGACATATGGTATGTCATTCTATTCAGAATGTCACTTTCTACCGAAGAAAGTAAAAAAAAATACCGAGGGTGCCATTTAAAAATCAAAAGTTGTAGTCATTTCCGGTGAAACAGGAAGTGATCAAAAACAATTGAATACATCAATCAATCCTAATTTATGTCATAAACTAACATACCAAATTTCGTTTTTTTATCTGAAAAAATAAAAAAGTTATAGGGGTGAGCCACTTTTGAGACGCACCCGGTATAATAATTTACTTTAAATTTTTTAGTTACTCTTATGTTTTTATTATTTTTTCTATATTTTATTCAACGAAAAATTTTTCTATATTTTATTCAACAAAATTTTTTTATATGTTATTATTATAAAATAATATATTATTAATATCTATTAATACTAACTATGTTATAATTGATAATAATTGTATTTTATCATTTTTACTAAATATGTTATTGAAGAATAAAAATAAAAGAAAAATAAATGGATAACTAAGAATATTCTAACGAACTTCTTTAATTTTTTTTAATTAATATTTTTTCTAAAATAATAACAAAATGTGCACAGATTCGAATATATAGAAACATAATTCGTTATAATAGTTGTATACTAATAATTATAATTTTCATATACGTAGAAAGAACATATTATTTGTACTAAAATGTTTATGTATACCTACTATACACAAATGTATAATACACAAATATATTAACATTATGATAAATGAGTCATTAATATCTAGTTAGAATACTTACCATAACAACAATTTAGAAAGAAGCTTATTAAAGCAATTTTTAACAAAATCATGGTGTTTTATATTAGAAAATGGAAATGTCTGCTCTATTTGTTTACGCCCAGGCAACTGTTCATACAGAGGCGGGTGAGGATGCGCTGGACCAAAAATCAAACTGAGCAATAAAGCAATAGAGTAGAACGTCAATTTTTAGATTAGAAATAATTCTAATTTTTTTGAATATTATGTAGCTAATTATACAGTCGACATAAGAAGTTTTAAAGCTTAGATTTACGTCTTGTACAAAATATAAATATTTCAAAAAATATTTGGATAGGCTTCTGGGAGTTCAAAGTCGGGAGATCAAATCAATATCCGGCGCTGGCGCAGAAGCAAATTTAAAGTTAGCAAAATTATAAGGAGATGAAAATAAATATGTTTAGCATTTTTTATATCGATATCTTGTGATGAATAAAATTTCAATAATAAAATAATAATAAAATATTAATTTATTATATTATTTTTAATAATAATTTTTCGTAGATAATATTTAATTTCTTTGAGAAATATACAGAGGGAGTTTTAAATAAGTGCAAATATTTTCAGGGCTCGGAGATCTCGATGAAATAAACATATTTTCTCATTACCGATTTTCAAATAAGTCCAAAATAACCGAGATATTTTACGTTGAAAATTAAAAAAAATATATTTTCGCTTAAATTTAGAGAACCGCTGGATCTTTTCTGGGTTTACTTCGTTGTAAATTTAATCTACTACCTATGTTGCTATATTATGAAGATAATATTATGTTTTTTAACTAAAAATTTAAAAAAAAATCCAAAAAAATGTCCAATTTCAAAAATCCAAATTTTCAAAATATTTTTTCCGCGAAAAAAAACCTCATAGACGTGTTTTTGGGGTCGAAATATACTACCCCTAAAAATATATGCACCTATTTAAGACTCCCCCTGTATAGTGTCTCAGGAAAAAAAGTTGGGTATTTGGATACACAGATATAAAACTAATTAAAATATTATGAAAATTAAACAATATAAATAGAAATTTAACAGTCAAAAACAAATTTAATCTCCTACAAAAAGATTTCATCATAATAGTTGTAAAATATGATTTATAATTTCAATGTACAGGGTGTCCCATTTTGGTTGAAATCACCGTTATTAATGAAGATAGGAGGATGCGGTTTGCACAGAGCCTTCTTCGTTTCTTGCAATTTGGGACATCCCCAGTATCTTTGTTAATGCGAAAGTTATTGAGAAGGTAAAAACTGTCTATTGTAGAACTTTTTACATAGAATACAGTGGCGTAGTCTGATTTTTTACTAAAAAAATATTCTTGAAGATATGATATATATATAAATATACATCCTGTATATTTATAAATCATATGATCTGGCCTGCTATGAGTTTCTCAAAAATATACCGTATGATCGAGAAAAAACGGCGTCAGCGATGGCTATGGAATGAAGATCGCTGTCATTTTGTATGTAAATTTATATGGGAAATGTCATTGATGTTCATTTCCCAGCCAACTGGATGCCGTTTTTTTTCGATCATACGGTATAAACTCTATTTTTCAACCAAAATTGGACACCCCGTACAATACTGTATATCTATGTTGTTGTATATACCGGGTGTTTTTAAAAAGTAGCTTACTCCTATAACTTTTTTTATTTTTTCAGATAAAAAAACGAGATTTGGTATGTTAGTATATGACATAAATCAGGATTGTTTGCCGGCATTCAATTAGCTTCGTGTTGGCCTCCTGTTTTACCAGAAATTACTATAACTCTTGTATATTACTATGGTACTTTCGGATTTTTTTTATTTTATTTAATATAATAGAATGATATATGCCAACTTTTGATATTTTCAAAATTGAAAAATAGCATAACATCTAATCTGTTTTCAGTGTTGCAAAATGTTTAATCAGAATTAGGCATATTAAAAATATTCTTCATTTAAGCAACATTTTCTTCTTTATTTTAAATTCTAGCGATTTTAATATGCTTAGGCTTTTCTGCAACTTATATATATATATATATAGGGTGTCTCACAATTTAAGAGACCTTGTATAACTGGGAACAATTGCCTAAAATATTTTTATTTATTAGATGGTTTCTGCATAAAACATTAGGTAATATTGCATTTTTAAATTCCAAACGAAATAAAACAAAAACATATACACTTATTCTCATCTATTTTTTTCTATTCTAACATGTAATAATATACATATAAACTTCAAATCTGTATCCATAGAACAAATACAAAACGCATTTCATATGTAAAGACATTCTACTTTAAGAATAATATAAATTGGAATTTATTAAAAAATTACTTTGTACATGCTTTAGTATAAACACACAGTTAAAAATATTTTAACTTGGCTTCCAGTTGGGATTTGCGTGGATTAAAATTTTAATTGGGTTTCCTTCTTGAGTTTTAGCTGTATGGAATGCTTTAAGGGAATCCTCAATACGATAGTGATGAGTGATCAGAGGTTTGACGCTAATTTTTCCAGATGCCACCATGTCGATAGCCGTAGGATAGCTAAATTGAGTATAAGTAATTAGATTATAGAAATATTATCTTAAACAAAGAACTTACTCATTGCAATATCTAAATACGCCTCTAATATCAACTTCTCTGAAGATGGCGGCAGCTAGGGGCAATTTTTGTTCAAATTGACCCATTCCCACTAATACTACCACTCCTTTACTTTTTGTAACCTAAAATAAAGAGAATGATATATTATTATAATGACATAATGACTGTTTAACAAAGGTTTCTAATATTTAATTTACACACGTTCTAACATGTTCAGTATCAACCCGGAGGAGAATGAGCCTCACACTGGTGCTCCTAATGCTAGCAAGCGCATCCGCTCGGATGCAAGCACGCCTGAACCGAGCGCTAAGAAGCCTTGTAGGGAGGGCGCAAGAAGCTACGTGGAGGCCGCTGGGGAAATAAACCACCCAGAGAACAGCCTATCCACCGAGCAACTCTTGTTGTTGAAACGTGCCATTATGAAGGCCGTGGACGCAAGCACAGAGGAAGGACTACAGGTCTAAAGCTAAACCCTCTGGAGCCTCGGGGAAGCCTGGCAACTCGAGTGGGAACAAACCCACCCGGAAGGCAGGCGGAACAGATGAGTTTCCCACCAAAAGGGGACGTAGGCCCCCTGACGGTGAAAAGCTAAATTTGACTACTGCAGGGATGGCTGCAGCAGGCAAATGTATACAAATTAACCTGCAACATGCCAAGGCCACCTCTAACGTCCTTGGCAGAAGGTTCAAGAAGGAAGACGTGCATCTCGCCTTCATTCAAGAACCCTGGGTTAACTCAGGCCGCGTATGTGGCCTTGGGGACGCAGAGGGTAGGCTAATTACTGCCCCTGGAGTAACCAGACCTAGGGCATGCATTTTAGTAAAAAAGAGCGTGCACTCTTTTAACCTTTATAGGTTCTGCTGTCAGGATGTGGTGGCGGTACATATCAAGATCCCAGCGGGGAGAAGCGGAGGAGGAGTGGAGTTCATTGCCTGCTCAGCATATTTCCCGGGAAACAAGACAGCGGATTTACCTCCTCCAAAGAAAGTGACAGAACTAATCTCCTTCTGCAAGAGGAAAAACCTACAGCTGGTGATAGGATCGACGCCAACGGCGACAACGAGGCATGGGGAAGCACGGACACCAACTTCAGAGGTGAGTTAATTCTTAATTACTTAATAGGTGAAGGGTTAGTAGTTAATAACATAGGCTCCGAACCAACCTTTGTTACTTGTAACAGGAAAGAGGTTTTAGACATTACGGTCAGCTCTAATTATTTGATCAACAGGATATCCAATTGGAGGGTATCATCTGAGCCATCGTGCTCGGATCACAGACACATAAAGTTTGAAATAAGCGTAGGTGAAAGAACTCTC
Source organism: Sitophilus oryzae (assembly GCF_002938485.1). Taxonomy (NCBI): domain Eukaryota; kingdom Metazoa; phylum Arthropoda; class Insecta; order Coleoptera; family Curculionidae; genus Sitophilus; species Sitophilus oryzae. The sequence goes on from NW_022146106.1 coordinate 1,440,584, forward strand.
CTGCAATATAGGGATCCTAAGTGCACGGATTTGGAGGATACAACCGCTCACTCGTGCATCTGCTGGAACCCACAATTGCAAAAGTGAGAGATCGCGACGAGATCGAGATTGCAGCGGAGCAACTGCAATGTGCAATTATAACGGCTTATAGTGAAAACTGTCCACTTAAAACAAAGAAGGATAATAGGAAGTCCTCTTGGTGGAACAACAAACTGGACAAAAGAAGAAAAGAAGTGCTGCAGCTTTTTACCGCGCTAAAGTGTCAGGTAACTGGGAAACTTATCGTGCGACGTTGGCGGAGTACAATAAGGAAATAAGACGGGCGAAGAGAGAGTCCTGGAGAAGGTTCTGTGGGAGTCTGGTCGATCTACCTCAAAGCACCAGAATTCACAAGATTCTCTCAAAAGAACCAGTGAATGAGCTAGGGACGATACAGCGCCCCGACGGTAATTTCACAGAGTCCAGGAAAGAAACGCTACAGATTTTGGCCCAAAAACACTTCCCAGGCTGCTTGATACTAGGTGATGAAGAGCACCCCCCCCGATACTCATGCGTCGTAAAAACCGGCCCAAAAAAGAGGATTGGGAGATAGCGAAGAAAGTAATCACCTATAGGGAGACTAAAGGGGCGATCGAAAGTTTCGACCCATTCAAATCCCCAGGAGAGGACGGAGTGTTTCCGGCCTTATTGCAGAAGGCTGAGAACATTATCGTCCCTCGCTTATTAAGAATTTTTAGGGCAAGTCTGGCATGGTCACACCTGCCAGCTGACTGGACGAGAGCAAAGGTGGTATACATACCGAAAGTGGGGAAACAAAACCTACAACCTGGCTCATATCGACCAATAAGCCTTACATCATTTCTGCTGAAGACTCTGGAGAAGATATTGGATGGACACATTAGGGGGAGGATTCTTACGTCTAATCCCCTGAATGTCCGACAATATGCTTATCAACAGGGAAAATCAACAGAACTGGCCCTCAACAATTTGGTAGGGGAAATTAAGAGTACCTTTGATCGCAAAGAAATTGCGGTAGGGATATTCCTAGATATTGAGGGAGCATTCAACAATGTCACCCCTCAATCGCTCCTAGGCGCTGTGAAAGCACGAGGAGTCGAAGCTACCATAACTGAATGGATTGAGCAAATGCTCAAAAATCGAGTAGCAACGACCTCGCTCAGTGGTGAGTCCGTTAGGTTTGTTCCGGGCAGGGGATGCCCGCAAGGAGGAGTTCTCTCTCCTCTTCTGTGGACCCTGTTAGCGGACGACCTGATGGCAATCATCGATGCATACGAGGTTGAAGCACAGGCATATGCGGACGACCTGGTGATCCTAGTAAAAGGACACAAAGAGGAGGACATCTCCTCAAAAATACAGGAAATCCTAGATGCAATTCACGGCTGGTGCACACTGGAACAATTAAGTGTAAACCCACAGAAAACCGTGATCATACCATTCACCAGAAGAAGGAAAACAGACAAACTGAAACCGCCCATTCTTCTTGGTGAGACAATTCCGTTTGCGGAGGAAGTTAAGTATCTGGGATTAAACCTGGACAAAAAACTTAGCTGGACCTCTCATCTGGAAAAAACATCAAAAAAGGCTTGCTATGCTCTATGGGCATGCCGCCGAATTTGTGGTAGAAACTGGGGATTAAACCCCAAAAATATGTACTGGCTATACGTGACGGCCATCAGACCTATTATCACGTATGGTGCAGTTGCCTGGTGGCAGAAAGCCAACCAAATAACGGCAAAGAATAAATTGTCGAAACTACAACGACAAGCTGCTTAGCGACTGGTGCCTTCCATTCCACGCCGTCAAAAAGCTATGGAAACCCTACTCGATCTACCTCCTCTTCAAATTCTTTTTGAAAGAGAGAGGCGAGATGGAGCTACATATAGGTTTCTAAATATAGCACGAGGAAGCCAAGACAATTATGTTCATACAAAACCGGCTGTAGAAGAACTACAGTCGGATGAGATTATGGGAATGATCTCGGATCTTACACCACCAGTCCAACTCTTGACGCGCACCTACAACGTCCTGTTTCGAACAGGGACGAGTGGGATAAGCCGGGAACGATTATTACATGCGGAAATGTGTTGGTACACGGACGGATCCAAAAACGAAAAAGGATCTGGCGCAGGAATTTACTGCAGCAGTCCAAAGACTGAGATCTACCACAGTCTTGGAAAACACACCACGATCTTCCAAGCTATTCCAAGCTATCTATATGCTATTGAAACCTGTGTGCAACTGCTGGTAGAACAGCAATACACCGGGAAAACAATATGCATATTTTCGGATAATCAGAAAGCTGCGCTGAAAGCGCGAGGCAACAGAAAAGCACGTCTATGACGATTCCTCATTATGAAACTACTCAATATACTGGGAGATAGGAACAAAGTGTCGCTAATATGGATACCGGGACATGTCGGCCTAAGGGAAATGAACGTGCTGATTCCCTCGCCAAAATTGGTGCAGGCTCGCCATTCGTGGGCCCAGAACCGACGCCAGCGTTCCCAAAAATCTCGCAAGAGAGGCAGGCTCTGTGAATGGGTTAGGGGTGAGACATTCGAGACTGGAATGACAGTCCCGGAATGGAGCATGCCAAGAAAATCCTAGCAGGGCCATCCAAACATAGAACAGGAGAACTCCTAAGAAAGGCCGGTAGGAATGGAACGCGATGTACTCACTGCAGTGTACACGGGTCACTGCCAGCTGAGATCTCACCACAGAGGACGGGACTGGTGGAAGACGCCGAATGCCGACTCTGTATGGAAGATGATGAAACAATGAAGCACGTTATGTGTACCTGCCCGCTGAGAGCAGGACCAGGTTTGAATGTTTGGCAAACCCATACTGGACCTATCAGACCTTAGGAGACATATCGCCCTCAGACATAACGGCCTATATTAAGAGGCTGGGTCTTGAGGATGAACTTTGACGCTCTTGTAAATTAGAGCTTGTAGAAACTGAGCCACAATAGGCCCTCGCGGCCTCAGTGGAGGGTCCCCTATGGGACCCACTCTTAGTCAAATACAATACAATACAATACAACATGCTCAGTAAATAAAAAATATCTTTAATATAAAATTAATACAAATGTTCCAAATCTGCACCATAACAACTATAGTAAACGCCACGAATGTTTGGGAGTGATTCATCGCTTTATGAAGTTAGAATCGACACGCGCGCTATCATTTTTACATTAAAAACGTAAATTTGAAGAGCAGACGTAGGTTTTTAAAGGCCCGGTCTAATCATCTCCTGCGCTCCTCCTACTTATTCTAAAATGTTAGCGTGATTGACAAAGACGATACTATATCGCGTTTCTTTGATTGGTTCGTTTTTGTGCGTCAGTCCATTGGTGTGCTTGCAGCGCGACCAATGGGGCATCCCAGTTTATATTTATAACCAAATATATGTTTAAATCAACAGATAATATATATTGATTATTATATGACTTGAAACACCACGGCACTGGAATTAAGTTTTATGTGACCTTGAACAGATTAGTTCACATGGTAGCGACCGATGAGTCACTCCCAAACATTCGTGGCGTTTACTATAGCTTATTTTGATAGAAAATTTTAATAATATTTTAAATGAGTAACTTGCGGTAAAGTCTGATCTATCTAAACTAGCCAGGGAAGATTTTGACAGACGACATACAAAAAATTACAGAAAAGATAATTTAGTTGTGAATTAAAATGACAGACACAACTCTCACTGCCATGGTATCCTCTCGTTGAACAGATTGAACTTTTTGCCAACGTATTCATTATATTTAAATTGTTATTACCTATACTTTGTAAACTAAGATAGCATTATCAGAGAATCTCTGTTTTGAAGATCAAGTTTCATAATAGTTATTAATGAATTTAATGATACAAGTTCGATACGAACATCATAATGAAACGCATGTAACGTTAAGCCACGAGCCACGAGGCGTTAGCCGAGTGGCTTAGTTACACAAGTTTCATTAAAAAGTTCGTATCGAACGTGTATCATTCAAAATTTAATCTACGACGCGACACGAGGGACGATCCAAAGAGATTTGATTTAATTTAAAATATTAGAGGCATATTCATAAAAATTAAAATTCAAAATTATCAGGTGCCCATATACTATGATACTAATATGGGCAATATTAGACGACGCAACACAGAGCATACTCGATTTTTTGTGGGGTACAGAAATGGAAATAGTGCCACTAGTGCTATTATGAAAGCCATAATGACATCCAAATGACATTGTCGTAGATTAACTTATTAACCAATATATCAAATTAAATGGGTATTCTTTTTCACTAGCAATGTGATACATATTCGATACCAAATAAACTTTTAGTTACGTCATCGGTGCGAATATCAAATTCATTGTTGCCAACCATGTACATATTCCACGCCGGGCTGACTAACTGGAATTTAAATTTCCCGCTAGTGATTAGGATGATAGCTCTGCTGTAAAAAAATGTCAATTTGCCATATTAATCACGTGACTAAAAATTTATTTGGTATGATCTATATATAAATAACGCTAAATATTAGAGAAGAATTATTACCTTAAGTGCAATTCGGGTGTTTTGCTCAATTCCTGAACAATCAAATGTTTTGTTGGGTTCTTCCCCCAGAAGTGTCTTAATCTTTTCAACAATATCATCTTCTTGCCATCCTCTTTCAACTTTGATTGTATAATGTGCGCCCAATTCTTTGGCTTTTTGTAGTTTGATGTCCAAGATATCTGATAGAATAAAATAATTAAACATACATTTGGAAGATTTTAAGATATTATAAGTTTTAATAAGCTTTGTGTAGTAGCGACACAAATAGTTTAAACAAGAACATTTTAAAATTTCTGATTCTTGTCAGAAGATTGATTACCTGTAATGATAATTTTTGAAGCTCCCATGGCTTTTGCGGAAAGGAGTGTTACTAGTCCAATAGGTCCAGCTCCCAATATAAGAACTACGTCTCCAACTTGAACCTTTCCTCTCTTAGTTGCGTGAACACCAACTGAAAGAGGTTCCATAAGAGCACCGTCTTCCAAGTCCATATTTGGAGGCAATCTGAGGAAAAACAAATCAATATATACCAGGTGGTGGTGCATCGTCTTTGGAAATAGCAAATTCCATGCAAATTTGGAACTGTCCCAATATTGGATCCCCTATTCATTTTACAGGTAAGTCGTAAATAGGTTTCTAAAGTCTGCTTATGCTGAAAACACATGCCAAATTTGAACACTTTTGGACTAGCGGATTTTAAATAATTTATGAAAAACTGCATCTATTTTTAAATTTTTTAAATTAAAACTGAACAGGTAACAATGCAAAACCAGTCAAAAGTCAAATGTCATAATACAATATAAAGTGAGTCGTCAACCTATGATTTTATCTTTGTCATATGTAATTTGTTGTGTTGTCTACACTACTACGTTATAATAGCTACGCTTAGTGTCTCCGAAATGTATTTTTGTAATTTAAAACTGGTTCGAATGAGGCAAAAACCTAACGTTTAGAAAATACAATTTGACATTGACAAAATCATAGGATCACGACCTAAGGTCCGTTGGCATTTGCCTGGTTTTGCATTGTTACCTGTTCAGTTTTAATTTAAAAATAGATGCAATTTTTCTTAAATTACATAAAATCGGCTTGTCCAAAATTGTTCAAATTTGGCATTGTATGAGAGTGTATTCAGCATACACAGACCTTTGAAAAACATATTTACAACTACGGTGTAAAATTAACAGGGGAGCCAATATCTGGACAAATTCTGCATGCGATTTCAAATTTTCAAAATTTCAAGTTGAAAATTTGCATGCGATTTCATATGTTTCCAACGACGATGCCGATATAAGTTGTCCGCGGACTTAAAACTTGCTCAAAATATATTTTTTTCAAATATCTTACAATTATTTTAATTCTGAAATTAATCATGAACAATTTCTACGCATATACATATTTCTTATTATTCCTGGTGAATTATACATTATGATCGAAAAAAAACGGCGTCGAGTTGGCTTGGAAATGACGATCGATGACATTTCCCATATGTATTTACATATAAAATGACAGCGATCTTCATATCATAGACATCGCTGGCCCCGTTTTTTTTTTCGATCATACGGTAGTAACTTTATTTTCTACTATCTGTGGTGTAACTGATGTACAGGGTGGTCGAAATTGGTCTGTTTTAACAGAGAAAACGTATTTCCTGACTAGATAGATCAAAACCGTCATAGATGCCGTGGGCTCGATTTCTGAGACACGTTTAGTGGCGTAAACCGCCTGTTGATATTTTCACTGCCAACTGAGATACGGTCTTTTTGATTTTTTTACCATTTTAAAAATTGCCCATAACTTTTTTATTTTGCGGAATAATAAAATTCTGTAAAAACGTTCTTAAGGCACTTTTTTAAGCACAATCCAGTGGCGTAGTCAGTTTTTTTCTATGCTTGCTCTTTTCATCACAAATATTGAGAAATATAAATTTTTTAAAGGATATCATAGTTGGCTATGAACTTAAAAAAATGTTGACGTTTAACCCTTTTCAACGATCTAAAGTTATGTGTATTTATTTCTAAAAATGAAAGAAATATTACGTTTTTTATCTTTGTATCGAAGCGGGCTTTGATTTTGTATTGACCTATAGTTGCCTAATTATTTTTTATCACAATTTAATATTCAATATTATTATATATCTGCATAATTAAAGACTTTTGGAAAGGTAAATTAACATTCTATGTTAGTATTAGTAATTACAATTGAAATCGATACAATAAACAAAGAACAAGACTAAAAAAACGTATTTTTTGTGTGGCGAATATAGTTTTCTAAAAAAAATCATCAAATATGTTCAAACTGAGCACCTCCATGTTGAATACACAATAAACAATAAACATCTTTTGCGCACAGAGTTACAACGATTTGTTAGGCGAACTAGTGTAATAAGTCCAAAAGCTTGCCTAGTCATTTTCTGCAATTCTTCTCTCGTCCCAATGGTTCTTCCCTTATAGATAAGGTCTTTTAATTTGCCCCATAAAAAAGTTGAAATGAGTTAAATTACAGGACCTAGCAGGCCTAGATATGGGGGCCAAGATGTAACCCTGGCGTTTTAATTGTAAATGGTAATACTAATATAGAATGTTGATTTACTTTGACAAAAGCCTTTAATTATGCAGATAAATAATAATATAGAATTTTAAATTGTGATAAAAAATAATTAGGCAGCTATAGGTCAACACAAAATCAAAGCCCGCTTCGATACAAAGATAAAAAACGTAATATTTCTTTCATTTTTAGAAATGAATACACATAACTTTATATCGTTGGAAAGGGTTAAACGCCAGCATTTTTTTAAGTTCATAGCCAACTATGATTTCCATTTAAAAAAATGTATTTTTTATTATTTCTGACAAAAAAAGCATGTATAGAAAAAAACTGACTACGCCACTGGATTGTGCTTAAAAAAGTGCCTTAAGAACGTTATTACAGAATTTTATTATTCCGCGAAATACAAAAGTTATGGGCAATTTTCCAAATGGTAAAACATTAAAAAAGACCCCGTATCTCAGTCAGCAGTGAAAATATCAACAGGCAGTTTACGCCATTAGACGTGTCTCAGAAATAGAGCCCATGACATCTATGTCGGTTTTGCTCTATCTAGTCAGGAAATAGGTTTTCTCTGTTAAAACAGACCAATTTCGACCACCCTGTACATACATACACAAGGTGTCCCAGAAATAAGTGCAAGTATTTTAACTGGTAGTATACCCCAGAAATAAGCCTATGAGGTTTTTTTCGAGAAAACATTTTTTTGAAAATTCAGAATTTTTTGAAAATTTTTTTGGTATTTTTTTTTTAGTTTTTAGACAAAAACATAATTTCTTGATAATATAGCAACATAGGTGGTAGATTAAATTTACAAGAAAGAAAATCCAGAAAAGATCCAGTGGTTCTCAAAATTTGAGCAAAATAATTTTTGTTTGAAATTTTCAAAGTAAAATAACTCCGTTATTTTGGACTTATTTGAAAAACCATAAAGAGAAAATATGTTTCTTTTATCGAGATCTACCACCCCTTAAAATACACAACATAAAAATTTGTCTTATAGCCGTTCTATTTTTATTTTATGTGCGTATTTTAAAGAAAATATAAATCTATTTTAATATCAATGAATTTCGAATTCTTTAAGTATGCTGTCGATACGTATCATAAATAAAAAAAATCAATTTGCATTCATTCAACTTCAATTAATGAACCGAATCCGGTTGTCTAGTCAACAACAAACTAGTTTATTATTTCGGGCACAGCCAGATGGTCAATCAGTTTCTTAAATATAGATACAGCACATTTAAATTATTATTTGATTGTGGCCATTCGTTCCATGAAATTTTTGCTTTTGTGGTGTGATATGGAGTAGTGATAGTGCATATGTGTCTAAATTATCGTTTATTTTTATGATTTTAAATGAATTGCGTCGTTGCTTAAATTGGTGAAATACATTGCCAATTAAAATAAAAAATATCCTTTTTCAATGTGATTCAAAAGTGTGTTGGATTGTTGGATATAAAAAAATCGATACGTTATAGAAACTGTCTGAGACGTAATTGTGAAGATTTATAAAAGTTTCGAAATCTGAACTGAAACATTACTTGTAACAAAATCAGCTGCGTGAACATAGTATCTGGATAAGTTTCCATCATCTGGTGGTGTAGCACAGAAGAAGATATCAGCGCATAAGTTGTAGCTTCCAAGCTTACAATAATTACACACTCTACAAGGTACGCCAGGTTCAATAGCTACTTTGTCACCTGTAAAATAAATCATTATATTGTTACGGATTCCGTGGGTCCACTATTTAAACTCACGATAAAATACTTAACGAATTTATTCGTTTCACTCTGTACACACAACTTATACTATTTACAACACAACTTATGCAACTACTATTACTCTAACGGTATTTCGCGGTATTTTCTTTCAAACTTCAGACTATCTTCCAGACTTCAAACTTCAAACTTGCCCAACTGTCAAAGCGCGGGCCTTATATACCCCTGGCGGTTGTTTCTAGATTTTTTTCTAAAGGGAATTCTATAATTTTCTTTACTTTCTGGCGAATGCGCCAGGTTCCTCAATGCACGTTGCGATTTTTAGCAGTATGCAGTTATGCAACCAGTAATACACCTTGACATTGCCCCCTTTGCTCAAATTTGATCGTCCCGATCAAGGTTTCCCTATCTGGTTTCTCTTCAATCGATCCAGATGACTACTTTCATCTTACTTCTAGGGCTGCGTTGAATCCGGTACACAACATCATTTATCCTCTTGATGACTGTATAAGGACCTTCCCATGCTGGAGTTAACTTTGGGGACCTCCCTTTCTTGCGCTGTGGGTTATATAACCATACCATATCGTCCTGTTGAAATCCCGTAGAATTAGCTCTGAGGTCGTAACGAGCTTTCATCCGGTCACTGGCTAGCGTAATCTTACTTCTCACGGCCTTATGAATTCCCAATAACCTTTCCTTCAGTTCATCCGCGTAGTCCTCTACGTTCGTGGTGCTGTCGTCTGGTGATCCGAACACCAAGTCACAAGGCAACCGTAATTCTCGACCAAATAAAATCTTCGATGGTGAAAGTCCGGTGGTGTTGTGAACTGCACTTCTATATGCCATTAGGAATAGTGGTATATGCTGATCCCAATCTCTTTGATGTTCATCCACCATTTTCGAGAGATGTTCTTCAATGGTCTTATTGAATCTCTCGACCATCCCATCAGACTGCGGATGTAAAGCTGTTGTCCTAGTCTTGTGAATACCAAGCAGATCACACATCTTCTGGAACAGTCTTGACTCGAAGTTCCTTCCTTGGTCAGTGTGAAGCTCTAAAGGAATTCCAAATCTACTGAAGACATTATTGACTAATACTTCAGCTACAGTCGATGCTTCTTGGTTTGGAATGGCAAAAACTTCTGGCCATTTACTGAAATAATCCATCGCCACTAAAACGTACTTGTTGCCCTTGTGCGTTTCAGGGAATGGGCCTGCAATGTCAACAGCGATTCTTTCGAATGGCAGTCCAACGTTATATTGTTTCATTTTTCCCTAGATCGAGTGCTTGGTCCTTGACTGGCTGCATAAATTTTCATTGTCGACACCATTTCTTGACATCTTCGCAATAATCCACCCAGTAAAAACGATCTCTCAGCTTGCTCAAGGTCTTGTTTACCCCAAGATGGGCTCCAGTTTTACCACCGTGAATTTCTTCCAATACCTGGGTAACTTTCTTCCTTGGTACCAGTAACTGAGTTGTTACTGTCCTGCCATCCGCACTTTCCCACATGCGCTTTAACAATCCATTCTCAATAACCAGTGAATTCCACTGAGCCCAGAGAGCTTTGAAAACTAGCCCTCTGTCCGCAATATCCTGCCAGGTGGTCTCTCGCCGTTACCTTCCTTGAGCCGTAGTATTGCTCCGATGTCTGGATCTTCCATTTGATCTTTCCTCAATTGTGTCGTCGTCCACTGTTCATCGGTTCCAAGTTTAAAACTCCTTATCATGACAGTGCCTTCACGTTGTTCCGTTTTACAGCAGTGCTTACAATCGGTTTGACAGGGTCTTCTGGATAAACCGTCTGCGTTACCATGCATTTTTCCAGCACGATGTTGGATGGTAAAGTGATACTGTTGGAGCTTCTCGAGCCATCGTGCTATTTGACCTTCAGGTTGTTTCATCTCCATAAGCCACTTGAGAGCCGCATGATCTGTCCTAATTAAAAATTCTTGGCCGTACAGATATTTATGAAAATGATCAACTGCCTTCACAATTGCTAGCAGCTCCTTCCGGGTAACGCAGTAATTCCTTTCTGGTTTGGATAGAACTCGACTGTAATATTCTATCACTCGTTCTTCGCCATCTTGCACTTGTGATAGCACTGCACCTATGCCGATATTGCTGGCGTCGGTATCCAGGATATACCTCCCTTGTTGTTGCGGGTAGGCTAGAATAGGACTTGAACATAAAGCCGCCTTAAGTCTTCCAAAGGCTACATCACAATCGGTGTTCCATTCGTAGCCGACTTCATCACCTGTAAGTCTATGTAAGGGTGCAGCTATATTGGCAAATCCCTTGACAAATCTTCTGTAATAGGTGCATAAACCCAGAAAACTTCTAAGTTCATGTTTGTCGCGAGGTTTGAGCCAATCCTTGATTGAAGCGATTTTCTTCTGATCGGTGTAAATTCCGTCTGCCAGAAACTACATGACCCAAGAATTCCACTTGTCGCTGGAATAAGCTACACTTCTTCGGGTTCAAACAGGTGCGCATTCCTTATGCGGCCGAAGACTTCTTCTAAATTTCGCAAATGCTTCTCAAAAGTTCTTCCCATAACCAATACATCGTCGAGGCAAAACCAAGCACGTTTTCCAAGTTAATCCTCTTAACACCACCTCCATTGAGACGGATCGAAAGTGGCTGGAGCATTGCATAATCCAAGCGGCACTGACCTTGAATTGATATAGTCTGTTTCCTGTAGAAAAAGCCGTCTTTTCTTTGTCTTCCTCGTCTAGACCAACTTGCCGAGTATCCACTCTTTAGAGTCGAGGTGGAGAACCAGCACGAACCTGCCATAGTTGTTAATATTGTCATCTATACGTGGCAGTGGGTGGCTATCTTTCTTAGTGACGTCATTGAGCTTCCCTATAATCCACGCAGAATCGTGTACTACCATCTTTTCTTCGTCCACCAAAACAACAGGGAGATGACCATGGACTTGATGATTCTTCGATTACTCCAATCTTCTAACATCTTATCTACCATTGTCTCCATTTCTTGTTGTTTGGAAAGGGGCACCGTCTAGGACGTTGTCGAATCGGCTGAGCATGACCAGTATTAATCCGGTGCTTCACAAAATCCGTTCTTCCACTGTTGTTCTTCTCAAAATACTGCCATGCTTTAGGCAGGAACTGCTTGGCCTTCTGTTTCTCCTCAGGTGTTAGGTGATCCCATGGCTGTTCTAAATGTTTTAGTTTTCTTAAGGATTACCTTTTTGCTGCTAACAGCTGACGACACTTTATCACATCGGTGACACTTCTTACAGGTTCGCAGATGGCTATCTTGTCACCTTTTGGATCTTGACACAATTCGGGAAAACATTCGCAATTCTGATCGGTATATTCTTGTCAGTGTTCACCAATGACTTTCCTACCAAAAGTACCTATCTTGTTTGTTGTCGCTACTTTGTACCAGTCCAACACAGCACACAGCGATTTTTTCCGCTTTACCGAATACTGATCTTCTCGGTATTACCAGGTATCACCACAGTTTCCGCCTGATCTTACATCCATTCTTCCTGGTCCCTCGTCTGGAGATAACATAAACTCTTCATTTCCGATATTCAGGATATTTCTCTGGTGATCGAACGAAAATTCATGTTGACGAATCACATCCATGCCCAAGATGAAGTCATCTTCAATATCTGCCATCTAAAACGCTATGCTGGAACCCCAAATTTCCTAACTTCAGTTCGACGATAGCCTCTCCCCGTACAACGGCCATTTCCCCATAACTGTACGTAAACACACTCTTCTTCTCAGAGGCATCAGCTTCAATCCTTGCACTGAGTTAGCCCGCACCAACGATACCATAGCGCCAGTGTCCACTGTCATTCGGATTCCCTTTCCATTGACTTTCCCGTCGATCACCAAACTGTCAGCGGTTCTTCCTAGACTCTAATGGAAAAAATCCTTCTCCCCAGTCAATACTCGCCCCTTAGTATTGACTGATTTTAGTTTTCCTGGTGCCTACGTTCTCTGGATGGTGAACGGGATCGCATTTGAACGCGGCAATCCCGTTTGATGTGGCCATTCCTGCCACATCTATAGCACCTTATGTCCTGGGATCTTCTCTGGTTCTCTGTCTGCTTATTAGTAGCTCACATAGTTTGTCGAATTTTCTACACATCTCCTCCAAACTTCTGTGGGTACTCTCGGGCTGTTCCTCTACCGTTACCGATCTTATCTTCGGTCTAGGGATGGCGCTAAAAGCAGCTTCGATTTCCAGCGCCCTGACCAGTGCTTCGCTGCTGGTAGAAAATCGGGATATTTGCAGCACCCTCTGTAATTCGTTGTCCCTCAGTCCGCTGATAAAGCACTGAGCAGCGAGTTCCTTCCTAAATCCTTCCGGTGCTTCAGGATACGCTAGGTTAGTACCAGCCGACGTAAGTCTGCTTCAAATTCCTGCAGACTCTCTCGGACCTCTGCAGGCGTGTCTTGATCTGGGCCTGGTAAAGTTGGCGTCGATGTTGGTCGCCATATCTTCTGTCCAGTGCAGCGACCAAAGTTTGGTATTCCTGCTGTTGGGATGCAGGAATAGTTTACTAACAGTTCAGGGCAGGGCCTCGCAGCGCGATGACAAGTGCTGCTGCTTTCTCTTGGTCAGTCCATCCATTGGCAGCAGCCGCTGCTTCAAACTGGCGGTGGTACATCGTCCAGGTGGTTTGTCCATCGTAGGTCGGGGCCTTGAGGTTCGCAGTTCCATGAACGCCAGGTGTCGCTACTTGTACCTTGGTCTTCTGTAGGTCCATCTCTAATTTTTCCATTTTCTGCTGAAGGCGTTCCTCAAGATCTTCTGCGGCTTCTTGAAGGTGAATGCCTTGCCTTTTCCAGTTCTTCAAAGTTCTTCTTAAAACGGTTTTGATCTTCTAATTTTTCTTTCTGGCGACGCACTTCAAATCTTCAACAATTTTTCTCCAACCGTTCTTGTCTAATTTCTTGATTTTCTAAAATTTTCTGAATATGGTCCTGTTCTTCTTGTCTTTCTTTTTGACGTCGCTCCTACAAACGAATTTCTAGATTTCCCTAATATTTTCTTTCCAAACCAAACTTCAGTTCGACGATAGCCTCTCCCCATTACAACTGTGCCATTTCCCCGTAACTGTACGTAAACCCACTCTTCTTCTCAGAGGCACCAGCTTCAATCCTTGCACTGAGTTAGCCCGCACCAACGATACCATAGCGCCAGTGTCCACTGTCATTTCAGTTCCCTTTCCATTGGGCTTTCCGTCGATCATCAAACTGTCAGCGGTTCTTCCTAGACTTCTAATGGAAAAAATCCTGGGGGCTCAGTTCTTCCCAGTCAATACTCGCCTTAGTATTGACTGATTTTAGTTTTCCTGGTGCCTACGTTCTCTGGATGGTGAACGGGATCGCATTTGAACGCGGCAATCCCGTTTAATGTGGCCATTCCTGCCGCATCTAAAGCACCTTATGTCCTGGGATCTTCTCTGGTTCTCTGTCTGGGTGTTGTTGACTCCCTTGTTTATTAGTAGCACACATAGTTTGTCGAATTTTCTACACATCTCCTCCAAACTTCTGTGGGTACTCTCGGGCTGTTCCTCTACCGTTACCGATCTTATCTTCGCTCTAGGGATGGCGCTAAAAGCAGCTTCGATTTCCAGCGCCCTGACCAGTGCTTCGCTGCTGGTAGAAAATCGAGATATTTGCAGCGCCCTCTGTAATTCGTTGTCCCTCAGTCCGCTGATAAAGCACTGAGCAGCGAGTTCCTCCCTAAATCCTTCCGGTGCTTCAGGATACGGTAGGTGTACCAGCCGACGTAAGTCTGCTTCAAATTCCTGCAGACTCTCTCCGGACCTCTGCAGGCGTGACTTGATCTGGGCCTGGTAAAGTTGGCGTCGATTTTGGTCGCCATATCTTCTGTCCAGTGCAGCGACCAAAGTTGGTATTCCTGCTGTTGGGCTGCAGGAATAGTTTGCAACAGTTCCAGGGCAGGGCCACGCAGCGCGATGACAAGTGCTGCTGCTTTCTCTTGGTTAGTCCATCCATTGGCAGCAGCTGCTGCTTCAAACTGGCGGTGGTACATCGTCCATGTCGTTTGTCCATCGTAGGTCGGAGCCTTAAGGTTTGCAGTTCCCGGAACGCCAGGTGTCCTTACTTGTACCTTGGTCTTCTGTAGGTCCATCTCCAACCTTTCTATCTTCTGCTGAAGGCGCTCCTCCAGATCTTCTACGGCTTCTTGAAGGTGAATCTTGCCTTGCCTTTTCCAGTTCTTCAAAGTTCTTCTTAAAACGGTTTTGATCTTCTAAATTTTTCTTTCTGGCGACGCACTTCTAAATCTTCAACAATTTTCTCCAACCGTTCTTGTCTAATTTCTTGATTTTCTAAAATTTTCTGAATATGGTCCTGTTCTTCTTGTCTTTCTTTTTGACGTCGCTCCACAAACAAATTTCTAGATTTCTAATATTTTCTTTCCAAACCAAACTTCAGTTCGACGATAGCCTCTCCCGTACAGGCCATTTCCCCGTAACTGTACGTAAAACACACTCTTCTTCTCAGAGGCACCAGCTTCAATCCCCTTGCACTGAGTTAGCCCGCACCAACGATACCATAGCGCCAGTGTCCACTGTCATTCGGATTCCCCTTTCCATTGACTTTCCCGTCGATCATCAAACTGTCAGCGGTTCTTCCCTAGACTTCTAATGGAAAAATCCTGGGGCTCTCTGTTCTCCCCAGTCAATACTCGCCCTTATAGTATTGACTGATTTTTTAATTTTCCTGGTGCCTACGTTCTCTGGATGGTGAACGGATCGCATTTGAACGCGGCAATCCTGTTTGATGTGGCCATTCCTGCCACATCTATAGCACCTATGTCCTGGGATCTTCTCTGGTTCTCTGTCTGGTTATTGTTGACTCCCTTGCTTTATTAGTAGCTCACATAGTTGTCAGATTTTCTACACATCTCCTCCAAACTTCTGTGGGTACTCTCGGGCTGTTCCTCTACCGTTACCGATCTTATCTTCGGTCTAGGGATGGCGCTAAAGCAGCTTCGATTTCCAGCGCCTGACCAGTGCTTCTGCTGGTGAAAATCGGGATATTTGCAGCGCCCTCTGTAATTCGTTGTCCCTCAGTCCGCTGATAAAGCACTGAGCAACGAGTTCCTCCTAAATCCTTCCGGTGCTTCAGGGATACGCTAGGTGTACCAGCCGACGTAAAGTCTGCTTCAAATTCCTGCAGACTCTCCTCCGGACCTCTGCAGGCGTGTCTTGATCTGGGCCTGGTAAAGTTGGCGTCGATGTTGGTCGCCATATCTTCTGTCAGTGCAGCGACCAAAGTTTTTGGTATTCTGCTGTTGGGATGCAGGGAATGGTTTGCAACAGTTCCAGGGCAGGGGCCTCGCAGCGCGATGACAAGTGCTGCTGCTTTCTCTTGGTCAGTCCATCCATTGGCGGCAGCCGCTGCTTCAAACTGGCGGTGGTACATCGTCCAGGTGGTTTGTCCATCGTAGGTCGGGGCCTTGAGGTTCGCAGTTCCATGAACGCCAGGTGTCCTTACTTGTACCTTGGTCTTCTGTAGGTCCATCTCTAATTTTTCCATTTTCTGCTGAAGGCGTTCCTCAAGATCTTCTACGGCTTCTTGAAGGTGAATGCCTTGCCTTTTTTCCAGTTCTTCAAAGTTCTTCTTAAAACGGTTTTGATCTTCTAATTTTTCTTTCTGGCGACGCACTTCTAAATCTTCAACAATTTTCTCCAACCGTTCTTGTCTAATTTCTTGATTTTCTAAAATTTTCTGAATATGGTCCTGTTCTTCTTGTCTTTCTTTTTGACGTCGCTCCTACAAACGAATTTCTAGATTTCCTAATATTTTCTTTCCAAACCAAACTTCAGTTCGACGATAGCCTCTCCCCGTACAACGGCCATTTCCCCCGTAACTGTACGTAAACACACTCTTCTTCTCAGAGGCACCAGCTTCAATCCTTGCACTGAGTTAGCCCGCACCAACGATACCATAGCGCCAGTGTCCACTGTCATTCGGATTCCCTTTCCATTGACTTTCCCGTCGATCATCAAACTGTCAGCGGTTCTTCCTAGACTTCTAATGGAAAAAATCCTGGGGCTCTATTCTCCCCAGTCAATACTCGCCCCTTAGTATTGACTGATTTTAGTTTTCCTGGTGCCTACGTTCTCTGGATGGTGAACGGGATCGCATTTGAACGCGGCAATCCTGTTTGATGTGGCCATTCCTGCCACATCTATAGCACCTTATGTCCTGGGATCTTCTCTGGTTCTCTGTCTGGTTATTGTTGACTCCCTTGCTTATTAGTAGCTCACATAGTTTGTCGAATTTTCTACACATCTCCTCCAAACTTCTGTGGGTACTCTCGGGCTGTTCCTCTACGTTACCGATCTTATCTTCGGTCTAGGGATGGCGCTAAAAGCAGCTTCGATTTCCAGCGCCCTGACGAGTGCTTCGCTGCTGGTAGAAAATCGGGATATTTGCAGCGCCCTCTGTAATTCGTTGTCCCTCAGTCCGCTGATAAAGCACTGAGCAGCGAGTTCCTCCATAAATCCTTCCGGTGCTTCAGGATACGCTAGGTGTACCAGCCGACGTAAGTCTGCTTCGAATTCCTGCAGACTCTCTCCGGACCTCTGCAGGCGTGTCTTGATCTGGGCCTGGTAAAGTTGGCGTCGATGTTGGTCGCCATATCTTCTGTCCAGTGCAGCGACCAAAGTTTGATATTCCTGCTGTTGGGCTGCAGGAATAGTTTGCAGGAGTTCCAGGGCAGAGCCACGCAGCGCGATGACAAGTGCCGCTGCTTTCTCCTGGTCAGTCCATCCATTGGCAGCAGCCGCTGCTTCAAACTGGCGGTGGTACATCGTCCAGGTGGTTTGTCCATCGTAGGTCGGGGCCTTGAGGTTCGCAGTTCCATGAACGCCAGGTGTCTTTACTTGTACCTTGGTCTTCTGTAGGTCCATCTCTAATTTTTCCATTTTCTGCTGAAGGCGTTCCTCAAGATCTTCTACGGCTTCTTGAAGGTGGATGTCTTGCCTTTTTTTCAGTTCTTCAAAGTTCTTCTTAAATCGGTTTTGATCTTCTAATTTTTCTTTCTGGCGACGCACTTCTAAATCTTCAACAATTTTCTCCAACCGTTCTTGTCCCTAATTTCTTGATTTTCTAAAATTTTCTCTGAATATGGTCCTGTTCTTCTTGTCTTTCTTTTTTGACGTCGCTCCTCCAAACGAATTTCTAGATTTCCTAATATTTTCTCAAACCGGTCCTGTTCTTCTTGTTTTATCTTTCTGGCGACGCACTTCTAGATTTTCTAAATTTTCTCCAACCGTTCTTGTCTAATTTCTTGATTCTCCATAAGCATTTTCTGTAGTCGGTCTTGTTCTTCTTGACGTCGTAGTTTTCCTCTTCTTTTTCTCTTTCCAATCGGGCTCGTTCCTCTTCTCGTTCTTTACGGAGTCTTTCTTGTTCTTCTGCCTTCTCTCTTCTCATATTCTCCATAAAATCGCCCAATAATTTGCTTACTTCCTCCATTTTCTTCGCTTGCTCCCTTGTACCAACCATAAAAATACTCCAATTCGGTCTAAAAATCTTCCAATCCACTTAATTTCTTCTTAAAATACTCTTGAATCGCACTTCCGACACCAATTGTTACGGATTCCGTGGGTCCACTTTTTAAACTCACGATAAAATACTTAACGAACTTTATTCGTTTCACTCTGTACACACAACTTATACTATTTACAACACAACTTATGCAACTACTATTACTCTAACGGTATTTCGCGGTATTTTCAAACTTCAGACTATCTTCAGACTTCAAACTTCAAACTTGCCCAACTGTCAAAGCGCGGGCCTTATATACCCCCTGGCGGTTGTTTCTAGATTTTTCTAAAGAATTCTATAATTTTCTTTACTTTCTGGCGAATGCGCCAGGTTCCTCAATGCACGTTGCGATTTTTAGCAGTATGCAGTTATGCAACCAGTAATACACCTTGACAATATTATCGGTTAATTTTAAAATGATGAAGTCTAGACAGAGTGTTCAATAACTTTTGCCAACAAACATGTTCAAACTGTCTCATAATTTTTAATGTAGGGTAAGCTAGGTAGTTATTGGACAGTTAAAATTTTTTAAATTTTAAATTGTCACCGTACGATTATTTTTCAAGCTACAATAATCTGCCCGTGACAAATGTCATTACATATATGATATTTTTCCATAAAGACTTTTAAACAGTCCCAATATTATGTATATTATGGATATTTTAGTAATAGAAAAAAACATTGGGAGGTTGGACAAAAAGTTTAGTCATTGGACACACAATTTTCAGTTATTGGACAATCATGAAATGATGATACTAAGTTGATAAGAATTGAAATCTATTTTCGAAAACGTTTATTTACTCAAAATTATAATTGTTCGTCATTATCTGAGTTTATGCCGAAATTTGTCCAACTCTGTTCCACATAATTTCACTATTTTCGACTTTTTTCGTTATTTTCTCTTTAATCTCCATCTGATTTGATAATTTACGTTATTCAACACTTTCTAGCAAAACCCTCCGATTTTTTTCTAATGCTTCTCTTACAACGTCTGCTTCAAGATTCATAGAATTTTCATCTTACAATCTAATCATCTCATACTTTTTCGTGGTGAATTTCCTTTCGATCATCTATTTAATTTCTTCACTTTCTATTTCTAAATTTATATCTTTGTCAGTTTCTTCAGCCCTTTAACATGAATGCCACATAAACAAAACTTAAACCCTTTGCTGTTACATTCTCCTATTCTCCCTATTTTGCCTACTATTCTCCCTATTTTGTTTTCTTTGCATTTTTTTATTTTCTGTTTCCAATTTCAAAGGACGTTTCCTTTCAAAACTCTCTTGATATTTCCTTGACGTTATCGCAAATGAAACTCTTTCGATATGCATTTATTCTTTATAACTGGTGTTTCTTGTTCTTGTAAGTAAACAACAATGTTTTTAAAAGTAGATGGTAAACTATAGCAACTATTGGTATTTCTGTTCTTTTAAGACTCCATTTAAGTCCCCAAGACATCTTGTATAATCATAACTTTGGGTTCATTCTGCGCAGCTTCTGAAATCGAGTTCAGTAATAATTGATTATCAAATCAAATAATGTTGGTACTCCTTATCTCTGGTACTCCTACTTATTTTTTCTAGAAGTCGCTTGTATGGCAAAATAATTATCAGCAGACAAGTATTTCCTAGGAAATCCTTTTGACGCTGCCCCCTCTGTCAGATAATAAAAACATATAACACAAACATATAATAATGTTCAGCGTAGGTGGTAAGGCATTTACTTTACAAGATCAGATTCTGCTCTTAGGGAAAGGATTGAAATTTGTGAAAATTGTGTGACAATGGATTGCATTTTTGTGACCAGGATTTTTATCTTATCTTGAATTCCAGCGTTGAGTACACCGTAGATATTTGTCTCCCGTATTTCTATGACATGTGTTTATGTCAAAAATAATTGCAGACGGATTCCACATTATATTTCTTTTTCTTTCAAATTTTTAAAAACTAAGCACATAAAGAATCCCCATTAATTTAATTATAGGAAATGTCGTAATAAGTTATTGGACAGGCGTCCAATAACTGGTTATACTACAAATATTTACATATAAGTTAGATTGCATGAACCATTGAAAAAATCTCTAAGTTTCAACATGCAAACTGTGCATAACCTGTTAAAGGCAATTATTGGCATATTATTGGACAGTTGTCCAACCACTGAAAATAATCATATGTTAGTTTCAGTTATTGGACATCTCCATAAAACCTAATTTACCCTGAATTATATTTAGTTCAACTTTAAAAAGTACTGATTTATCGTAGACTAATACAATATTTATTTAGTGGATCTGTTCACTAAAATCTAAACACTACTTATGAAAAAATTCTTCCTAATTTTCTTAATGAATTCTTAAGAAACGAGTCTTATCCATGCAAAATTGAGACAAAAGGTTTTTTGAGACAAAACAGAAACGTGAAGTTTGTATATTATTATTTAATATTTAACAATTAAGCGCACATTAATCATAATATTTGAACGTATTTCTTCTTCTTCTCTTTCTCAGTCAAGTTTATTCATGCTAAGTGATCGCTAACCAATATCATCTATTGTCTTGTGGTTCCCCTTGGTCTCCATAATATGACTTTTTGGGGTCATCAGTCTGGATCTTGTCGCCACTTCAGGCTTGCCACTCTTTTCATAATATCTATTACTTTGTTTTTTTTTGCGTATATGGGTCTTTCGTATTTTGTCTCTCCTCATGACATCCTCTATGCATGATTCTCTCCATAGCCGACTCCAGTGCAACTCGTAGTTGTTCTGCTGTTTTCATATATTCACAACAACCTATTGTGAAACTTTTAGCAAAATTTTTTATTTATTTGTTGTCCAAAACTGTAGCCTTTCCATCAATTTTGAGATTTGACCTAACCAAAACATCTTTATTGTCGGAGAGGAAAATAACAGAGCAGTTAGGCAAAGCAGAGCCTATTCATTAAACAGCCTTCGCTATTTTTGAGTACCTACACGCATTTTGTTAACCTGCCGCGCAAATTCTCGTACAGGTGCAGGCAGTCAGAGCACCAGTCTCGATAGTTTTTATCGGGATCAATGGATCATTAGTGAAGCTCATTAATGATCATCAAAGGACTTGATACATAATATAAAATAAGTGAATAGCTAGGTAGGTACGCAAAATTTGATTCAAAAATTAACTAATTTTTAAATCGAAGTATGATTGAGTTTTTCAATTCAAATATTATGTTGGAATATCTTTTTTTTCGGATATCGCCGTTTGTCAAAAATTATACATTTCCTCTGTGCAATATAGAATTCTTCTAACCATACACCTAAGTTCAATTTTACTAGTAGGTAAGTTAGTGATTATTAGTCCCGTTTAGTGAAAGAATAACTTATGATCGAAAAAAATGTCAACATAAACCTACATATTTTTACTATTTTACTAAAAATCTTAGATATGTGCTTCAATTAAACTCTACCTAACGTAGAAGAAAAAATTAACCTTCTTAAGGCAACTGGTAGTAAGCACCATAAAGAAGAGTATGGATCAAGTGAATGACGTTTATGGCTTGACCTCGCCAAGATTATCATCGATTGTCATTTCCAAGCCGTCTTTGACGCCGTTTTTTTCTCGATCGTATGGTATTTTGAATAATTATTGTTGGTGTTGGAACTTTTGGTGTTACAACAGCAAAATAAAATAGTGCTCTATTTTGCCCAAGTATTTTAAAATAAGGTAAATTTTAGTTTTATTCGTTCGGTGTTCATTGACTTAGTTAACTTAAATGTTAGACTTACCAGGTTGAAGATGTTTGACGTTTTTTCCAACTTTGATAACTGTACCAGATGCTTCATGACCTAAAAGGAATAGTAGTAAAATATTAATAATTCTAACGAACAAGTAAGAATACAAAAAACTCCTTATTGTGATGTGATTTGTGGGTATATTAAGTAAAACAAATTAGGGTATATAAATTCAAATACATATAAAGAATATATATATGAGAAATAAACAAAAAAGATAAATAACAAAATCACCCAAAAACATTACGTCAACAACTATTTGATTACATTTCTACGCTAATTTTTATCTTATTTATTCCATCAAATATTTACTAATAAAATAATATTGAGAAATAAAAATTATACAGTATATGATAATTTAAAAAGGAATTTAAGTTAATTAATTATTATTAAATTATTAATATTTTGCCTTAAAGTATAACTCATAATATTTTATCCAAATTATTCCACAATAAATTATTTATTTTTTGATATCAGTAAAATTATTTGTCAAATATGTTTAGCTTTCGTTAATTTGCGCAATTTACAATATTATCACATTCAATTTGAACTTTCTTTACCTATTATCATGGGTTTCTCAACGACAAAGGGACCAATTCTTCCATTGACTAGAAAATGGACATCGGATCCACATATTCCAACCACTTCCATCTGTAGAA
The DNA here is from genome assembly GCF_002938485.1 of Sitophilus oryzae. Taxonomy (NCBI): domain Eukaryota; kingdom Metazoa; phylum Arthropoda; class Insecta; order Coleoptera; family Curculionidae; genus Sitophilus; species Sitophilus oryzae. Next base: position 1,463,422 of record NW_022146106.1, read on the forward strand.
GTACCTCTGAAAAGAAAATAAATATATTAATAAATCAGTAATTAACTGAATTCAACCAATTATATACATTTGGATGGCTAACCTTGTGGTGTATCGGAACATGGGACATAGGAAATCCAATGTAAATTTTTAAAAAGTCAAATATTATCTCCCTAGATGATTTTATGCAAAAATTATTTTAGACTTTTTTGAAGAGTCGTGTTAAAGTGAACCTAAGTGTTTATCTAGTTCTAACATATACATATGAGATACGCGCAGGTTTATATTAATAGAATTGTGTGATACAGTGTTTACTAGTTGTATACCGTATGCACTCAAGATTCTAAAGAGTTTTTTGTAACGTAACAAATAATTATTAAAATGATGAAATCTGACGTCGGTATATGAGACATACAATGTATAAGTCAAATGTATATGTGATACTTCGTATCGTAGTTGTGCCTATAGTACACGCCTTGTAAAAATGTGACGTATACACATAATATAAATATCTATATAGACACTTTGTAATAGTGTACTGTTGTGTCTACATTCTAGCATGAGAATGATGAAGGTGTGCGCACGCGCGGATAGCCTCAGCGTAGACACACCGACCAAGTGTATCTTATGTGCCCTCTCTCCTTTCTCCTTTCTAGGAGTGGTATGTGTTAGCAGCCATTATTGTTTTATCATTCGGAAGCTCTATATAAATGTTCTGTTTGTGTGTAGTTTAAAAGAGATTTTAAGGTAAGCACAATTTTTTAATTACCTTGTTACACTTTCCTAAGAGTATTATTAATATTATAGCAGCGACTCTTCCCTTACTCGATATTTACGAAATTTTGACTCCAATGAATGAAAGCTCCAAATATTCTCGTATAATGATAAAGAGGTTAGCTCTGCAATATAATTTTTTTTAATTTGGAAATAATAAAAATCTAAATGGACCAGAGAAAGAAAGATTTAAACACCTCAAAGAATACACTGATATTCGGTAAGTTATTAATGGATCAATATACAGATATGTTTAATATTCAATAATCAGTTTCATATAAAATTTAAGGGTGAGATTGTTAATCTGGAAATAAAATACAACAAAGTCCAACAGAGTGCTCGATGAATAACTATGCTAACAAATCAACTGCTTGGAGGGAAAAGAGAAGAAAAAAATGACTAAACGAGGTCCACCAAATCGTGGCGATATACCAGTGTTTACCATTTTAGTATGTTGTTATCATAGACTTAAAATAAAATATAGACTACACTATTTACATCTCAACGCGGACAAACAACCTTTTTTGTACACATGTTTACTTCTGGGTACAGTCGACCGAGCCTTCCTCATCCAGCCTATGTTGTCACGTCTTTAATATTATCAATATTTTTTTTCTTGTTATATACATATATTGAGATATTAATACTACAGTTTAATAAAGTAGGTTTTAATATTCCATAGATGTATAAATAGTCCTTATACTACTAAATTATAAGTCGGATACTGTTTAAAAAGGATAAGTTCTTTACAATATGACAACACCGATTAGAAGCGAGGGAGCCTATTCATTCATTTATTACCTTGTAGTACGCGTCGCACGTGTGCGGTAAAGCTTTGTTGCCGCTATATCCCCGGCTGTATTAACGCATTTTCTTAGCTTGTAGTCTTTAATTGTTTATTTTATTGACTTTTTCTGTTCAAGAACTATAAAATATGGTTCGTCAGTGCCAAATTTGCAAGAAATTTGACTTAAATAATCCATTTAAGTCTTGAAACAACTTTCGACCGGTAGGCAACTCTCAATATACCCATTAGGAGTAAGTGGCGTTGTTTAGAAAGGCGCTTATTTAGATAATATTTTAGTAAAATGTAAAATCTGAATTTTTTCTCTTATATTACATTATTTACTTACTTACATTGTAACAAAATCATAATTATAACCCTGTTAATAATTAATAATGTTTTTATTAAAAATATATTCCGGTTTATTCTAAAATTATCTTCAGAATCTAAAATAACATACAAGAATTTTAATATGATATTACATTATGAGACAATATTTTTTAATATACCGGGTCGTCTCAAAAGTGGTTCACCGCTATAACTTTTTTATTTTTTCAGATAAAAAAACAGATTTGTATGTTAGTAGGTATATGACATAAATTAGGATTTATTGACGTATTCAATTGTTTTTGGTCTCTTTCTGTTTCACCGAAATGATTACATCTTTTGATTTTTAAAGGCACCCTCGGTATATTTCTACTTTATTCGATAGAAAATGATAATAGAATTCTGAATAGAATGACATATCATATGTCAACTTTTGACATTGTCGCTTAAAAACAAATCGTATTATAAATTTCAATCCAGGGTGCCATGGTGTTGTTAAAAACACTAAGTTTTAATCAAGGAGCCTTGGAAAAATAGTTTTGATCGTCTAATGGGTTTCGTGTCTTGTCTAGGCCGATTAAAAGATGTACAAATCATATTTTTAATCATACATATGTCAATTTTTTCAAATGGAACAAGGGTGACTCGTTAGCATATTTGGAAAAAGCATTTTTTTATGAATATATTGATACCACACACTTGGTATTTCGAGTCAAATTGTCGTTATGAACCACGTGTTACAATTACAATTAAACCATATGCGAAAGTGTCAAAAGTTGACATATGATATGTCATTCTATTCAGAGTGTCATTTTCTATCAAATAAAGTAGAAATATACCGAGGTGCCGTTTAAAAATTAAAAGTTATAGTCATTTCCGGTGAAACAGGAAGTGACCAAAAACAATTGAATGCGTCAATCAATCCTAATTTATTTCATATACTAACATACTAAATCTTGTTTTTTTTATTTGAAAATATAAAAAAATTATGGGGATGAGCCACTTTTGAGACGCACCCGGTATAATAAAGACAGTACCGAGTTATAAATGTAGTTTTTATTTTATCCACTTCCTATCACCTTCCTTGCTTTAATGGAACAGATTTATGTTTGCTCTAATTTACATAATAAGACATCACTTAACCAGAAAAAAAATTACAACAATCATATTTTTTTTCTCTCCCTGTTGCCGATTCTATTATATCTGTGGAATAGATCCTGTTTTGATTAATATTAGGGGTTGTAAATGTTTGACTAAAATTAATAATTTATTATTAATTTCAAAAATTACCTAATTTCGATGATAAAATTTCTTCTATAACGTGTATTTTATTATTTTTATCCTTTTTGGACTCTAAATTGTTTTTTCTAAACTTTTATTTAAAAAATCTTAATAAAATATAAAAAAGTTTAAATACGATATATTTTTAATTTAATTATAGCTTCATTAAAATAAAAAAATTACCCGGCTATGATACGGAGAGTTCAGGTGTCACTTTGAAAGTGAACAGTGTTGTGTTTTTCTCACGGCTTGAAGTCGATCAGGGGAACATGGTACGACAGAACAACCTATCTAACAAATGTCCTTTTCGTTTAACCTAAAACGACGCTGCAACAACAACAAGACAGTGTCTGGAGCCACATGTTCAGCTATTTATGAATGAATGCTCAGTCTATTTTATTTTGCCCAGTCTATGGTTGTTATACCTGGGAGTTGCTTATATTTTTAAATACATTTGATACAAATTGTTGCTTTAAGTGTTTCTTACTTCCTGGTTTCTGCAGTGTAAATAATTTTATTGTGTGTTGCGCTATTTAGATTCATGATATAAAGAAATATATTTTTTTAACCACTTAATCCATTTTATAGAAAAGTAATACAAAACAAAAATGGAACAATTTTAAAGGCTACTTCTCTGTCTTATATACGAAGCAAAATACATGCAATATACACACTTGGTAGTCATAACTGCAATGTGTAAACACTAGTTTAAAGCTTGTAATACTTTACAGTCCCTATGGCTACTGTCTGGCATCACATACTTTACTGTGTATGCGTAAATGCTATACTGTGGCTACATTATTGAGCGGACAGTTGAATTTAACCGCGCGCCGTGTTGAACTGATAACCAATCATCAGGTCTGTCACCTGTGTCTGTCTACATCTAATAATGTAAACACATCGTAAATGTAATTTGATGACAATATGAAGTTAGGGAATGCATGCTTTTGCATAGAATTTTCAGGCAATTCGGAATGGACATCTAAATGTTATTTACAAATCTGCAGCTTCAATCTAATACCAAATTACTAAAATACTTTTCGTATGTTAAAAAAAACGCCGTCTATCTGGCTGGGAAATGACGATCACTGACATTTTATAAATTACCATATAAAATGACAGCGATCTTCATTTCATAGCCATCGCTGACGCCGTTTTTTATCCTTACGGTATAATAGTCAGTCTACTGCATATCATGAGAGCCTTTGTGGCTTCCCTATGTAATGGTCTTAATATGCCTATTTCATAGAAGTTTATTGCCCAGAGAGTTTACTATAACTTCCTGTGATGGTAATATTTATTTTGAATCTAGTTTAGATTCTTTCCAAGTTTTTCAATTTCAGACTTCGCTTTCTGGCGAATCCGCGGTTTTGTCTGAGTTGATGCTCAGCCTGGCAGTCCTATAGTCTCGCAGTGATTCCTCGGAGTCCTCTTTGGATAATATCACACAGGGTACCTTCACGTTTCTATCGAACGATTATGACTATGTCATCTGCATATCAATGATTCTAACGCCAAATATTATGGCAAAATAACTTTAACTTTGATGGTTAATTCCAGTTTTAAATGGAACATCCCGTATATTTCAAAACATTTTAAGTAAGGTTTTTAAGATATTTATAACAACGACTCTTACTATACCGGGTGCGTCTCAAAAGTGGCTCACCCCTATACCTTCTCTATTTATTCAGATAAAACAACGAGCTTTAGTATGAAATAAAAAAGAAAATGGCACGCTGTCTAGTGTTCGACATATTAATTGTGGTGTCCCACAAGGATCAATTCTGGGTCCATTATTCTTTATCCTCTACACATCACAGATCGATTCGAGATTTAACTTTCATTCATGTTTTTGCAGCAGATAGCAAAGTAATTTGTAACGTGCACTATGTTCAGTAACGCTTTGCTCGATTCGTATGATATTCAATTTCTCGCTTTGTAGCACGACAGTCTGAACACGTGTGCAAAGAGTGTGATAGGCGATACACTGGCTACGCAGGCTGAGCGACAATAGTTTTGCAATGAACATAGTATCGATCTGGTTTTGACATCGCTTCTAAACGATCGCTTGCTAACTTGAACAAAGTTGCACCCCGGGTTTGAGAGATTCAACGTCGCTTCGCTTATATGCAGACGACACGCAAGTGTATATGTCTTTCCAACCAGGAAAAATATTGGAAGCCAATGCTATCCTCTCTAGTGAACTTAGTATACTTCTAAAGACATCATCTAATCATTGTTTAGACATTAATCCCAATAAATGTTACGGTCTTTTATTTGGTAGAATACAGGCTAGAGACCAATATGAAAAATTGTTTTCTGTGTCTTTGGACGGAAAGAGGTTGAATAGCTGTAAATCTGCAAGGAACCTTGGTGTGATTATGGATACTCACTTAAGGTTTACTGAACATATTAACAAATGTATAAAAAAGGCCTTCATAAATTTAAAACTGATCTACAATCAACGTTACATCTTAAATCCTAATCTCAAAAAGAAATTATGTGACACCTTAGTTCTTTCACAATTTACCTATTGTGACTCACTATATGGACCGTGTATTTTAGATCATGATGCTAAACGCATTCAACGACTACAGAACTGTTGTATCCGTTTGATAGGCAGTATAAAAAAATATGATACAGGTATCACAAATAAAATGGCGGAAATTGGTTGGCTCAACATGGCTGGGAGAAGAAAATTTCATTCATACTTACTAATTTATAAGATAATCAATAATAAAAGTCCATGTTATTTGTTTGATAAAATTAAATTTAGGTATGATGAACATTCACTGGACTTGCGTCACAAGTTTAATATCGCTCCCCCTATACATCGCACAACTCTGTATGAGAGAGATCATTCAGTTATCAGGCATGTATTCTTTACTAATAAATTTCTGTAAATCTTAAAATTAACTCTTATTTGAAATTTAAAAGTTCTGTGACAGTTAATATTTAATTCTTCAATTTAAAATGTTCAGATCTTATAATCTCCCGTCATACTCCATTTTGGTTTGTTTGGTATTTATTTATCTACTTAATGTACTTACTTGTTAATTACTTTCTGTATAATTATCTATAATACGGGATTGATTATTGGTTGCCTTTTTTTTTACTCATAGAATTATTCTCTTTGTGTATCTATTTCATGTTTCATGTATAAATATTTAATTAATTGATTTTCGGTATATTCTAACTATGTTATTCTACCCTTTAGTTTTCTATTATAATTATTATTGATTTATTATAATATTTTTTTATAATATATATTAATTATGTCTACTAATTAGGGTTAAGTTAGGAAGCTAAGCTTCAACTTCGCCTTTTGTGATTTTTTTTAAATTTCGCAATAAAGTCTTTATTATTATTATTATTATTATTATGTTAGTATATGACATATATTAGGATTGATTGACGTATTCAATTGTTTTCAGTCCTGTTTTACCGGAAATGACTACAACTTTTGTTTTTTAAATAGCATCCTCCGTATTTTTTTTACTTTATTCGATAGAAAATGATACCCTGAATAGAATGACATATCATATTATGTAAACATTTGTCATTTTCGCATATGGTTTATTTGAAATTATAACATGCGGTTCATAATTACAATTTGATTCGAAATACGAAGTGTGTGTTATCAAATTATTCGTAGAAAAATGATTTTTCCAAATATGCTAATGAGCCACCCTTGTTCCATTTGCAAAAATTGAGATATGATTAAAAATAGGGTTTGGGCATTTTTTAACAGGCCAGGACAAGACACTAAAAACATTAGACGATCAGACCCATTTTTCCAAGGCTCCTTGATTAAAAATTAGTGTTTTTAATATAGCCATGGCACTCTAGATTGAAATTTAAAATACAATTTGTTTTGTCAAATCTCAAAGTTGCTATAATAATACATCATTCATTCAGGTATATAATTTCCTATCAGAATAAAGTAAAAAATACCGGGGTGTCATTTAAATCAAAAGTTGTAAGTCATTTCCGGTGAAACATGAAATAGATACGACTTTGTTTCAATGTTCAGAAAGCTAATTGAATACGTTAGTCAATCTAATTTATATCATACTACTAACCTACCAAATCTGTTTTATCTATAAAATAAAAGTTATAGGAGTAGCCACTTTTGAGACGCACCCGGTATATTACATTTAACCATGTACACAATTTTAATAGATTTCCAAATATTTTAGCTTTTTATACATTTTGATTATTTTTGTTTTGTGCCGCGTTAATAATTAATATAGGTTTTAAAAAAGATTAAATGAATCACCTGCCTAAATGAATAATCGCCCTGCTGTGAACATATATTAAACATAATTTTAGGTTGCTGCGTCTTTTTTGATTTAAGGATTTTGTTTAAGAATTGAAGAAAATTAATATAATGTAATATGGTAATGAATAGTATATATTAATATATGGTAATGAATAGAATAACAACAGAAAAAGAATCTTTCAATTGGCATACCGCCTATCTTTTAATTGGTAATGAATAGTGTAACAACAGAAAAAGAATCTTTTAATTGGCTTACCGCCTATGGCATAAATTAATACTTGAGGCTGTGCTTCAGGTGTAAATGAAAAAATCATATCGGGCTGTTTATGTTTGCGACAAGAGTCAATATTATTGTCGCAGTCTCGCACGCATATGAATTATTGAGATTTGAAGTATATTTAATTTTTATGTTTATGTTATATAAAAGTATATAATATGGAGAAATAAAGTGTTTATCTACGATAAGTGTTTCCGGATCTAAATAATTCGAAATCGCTACACATTTAATTAGGGTTGCCAACTTTCAAAATAAAATAGAAGACGAGAAGGCGAAAAAGAGGCACCGGCGAAACGTTTTGAAACTGCTTAAATATCACAGTTTCGTGCACTTCTCATTATCCTGCCCAAAAAGATTACACTGCTGCCTTGAAATAGGACACGGGGCTGAGCCGTAGCTGGTCAGGCTTGTCGTCCTGGGCTCTCAGACATGAATTGGTCGAGAATCCGCTACTAGGCACTCTCTTCTTGTTTCATCTAAAAACATAATTTCAACAACTCCAAATCAGGCGCTCTAAGACCAAAAGGCCTACCACAGATTTTGAACAAGCATGGCCGGTGTGGAGAGGTCTGAACCGTTTGCGTTAGCAGATGCAAGACAAACGCCAGAACCGGTTGGGCTACCTTGACGGACCTATATCCTGTAGACTTGGAAGGAACAAAATATGAGAGCATCTTCTCAGCCTCAAATCTTCCAAACATATGCAGTCAAGAATGATCTGGCGGAGAGGCTCGCAACTCTGGAGTGTACCAAGCACTGGATATCACCAACAGATATACTGTATGCATATATAGCTTTTCTATAGTTTAAACCTCATTCCTTGGTTTTTGTATTGATGGGTTGTTGTTTAACTGTTATTTTATAACAATATTTAGAAATAACATAACGCAACCGTTACTACTTTTAAAAAATAACAGATATAAAATAATGACACGCAGAGATCGACTGTTCGTGAAACGAAGTCGGCGCTCTGCACCGCCACGAAATTCGATGCTGCTCGAAGCAATTCCAAAAAACAACTAGTAACTAGTATGGATGGAAAACATGTTATTTCGACAACCATCGATACAGGCGGCGAGATACAACGGACAACGGAGTGGGGTATGCGCTACGGCGCGGCGCGGCATGTTGGGCTTACAACAGCTTAAAAATAATAGAATATAAAAGAAGCAGCTTTTTTGAAACAGTTGCGGGCATAACGCCTGGCGGTCGAGATAACAGGAGTGGGAAAGGAACGCTGCTGCATCGGTCGATTGTCGATGGAGGCTCGCAACGGGTTGGAGAAGCAGTCATTTTAGATACGTTGTTTTTTAACCTGTTACGAGCATAACAGAGCGGCGGTCGAGATAATCGGAGTGGGAAAGTAACGCTGCTGCATCGGTCGATTGTCGTTGGAGGTTCGAAACAGGTTGGAGAATAACGCATCAGTTGTTTTAGATACATTGTTTTTCAACCTGTTACGAGCATAACGGGCGGAGGTCGAGATATTATGGCGCTGTATGTTTCAGTACTTACTTATAAGTTTCAATATTTAGGTATTTATTTATTCTGAAAAATTTTCAGAATAATATTTTAAGATTTTTTAAAAATGTATACAGGGTGTTTTGAAAAATCTGGTCATTGATTAATCACGATCCTGCTTAAAGCCCTTGACGTAAAAAGCTGATTTTTGGAAAACGGATTGACTTTAGTGTAGAGGTTCGATAAGAAGGGATTTTTCGAAACTCGAATTCTAAGGGGGTCAAACTACTCTCAAACATTAGAATATTTTTTATTTAAAAACCGGTGAGTTTTTCGGAAAAAACTCTTAAAACACGTATGTTTTATTATGTTGTTTTACATATTTTAAGATTTTTTAAAAATATATACAGGGTGTTTCATAAAATATGACCATTGAGTAATCACTATTCTGCTTAAACTGCTGGACGTTTAAAGCTGATTTTTTGCAAACGGATGGGTTGAGGTTCGATAAGGAGGGGTTTCTCGAATCTCAAATTCCAACAGGGTGAAAACGCCCCTCAAATATTACAATATTTGTTATTTAAAAAACTGTTAGTCTTTCGGGAAAACGCCTGGACACGCATAATTTATTTTGTTTTTTTTACATATTTTGAAATTTTTTAAAAAATAATACAGGGTGTTCCAAAAAGTTGAGTAATTGATTAACAGGATTCTCTGTAAAACTGCTCGACGTTTTAAAGCATATTTTTGGCAAATAATGAGAAAATTTATCCCTTAATGCCCAGCATGAACCGGTTGGGCTACCTTGACGGACCTATCACCATGAATGCGGAGGAAGACAAATATGAGGCATCTTCTCATGGCAAATCTTTAAAACATATGCAGTCAGAGTGATCTGGCGGAGGGAAATACCAACGCTCTGGAGTGTACCAAGCACTGGATATCCTGTAGATAACCGCTGTATGCATATATATTTTCTGTAGTTTGTCTCATTCTGTAAGTTTTGTAGTGATGGGTTGTTATTTAACTATCTGTTATTTTATAACAATTATTTAGAAATAACATAACGCAACCGTTACTGCTTTTAAAAAATAACGACACGCAGAGATCGAGTGTTCGTGAAACGAAGTCGGCGCTTTGCACCGCCACGAAATTCGATGCTGCTCGAAGCAATTCAAAACAACTAATGGCAAACCTATTATTTCGACCAACCATGACCGGCGAGATACAACAGTTAACCAGGTGGGGCCATGCGCTACGGCGCGGCGCGTCGTGTTGGGCTGACAACAGCTTAAAACAATAGGATATAAAGAAGCAGCACGACAGTTGCGACCATAACGCCTGAAACTGTCGAGATAACAGGAGTGGAAAGGGCGCTGCTGCATCGGTCGATTGTCGATGGAGGCTCGCAACGGTTGAGAATGACGCATCGATTGTTTTAACTATATTGTTTTTACCTGTTACGAAGCATAACAAACTGGCGTTCGAGATAATCGGAGGTTTTGAAACGGGTTGAATAACGCATCAGTTGTTTTAGATACATATTGTTTCAACCTGTTACAGTATAACGAGGCGGAGGTCGAAATATTATAAGCGCTGTATGTTTCCAATACTTTGTTATTAAAGTTTCAATATTTAAGTATTTATTCTATGAAAAAATTTTCAGAATAATATTTTTAGATTTTTTAAAAATGTATGGGGTGTTTTGAAAAATCTGGTCATTGATATCACGATCCTGCTTAGCTTCCCTTGACGTAAAAAGCTGATTTTTTGGAAAAGCATGGACTTGACTTTAGGGTGTAGAGAGTGCGATAAGGAAAGTTTTTCAGAAACTCAATTCTAAGGGGTGAAGCCACCTCAAATATTAAGAACTATTTTTATTTAAAAACACAATTTGAGTTTCAGAAAAAACTCTTAAACACGTATATTTATTTTGTTGTTTTACATATTTTGATTTTACAAAATATATACAGGTGTTTCATAAAATATGACCACTGAGTAATCACTATTCTTCGCTTAACTGCTTGACGTTTAAAGAAAGCTGATTTTTTGGTAAACGGATTGACTGTGGGGTGTGGTGCACGACAAGGCTACCGAATCTCAAATTCCAAGAGGGTGAAAAACTTGCCCTCAAATATTACAATATTTATTATTTAAAAACGGTTAGTCTTTCGGGAGGAAAACGATTGGACACATAATTTATTTTTTTATATTTTGAAATTTTTTAAAAACAATGCAAGGGTGTTCCAAAAGTTGAATGAATGATTCGCCACGATTCTGCTTAAACTTAACTCGACGTTTAAAACATATTTTTGGCAAATATTGAAAATTTATCAATTTGTATGTTAATGAAATTCTTGCGCTATCATCTCTACATTACAAATTATAATTCGTTAGAACGAAGTCCTTGGGTACAACAACAAGTATAGCTAAGAGGGCGTGAAATATAAATAAAGAGACGCCCCCATGCGCAGTGGACATCCCACAAATTTGCTTCAATCAGATTTTTCGTAGCGTAACTGCATCTCTCTTCCGCCGAATGCGTCCTCTCTCTATCGTGTGCGCGACCGGTGCTATCACCAAGTCTCTTCCTATATTTGTCAAACTGTACATGCTAGTTTAAGTGTAAAATTAATTCAAACTCTAGTGTGTAGTTGGTTTACTTATGAAGAATATACTACACATTTTCTTATATTGCTATTTTTTGACCGCAAATGGTAAAATCACAACGAAGAGCTTCTCGCCCGTCGAGTGAGATGCACTCTGTACACTGCTACGCAATTCAGAATCTACGCGGATCGAGGGGTAGGGCGTAGGTAGATCGGAATTTATAGATATAGACGAGTGGCGGCATTTTGGCTTTTTTATATCGCAATTTGTAAACAGCGCTTATTTGTAAACAACCCCCGTTTTTAGAGAGGTATTTTAGATAAAAATCGATATTTAGAAATGTTATGACACCCTGGAAATACTACCACCGAGCACGTCATTGTTGCAACTGCGTTAATACGCCTGGCGGTGACCGCCTCATATTCTTTCAGATATTTAGCAATAAAATAAAGAAACCTGTTATTTTTAAGCTGTTATTTTAAGCTGTTTTTTATAAATAACTATAACAGTTTCAACTGTTATCTAAAAATAACAGTTTTGCCCATCACTAAAGTTTTGTTCCTATTTATGTTTATTGTTTGACTATATTTTTTTTAAATGTATGATGTGCCTTTTTTATTAATTTAGCTGTTTTGTATATTTTATATATTTTTTTGTATTTCTTGATTTTTTTTATATATACTGAGTCGGACACGAATAAATAAATAAATCTGCCAAACATGACAGTTTCTAGCTTTGATTTTGTTCGCCTTATTGTAATCGTCTTAGGTTTTTGTTTCCCTGTTAATTTTGGAATATAGTGGTCCAAGGTCTGTGACGATGTAAATTAATAGAACTTAATTGACGTGGTACTTTGTCTTGATACAATAACTCCCTCAAAGCCGTGCAAGTTCTCTACATAAAGAGCTCGTTGTACTTAATGAGTTCCTTCTAGCAATTATTGACAACTGACGATCTTGTGCTGCAGTAGTAAGTTTTCCGACCTCTTCCAAACATCACTTTAAATACCATAATTTAAATAACTCATTTAACGCCTACAATTTTGCCACTTCATTTCAGCAATTAGACCTTGTTGTAAAAGTTACTATTTGGCTTCCGTTAAAGTAGGAAATAACATTTCTTGGCATTTCATACGATAGCATGATCAGAATGCAGAAGAGCTAAAATAACGTGACAGGCTGGTATTTGTTAAAGTTTGTGTGCAAAACATGTAGACAATATCACTACTAATACGAATATTTAAACTTTCTAAAAATACAAAAGATGCTCTATTATCGATACGTAATTTTGGAGATTATGTGTATACCATATCTACTTTTATTATCCAGTTGACATTTGTGACAACGCTGATACAAATTATTTATCCAAGACTCGCTCTAATAATTCCGACATTATAGCAAAATATCAACGTATAACAATCGTCAAACTGTGCAAAATATTAATATGGATTTGAGTTAATTTAACTTATTGTATTTTGTAATTATTCTTTGCCAATCAGTTACAAAATATCTTAAAACCAACCAGAAGAAAGTTTAAGTGAAATTTTTAAAAGAGCCTTGTTATTTATTTACAATCTACCGGGTGGTGCATCGTCGTTGGAAAGATAAGAAATCCCATTCAAATTTTTGAACTGTCTAAATATTGACTCTCCTATCTCTAATAGTAAATTTACAGTCTTAAATAAAGTTTATTAAAGGTTTGCGGTATCCTGGAATACACATGCCAAATTTGAACAATTTTGGACAACCGATTTTAAAGTAATTTAGAAAAATTGCATCTATTTTTTAGATTAAAACCAGTGCCTTCTATTAAAGATCAGCCTGGGGGCGAGATTTATACGTCACGCTAGTTAGATATAACGGATTAATAAATATGTTGTAGAATAGATGGAAAACATAATTATTCCTCAGATTTTTGGTTTGTATTTTAAAAATGATATAGTTTACATGAAATATACATAATATACAGTTAATAACTACAACATATATACCTATTTATAGTAATAAATACTTTGGCAAATAAACTATGAACCATACAAATGCAGCAAATGTTTTACGATGTACAAATAGTGTATAGGTACATAACATAATGGGTAAAATGTAAATATATTTTAAATTTTGGGGTTTGAAAATCGATCTAATTTAACAAAAAACATTCAATATCTAATAATAGTGATGTATTATTATTTGCATTCACAAAATTTATATGTATATCTTGCAAGTATCAATCTTCGAAAAATTATATTTACAAATAATACAATATTATCTAAAAAAGGCGTCAGCGATGGCTATGAAATGAAGATCGCTGGCATTTTATATGTAAAATTATTCTAAAATTTTTGATTTTCTTGGGATTTTTAGGTTCGGGAAAAACGCTGATTTAAGTTTTCATTTGGGTTTTCATTATTTTTATTTGGTTTAAAAAAACGTTTCGGCTAACTATAGCCTTCATCAGTGTTGTGTCATATGAGAAAAATAGTGTCGAATATAATCCAAAAAATTACATATACAATATAATTCACACCTCATAATATTTACTGCAATTAATAAACTAATATAAACTAATCAAAACATGACCACATATTTTTTAAAATTATTATTCTTAACACTAAAATTATCTACATTGACTATGGAGTACGCAGTACGCAGTAAACATTATGTGCGTGGTATGAATATTTTATATGTAATTTTTTGGATTATATTCGACACTATTTTTTTCATATGACACAACACTGATGAAGGCTATAATGTTAGCCGAACCGTTTTTTTTTTAAACCAAATAAAAATAATGAAAAACCAAATGAAAACTTAATCAGCGTTTTTCCCGAACCTAAATCCCAAGAAAATCAAAAAATTTAGTATATTTAGAAACAAGATTCAAGAATATCAAATTTTCCAAGATTGTAAAATTCTAGTTAATTATTTTATGTGTACAGTTATTTAGGGCATGTCATCGATGTTCATTTCCAAGCCACTAGACGCCGATTTTTTTCGATGATACTGTATAATTCTTACGTAAAATGTAAATAACATTAGACCAATTAAAACAAAGAAATATGAATTTCTTAGTATTTTTAGTAACACCTTTATTCTTAAAACTTAATTTTGTATTATGCAAATATACCAATTTTATTGTTATTTTATTCATATTGTATTGAGCCATCGCTTAAATATTTGATATTAATTTGGTATTATAAACAATCAACACTATTCATTAAAAATTACTGAACAAATATATGTTATGCTTGACATACATTATATATTATCAAACAAAAACACATTCTTCTTTTAAACTGTATCAGTCTTGTCTTTACAAAAATCTTTTTTAAAATTTGAACTCAAAATAATCATCTTTTTCATGATCTTTAATACACATATTCTTTATTTATTCCCACTTACAGTACGTCTGCTGGATCTGCGTCTATGAAAGGAATGCGGACAAAAAACATTTAAATAAACAGCAATATATTTTATACGTCGACTTGACGAGTACGTCACCGCAAATCGCTCCGCACACTCATTTTATTGGCTACCTGCAAATTTGTCGAATTTTGATTGATGGGACGCGTCGTCTAATTTTTTCCGAAAAACATCGAGAAAATATCGTTTCCCCTCCCACGGATACCCCGTAGCTACAGAACGGACAGACGTACTGTACGTGTTTGAATCTATCGAAGCTGAACCAACAACACTTGGAGTGGAGATTCCACATTATGAATAAAATAAACATAATTGTCCAGTTTTCATTAATACCATCATGGGAGAATATTATTTTTAAATTTATTAAAGATATTTTCAATAGAATTCTCTTGATTTATAACTCGTACCCACTTTTTTTGCTCTTCCGGACACTTTAGGCTGCCTAGAATAACTATCCTTTCCACCAGGAACACAACAAAGATATATATAGCACCAAAAACACACTCCACTTAAGTTTTTTTGATGAATTGTTAGAGTCTTAAAAAACACACACAAAAATCACGATAAGTAAAAAATGTATGGGCACTTTTAGGTTAAATCACTTACACAACGTGTAATTTTTCAATTTTTCTATTTTTTATGCGAAACCGAGAGTGACCATATATCTAGTAGTAGTTTATGTCACTTAAACACCAAAATAATTAGTTTTTTGCTGTGACGTTAAAACCAAAAATCAACCAGCAAAAATATGAAACGGAATCTAACCCAATATCTAGTATGTACAGCTGATGAAGCAAAACAAAAGTCCGCCGCAGGCTGATCTTTTGAGCACTGTTAAAACTAAGCGGGTAACAATGCAAAATAGTCAAATGTCAACTATATGCTTAAGTTGTCGATCTATGGTTTATCAATGTAATTTATTGTGCTATCGGTACACCAGGGGTGACGGTAAATAGGAAAGACAAAACAGTCATTAGTGTCATTCACTGTCATTTCTCTCCTGAGCAAGTATGGCCGCCTAGACAAGGACAGCATTGTTTTTGTCTAATATTGTCTAACTTCACAGTTTAGAATTGACAGATTTCAGTTTCAGAACAACTTCGAATTTGTTCTAGAACAAATATTCGACGCCATTTAATTCATTCCGTTTAGTTTCGTTTTTGGAAGTTCAATTTAATATTTCGCTGAAATTTATAATATAAAGGTAATAAAATATATAAAATATATATTACATGAAGAATCCTGGAGAAAACAAACTTTCGTTTCTGCAGTATTGGGCCCACATGTCCCATGTATATGAATAATAGGTATTAAATAAACACTGTTTTTGTTTTTAGATGCAAGAAAATGGTGTTCTAATCTCTTTGATCAGATTTTTGAAATGGGAAACAATTTACAAAATTAAGATCATTTTAACTATAGCTAACATTAAGTTATCTCAGTATGTAAGATTTAATTGTCAATAATACAATAAATCGGATGATTTCTGTCCTTGAAGTCTGCGAATACGTGTGTTTATTTACAAATTACTGTAAGTCATGCTTATACCTTAACTAATAATTATGTTAAAAATGCATATAATTAACTAGGCAGGTATTGAAACAATACAATCCCTCTATTTTATATTTTATTTAGTCGTTGTTCCATATTTCAAATAAATATATGTGAGACCAAATTATTTTGGTTTTATTTGAAAGAAAAATACAAAATACATTTGAACTGAAGAGGGCCCGCCATTGAATAACCAAAACGAAATGAAAATTAAGCCATCGCTGTCCTTATCCTTGTCAACCTGTCAATTGGAAAATTAGTTCTCCGGACGGCCAGCAAGGCTTTCGGTGGCGTATCGTTCCACGATTTAACACAGAGTTGACACCAGGGGTGACAGTGAAATAGGAAAATTGGAAGTCATTGGTGGTCTGTCGTTTACCGCCACGACAGTAGCGCTGAACAGGGAACAGCATTGTTGTTTTTGTCTAACTATTATCTAACTTCACAGTTTAGAATTGACAGATTTCAGTTTCAGAGACAACTTCAGATTTGTTCTAGAACAAATTCGAAAATATTTGACGCCATTTTAATTCATTCCGTTTAGTTTCGTTTTGGAAGTTCAATTTAATATTTCGGCTGAAATTTATAAATATAAAGGTAATAAAGTATATAAATATATATTACATGAAGAATCCTGGAGAAAATGACGTTTCTGCAGTAGTAGGTATGTCGGTAGTCCCATGTATATGAAAAATAAGTAGTAAATAAACACTGTTTTTACATTTTTTAGATGCAAGAAAATGGTGTTATAATCTCTTTGATCGGCGATTTTTTTGAAAATGGAAACAATTTACAGCAAGGTAAGATCATTTTTAACTATAGCTAACATTAGTTATCTCCAATATGTGCGATTTATTGTCAATAATGCAATAAATCGGACTGATAATCTGATTATGTTATCTGACTAAAAGTCTTTTTTTGCATCTTTTTGATTTATAAGCCAGGTTCTTTGGGAATAATGGACGCTTTTTTTAAACAGTATATTTATATTTTATACCTATTGATATTTTTACATTGTTAATTTTAGTATAAAAAATTGTTTTTCTGTTTTCAGGTTTTTGTATAAGGCTCCCGTTTTCATGTTCCTGTGACCGTTTTCTGTCCTGAAGTCTGCGAATACGTGTGTTTATTTACAAATTACTGTAAGTCATGCTTATACCTTAACTAATTTACGTTAAAAGTGCATATAATTAACTAATTGGTATTGAAACAATGCAACCCTCTATACTTTTATATTTATTTAGTCACGTTGTTCCATATTTCAAATAAATATATGTGAATAAATTATTTTTTGGTTTTATTTATGAAAAGAAAAAATACAAAATACATTTGAACTGAAAGAGGGCCCGCCATTGAATAACCGGAAACGGAAATGAAAATTAAGCCATCATGTCAACCTGTCAATTGGAAAGTTAGTTCTCCAGACGACAACGAAGGCTTTCGGTGGCGTATCGTGTTTCCACGATTTAACACAGAGTTGACACTTCTTTCTAGTTAATTATTTTATGGTTGACACTTCTTTCTAGTTAATTATTTTATGATCGGTACTATCTACACTAACTACTACGTTATAGTTCCTACAGATAGTGTCCCTGAAATGCAATTTGTAATTGTGAGCTCAAACACACTGACGATAGTTCGCAGCGACCAGCCAACGGCCAGTCTTGAGAAGTAGTGGATGGTAGTGCGCGTTGTACCATTTGATTAAAGCTTGATTTTTCATGCATCCGTTGTCCGACGATACACGTTGAGTACGATATTAATTTTATTGGTAGAATTTAAATACTTTGATTGGTTAGAAAATAACGCAGTTTTTTAAATTTGTGCATTTCCTTGCCTCCGTTTATCGGATATACGTTGGTGTCATTTTATATTTTGTTTCCATAACGATTTTGCTAGTCATAAATACAATAAATTTAAAACTGCGTTGTTCTTAGTAAAATCTTTAAATTCTGCAATTAATATCGTATTGTTGCGGGCCGGTGTGGACTCGACCCTAATAACCTCTAATATGCCGCCCTCGGATGACCTTAACATCGCATAGACACCGCAATGATTCATTCGTTCGAGAAGAATCGAGTCCCACTGGAATGGACTAGTACATACGAGAACATTCGAAAACCTTCTCTGCGCACCTAACGATCTATGGACTATTCTAGATTTCTTTTGCTGTAGATATAAAAGCCGGCGGCAGTGGCCTAGAGAGGGCAGTTATAAATATACCAGTGCAGTTGACACGCTAAAATTCAAAATAAATTCTTAGTTATAAATCGTTTGTAAATAGTTCTATAAGTCTTTTATCGTCATTGTTTTTGTTAATTAGTGTTAAATAAATAGTGTTTAAATAAATTGTGACTATCCATGGAACCGACAACTTGTAACAATTGGTGTCAAGTGTGTGTGTGATAGACAAGAAAATAAAAAAACGACCATGGCTCTGAAAAATTGGAACTTGAAGTGTCGAGCAGTATATGTTGGAAGAGAACTACAAGACAAAATAACACAAGAACTGAGGACGATGTAAATAAAAAAATCGAGAAATTTTAAAACAAGAAATAGAAAGGCCAATTCACCAAAATGTCAAGAAACATCGGAGGCACCGAAACTAGATCGAAAATAAGAGTATATCTCAAGGTCAGTTATTAAGCCTCCACGGTTTGACGGAAACCGCTTGGGCCAATTATTTTTGCCAGTTTAGAGGCCGCTGCATGAGAGCGAACGGATGGACAATCGCTGAAAAAGGCTACCGCTGACTGTCGCACTGCGAGATGCGACTGATATCCTGCAGAACTGTCCTCGGAACAAGGAGATTATAAAAAGCAATTTCATGAGATAGTATATTACGTTTAAATAATGCCTTTTTGACTTTGTTGCACATTTCAGTATTTCCGAAATTCATCCCCCACTCCTCAAACTCGAATCTCAGGGATAAAAAATTTAAGAAACTACAGATTAAAATCATTCTATTAAGTCCCTAGAACACCTCTGCCAAAGTGGCTTCCTTTAGCAGCCATTAAGTGCGAGCTTTTCTTGAAAATTTGATTTGTACCTATTAATGGTATTACGGTCATAACCAAGCTGCGTCCGCTTGGTCGTGGACGTTAGTGCGTGTTCCCAAAATACGTGAGTGATTTTAATGGCCTGTCCATGGACCTGGCCCATGGCTGGTCGCTGCGACCTGGTCGTCAGTGCGTTTGATCTCTAAAACTGAGTGAATGAGGCCAAAACCTAACGTTTTGTAGAAATATACAATGTTACGACATTGACAAAATTAGGATGACAACCAGCAACTTAAGGTACGTTGGTATTTGCCTGGTTTTGCATTATTACCTGTACAGTTCTACATTTAAATCCACAAAACCTTATTTCATAGTTCTGTCTGAAAATCTTAATTTTAAAGAAAATGGACATAGAAAAATAAAACATATATAATAATAATATACAGTAAATTAAAAAAAATATATAATATAGTCAAATAAAAAAGAATGCATTGGCAATTTTTTTATTTTATAGATAATTGTCTTAAAAAAAATTCCGTCATAAATGTAGTATTTTAATATTATATCAAAATTCAAGTTAATACAAAGTTTCTGCTTTGAGAACGCCACTTTTATTTAATATTTGCTTAGTTTATGGCCCGTAATATAATTTATAACATTTTATCTGGCATTAGTATTGTCATTAAATGCTCTGGTATTGTTTTAACATTCCTTGTCAAGACTTATATGGTTGACTTTTCTAATTAAAATCTAAGAGGCATAAAGAGTTATGTAATATATACAGTTGTGCCATGAAGATATATAATATTGTTACAGTTCCGTGGGTCCCAAACTCACGATAAAATAACGAATTATTTGTTTCACTCACACAAAACTTATACTATTTTGCCTAACATACAGCTATTACTCTAACAGTATTTCGCGGTATTTTCAAACTTCGAGCTATCTTCAGACTTGACTTCAAACTTTAAACTTAAACTTAAACATCAAACTGTAAGCGCGGCCTTATATACCCCCCTGGCGGTTGTTCTAGATTTTCTAAAATTCTGTTTCTTTACTTTCTGGCAGGCCATAGGGTTCCTCGAAGAGCTTACAGATTTTTTGGCAGTATGCGGTTATGCAACCAGTAATACACCTTGACGCGCCCCTTCTGCCAAGGTTGATCGTCCCGATCAAAGGTTTCCTGTCTGGCTTCGCCTTCAATCGATCCAGTGAACTACTTTCATCTTACTTCTAGGGCTGCGTTGAATCCGGTACACAACATCATTTATCCTCTTGATGACTGTATAAGGACCTTCCCATGCTGGAGTTAACTTTGGGGACCTCCCTTTCTTGCGCTGTGGGTTATATAACCATACCATATCGTCCTGTTGAAATCCCGTAGAATTAGCTCTGAGGTCGTAACGAGCTTTCATCCGGTCACTGGCTAGCGTAATCTTACTTCTCACGGCCTTATGAATTCCCAATAACCTTTCCTTCAGTTCATCCGCGTAGTCCTCTACGTTCGTGGTGCTGTCGTCTGGTGATCCGAACACCAAGTCACAAGGCAACCGTAATTCTCGACCAAATAAAATCTTCGATGGTGAAAGTCCGGTGGTGTTGTGAACTGCACTTCTATATGCCATTAGGAATAGTGGTATATGCTGATCCCAATCTCTTTGATGTTCATCCACCATTTTCGAGAGATGTTCTTCAATGGTCTTATTGAATCTCTCGACCATCCCATCAGACTGCGGATGTAAAGCTGTTGTCCTAGTCTTGTGAATACCAAGCAGATCACACATCTTCTGGAACAGTCTTGACTCGAAGTTCCTTCCTTGGTCAGTGTGAAGCTCTAAAGGAATTCCAAATCTACTGAAGACATTATTGACTAATACTTCAGCTACAGTCGATGCTTCTTGGTTTGGAATGGCAAAAACTTCTGGCCATTTACTGAAATAATCCATCGCCACTAAAACGTACTTGTTGCCCTTGTGCGTTTCAGGGAATGGGCCTGCAATGTCAACAGCGATTCTTTCGAATGGCAGTCCAACGTTATATTGTTTCATTTTTCCCCTAGATCGAGTGCTTCAGAATTCATGGCTGGCTGCTAAAATTGTCAAACACCATTTCTTTGACATCTTCGCAATAATCCACCCCAGTAAAGCGTCTCAAGCTTGCTCAAGGTCTGTTTGCCTCAGATGGGCTCCAGTTTACAAATGAGATTTCTTTAATACCTGGGGTAACTTTCTTCATGGTACCAGTAACTGAGTTGTTACTGTGCCTTTCATGTGCGCTTTAACAATTATAATATTGATTCCACTGAGCCCAGAGGCTTTGAAACAGGCCCTCTGTCACAAATATCCACGAGTCTCTCTGCCTTCCCTGTGACAATATTGCCCCGAGTCTGGATCTTCCATTTGATCTTTCCTCAATTGTGTCGTCGTCCACTGTTCATCGGTTCCAAGTTTAAAACTCCTTATCATGACAGTGCCTTCACGTTGTTCCGTTTTACAGCAGTGCTTACAATCGGTTTGACAGGGTCTTCTGGATAAACCGTCTGCGTTACCATGCATTTTTCCAGCACGATGTTGGATGGTAAAGTGATACTGTTGGAGCTTCTCGAGCCATCGTGCTATTTGACCTTCAGGTTGTTTCATCTCCATAAGCCACTTGAGAGCCGCATGATCTGTCCTAATTAAAAATTCTTGGCCGTACAGATATTTATGAAAATGATCAACTGCCTTCACAATTGCTAGCAGCTCCTTCCGGGTAACGCAGTAATTCCTTTCTGGTTTGGATAGAACTCGACTGTAATATTCTATCACTCGTTCTTCGCCATCTTGCACTTGTGATAGCACTGCACCTATGCCGATATTGCTGGCGTCGGTATCCAGGATATACCTCCCTTGTTGTTGCGGGTAGGCTAAATAGGACTTGAACATAAAGCCGCCTTAAGTCTTCCAAAGGCTACATCACAATCGGTGTTCCATTCGTAGCCGACTTCATCACCTGTAAGTCTATGTAAGGGTGCAGCTATATTGGCAAATCCCTTGACAAATCTTCTGTAATAGGTGCATAAACCCAGAAAACTTCTAAGTTCATGTTTGTCGCGAGGTTTAGGCCAATCCTTGATCGCAGCGATTTTCTTCTGGTCGGTGTAAATTCCGTCTGCCGAGACTACATGACCCAAGAATTCCACTTGTCGCTGGAATAAGCTACACTTCTTCGGGTTCAAGTACAGGTGAGCATTCCGTATGCGGCCAAAGACTTCTTCTAAATTTCGCAAATGCTCCTCAAAAGTTCTTCCCATAACCAATACATCGTCGAGGTAAACCAAGCACGTTTTCCAAGTTAATCCTCTTAACACCACCTCCATGAGACGTTCGAAAGTGGCTGGAGCATTGCATAACCCAAACGGCATGACCTTGAATTGGTATAGTCCGTTTCCTGTAGAAAAAACCGCCTTTTCTTTGTCTTCCTCGTCCAGGCCCCAACTTGCCAGTATCCACTCTTTAAGTCGAGAGTGGAGAACCAGCACGAACCTGCCAGTGTGGTTAACGTGTCGTCTATACGTGGCAGTGGGTAGCTGTCCTTCTTAGTGACGTCATTGAGCTTCCTATAGTCCACGCATAATCATGTACTACCATCTTTCTTCGTCACCAAAACAACAGGAGATGACCATGGACTTGATGATACTTCGATAACTCCATCTTCTAACATCTTATCTACCATTGTCTCCATTTCTTGTTGTTTGGAAAGGGGAACCCTTCTAGGACGTTGTCGAATCGGTTGGGCATGACCAGTATTAATTCGGTGCTTCACAAAATCCGTTCTTCCACTGTTATTTTTCTCAAAAATACTGCCATGCTTTCGCAGGAACTGCTTATTACAACTGTTTCTCCTCAGATGTTAGGTGATCCCATGGCTGTTTTAGATGTTTTAGTGTTTCTTTGGATGCCATTTGTGTAACAGCTGACGACACTTCATCACATCGGGTGACACTTCTTACAGGTTAGCAGATTTTTCGGGAAAAGATTCGCAATTCTGATCGGTATATTCTTGTCGGTGTTCACCAATAATTGTCCTACTAAGTACCTATCTTGTTTCTTGTCGCCATTTTGTACCAGTCCAACACAGCACCCAGCGATTTTCTCCACTTTACCGAATACGATCTTCTCGGTATTACCAGGTATCACCACAGTTTCCGCTGATCTTACATCCATTCTGCCTGGTCCCTCGTCTGGAGATAACATGAACTCTTCATATCCAATATTTAAGATATTTCTCTGGTGATCGAACGAAAATCCATGTTGACGAATCATATCCATGCCCAAGATGAAGTCATCTTCAATATCTGCCACTAAGACGCTATGCTGAAACTTCAAATTTCCTAACTTCAGTTCGACGATAGCCTTTCCCCGTGCAACGGCCATTTCCCCCGTAACTGTACGTAAACACACTCTTCTTCCCAGAGACATCAGCTTCAATCCTTGCACTGAGTTAGCCCGCACCAACGATACCATAGCGCCAGTATCCACAGTCATTCGAATTCCCTTTCCATTGACTTTCCCGTCGATCACCAAGCTGTCAGCGGTTGTTCCTAGACTCCTAATGGAAAAAATCCTGGGGGCTCTGTTCTCCCCAGTCAATACTCGCCCCTTAGTATTGACTGATTTTAGTTTTCCTGGTGCCTACGTTCTCTGGATGCTGAACGGGATCGCATGAACGCGGCAATCCCGTTTGATGTGGCCATTCCTGCCACATCTATAGCACCTTATGTCCTGGGATCTTCTCTGGTTCTCTGTCTGGTTATTGTTGATTCCCTTGTTTATTAGTAGCTCACATAGTTTGTCGAATTTTCTACACATCTCCTCCAAACTTCTGTGGGTACTCTCGAGGCTGTCTCTACCGTTGCAGTCTGTCTTCGGTCTAGGGATGGCTTGAAAAGCAGCTTCGATTTCCAGCGCTGTTGGTGCTTCGCTGCTGGTAGAAAGTCAGGGATATTTTCAGCGCCCTCTGTAATTCGTTGTCCCTCAGTCCGCTGATAAAGCACTGAGCAGCGAGTTCCTCCCTAAATCCTTCCGGTGCTTCAGGATACGCTAGGTGTACCAGCCGACGTAAGTCTGCTTCAAATTCCTGCAGACTCTCTCCGGACCTCTGCAGGCGTGTCTTGATCTGTGCCTGGTAAAGTTGGCGTCGATGTTGGTCGCCATATCTTCTGTCCAGTGCAGCGACCAAAGTTTGGTATTCCTGCTGTTGGGCTGCAGGAATAGTTTGCAACAGTTCCAGGGCAGGGCCACGCAGCGCGATGACAAGTGCCGCTGCTTTCTCCTGGTCAGTCCATCCGTTGGCAGCGGCCGCTGCTTCAAACTGGCGGTGGTACATCGTCCAGGTGGTTTGTCCATCGTAGGTCGGGGCCTTGAGGTTCGCAGTTCCATGAACGCCAGGTGTCCTTACTTGTACCTTGATCTTCTGTAGGTCCATCTCTAATTTTTCCATTTTCTGCTGAAGGCGTTCCTCCAGATCTTCTACGGCTTCTTGGAAGTGATTCTGCTGTTCCTGGCAACGTACTTCCAACATTGCTTGTTGCTTTTTTTCCATGTCCCCGAAGCTTTTCCGAAGTCGAATTTCTTGATTTTCTAATATTTTCTGAAGCCGGTCTTGTTCTTCTTGTTTGTCGTGCTGTCGTTGAAATTTGAAATCTTCGAAAATTTTCTCAAGCCGGTCCTGTTCTTCTTGTTTATCATGCTGTCGTTGAGCTTTCAAATCTTCGAGAATTTTCTCAAGCCGGTCCTGTTCTTCTTGTTTCTCTTTCTTTTGACGGGCTTCTAAACCTTCTAACATTTTCTCTTGATTTTCCATAAGTATTTTCTGTAGATGGTCTTGTTCCTCTTCTTTCTCTTTTCGCAACCTCTCTTGTTCTTCTGCTTTTTCTCTTCTCATATTCTCCATAAAATCGCCCAATAGTTTGCTTACTTCCTCCATTTTCTTCGCTTGCTGTCTCGTACCAACCATAAAATTCCCAAATTCGGTGTAAAAATCGTCCAATCCACTTAATTTCTTCTTAAAATCCTCTTGAATCGCACTTCCGACACCAATTGTTACGGATTCCGTGGGTACACTATTAAACTCACGATAAAATACTTAACGAATTTATTTGTTTCACTCTGTACACACAACTTATACTATTTACAACACAACTTATGCAACTACTATTACTCGAACGGTATTTCGCGGTATTTTCAAACTTCAGACTTCAGACTATCTTCAGACTTTAGACTTCAAACTTCAAACTTTAAACTTGTCCAACTGTCAAAGCGCGGGCCTTATATACCCCTTGGCGGTTGTTTCTAGATTTTTCTAAAGAATTCTATAATTTTCTTTACTTTCTGGCGAATGCGCCAGGTTCCTCGAGGCACATTGCGATTTTTTAGCAGTATGCAGTTATGCAACCAGTAATACACCTTGACAATATCAATCTCTAATAATAATTTGTCCGATGTGTGCGTCATCAAAAAAATCGGCTGCCATCTTAGTTTTGGTACTTTTTGGGAAAAAAATGTAAATAGCTTCGAAAACGGTTTGTTATAGCGAAAACGTCAAGAGGTAAAAATTAAAGAGAATAAACTCAACAGAATCAATAAAAAATAGTTTATTATCCTAACATGACGTACAAAAATTTTGAAAACCAGCAAATTTTAAAAGGAACACCGAAATGCAAATTACTAATTTTTTAAGCTTAGTAACAAATAACATGGATATTTAGCATCAATTCAACTGAAATACAATCCTTGTGACATTTTCAAGAAATATTTTTCATTGGTGGGTTAATAATATTTCAACATTAACAAAAATTGTAAAAGCTATCTTTTACTAAATACATGTGTACTAATAATGTGCGAAAGCAGTATCCACCTTGTCCCGGTCGGGGCTATTTGCACTTAAACCTAGGTCTTATTGTTACCATTTTGTAAACAACTTGTTTTTAAAAATACAGCGACAGTTTGAAAAATTAGGCTACATGTTGGAAGAAAAAAATAAAATATAATGTAAACTGGCGACTTTCAAAACGTTGCAAAAAGATCCTCATCTGCGACAAATTACATTCGTTTTTTTTAGATCTTGCAGCACAAAAATCTTAGCTAGTCGAAGCTGGAAATACATTCATATTTTCATTATATGGTCGACATAGGCTAGCAAAAGATTTAGATCAGTTGAGGTATTTTAAATACAAAGCCCTTACATCTCGTCAGGTACTTATGTAAAAATTTTGAACGCAGCTGAAAATCATTATTATAGGACCTATTTATAAATGCAGTATTGGCTAAATAACGGAGAAGAGGCAACAGTATGTGGATGGAGTGAAAAACGGATACCTTAGTTCCAAAAACAATGTCAAACGCAGTGGCACCAGAATTTGTATTGAAAATGATTTACTAATTAATTGCAAATCTGGATGTAATAAACTATGTACCACTGCGATAAAAAAAAAGTAGTACAAGAATTAGTAGTCCCAGATGGAACTCCTGGTCTATAACGATATTTGAATTATATTGATTTTTTTTTTTGATTTAGCCAACACTGTTTTTTTGTTTATTCCTAATGCATCTGCAATGTCCCTTATGGGAACCCCATCCCTTAATCGCGTAAATATAATCGATTTTTGCTCTGAAGTTACAGGCATTTTTTAAAAATTACGTGACACTGACACAAGAATATAGACCAGCAGATTAAATCATATTTTGTTGTAATATTTTTTTAATCGCAATGGTACATGTTTAAAATCCAATATGCCATGTTCGTGCTTGTGTGGTAACTATAATGGTATTTCTTGCGAGAACAAACAAATATCGATCGATGAAGAACAAATCGAATAAAATTGTAAAGTTCATTTTTTTTTCTAGAGATGACAGTTTGAAAAGTTAGGTTACAAGTTGGTAACACATTTTTATTAAAATGGTCATAATTTGAATTATTGTTATTCGATTTGTAGGGGTATGAATGTATTTATCATAATGAAAAAGTGTTAAGATCTTAAGTTAAGATCGTAGATGATATTTATGTCAAAAAGACATTCGTTTATTACATTTTATTTTTTTCTTCCAACCTGTAGCCTAATTTTTCAAACTGTCACTGTATTTTTAAAAGCAAGTTGTTTACAAAATGGTAACAAAAAGACCTTGGTTTAAGTGCAAATAGCCCCGACCGGAACAAGTTGGAGGCTGCTTTCGCACATTATTACATGTATTTAGTAAAGGATAGCTTTGACAATTTTTGTTAATTTTGAAATATTATTAAACCACCAATAAATATTTCTTGAAAATGTCACAAGGACTGTATTTTAGTTGAATTGATGCTAAATATCCATGTTATTTGTTAATAAGCTTAAAAGAATAGTAATTTGCATTTTCAGTGGTTAACTTTTTTAAAAATTGCTCGATTTTCAGAATTTTTGTGCGTCACTGCTTTAGGATAAAAACCAACACTTTATTGTACAAAAGCCAAAACAGCTTCATCGACAAACAAAACAAAAAGCACAAAACAAATATACAAATAATACGAAATGTCATACAATACAAATGAATTCAAAAAAAATTGCGATCATAAAATTACAAATAAACATATATGGACATTGCAGAACACAGGCGTATCTAGAAAATTTTACAAAAGGAAAACTGTAAATGGATAAAATCATGTTATAATAACATAAATCAAGAGTTATAAAATATTAAATATTAAAGACTAGACCTTCAACCAGTGTGTGAGATGATCAAAATTTTAAAATTCAAAATTGTTCATGATTAAACATCAACAAAAAAGTCGTTTACCGCATATAGGGCTCTCTCCAGTAAGTATGATTTCAGAGCTTTGCGAAATGCGGAAAAGAATGAAAGTGACTTGATATTCGAAGGCAAATGATTGTACATTTTCTTGGCATTGTACAATATTGAGCCCTTAACTAGTTCTGAGCTCGGGGTTGGCAGATAAATATCGTGCTCCGCATTCCTAAGTAGATAGTTGTGAGAAGGCCTTTCCGGAATAGAGAATATGTGCTTGCGGATTAAGCAAACGGATTCAAAAATTAATAAGGAAGGAAGAGTCAGTATTTTGAAATTTTTAAAGAAATTCTGGCAGTAAGTTCTACTGTTTAGTCCCAATAAGTATCGAACTGCTCTCTTTTGAAGTTCGAAAATACGATCAAATTTTGTCGCGCAGCAAGTACCCCAAAATGGAAGGGCATAACGAAGATGCGACTCAAAAAGGGCATAATAGACCATTCTAGAGGTTGATGAGTTACGTTCCTTAGAAACTGATCTTAGCGCAAAACAGGCAGCGCTTAGTTTCTTTGATAAAGCTTCGATGTGCAAGTCCCATTTTAACGAGTTGTCTACAACAAGGCCTAAGAATCTCACATAGTCCACGACGTCAATAGTGGTGTTATTAAGTACAAAAGGTTGTATAGTAGTTTTATATACAAAAGCCAAAGCAATAAGACTCTAAGTCTCGGTCTCAACATTAAATATGATAAAAATTAAATTGTTACACGTGTTTCGCTCACACGAGCATCATCAGACAAATTTACAGAAAAGGTCACATAGGTACTTTTATATGACAAAACTTTAGTTTTTGAAAGGTTGAGGCATAGGAGATTAGAATCGCACTAAGATTTAATGGTGCGTAAGTCACTGGATATAGTATTATATAGTGCCGTAACATCTGGGCCGCTCCAAGTGAAACTAGTATTGTCCGCAAAGAGGCAGATTTTAGCTCTGTCTAATGCTAATGTCTAGATTTGCAATGTCGTTGATAAACACCAGAAACAAACTAGGGCCAGATACTGAACCCTGAGGGACACCACATTCTATAGGCTTACAAGAAGACATAGACGTATCAATCCTCACAAGCTGCCTTCTGTTTCTTCCAAGATATGACTTAAGCCATTCGAGCGGCACTCCCCTGAATCCATAGTATTGCAATTTGTTAATTAAGATATTATGATTTACACAGTCGAAAACCTTAGAGAAATCACAGAAAATTGTAGCTGTAGAGTGATGGTTATTCTAATAATAATAAACTATTCTTTATTGATTCTGATAGGTTTTTATTCTTTAATTTTACCTCTTGAAGTTTTTCGCTATAACGCGCCGTTTCGAGGTTATTTACATTTTTCCCAAAAGTACCAAAATTCAAGATGAGCCGATTTTTTTTTGATGACGCACACATCGGACAAATGGGGACTTTAAATAATTAATAAGGGTTTACTAAGGCTAACTATTTCAATGATCGCAGCTTTCTAAAAATTTTTGCAAATTCAAAATTATTTGCACTGGCCTATGTAGTCTGTGGTCTGTTCTTGTTTAAATGTTTTGTTCATTATTCATTATTTATAGTGATTTACAGTAATGTTATTAAATTATACGAATATTCTCCTTGATTATATTGGTTTGAAAAAAAATGGTTAAACCTGGTATGCTGTCATCCAATGAAAATGCGAGTTACTAACTCTAATAATTCTAATTTTTATTAATCTAATCTACTCCGGTAAATCTACTCCGAATGAGGTAGCTGTGGCAATACTACTGCCGCTACCACTTTTCCTCTCGCTGGCTCGTGCGTCACGGCTGTCTCACGGCCGTCATTCAAGGCCGTGTGTCACAAATAAAAAGTACTATTAAAAATTCCGTTTATAATAAAAAATGAAAATGCATTGTTCACTTAGATTTTAATTAGTAACACGTTTGAAATATAAACAGAATTCGTACGGTTTTTGTTTCAAATGAAATAGTTGTAAACTCATAAAAGCATATTTGGTGTTGATTAAGGCCATTAACTTGAAGGTTTTTCAATGTCATATTGTTTTTGAAGAACAACATTAGCATTTATTAATGATAACGTACCTACAGTATTATAGCCGTTGATGTATTAACTATGCCTCCCATAACAATGAAAATAAAAAGTGAAACCATACACCTATAATCATAATTCCCATCATGACTTTGGCGGTATCTTCTTATATATCATTCAAAAGTCGTTTAATTAGGTCCTAAAATTTATTTTGCAAAACAAACTTCCCTATGAAATAAAGAATTATTATACAGGGTGGTTTATCACAGCTTAACAATTCAAACTGTCTTGAGACCAACACTAGATATTAATATTTCTGACAGAAAATATTTACCTTCGTATATTTTTTTTGAATTGAAAGGAAAACTTAAGTACTAAAAAAGCTTTTTTTATAAAACTCCACTGCGTAAAATTCAAATGGAAACAGAGGCTTGTCAGTGACTTTTTACTCGTAAAAGAAATTTGTTTACAACCCACACAAGGTGCTTACCTATTCAGGAAACCCACCAAACAGAAAAATAAACTGTGTATAGATTAAATTCTATTTAATACGGCACGTATTTTCATATCTAAAACTTGATAATATAAGCTACAACTTAACTCTAAAATTACCTCGTATACAAAGAAATAATGAAAACCATGTAAAGGCTTTGTTTCAAATAATCTTTTATTAATAAGTACAACTAATTCTTAGCTTGACTGTTTTTAACACAATAGCTTTTTCACAGCTGTGTTCACAAATCATTACCCTATTGAAATTACTAGAATTTCGGACTTTCATTTCCTTTAAGTATTTACTTTTTGTAGATTATGCTGGGAGGTGGGAGGGGAGATAATCGCTGCGACCTTATAGATCTATTATGTCCCCATTTTGAGTTATAACTCATCTATACAGTCCTCAGGGTTTTGACAAAAACCAGTATTAGGGACAGTTTACAGAGGCAGGATCTACTTAGGATAATTGACCGAAGACTTCAGAGGTACTTGACGCCTGAAATACCTCCTGAACAAGCCGGATTCGTGAAAGGAAGAGGCACAAGAGATCAAATATTTAACATACGCCGACTCATAGAGAAATCTCGAGAATTTAGCTCGCCTATGTTCTTGTGTTTTATAAACTACAAGAAGGCTTTCGATTGTGTGAGGTGGAAAAACCTATGGAGGGTTCTGAGCGAAATGGGAGTTCCGAATTGTCTATTGCTTGTGGCTCTTATTAACAACAACATTTATATGACAATAATACTGCAATTGTCAACCTAGATAACAAAACGTCGAAACCTTTCAAAGCTAGAAAAGGGGTACGCCAGGGCTGTATACTGTCACCCAGATTGTTTAATGCCTATGGCGAATACATCATCAGACGTGCTTTGGAGGGCCAGAAAGGAGGAATCCTAGTCAACGGTAAAATCCTAAACAACCTCAGGTACGCGGACGATACCACCCTGATAGCGAAAAGTGAAGAAGAAATGGCCCGGTTGCTGGAAAGAGTTACCATCGACAGCAATAGTCTTGGTCTAGAAATAAACACTGATAAAACCAAACTCATTCTGATTGATAGAAGTGGTGCAGTTCGATTACACAGCCTCCTCTCTAATATAGAAAGAATAGATCAATTTATATACTTAGGGTCTTTAATAACAAATAATGGGGGCTGTGAAGCAGAGATAAGAAGGCGTATAGCAATGGCATGGGCGGCTATGATGAGCCTAGGAAAAATATGGGCAGATAGGAACATAACCAAAAACACCCATAAGACCCTTGTTCGATCTTTGCTGTTCTCCATATTCCTATACGGTTCTGAGTCATGGACCGTCAAGAGCGCTGATAGACACCGTATAGATGCATTTGAGATGTGGTGCTGGAGGAGAATGCTCCGTATCCCATGGACAGCTCGAAGAACGAACCAATCAATTCTCGATGAACTCGGCATTACAGATCGATTATCCACCATCTGCCGTAGACGCATCCTGCAATATTTCGGTCATATCACTCACAGAGGTGAAGACAACCTTGAAAAAATCATGGTACAAGGACATAGCCATAATGTCACGATTCTTCAGACATGAAGAAACGACGACGAAGAAGAAGAAGGCCAGAGGCTAGTTCTCCATCTCCTATATCAGTAATAACAAAATTTATGGCACAAATGGTTGTGGTCTCGGCGCACTCAGTGATGGTGTTTCCCCATTTTCCTCACAGAATCTGCACTCGCTGTGGTTTCTTAGCATCAATCTTCTTCTTAGTCATCCATTTACTCTCGTTTTCCATGTTTGTCGGTCCATTGCTTCAGTTAGTAGAGTTTGTAGTGGTGTATTGGTAATTATCTTAACTTGATCTACCCATCTAACAGGTGATCTGCCTCTCGGTCGTTTTCCTTCTACTTTTCCATGTACTATTCATTTTTCTAGGATGTCTCCCTCGCGCTTTGTAGTGTGTACAAAGTATTTCAGTATTCGTCGGTGATATATTGTATACTAACCTACAACTGCTTAACTGTGGTTAACCTACAACTCCTTTAGTATAGATGCATTTGTGCGTCTCTGTCCATAATATTTGTAACATACATCGCCAGCATCACCATTTCAAATGCATCTATTCTTCGTATGTGTGATGTTTTATTCGTCCAGGATCCCGCTCCGTACAGGAAGATTGAAAATATGAAGGATTTTACTAACATGCTTGCTTGAATCTACTAAGGTATCTACCTTTATATTGCTCAAGTGTTTACTTACACAAAGTTTCGGTCAAATGTATCACTGACCGAAACGTGTAAGTAAAACTAAATAAAGACAATGGAAGTCCGAAATTCTTTTAGTTTCAGTACCGAATCATTGCCTACCACATTCAAGGAAATATAAAATGCTAGTTTCTTCTCTTAATATTTTATATATCATTTTTATATTAAATTTGTCTAAAGAAATATAATAATAATCTATGTTAAAAATGAGCTGTAATTCTGGGCTGCCTTTCTTGGTAATATTATAAAACTATTTAGTTCAAGAAATATTAGCAATTTGGAACGCAGTTTATACTTCTTTAAGTAGTTTTTGTGCTTCTCTAAATTACATCTAAGTAGAATTATTACCAAATGTCGGTTCGCACAATCAAACAATTTTCCTTTGACATGATAACCACAGGTAAATGCAATTTGGGGTTTTCAGGTTGCATTTATACTGATTCATTACTTAAGCAAAGAACTTCTGGAAATTGTGTCGTTTAGAGGGTTTCTATTGCCACATGTCCTTCGAGAAATACCCCTAACGTTAAGTTAACATTCTAATTTCGAAAATATTGTCTGCACAAACCAAGCGCAGAACTAGCTTTTTAAAATGGTTTGAACTAATAGTTATATTTAAACTTTTTTTTTCTAAGGTCCAGTACTTTAATTTAAGAATAAAATAGCTTTTTTCTGACTTAAGTGTCTAAACTTAAAAAGGGTATAATGACCTTTGGAAGTCCACTTTTATAATAAACCAAACCAACTATTGCATTAAGTTTAAGACCGACAGACAACCCCATATGTTTTGAAATAACACAAGTCATTAGTAGCAATTTATACCAGTTTTGGCAATGTTTTTAAATTTAAAGCTAGATTGCCACAGAGAGATTAGAGATTGCTTTTAAAGTGTGGACTTTTAAAAAGTATTATTACTTTCCATGTTATATTGACTAAATAATACTACTTACCCCTACAGTTCTACAAGTATACATTTAATAATATTGACTAGAATTCGTTGCCATTTCAATGGAGAAAGATTCATGACAATTATAAACTAGGAATATAGCCTAGATGTTTCCAACCTAAAATCTTCAACTTGTTAATTCATACTTCTCATTAAACATGCTAACAACACTCTTAATGCTATACTTAAACAAGTTTAATTACCAGGCTATCTTCTGAATCTGAAGAATGTTTTTTCCCATGGCAACTATTTAGGCCCACTCTCTATCAAGTAGATGGAAAATAGTACTTCAACCTGCAAGGGGTAAGATTAAATGATACTTTAACGCGAGGATAGGTTAAAAACTTTATTTCTTGACGCACGTTTTTTAATTGCTTCCATTTTTGAAAATTTTTGTATTCCTTTTCATAAGTTATTCGGGATTTAAGTGGAAGTAGTTTGGGTATGGTGTTGGTCGCCTCAGCCTGAATATCTGTTGGTAATTTACTTATTTCGTTTTGAGCCATTTCTGGCTCCAATTCAATCAGCAATCGACACGAAAGAGAATTAAAAAATATTGACTCAAAACTGACAACTAAAGAGACAGCTTTATTTATTTGTCAAATTACATAGAAACCAACGCCAACCCAGCACAATATTTTTTGTACTCGTAATAAATTCCTTGAAATAATAATTTCTGAATATTTTTTAAAACGTAACTCGCTATAAAAAAAATATTGTTTTATACACGACAATAAAATTGCATTATCGTTTTGTATAAAAAATAACTATTTTTGTAATACGGAAGTGTAGGTATCTTCTTTAGATGCAAAGCTGTTTTGTTCATAGTAAATTATTCAGTTTTTAAAATATTCTTAGCACTGTCACCTTGCTTTTAATTATTTTGCAATTTATAAAAAAATTAAGGATACCCTTTGTAAAAATGTCTATACTTATGTGGCGGATTCATTTCTCCAAAAAAATTCTTTATGGGTATTTCGCCACTGCACTGCAAGAAAATCTACAAAATAAAATAGTTATTTTTTGTAAACACTTCTGCGTCAAATCTAAACTGAGACTGCTTGTCAGAAGTTATGTTTACAGTTATACAAATTTGCCTAACAAAGAAAAAAATGCTTAACGTTTCGGAAAGTTTATCTCTTTCCATCGCCGGAAGCAAAAAAATACAAAAAATATAGAAAAAAACTATTTAAAATATTTAAATTCAACTATTCGAGAACATTTTAGTTTTTTAAAACAGATACGTCTACAAGAAACCGTTGACGTTCTGTTAAAATGACATTATATCCAAGTTAAACTTCAAAATTAACAATTACTACCTGATAACAATTACTTAATAAGGTAAAACCAAACTTTCTGTATGATTATTTTTAAATTCTACGTATGTTAAGTTCTTTAAAATCAAAAAAGCGATTGCCATACATTACTAACATCTACAGATGCATGATCAATACATTTATTTTTATTAGATCGAGAGAATTAAAATAACATAACTGTAAACATAACTTCTGACAAGCAGTGTTCGTTCAGGTTTAACGCAGAAGTGTTTACAAAAAATAACACACTTTTTGTAGGTTTCTTGCAGTGCAGTAAATACCCAGCAAGTATTTTTTGGCGACATACTCTTTGTTTGTACCGATTTTATAATCTACCAAAAGAAATCACTTAATATTTTTACTAAAAAAATATTCATTTAATCACCTTTCTAATATAAATATAATTGAAAACTTTAGTAATTACAAAAATATAAGTTTCAATAAGTAATTTGATTAAGAAACAAATATTAATCCGCATTTATGACTAATGATTATAAAGTTGATTTGGAAAGTAAATTTAAAACGTTTCTGGTGTAAAAACATAAACTAATAATGATTTAATGAAAGTCTTAAAGAAAAATTAATATTTATACTTTCAGTTTTGAAATAAAATTATTAATAGAGAAAATTTATATGGGCATAATATGGTATTAAGAATAATACTGTCTGTTTTTGATTATCAACATTTAATATTATTAATGTGTAGTTAATATGGCTTTTAATCTCTAAAAATAAAAATGTAATAATTGTCATAGGCTAATTAATTAAACAATGGTTGCTATGAAAGCGATTTTTATTATGTCCGCACTACTAAATATAGATAAATTATTATAAATTATATAATTATTATTGATTATGAAACCAAACTGAACAAACCAATCAATAATCTATACTAATATATAAAATCCTTAAGTGACTGACACACTGATTAATCACGGTCCTGCTCAAACCACTCAACGTTAGAAGCTCAATTTTGGCATACTTACATTTTGGGATTTTTCGAAATTCCAGTTCCAAGGGGGTGAAACCACCCCTAAAATATTACAATATTTTTTATTTAAAAAACGGTCAAGTTTTCGAAGAAACGCTTAAACACGTATATTTTATTTTGTTTTTTACATATTTTAAGATTTTTAAAAAATGTATACAGGGTGTTTCGAAAAATTTGGTCATTGATTAATAACGATTCGTAATTTAAAGCGCTTGACGTAAAATGCTAATTTTTGGAAAACGGATTGACTTAGGCTGTAGAAGTTCGATAAGAAGGGATTTTTTGAAACTCGAATTCTAAGGGGGTTTAATTAAAAAAAAACACCACTCAAATATTAAATATTTTTTATTTAAAAACCGGTGAGTTTTTCGGAAAAAGTCTTAATCACGTATATTTTATTTTGTTGTTTTACATATTTTAAGGTATTTTACAAATTTATACAGGGTGTTTCATAAAATATGACCGTTGAGAAATCACGATTCTGCTTAAACTGCTTGACGTTTAAAGCTGATTTTTGGCAAACAGATTGACTGTGGGGTGTAGAGGTTCAATAATGAGGGTTTTCTCGAATCTCAAATTCCAAGAGGGCGAAAAACGCCCCTAAAATATTACAATATTTGTTATTTAAAAAACGGTTAGTCTTTCGGGAAAACGCTTAGACACACATAATTTATTTTGTCTTTTTACATATTTTGAAATTTTTTAAAAAATCATACAGTGTGTTCCAAAAAGTTGCGTAATTAATTAACCACGATTCTGCTTAAACTACTTGACGGAAAAAGCTTATTTTTGGCAAACGGATTTTTCGAAAGTCAAATTCCAACGAGATGAAACTACCCCTCAAATATTACCAAGTTATATAATAATATCGCCATATTGTTTTTTCTCATGCTGACATAAATGAGAATATTTTATCCAGTTTGTATGTTAATGGAAAATTCTTTCTGAATAAGACTTTCTGAATAAGACAGTAACGATTGATTCCTCATTACCACACTAATAAATATTTATACTTTTAATACTAAAAGATTGAAAGTTTGGCCACTCTGTATATCTTTTAAGAATAATAGACTAATAAATAATATTTTTTGTGATAATAACATATTGTAATGATATATTTATTTATTGATCTTGTTTTTCCATGTTAATTACATTTGTTTATTTTTATAGCAAGTATAATAATAGCCTATAGTATTTTATAGTAAATACTACCAACTAATGTTTATTGGACTTTCTAAACTATTTCTTTGCTATTTCCAAGGTTTTTTCAGCGATAATAATACGTAGGTGACGTACGTAGGTGATCGTGTTACCGTTAAGAAGATATTTTCTGAGATTTACTTTAATCTGTGGTTATTTATCAATTATTGCCTTTTTCATCAAACCTGTATCTGTATAGTATTTTCGAAGTCAACTGGACTGGTTCGGGACGCTTAATGTGTTTGTGACAGATGATGCCAATGATGGAATTTAAACTGAATTCGGAAGTAACTTACTAGAACTTACCAGACCAACCCAACCAGAGGCAGGTGTATAACGATATCAAACTTAGAAAATGGAGGTGGCTTGGTCACACTTTAAAGCTATTGAGTGGAATCCACAAGGCAGTAGAAGAATTGGTCGTCCAAGACATACATGGGAAAGGACAATTAAAAGGAGATTGAAGCAGTAAACCGATCATGGCGAGATGTCATATCAATTGTCAACAACCGAACGTTTATTATTGAAGCCATCTATGCTCCACGCAGGAGTAAAGAATAAAATCAATGAATGATCAAGCCAACTGTCAAATCGGGAAATATTAGAACAGAGATAGAACTAATCTCGGCACTAACTGTGATAGTCAGGAACATGTACAGTACAGTGGTATACTGGATGCTTCCAAAACTAAAGTAGGAAGAGGGATAGGAGTATTTGGGCCGAAAACTAAATACTCCGAACCAATGGGCACCTACCCCAGCATCCTTCAGGCAGAAATCTACACTATCCAAAGATGCACATAACTTGT
The DNA here is from genome assembly GCF_002938485.1 of Sitophilus oryzae. NCBI lineage: Eukaryota > Metazoa > Arthropoda > Insecta > Coleoptera > Curculionidae > Sitophilus > Sitophilus oryzae. The sequence continues at coordinate 1,501,991 of NW_022146106.1, forward strand.
CTTAGCAAGGAACTAAGCAGCCTTAAGAGCGATCAACTCAGTAAGCATCAATTCGAAGTTGGTCAAAGAATGCCTAAAAGAGCTGAACAAATTAGGCAAAAAAGGTCCTCCTACTATGAACCAAAGGATAGAATGTTATAAAAAAGCAAAGAAAGCTAGAAAGGAACGAACTATCTAGAAAAGGAACGAACACTTCATTAACTGGACTAGAACCGTTCCGCCTATGGAAACCAAATGAAAGCAGAACACAAGAACCTCCCAAGCAGCATTTGGACGTCGGGACAACGTTGTGTCACGTGACCAAACGTCGGGGCGCAACGTCGGCACAACCTCGTGCCAACCCTAGTTTGCACTAGTTTGGAGAATAATTTTTGGGTCGAAACGACATTGGATAGCTACGTTGGCTAGCAGCCTAAAGCCCCGTTCTCAGGACAGCGACACGTCAAAAGAACCAATGAGATTTGTACAAAATTTAAACAGCTGTCAATTTTAAATTTAGTACAGCTCCCATTGGTCGTTTGAAGTGTCAATCAGTGTAGCTGGCGACACGACGTCGTTCTGAGAATGGGGTTTAATTTAGCATAAACTGCAAAGTTGTTTAAAATCCTAATTTACAGAAATACAAAACTATAATAATATGGTGTCTAAGTCGCGTTTTATCCTAAATTGGGATAATTATAGTAAAAACATTATTTTTATGATTTAGTTAGAGACATATGCCAGATGACAGTAAAGGAAAACAAAGCAAAAGTATTTAAGTGATGTTTGAAGATCATAATTATTGAAACACTTTAACCAACTCTGTAACTCGTTACCCAAAGCAAAAAAGTTAAACGCAAACAACTCTATTGATAAATACCGTATGATCGAATAAAAACGGCGTCAACGATGGCTATGAAATGAAGATTGCTGTCATTTTATATGTAAAATTATATGGGAAATGTCATCGATCGTCATTTCCAAGCCAACTAGACGCCGTTTTTTTCGATCATACGGTATATTGTTTCTACTTTGAAAAATACTAATGGGCCTTGAAATTAAAGAAGTTTTAAAAAATTTCTTGAATTTTTTTTTAGTAAAATGAGAATAATTTATTCGCAATTCGCAGTCGAAAAATTTCCGCGTGTTGTTTAGGGTCAAATATTTCAAGTTAATGTATTCAAAAAGCAGGAATTGCTATTTTAGGAACGAAACATTTTCTTATTCAACAACATGGCGGCTTTCACTTTGTTGTTTTGGATATTAAGATGGAGTAGTTCGAGTAGTCGCATACTGGATTAATAAAGTCGCAGTTAATCCTTAACAGGTAGTATACTAGTCGCAAGATTGCCTAATTTAGTCATCCTAGAGTCTAGACATGGCCATCAATTGTCAAACGTCAAAGCAAAATTTGCTTGTCCCGCCCTCTATATTCTAAATAAACGAGGGAGTGGATAAAGTATCGGTAATATGTCGATGTATATTTAAATTTAGTTTTATATGTGCCTTTCTTACTTCCCATTTTAATTAAGTTTTTTTTTTATAAAAACAAAAACAGCACTGAACTGTCTGACTGAACAGAATGAAGTGAAATTAGTGAAAACTTAAGATTTAAGATTATGGTTCAATACAGTTGCAAAAAGGTAGTGGCTCGACGTCCTACCAACGTAAGAAAAAGGAATTCTAAACAACGTTGGAATTAGTAAAACAGACGACGTTTGCATAACGTTAGAATAAGTCCTGAAAGTGACGTAACTAAAAGTGACGTCTTGAATAGGTCCTGAAAGTGACGTGACCCATAGATAAATGCAACAAGTTTAGATTGGAAAGCCCGTAAAAATTTTAGGTCGCGAAATTATATTGGGTCGCGACCTTTGAATAAGAAGACTAAGGAAGGAGCATAATGCTATCCATGTATTCATGCATGGTGGGCGGAAAAGCCACCATAAAAGCTCTCTAGGGTGGGGATCCTTGACAGTTCTGTTTGACGATTCATTTGACACATTTGAATTTGATTTGAAATTTTGTGGATTTGTCAGTCTTTACGGAGCTTATTTTATGTTATTTATTATTTATTCTACTACTGATAGTTCTATAAAGGTAGTAAATCTAGATGGAAATTGTGGCAGAACTTAAATTAACAGTGACACTATCGCGATTTATCGAAAAAGACTCTAAAATAGTTGGTTGTGTAGCGTGCGGTAGATCTCGGCAAAAATTGAGTGAAATAATGGATCAACTTTTCGCTAGTAAGTGACTATATAATATTATATACATACGTGTAGTAAACCGATCATTTATGAAATTCACTTAAATTAACTAAATTATATATTTTTCTTGCATTTTAGCTTTTATTTATTACTTGTCAAAGATTAGATGTCAAAGAATTTAGATACGTTAATTTGACTTACCTGCTTCAGTAGAGCATCGGATGTTTGTGTTAATAAATACTTATTATAACTTATCTATTTTTATTAGAATTATATATTTTTATAACAATTTTAATAACTACATACCAACATTTATTCACAACGTAAAATAAAACAACAAATTATTGAGTTTACCCCACGTCTACCCTACATCATAGTTTTACATTTTTTAAATAAAATTAGAACGACACTGATAAACCGGAATTTAAGTCGGCCATATTTGAGTCCCATCGCGGTGTACCTAAGATTTTTGATATGCTCCTTCCTTAGTCTTCTTATTCAAAGGTCGCGACCGTTATACGCGATCTGGCGCTGCTATAGCGGTCGCTAAGAACAACGGCAAACAAAAACAGAAATAATTTTCTCTTGTCAAAGTCAGAATCTTCAAAAATCATAATAATCTTTCAAAATCTAAACCGCTCTCATTAAAGAAATTCCGAAAAGTGTTTATATAACGTCCATTTTCAAAGTAATTATTGCTATCTTGTGAGTTTAATTCAAGTTTTATTTACTCCAACCGGTGATAATTGTGAAAAAGTGGCATTAAAAACTTAAAAAGCTGTGCTGTGAACTGTGAACTGCAAAAACCATCGTGGATCGTGGCATAACATCGATTTCCAATGTTTCATAGGTATTACATACATGCGTCCTTATATAAAATAAACTTTCTTGTATGCAACACACTGTATTTTATTTATAAAATTAAACGAAAATAATAATAAATTTGAATAAACAATATTTGGCGATATAATTCCGGAAAAAGCCGAACCGCTCCGAAATTTTCAAAAGTTTTGGGTCGCGACCATTGCAAGAATAGCGCCAAATAGTGTTTACATTGTTCTTATGGGCACATTCTTATTTACATTGTTCTATGACTTGACCTGTAACTAATCCAACGTTGTGTTTAGTAAACATGTGGTCTCAAGTCGTGAAAATGCTACTTGGGCTTGAAAACTCCATCTGCAACCACGAATAGGAATCCTTCAATGGTCTAAGACACTCCAAAGGATTTACGGCCGAAAAAAATCCAAGATATTCCTTGATTGAAGTAAGAATAATCTGCGGATTGCGACGCCGACGGGGCTTTTAACAGGACATTGTCTCCTCAATGAATATCTCAGTAGATTGAACAACGGCGAAATGCAGATTCTGTGGGTAAAATGGGGAAATGGATCACCTCATCACTAAGTGCGCCGAGACGATAAATATAAGTGCCATAAACGACTGATATTGAAAATGGAAAAATAACCTCTGTAAAACCGTCTCAGACACTGGCTTTTATCAAAACCTCGAGTCTGTATGATGAGTTATAACTCCAGACAGGAGGACATTACGGATCTATAAGGTGATTAACTTTCTCCTCCGATGCTACATTCTACAATCCACAATTTTTTTGTAAAATATTATATTATATTATATATCCGGTTGTATAGCGTTCTACGCCTTCCGTTTCCCAGTCTCCATTGCCTTCGATCTTCCCAATCTCCTGGAAGTAAATTTCTTTCGGACATGGCTCGGTTAATGCCCTCCATCCAGGTAGCTTTAGGTCTTCCTTTCTTTCTTCTTTCCGCCGGTGTCCATTTTAGGATTTGTTTTGGTAGACGTTCGTCAGCCATTCTCCCTACATATCCATACCATATTAGTTGGCGTTGTTCGATTTCATCGAGGATAGTTTTCTTTACGCCCATAATCTCTCTAATTCTCTCGTTGGTTATTCGTTCTATTCTTGACTTTCCGGCAGATCTTCGCCAAAAATCCATTTCAAGAGCCAGTAGTTTACGCTAGATATAAAGGTAGTAATGTAGATCTGTACCAAACTCAGTGAGACTACATTCTATTTTGTTAAATCATTTATAATTGACGTGTGTGTACATTCTTATTCGCAAGGTTTCTTTGATTTTACTTCAATTTCCTACACACGTTAATAACAATTTTTGGCGTATCTGTGCATGGGAAAACGTTTTTTATTTGTTCTCGTTTTGCGTAATTAGTGCATTTGTTCTCACAAACCTTCATGACACAAAGTATACGGTATATGACTCGATACGTATCATTTAATCAGTTTTTTCTCTTACAGTGATTTCGCCACTGCTTTGGTAATAAGTAATTACAGATACATATATAAAGTTTTTTGACCTGCATTAACTAATAAAAAATCATGTGTGAAACTAATTGAAAAAAATTTCATGGTAAAATATTGCGTTTTTATGTTTAGTGGATATTTATTATAATGTATGATTTGTTTTCAAATATACATTTTTATGATTGTTTATTAGTTTTCAAATATACCTGTGTTCTTTCTGAATGGATTATTACCAATTGAATTTTTATAAGTATAAGCTCTAATATATAATATGAGATACATGTAACAATTTTATTTCAATATTTATCTAAATCTAGTAATGTTTACAGTTTTATTAATATTGACTTAGTCAATGACTTTTATAATGTACAAAATTTCTCATTTTTTATACGTCTATTAAGGCGTGTTGACATAGTCCAAGTGTACTTGAACCAAGTACACTTATTCAAGAATGCAGCCATATAAGTATGAATATATAGATGCTGCGCGCGTCTCACTAGTACGGTGCTTGTATCGTATCAGCGATTTTATACAAGTCAACGTGTAAATCTTCCTAACATCCAAGTAATATGGCAGCCATCTTACTTATTTGGATGTTACAAAGCTTTCAAACTCGACTTAAAAAAATAGCTGATACGATAGAAGCAGCGTATAAGTGAGGCGCGCACAGAATCCATATATTTATACTTTATTTTACTATTATTTATACTTATGTCAACCGGACTTTACTGTTTTACCATATCAATTACGATTTTCTAAAGAATTCATTGATCATATTTGACATTCGGAGCTTTATCTTTCTCTGGGATAATATTTGAAAGAAACTACCATATACGACATTGCTTTGTATTTTAAACTTTACGTTTAATACTACATAATAACTATAAGTGCATAATATCATAGTGCATTTTAATAACGTTTATTGTTACTAGAAATAGTTGTAGGTGTATCGCGACGTGACCAAACCAATATAATCGCATGGGTATCGAACGCGCACGATTTTACTGTCCGTATATAA